>NC_142142.1:42048084-42706834 GCF_024610735.1 Ursus americanus
GGAAAAAAAATCTCAGGTTTTACTCTTGAATGAGATGAATGGTACTATCTATCTCCAACTAACTTAAGGGAAATAGACAGGATAATGCATTTTCCTTTTCATTTTTCGAGTTAGATATGCTTACATATTGGATTATTTATCTTTTGGTTATGTAGTGTTGGAACTTGGGAGCGGTTACGGCCTTGAATAGAGATTTTAGAATCATGGTATTGCACTCCATGAGATTCCCTAATAACACTGGACTGAATGAGAGAAAAGTCAGAAGCTAGAACCCTGACGAGTCCCTTTCTATAAGACTGGCAGACATGCATGCCTCAGCCAGAGAACCTAGAAGCAGAGAGAGGAAGAGGAGAAGTAGCAGAGGATGTTAGCAAGGCGATGGAGAAAGGAAATGTATTAGGTTAAAGAAGAATGTGTCAGTATTGTGAAATGGTACACATGATTTTTAATAAAGCCCCAAAAGTATAAGAGAGAGTTCAGTAAAATGGTAAGAATAGAAATTAGATTGTAGTAGGCAGAGAAGTGAATGAAGGTAGAGGAAGTGGGAGAAAACTATATACATGAGCATTTGAAGGGGTTTCACTGTGGGAAAAAGAGAGAGAAAGGTGTGGTAGAATGAGGATAAGCATGGATGGGCTTTATTTGTTGGACTCTCTTTCCCAAATATATGTTCACTTCCAAAGGTAAAAATAACACTGATCATTTATTGAAAATGTCACCATGTATTACATACTAAGCAAAGCATGTTGTCCTGAGCCTTGTGAGGGAGGTTTGTTTTCCTACATTTTCAGATGAACACAAGGGATTGAAAGTTAGGTAACTGTCTTTCAAATCACGCACTAATAAATGAGGGGCTGGGGACTCAAACCCAGATCTCTGTAACACCTTTAGCTGTATTTTTTAATATTTAAAATGGGTTTTCTCAAAAATCAGTTTTCTCTATGTCTCCTTCACTATTTTTGCCTTAAACTCCTGCCAAATACCATCTTTTTTTTTTTTTAAGATTTTATTCATTTGCTTGACAGAGAAAGAGAGAGTACAAGCCCGGGGAGTGGCAGGGAGAGGGAGAAGCAGGCTCCTGCTGAGCAGAGAACATGACGTGGGGCTCGATCCCAAGACCCTGGGATCATGACCTGAGCTGAAGGCAGACACTTCACTGACTGAGCCACCTAGGCGCCCCTGCCATGTACCATCTTTATCATTATTTGCTTAATATTTTTAATCCACTTATTTTTTCCTGTTGATTAAATTCACGTCCAAGGGTTTCATTTTGCATAAAGAAAAACACCAATTATACTTTATTAAATGCTCAATTTATTACATGCATATTTAATAAATGTTAAACAAGTTTGTTTAGACATGGAGGGATATATATTATTAATAAAGTTTTCTTAAACAACTTCAGTCACACTTATAAATTTAGTATATCTGCTTCTTTTAAATGCTTCAAAAACTTTAAATAGCAGGGGCGCCTGTGTGGCACAGTGGTTAAGCATCTGCCTTTGGCTCAGGGCGTGATCCCGGCATTATGGGATCAAGACCCATATCAGGCTCCTCCGCTATGAGCCTGCTTCTTCCTCTCCCACTCCCCCTGCTTGTGTTCCCTCTCTCACTGGCTGTCTCTATCTCTGTCAAATAAATAAATAAAATCTTAAAAAAAAAAAAAAACTTTAAAGAGCAGTATAATACAAATACAGTTACAATCTATATTATCTGGAAAGAGCACTATGCTCCTCTAAAACCTGTTTTAAGGTGTAGGTACCACAGATTTGGTTCATTTTGTCATTATTTGTTTTTTTTTTTTTAAGATTTTATTTATTTATTTGACAGAGAGAGAGACAGCCAGCGAGAGAGGGAACACAAGCAGGGGCAGTGGGAGAGGAAGAAGCAGGCTCATAGTGGAGGAGCCTGATGTGGGGCTCGATCCCAGAATGCCGGGATCATGCCCTGAGCCAAAGGCAGATGCTTAACCGCTGTGCCACCCAGGCGCCCCGTCATTTTGTCATTATTTGTAAGCTTGTTTTTATACTTACCTATATTTACACTCAGATGTTAACATCCTAAGACTGTTCTTAAACTTACTCAGATATTTTCTCAAAGTTGTATTTATCAAACAAAAAAGATAAATGATAGCATCTCAGACCAACCAAGGACACAGGACCTGGGTTATAAAGTTAATGGACTCTTGGTCAGTTGCAACATGTAGTTGCTTTTTCCAAATGTAACTCAGATGAGCTACATAACACTAGATTGAGCTTCCTTCCCATGTCTTAACTTCACTAGATATATCGATAAAGATTTTGGGGCCCATGACTTTCGATTAGCTTTAAGTATTTTGCCAACTGGGACCTTTTCCTAGAATAATAGTTTTTTAGCGTCATGTTTACCTGGCATTATCTGGCTGTCTCACTACTGTATTATGTTTACCAGCAGTTATTCACCATCATAACACATTTACCAATTCTGCTATCATTATTTAAAGAAATAAGACGTACAAGCATGTTTTTAAAATTAGAAGTGTCAGTTGGAGGTGTATGTTCTAGGAGAAACAGAATCAACTGCATACTTAGCCTTCTTTCAAAGGGCATGGGGGTATTATCTTGCAACAAACTCAACTTTGGCAGCAAATGGTAATTTGGTTATTAACCACGAGATCCTTTTCTAACTAATAAGCTACAAGGATGTGTATGATCAACTTTATGGATAAGTTCTCAATGAGTCTTTGGTATGGTTCCCAATTTGTCTGGAACTCTCTGAGTTACTCCAAGTATTCTGTATTTACCAAAATCTATTTACACAGAGAAAAGCAAGCAAATATCTATGCTTTGCAAATAATGTACTTAAAAGAATACATAAAATTCCACATACAATAACATTTGTTCACTAATTAAATCAGTAAAATTTAATTTTTTCTATTTTAGCCTTCTTTTGTGTGAAAACTTCCTAACCTTTCAAAACTTTCATAATTAATCATAACTTTCATCCACTTTAATATTCAAATGATTATAACCTTCCCAGTAGAGCTTTTTTGAGCTAGCTTCTTTGTTTTTTATTACTGCCCTTGACAGTCTTAAAAATGTCCTTGCCTTCTGTCAATAATAGTCTTTTCTAGAGTTATACTGATTTTTTTCTTAAACTATTTTTCTTGGAAGTGTTCATACCTTTTTAGTGGAGAATTTTAGAGACCAACACTGTGTGCTAAAAATGAACATGAATATTGGGGCGGACAAAAGTGTTGTGGCTGCTGTTTGTCCATGTTTTGAGTCAGAGCTGATTTCCTTTTAGGAATCATTCATTTACTTTATTTCTTATTTCCCCAGTTTAACATGGTGTGTTGATGTTCCTTACTTTGGTAAGGGTTATGGTTTCATTACTACTAAGTCTTTCCACTGGAGAAACATATAGCTTAAATTAATTTACTTTTAAAAAGGAAACTTTATATCAGTACTTTAAATCACTACTGGTATAATTTGCCATATGTTAAAAAAAAAAAACACCTAAAAATAAGAGTCCAGCAATGCACCCTGCAACACACACACACACACACACACACACACACTCAATCAAAAGTACAGTGTGAGCAATAATGTATTGAGGATCTTCGAGAACCCACTTTCCAGTGAAACAATTGTAATTGTTTAAAATTATTTTAAAAAACAACCATTTAAAGTCTCTGGAAATTGTAAGGTTATACAGCAAACAAAGAATCATTTATTCAAGAAAATCTACTGAGTCTTGGTAAAAACAGTGAAATTTTAGAGCACCTGGGGGGCTCAGCTGGTTAAGCATCCTACTCTTGACTTCTGCTCAGACATAATCTCAGGGTCCTGGGAGCGAGCCCATGTCGAGCTCCATACTCAGAGCAGAGTCCGCTTGTCCCTCTCCTTCTGCTCCTCCACCCTCTGCTTGCTTATTTTCTCTCTCTCTCTTAAATAAATAAATAAGTACATAAATAAAATCTTAAAAAAACACCCAAGAAACAGTGAGGTTTTAAGGCACTTGAGCTATGTATGACAAGTTCGCTCTGCTCCCCCCAGCCCAGCTCAGCATGATAGAAGCCCCACCTATGTGAATGTGGCCAAGGAGATGGAGCTGTCTATCCAACTCCCAGTCAAGAGCTACAGTACTTCCCAGGATGGACAGGTTTCAGTCATGTCTCATTTCCCACAGCTTCATGTTACAGAAGCTACATTCCAGGTAAGTTTAGCTGAGAGGTCAGTAACTCCCTTTCTTCACCCAACCCCACTGACAGAGTAGATGTAAAGCCACCTCAGAATACTGGGGCCCTGTCCATCCTTACAGCACCTTGCTTATAAGAAGAATATCCTTTGCAGGAGAGAAAAATCAAGAGGACCCAGAGGCTATTGCTTGCATCCAGCACTCTTAGTGTAAAACAGAGTATCTCTCTGAGAGAAGCAGGCCACTGTCCTTGTCCCACTTCCAATAAGTGGCTTAAAGATTTGGCCCAGGGGAGAGTCAATTCAGAAAAACAGAGAATTCTGAAACTCTTCTCAAAGAAGCAAACGTTATTTGAAGCAGAGTGCTATATAGGGCAATGCAAGCCTTGAATACAGTGGAGATTTTGGTGTCAAGCAATTAAGAAAAGGTTGGTAGCTTCATGAAAGCAGTAAGATAAATCATGGTCCAACTAGTTTACCAGAGAGAACCGGGGAAAGAAAAAGCTAAGAGGACACCTCTGAAAGTTAGAACTAACCTCAAAGATTGATTTCAAAAACTATTCCTGTTCAGGGTCCCAAATTTAATTCAATAAGACAGTGAAGCAATTTATGCCCTTGGGTGTTGTCAAAAACAGTAGAACAATTAACTAGCAATTAGGGCCATTTAAAGCTGGATGTAACACTAATAGATGCAGAAAGGTCATAATGGAAAGAGACAAAAGGAGCCCTGCTAAAACCACTGTCATTGCAAGGTGACATGCATGTGCCCAAAGCAGTGCCCTCTGTGGAGAAGCTGCATGCTGTGGGAGAAATATACTTCAATAAAATAGCCCAGCCAGGTCACTAAGAAAATAAACAAGCAAACAACAACAGAAAGCCCTGCTAGAGAGGATAACTATCTAGAGTTGCTAAATTATCCAAAATGTCCAGTTTTCAACAAAATAATTATAAGACATGTAAACAAATAAGAAGGTGTGATTGTATATTAAAAAAAAAAAAAAAGCAGGCAACAAAAATTGCCTTTGATCCAGAAACGGACTCAGATGTTGGACTTGACAAAGACTTAAAATCAGTAAACTTGAAGATAAATTAATAGATCATATGCAATCTGAAACATTGAGAGAAAAAGAAGAAAAATTAACAGAGACTCAAAGAAATGTATGATACTATAAAGTGCAACAAGATATTTGTAATGACATCAGCAGAACTGGAGGAGAATGTTGCAGAAAAAAATGTTCAAAATGTATTTAAAAAAACAATTGCATAATACATCTCAAATTTGATGAAAGGTGTTAATCTACACATCCAAGAAACTCAACAAAATCTAGGTAGATTAAATGCAAAGAGATCTACACCCCACTGCTTAATAACTAAAATGCTGAAACAAAAAGACAAAAATCTTCAAAACAGTGAGAAAAAAATCTTGCCATTCATAAAAGACCCCCAATAAGATAAAGGTCTTACTTCCGACCAGAAGCAATGGAAGCCAGGAGGCATTTAATGACATTTAAAGTGCTGTCAACTAAGAATTTTATTATCCAAAAAAACAATCCTTAAAAGGAAAAACAAGATAAAGACATTCTCAAATAAACAAAATTTGAGAGAATGTGTTGTTAGTAGACCCATTTTAGAAGAAATACTATAGTTTTTAAGTCTGAAAGCACAGTTGTACTAAGGACATATGCAAGAAAGTAGTTGGAGCCCACATGAAAACCCACAAATGTGACCACAAATTTAACTATGCTCACAAATTTAATAACCCAGATGACATGAACCAATTCCCAGAAAGATACAACCTGACAAAACACATGCAAGAAGAAATAGATAATCTGAATAGGCCTATATTTATTTTTAAAAATTTGAATCAATAATTCGTAACAGAAATTTCCAAAACAGAAAGCAGCAAGCTCAGATGAGCTCATGGTGAATTCTATCACACATTTAAGAAAGCTATTATACCAATTCTCTACAATATCTTTCAGAGGACAAAGCAGACAGAATGTTTCCTAATCCATTTTAAGAAGCCAGCATTACCCTAACACCAAAATCAGACAAAGACATTACAATGAAAGAAAACTATGGACTAATATCTCTCATAAAAATAGGTGCAAAATTCCCAATAAAATATTAGCAAATCAAAACCAACAATGTATAAAAGTATTATATACCCTAACCAAATGGGATTTAGCTCAGGTATGTAATGCTGGTTCAACATTCAAAAATCAATTAATACAATTCATTACATTAACAGGCTAAAAAAGAAATCACATGATTTTATCAATAGATGTGGAAAAAGCATTCCACAAAATCCAATACCTATTCATGATATAAAAACTCCTAGTAAACTAGAAATACTGAGGAATTTCCTCAACTTGATAAAGAACATCTACAAAAAGTCTATAGGTATCAACACACTTAATGGTGGAAAACTCAAAGCTTTCCTTCTAAGACTAGGTACAACACAAGGATGTCCCTCTACACCACTCCTTTTCAACATCATACTGGAAGTTCTAACTAATGCAATAAGAGAAGACAGAAATAAAAGGTATACAGATTGGGGAGAAAGAAATAAAACTGTTTTTGTTTGAAGAACTCACAATCATCTTTGTATAAAATATGATAGAATCAACAAAGAACCTGCTGGAACCAATAAGCAATTATATTAGGTTGTAGGATTCAAAGTTAACGTACAAAGTCAATCACTTTCCTATAAGCCAGCAATGGACAAGTGGAACTTGAAATTAAAAACACAATACCATTTATGTTAGCACTCCCCAAAATGAAATACTTAGGTAAAAATCGAGCTGTATGTGCACGTGGTCTATGAGGGAAACAGCAAAACCTGATAAACAAAATCAAGGAAGAACTAAATAAATGGAAAGATATTTCATGTCATGAAGAGGAACATACTCATCAACAGACTTAATATGATCAGATGACAGTTCTTCCCAACTTCATCTATAGATTCAGTGCAATCCCAGGGAAAATCCCAGCAAGCTATTTTGTGGATATCGACAAGCTGATTCTAAAACTTATATGGTGAGGCCAAAGACCCATTTTAGCCAACACAATATCGAAATAGAAGAACAAAGTTGGAAGACTGACACTTCCTGACTTCGAGACTTACTTTAAAGCTGTAGTTATCAAGACAGTGTGGTACTGGCAAAAGAAAAGACAGATAGATCAATGGAACAGAATAGAGAGCCCAGAAATAAACCCACATAAATATAGTCAACTGATCTTTGATAAAGGAGCAAAGGCAATACAACAGAATAAGGTAGTCTTTTCAACAAATGGTGCTGAAAAAAATGGACATATACTTGCTAAAGAAAAAAAGAATCTAGACACAGACTTTATACTCCTCACAAAAATGAATTCAAAATGGATCACAGACCTAAATGTAAAATATAGTACTATAAAACTTCTAGAAGATAACATAGGAGAAAACCTAGATGACCTTGGGTATGACAATGACTTTTTAGATAAAACACTGAAGGCACCATCCATGAAAGAAATAATTGATAAGCTAGACTTCATTAAAACTAAAAAGTTCTCTGTGAAAGACAATGTTAAGAGAACGAGAAGACAAGCCACAGACTGGGAGAATATATTTGCAAAAGACACATCTGATAAAAGACTGTTATCCAAAAGATGAAAAGAAGTCTTAAAACTTAACAATAAGAAAGCAAGCAACTCAAGTAAAAAGTGGGCCAAAGATATTAACAGACACCTCACTAAAGAAGATGACAAATAAGAAAAGATACTCTACATCATATGCCATCAGGGAAATGCAAATTAAAGCAACCATGAGATACCACCATGCACCTATTAGAATAGCCAAAACCTAGAACACTGACAACACGAAACGATGGTGAAGATATGGAGCAACAAGAACTCTCACTCATTGCTGTGAGAACGCAAAATGGTGCACTATTTTGGAAGACAGTTTGGCAGTTTCTTACAAAACTAACCTGACTCTTCCTATGATCCAGAAATTGTGCTCCTTGGTATTTACCTAAAGGAGTTAAAAACTTCTGTTGCCACAAAAAAGACACATCCAGATAGTCATAACAACTTTATTTATAATTACCCAAACTTGGAAGCAACCAAAATGTCCTTCAGCAGGTGAATAGATAAATAAACAGTGGTAAATAAATAGATAAATAAAATAGATACATAGATAAACAATTCCAAACAATGAAATATTATTCATCACTAAAAAGAAATAAGCTATCAAGCCATAAAAAGACATGAAGGAATCTTAAATGAATATTACTTAGTAAAAGAAGTGAACCTCAGGAGGCTACATATTGCAAGATTCCAACTATACCACATTCTGGAAAAGGCAAAAGTATGGAGACAATAAACAGTTCAATGGTTTCTGGGGTTGGTGCGTGAGCAGGGAAGAAATGAACAGACAGAGCACAGAGGATACTTAGGGCAGTAAAAATACTCCATATAATGTTCTAATAATGGATGTATGTTATTATATATTTGTCCAAATCCATGGAATGCACAACACCAAGAGGGATTCCTAAAGTAAACTATAGACTTTGGGTGATTATGATGTATCAGTATAGATTCATCCTTGGTAAAAAAAAAAAAATATATATATATATATATATACACACACACACACACACACATACACACACACACACACACACACACATATATATATACACACACACACATCATTCTGATGAGTGATGTTGATAATGATGGAGACTATTCATGTGTAGGGGAAGGTGTATATGGGAAATCTCTGTACCTATTTCTCAATATTGTTTTAAATTCTTTGTGACCCTGGATGCTTTCTTGGTAGGACACTAAAAGCATAAGCAACAAAAGGAAAAATTAGATTACTTGGTCTTCATCACAATTAAAAGGAACTTAAAAGGATAGTATTAAGAAAGTGAAAGCAACCCACAGAATGAGAGAAAATATTTGCAAATCATATATGTTACAAGGATCTAGTATCCAGAATAAAGAATTCTTATAATTCAATAATAACAAGACAACTCAAATGAAAATGGGCAAAGATCTGAATGGATATTTTTACAAAGAAGATATATAAATAGCCAATAAGCACACATACAAAAAGGATCAACATCATTTGCCCTTAGGGAAATAACCAACTAATGAATGGGCAAATAAAATGTGGTTATCAATACAGTGTAGTACTTACAGTTAAAAGGAATTAAGAAGAATGAGATATCACCTACGGCCCACCATAGATGAACTTAAAATCCTCATGCTAAGTGAAAGAAGTCAGCCACAAAATATCATATATTGTATAATTCTATTTATATGAAAAGTCCAGAATAGGCAAATCTATGGAAACAAGAGACAGAATAGAAAATAGTTGCCTGGAGCTGGGGAGTTTGGTGGGAAACAGGAGATGACTATTAATGAGTAAGTACAAGATTCCTTTCCAGGTTGATGAAAATGCTTTAAAATTGATTGTGTTGGTTGCCCAACTCTGTGTAAATACCAAAAATCATTGTATCATGCACTTTAAATGGATGAATTCTGTTATGTGAATTCTTTCTCAAAAAAGCTTGTTTTTAAAAAAAAAACTGCTTGAGGAGTATAATTTTTATGGGAATGTAGTTTTTTGAGAGCATGGGTAAGGGATCCCCAGCTCAGCCTGGAGGCCCAGGATTTTAGAAAAGACTTCCTCTGGGCAACAATTCTTGACTTTTAAAAGAAGTCATCTGGCCAGCCAGAGTGTGTGTGTGTGTGTGTGTATGTGTGTGTGTGTGTGTGTGTGTGTGTGTGTGTGTGTGTGCACGCGCACATGCCCAAGTGTAAAA
Organism: Ursus americanus; assembly: GCF_024610735.1. Lineage (NCBI taxonomy): Eukaryota > Metazoa > Chordata > Mammalia > Carnivora > Ursidae > Ursus > Ursus americanus. The sequence continues at coordinate 42,058,079 of NC_142142.1, forward strand.
GAGAGAGAGATCATGTTGTGATAGAGTATTCTATAGAAGAACTACATATAATTCAGAGGTAACATGAACTAGATGATGCTTGAAAAGCAAGCAAAGGATATATTGCAGAGGGCTTTTTAATGCCAAGTTAAGATGTTCAGATTTAATTCTATGCCCATTGTAAAACTATTGATGGACTTTAAAAAAAAAAAAAGATTGATTTATTCATTTGAGAGAGAGCACAAGTGGGAGGGGCAGAGGGAGATGGAGAGAGAATCTCAGCAGACTCCACACTGAGTATGGAGTCCAAGGCGGGGCTCATTCTCACGACCCTGACATCACTACCTGAGCTGAAATCAAGAGTCAGACGCTTAACTGACTGCACCATCCAGGTGCTCCAAACTATTAATGGACTTTTGATTAAAGACATATGATGATGATGATGACATTTGCATTTTCTGCATTGTGGTGGATATATTCTTTGAGAAAAGGAGAAACAGAGTGGGAAGGATGAAACTGAAGGTCGTGCGAATGGTTGAGACTTGGGCAAGAAATAAAGACAGCATGACGTAGACCAAGGAGCATGTAGGTAAAGAACAGTGGAGGAGGGAGCAGATTCAGGAAAGACTGAGGAGGTTAACAAGAGTCATTCTGTCTGGTAGGTTTGGGATATTGCTTGCAAAGGGAAAAGTAAGAACAGAGAAGAATCCAGGTCCAGGTCCAGATTGCCAGCAGAATGATCTAGTAATATTCGAACCAACAAGTGAGCTAGAGAATACAGGAAGAAGACTGTGTTTAGAAAAAGCAGTACGGGTTACTGGGTGACACAATCATTCAGCATCCCACTCTTGGTTTTGGTTCAGGTCGTGATCCCAGAGTCCAAAAGTTGAGCCCCACCTTGGGCTCTCTACTCATCAGGGGGTCTGCTTGAGTTTCTCTCTCTCTCTCTCCCCTTCCCTCTGCCCCTCCTCCCTACTTTCTCTCTCTCCTTCTGCTTCTCCTCCCTGCTCTGTCTCTCAAAATAAATCTTAAAAAAAAAAGAAAGAAAGAAAAAGCTGCAAAATTTTTGCTCTTGAAGATCAGACGTGTGTCTTTTTCATCTAGTAGCTCCGACATATACCACACTGCAAACTGAAGAGCTGCCTGGACGTATTGCCACAGTGTTAGACTCTCAGATCAAGTGTGCAAGAGCTCAAGTCCCTGCTGAGCCAATTCCCCAAAAGCTAAAAAGGAAATAGCCAGTGTTTGGGGCAAATGTGGGAAACAGTCAAATATTCTACTGGTTTCTAAGCCTGACTGGTGTTCTATAAAATGAGGTGCTTGCCAAAGTTCATGGCGACAGCACTGTGGAGGACAGGATGCTTTGGAGTGGAAAAACAGGAATGCTTTGCAGAATTTTGATTTAGAGCCTCTGCTGAAAATGCCAGTTGTTTCACTAACTTCATTTTGCTAATGCAAGAACAGCTTTTGCAGTAATAACATATTTCAGTGTGAATGTCTTTTTAATAATCCTTAATTTGAGTCCTAATTCCCTTGATAGCCACTTTGAGGAGACAACTGCATTCCAAAAGTAACACTGCATGAGCACATTGGAGAAAAGACTAACCATATGTGCACACACACACAAAATCAGAAAGATGTTACATATATTTTAACACATTATCATGTTTCTTAAATGTCATCAAAGGAAGACCCTGAACCCTGTAATAAGCAAGCATTCTGAATTTCATAGGCATCAGCAATTAACAGACCATACCTTATCATCAGTCAGAATTTGAGCAGGATGGAGATAGAAGACAGAGACGTAAAACAGAGAAAGACAAAGGAGATGAATGGAGGAAAAAAAAAAAAGCACAACTTATAATGTAACCACAGAAGCCAGGGCAGGCTCGCAACAATGGGGACAGCTGAATATATTTTATCATGGGATCTGATATAATTTAGCAAAAAAAAATTTTTTTTAATCCAGTGGAGAGAGCCAACAAGCTAAGTTGGGATCAATGAGTTGACACTGATGGGTCCAGAGTAACAAAGCTGCCAAGAAAACATTAATGCCAACAAAGAAATATGTGTGTGCCCTCACCTTTCCCCTCCTGAGCCCTTGGTAGAACAAATTTATTTTTGCGTTATAGAAAATTGCTCACAGTAGCACCCCCCCACTCCTCATCCATTCCCAACTGTCTTCTATTCTTCTCACCTGCAGTAATTCTTAACTCTTGCTCTGAGAACAGATTCATGAGACCAGCTCTGAAATTGGGGCCAGAAGGCTCAGAGAGGCTTAGTCACCATAAAAGAAACATCAGCAATGCCGTATGTTTATACAGCACACTCTACCTAGCCTGCCATGTGGGAAGAATTAACTAACAAAAGGTAAACCAAATATCAGATTCATTATTCTTCCATCTCTACCTTCCAGTCCAAGTCAAGTCGCCTTGCTATCAGTGCTTTTTGTTTGTGTATCATCCTGCATTCCTCCTTTGTTGTACTTATCAAAATGTTCCTGAATAATTAATTGTGTAAGTATTTTTTGTTGTCTGTTTCCCTGACCGTGAGCCCCATGAAAATAGGAACTGTGTTTGTCCACTGATCTCATGGACACTCAGTCAATATGTGTTTAGGTGTGGAAGGAGGAAGATAGGTTGGAAGAGGGAGAAATGAAAAAGGAAGAAAAGGAACAGATGAGAAGAGAAGAAATGTGAATTCTTGGTTACTCATGAGCTGGCTATATAGCTACATATTTCTCTGGCATTGTGGTTCTATATATTTAATAAGCATTTGGGCCACATGACCCCACTAGAGTTTTACTCATACATTAGATATCTTATAATTTATGATCTACGTTCCACTTGCCCCGGGTATATGCCTGCGACTGGCCTGCCATTTCTTTGTCCATTACTGTGAACAGTGAAGGCAAGATCAGCTCTACAGTCTATGGAATTTCAGCCTCTAGGCCCAACAATGCAAATATTTGAACAGAAAGAGAAGAAAAGCACAGCAGAGCAACCTGAAAGAGAAAAAAATAGTAAGAATGATTTTATTTGACCATAGCTCTCTACCTTTGCATTGGATCGTTCCATCATTTATACACCAGTTCAAAAGTAGTTCCATTCACAAGAAGTCTTAAACATCATGAAACAATCATCTACAAGTGGCAAAATAATTGTTTCTTATTTCCAGTGATGTTATAAATAAAAAACACCCACCCACCCACCCACACAAACACAGAGCCCCCAAACAAAAATAATCCTGGTGGTGGCCTCCTAAGAGTAATTCCTCTTTCTTTCAAATTTGCCAAAGATTGTGGATTCTACAGTACTGAGCAGTAGCACTTTCTGCAATGAGGATGTGCTTTATTGGTGCCACCTCCAATATGGTAGACGCTAGCCACATGTGGCTATAGAGTACTGGAAATGTGGCTGATGAGACCACAAGACTAATGTTTAATTTTGTCTAATTTTAATTCATTTGCATTGAAATTTTAATAGCCATGTGTGGTTAGTGGCTACTGTATTGGACAACTCTTGATAACACCAAAACCACTTGGTTAATGAGGAAGGCTGGCCTTGACCTCATATTCTTTGACTCTCTGATTCCAAAAATAGTCTGAATAGGCACTTCAAACAATATCTGACTATACTTCAATTGATCAGCCAATCATTGCAGATATATTCAACCGTGCAAATTAAGTATTAATCCTGACTTTCCACATTTTGGATTGAAATGCCTATCACTGGAGTAACCTCTTTGGTTTAAACAACAACAAAGAATGGGGGCATTGTCTCTAAAATGTCACTGTTGGAATGCACAAGCCTTATGTGGAAAGAAACATGCAACTCTCTTCCCTGGTGGGTCTCGGTAGTACCGAATGTGGAAGACAGTCTTGGGCAGGAAAGATCAATGGAAGTTTGAGAGGCTCAAATTGAGAGAAGTAGAGTGGTTAGTTCACACTCTGAATCTACAAAATCTTGGGGTTGGAAGTGCAGTGGGTATTTAAAAGAGTCAGCAAAGGTTACCAGACCATATGCCAGTGAAAATCAGTCTGAATGCCACCCTTAGCACTGTAGACCCACAACACTTGTCCTGGATCATGAGGCACATAGGAATAAATTCCACCAAATAACTGCTCCTAAGAGTGCAAATAAACCTTAGGAATTATCAGAAGATTTTAGTTATCAAGGTTTCCTCTTTCTCTTTCTCATTCCCCTCCCCTCATCTCTTACTTAATAATCATTGATTGGCAATCTACCATGGTCCAGGCTCTGTATGGAGCATTAGGGACACACCACTAAACTAGACCTAGATCTAACTTTTAAAAAGCCACCTTATGTTGGGGAAACAAACAAGTACACGGTATTAAGTTGACTTCAAAAACTCACTGAAAAACTAATACCAAAAATTTTGAGCTTCTGCTAAATGAGAACTGGAATAAATACAAAGTATTTGTATGTAGTTCTGGACCCAGAGACCTCCACCACCAAGCTCACTGACCTTACAGGTACACAAGCACATGCACACACACACACACACACACACACACACACACTTTTTCCACTTCGAAAAGCCCAGAAAAATGACTTGGTAGGCTTGTTTTTCTCTTCTGTTGTTTTATTTTTATAGGAAATACTCATAAAGTGATTTTTGCCTGTCTTTGCTTTCCAGAATATCAAAGGCAACACTATTAAAAATTTCTAGAGCATTTTATTAACTCATTTTGGTTTTGCTACAGATTTTACATTACTAAGAATACTAGGTATTGGTCAATGGGATGAGATGGGAATCAGGTAAAGATCCTGACACCACCATCCAGGCCAACAGGCTCTGCAGCCACATGCATTCGAGAAAAGCTTTAGCTTGGGCATTGGTATTAGATTGTTTACACTAATTTGGATAAGGGGGATGTGGTCCTGACACACTTTTAGTCCAGAGGGATCTGTTGATTTTATAATTGAGCTGAGTTTAAAATGTGAAACAGATTGGCTTTGCTGGCAAACTCAGAGCACAGGTGTGTTTATTTCTTCATAAAACAATGGTACTCCTCTACAAAGCCCCAGGACCCCAGATGGACCCCCTATTTCTCTCCACATAGCCTCATCACCTGAATCACAGATGGAACCCACTTAACTCATTCCTTATGCCTCCTACTCCTCTCTTTGGCTCACTTAATTACCCAGAACTATTGCTGAGTTATTTTTCAAGGACATATTTTTTAAATTATATCTCTTAGTTTACCAATGGGCATACATTTTTTAAAAATTATCTGATGCCTGATATGAATGAATATCTCCCTTCAGTAGCGAAAGTGCCATCTGTTCCTTAGAATTTCAGTTTCATGGAAATACTGTCTTTGGTTTGGCTGCCCTTGGTCCTGACCACCACATTCTCCTCTTATAATACCTCCCCCCACAATATACCATCTCAGGCTCCATTAAAAGAATTCCACTTTCTAAAATTTTCCCATATTGAATTAAACAACCAGAACACAGAGTTGCCTTTTTATGTCTCTTTATTTATGACTCAGAGTATTCATAACCCAACCCCTACTATTTACCTTAGGTCACAGAGAAGAATATGACAAGAGGCTATTGTTTCAAAGAACACACAAATAAATAAAGGCAGATACATAAATATTTTTAATACAAGGCCATGATAATGTAAGTATGATAACAAAGCTAGGATGTAGACCTGAAAAGGGAGAGCAAGTTCGTCTGAAGGGCCAAGAAAGCTCCCCGGAGGAGACTCTTCCTTTGTACATTTTGATAGAAGCCAATCATATAAAAAAGCAGGAGGAGATTATCTGAAGCCTCAAGGATACAAAATTGAGTGTTCACAACTATAGGTAGGGATAAGAAACAAAATATTTATTGAGTACCTGTTATATGATAGACATTTAGTATGAAGTTGTATGCATTGTTTTTTTACTCCTACTGCAACATAGTGCCAAAGAGGATGTTATTCTATCTTATAAATGAAGGAACTGAAGCTTAGAGAGTGTAAGTAAAAGACCTAGAGCCACACAGTTAGAAGGAGAGACAGAATTTGAAATCATATCCAAAGTCTATCTAGTCCTTCCACTATATTTTGTAAGATTTCTTCAGCTGATCCTGTTTCGTGGGAAACAGAATTGGCCAAGTTGGTAGGCAAACATTATCCTGTGCTCTTTCCCTCCTCTCCTCCCCCAAACACACACTTCTATTCCTCTCATCAGATAACAGAACATCAAGTACAATTTCTTTTAGGGAGTGACTACACCCTAGGAAAGCCCTGGGAGCTCAACATGACCAGATACCTTTCTGGTGGAATGTCATCTCCTATGGAGGTCTCCGTTTCCCTCGACCATTATCCCAAACTTTTAGGGAAACTGCTGGCAAAGTTATACGAAGGATAAAGTTAAACTCTGCCTTGACGTTCTTCAGGCTCTAGGCTCTGGAAGTCAGTCCAAAGTCAAGAAAGCCAACAGTGCTTTTCCTGGTCATTAGGTTTATCAACTCTCTGCATCGAGTGTATGCTCCATTAAAGGAGCTGTGTGACATCTACAAGAGAAAACAACAGTCAGGATGACAGTAGCAGCAGCTCTTAAAATAATAGAACCACTTCCTTAAGGGGGAAAACCTTAAAAGTGAAGTTACTTTCTCATTTAGTTATCTCTACTCATTATTCACACCAAAGTACACTTGGCAAAGAAGACGCAAGGAAGCCCTTTACTGCAGTGAGTGGATTCTAACTTTATACAGGATGCCAATTTTCTGACATCTGTGGAGTTGCTCTCGGAACTTGTTCTTCTTGGGAATTAGACTGATGTCTCTTGGCCATGGCTGGTTAGCTCTGATGGTTAGGGCACTATGATAATAAGGCCAGGCTCATGGGTTTGATGCCAGTGACATCCAGTCAACCATGCCTTGTCCCTTTCCATTCATTCCACAGACATTTATTGAATGTTTACTAGGTGCCAGATCATGTGAAAGGCAATAAACAAAATGAAAAGGGACCTATTCTTATTCTGAAGGAACTCACAGTTTAACAGAAAGACAATGGCAATAAAGTAACACAGACAGAATAAGTCATCAGTGGACACATGATCAAAGTGCTCTGATGGCGGACAGAGAAGCAATCCCAGAGCCTTGGCAGTTGTCAGGAAATGGTAGCATCCTTGGAGGGTAATTGAACTGTACAGTGAAGAAACCATGGGCCTCACAAGCCTTTCAGGTCATGCACACATGTACAGAGATGTTTGTTGTTAAATATGACACAGTTCTGCCTGTATCATATCATATCATATCTGCCTGTATCAGAAGAGTTGTGGATAATTCCAACTAAAATCAGCACCAGGTGAGTAGGCCCCAGCACCTGGAGTGGGAAGTCCCAAGATAGACTTCAGCCTAGGCCCACAGCTCCTCTTCCAAAGATCTGGTGAGTTAGTGAGTTAGAGAGGTTAATGAGGGCCAGTGCAGGTCCCCAACCTGATCCCAAGGAGCAGTATGGCCAGAGAAAAATATGTCCTTCCACCCATAAGCGTGGAGGAAGACATCCAGTAGTATCTAGCTAACCAATGTCTATAGAGTGGGAAAATATGAACGGATCGATGCAAATCAACCATTCCTGGAGAAAGAAACCTCAAATTGTGTATCATGCAAGTATTAGATACACAAGGCAATGCAGTAATATGCTATTAATCTTACCACGGTCTCTGACAAAATTACTCTGCTGAATTTCTGATATTTGGAATGAGGGTGCTCTTCACGTTTAACAAATAAGGGCCCTAAGTCATGTAACATAGGGATGACTTCCTCCAAGGCTCTGTCATAATTCAGGAGAAAGGGCAGAAATAGTGCCAATGAAGAGATTGTTCCAAGAGTAAGGGAACAATAGCCCTGTTCTTGGCAGATGGCTAATCTCTCTAGAATGGGAGGAGGGAAGGATCCTGGGATCTGGATCCAGACAGTCTTTGGATCTGGTCCTAGCTCTGCCATTGTTCACCTGTGTAACCTAGTACAAGTTTACTGAATGTACCCTTGCCTCAGTTCTTTATTTCTATAATAGAAATAATAATTTCACTGCCACAGAATGGTTGTGAGTTTTAAATAAGAGATTGGATGCAAAGTACTTCAGATGACATGTAGTAGAAATCAAAATATGCCAGTGGCCTTCTCTCATTTTGTTTGCATCTGAAAAACGTGGGCCACCTCCCAGATATGCAAAGCTCTGAGGTCCTGAGTGATAGATCTTCTAGAAATCCAAAGTCATTATTCAAGCTGTCACTTTATTCTGATTTTTGAAAGATCTCTTTAGAACAGCCCCAACTTGTGACTGGGATAGAATTAGGGATTTGCATTATTTTGCTCCTGCTAACCTCTGGTCCTCTAAAACATAAGAGGGTTGAGCTAATGGACACATTATATGTTATAGAAACAGGCAGCTCACATTCAGGTTGAAAATTAAACTGAGCCTGCCTATTGCCAGAGCCTTGTTTACCACCTCTGCATGTTAACTGTTGCCATTTAACAAGCCTGGGTGCTGTAATTATTACCTGAAGCAAATAATATAGTCAGCACTTTATAAGAAATGCAAACTCCTCACCCTTCCTTTGGTTCTCAGAGCAATACCATTAATTATGATAAATTCTTCTGATATTTTTGTGACTGTGGTAGGTAATTTCTTAGGTATTCCTCTGCAATTTGACATCAATCATTGTCCACTTAGCATAAATTAGGGCCAAGACTCCATGGCTGAATTTCACCACTTATTATGCCTCATTCAGGGGAGCTAATTCCTTTCTTAAATGTATTAAAAAATTTTTAAGGTATTTTTTAGCAGTGGATGTTTTCAGGGCTACAGTTCTGTCGTTTCCCAGGCACAAAACTCATGCAGAGACTGTTAGCAGCTGTTCTGTCTTTCCACCCCATGAGAAGGATAAATTTCCTAGAAGATTCAGGGGTTTGGGATTTTGTATACAACGTTCAATTAACATATCCCACTACTTTGTTTAATTGTCTATTGCCTTCCTCTTATCCACAACTCATTTAATAAACTTGATAAGGTTGATTCTCATTAATTGAAAATCTGCAAAAGTACTGGAGTGTTGATTGCTTCTTTCCACTGGACTTAAATTCTCAGAGTAGAACGTCTCAGGAAGGAGGATCAGAGTAGTAATATCTCCACATAGTAAGGACATATGACATTAGGACACCTGGAAAACTTCCTGAGAAATTGTCTGACCCCTCCTTTTTTTCCTCTCTTCCCATAGATTTGAACATGTCAAGTTGTCCCCAGAAAAATGGCTGACAACTCTCCAGGGTAACATGTCCATGTAAAGGAACCTCCTTGTTTATTGAATCTGCACTTAAAGTTGAGGAAATCTTATGATTTCTATGACACAATAATTTATTGGTAAGCATGTAACTAGTGATGTTCCAGGGCTCAGTAAGGCACTGTTGACATGAAGAAAGTGTGGGCTATGGCCCACTGAGGAGCATGCAAGACCGTTGGATGACAAGATGTTCCTGGAATGGAACATAACAATGACAATTCCACAGTTCAGTTGTCTGGGATTGAAAATATCTTCTCCACATAATCAAACATGGAAGGAATTATAGGTCTGGAGAAATAAGGGAGGATTCATGAGGAAGGTGAAATTTGGGTTGCACCTGAAGAATCCTGGTTGGGGCACGGCAGTGGGATGCGGTGGATGTTATGATAATCATACCAGCTTGAGAACAAGTGAGTAGGTGAAAAGAGTGAAATCCTTCATGAACCATTGAGGAGGTCAGCCTGCTCTGCAATAAAGTCTAATTGGAGAGTACAGTATTGGGTAGGTTTGCTGAAGCCAAGCTTACAGGGCCATACTCTTTCAAACCTAGGACCTTGGTCCATGACTAACATTGCAATTTAAAGGAGAGGGGTGGGAACTTCTCTCTATTAAATAAAAAGGATATCTAGTTACCACTGTCTAGGCATACCTCACACCTAGAGAGCACAAAGAGCACTGACTGTTTAACAAGACAAAACAAAAAAATGTTAGACTCAAGATGCTGAAACTCAACTTTTCATTTTTATACATGAGGCTGAGCCTGTGCCCTTTGGTGACTTACATAGTCTGTCAGTGGCTCAGAACTCTTTCCTCTAGATCTAGAGAGTCTTTATTTTTTTCTCCCCTTAATCACCCTCAGTTCACTCCAACTCATTCTTCTCCCCTTTAAGAAGGAAAACTTCCTAATGATCATTTACCAAGGCTGTCCTGTCCCCTGAAGTCTTCTTCCATTTCAGGTTAAGATCATTACATATTCTAAGGTTGAGCTCCAATGTCTCCTTTTTAAAGAGGCTCTACTGATTCTGGGGACCAGTCATAGTGCTTCCCCTCCACAGAACTCACAGAGCCTTCCACCTGTAACTCCAATGGCTCTGGTTCTACTCAAGTCTTGTTCCTTGCCACTTATATACTTGTCTCATCTCTGAGATTATAAATCTCTCCAGGACAGGAATCTTGGGTTGTCCATCTTGGTATCCCCTCTTGGCTTAGCACAATGTCTTCACATAATAGCTTCCCAAATACTTAATGAATTTGTTGAATTATTGTACCAACTGCATTTACATCAACCGGTAGCTACTAAATAGAATATGCCTGGGCCACGAGCAAAACGGCAAAATATAGCATACAGCAGAGGATGATGCCTCCAAAATGTGTATCAGAGTGTTTTCTGATAGGTAGCCCAAAATATAATAATAATATAATAATAATATAATAATAATAATATAATAATATGATAATAATAATAGTTATGACCTACAATGTACTAGGCACTCATTGTGACTTGGAACATTACAAATTTATGGGCATTCTGCCTATAAAGAAGCTACCACTTGAGACAAGATATCCTCCCCTCTAAACTCACTCTGGGAAATGCTGGCAGGTCTGATGGATTTGCCAAGCTAGCTGGCTTTGGTGGGAACTGAAACAATTTGTCAAACTCCAAGGGTTTGTGAGCATAAACGTGTATGGGAAAGGAAGTTTAATGTTGCCTGGAATGTGAATCCAGAACTTTTAGCCAAGGCCAGACAACCCAGAAAGGAAATAGCCCAAGGACACTGGAGTGGGCAACATAAACCCTTGTGCAATTGGCTCTGGTTAAAGGTTGACAGCAGGGAAGATTGACAGCCTTGATTTATAGGCAGTGAGAGTGCCAGATTCCCACAGAAAGGGGCCCCAGACTCAAATTAAAGCAGCTATTTATAGGGATGGAAGGGGAAATGAATTCCCAAACCACCACTCTAGCCCTTGGCCTCTCTTCTGAAGCTTCAAGTGTTTGGGGGAAATGTATGGTGAGTTGACAAGCATAGTGAGTCAGAGAATTGCATGTAATAGCAGCTCGAGGTACCTGCTGGTAAACAGCCATGGCCTCAGGTCTCTCTGTAAGGACATTGTCCTCCGGGGGTGCCTGGATGGCTCAGTTGGTTAAGCATCCCACTCTTGGTTTCAGCTCAGATCATGACCTCCAAGGTTTGAGATCCAGCCTGGTGTCGGGCTCTGTGCTGGGCGTGGAGATGCCTGAGACTCTGTCTCTCCCTCTCCCTTTGCCCCTCCCCCACCCTCCACCCACATGCATGCGCACGCACTCTCTCTCGTACAAAAAAAAAAAAAATAGAGAGAGAGAGAGAGACACTGTCCTCTGGATCAGGGACTGAGATGGTGAATAGAAGAACAAACTCTGAACAAATGTGGAAATGCACCGGGAGGGAAGGAAATTGGAAACTATGTGATCTGAGTGGGATTTGAAGGTTTGGATGGGTTGAGTGCAATGGGAGATGTGGGAGCCCTGGAACTGCCGCAAGCCACTATCTGCCCACTGTAGGCACCTAATAAAAGTGGTCTATTCCTAGCCTGGTCCCTAGCTCTGTATTATTCAGCATTGTGACTTTAATTCACCAAAATCTTTGCTTAATCCTCCATAAGCCTCTAGCCTCTACACCACCCTGGCCTCTACAAGTACTAGATTTGTACATTTTCACTTGGAATCTTAAGAGGTAAATTTAGCAGAATTTGTCCAATGTGGAACTTTTGATAACCTACCTCTATCTAAATATCTTCTTCCTGCCCCCATCTGGTTTTTCTCAACAAAAAATAGCATCACAGGACATCAACCCAAATACCACTGTTATGTCATCCATAAATACATTATGCCCTTATTACTACCTGGTAAGATGTGCCAGGATGTTTTACTAACATGTGTCTGTCAAACCCTGCCAGCAAAAGTAATAATAATAGATACTATTTATCAGCTATTTACTTTTAATGGGCATTGCTCTAAACTTCTCACATATATTAATTTGTTTTATCCTCTTAAAGATGCCAAGAGGTGGAAAATATTATTATCCCCCATTTTGCTGATGAAAAAACTGAGACACAGAGAAGAGCGATAACCAGATGAGGCCACATAGTTGATAAGCAGGGGGATCCTAACTGAGACAGTCTACTCCAGACCACACTCTTCAGCTGTATGGCACACAGTTGCTGGAGCCGGGACTGGCAGAAGATGTCATGATTCCTGAGGAAGATGTGTTCACATCAGTGTCTCCAAGACAGACTGGTCAGCTTACTCACAGAAATCTAATCCAATATGATTCCATCTTCATGCCAAGGTCAGACTTCTCTTTTCTCGCCCCACTGCCTGTGGCAGGTGATCAGCCTGTCATTTGGGAAAGCGAGATATCCTACTGCTTCTGCCCTTTTGCTCAGTGTCCCACTGACAAAGGGATCAGGTGAGGGAACGGGGAGAGGAAAGGAATCACAAACTTATAAGCATAGAAACGTGCTCATCTCACTCAACAGTCTTAAGGTGGCAGGTGTGTGAGTTCCTTCTACGGACTGTGGATGTTTCCCTGGGTTCTGAGAGTCCCTCCTGCTGGGCTCCTACACTATGGTTTCCAGGGTGCCGATGAGCATTCTAATCCTCCAGCTGCTATTTCCTGCTGAGCACAGGTGTCTTCATCAGTCCCCTCCACACAGACTTTTTCTTTGGAATTCACTCTTTCAGAGCTTTCAACAGCCCCAGACTGATTCTCAGTCTGCAGGGTTTACAGTATAGCTCATGACCCCATGTGGCACCTGCAGCTCTCCTTTATCCCAAGCAACTCACTAGCCTTCCTCTCTCGCCCTCCAGATTTTCTGTGAGTCAGACATTGGCTCACCACCACTGCCAAAGACACACTGAAGTCTTATCTCAAGGAAGCCTCTACATATGGGCCAACAGGAGCTTTCATAGCATTCCCATGGCTCTCTCAAAAAGTCTCTTCACCAAAACCTCCCAAATATTGACTCGTTTGAAATGGTTCTGGGGGTAAAAGGAATTCAAGAGTCACAACATGTTTTTGGAGAAATCCTGCTTTGCTCATGCTTCACAGTGCACTGGCCCCTCACTTTGGAATTCCTATTGTTTCTAGGTGCTTCAGTGGAAAGTTCCAATTCAGCATCTCTATCGCGTACTTATTTTGTGCCAAGCACTATTAAAAGGATTCTAGATGTATTACCTAAATTAAGTTCAAAAATAATTATATAAAGTAAGAAATACCAATATCCACATTTTAAAGAGCCTACAACTTAGATTCCAAATATAGTTCAGTACAAAGTATGAGTTCTTACCCATTTTAAACAAAGGACCTGGACTTTCCCCTACGTTGTCTGCATTTGCTGTCTCTACCATTTTACTCAGATGGGAAGCTTTTCCCATCTGACTTTTATCCCTCCCAACCTCATTAAAATGACTTTTTTGAAAGCCATTATGCACTTGTTGCCAGATCTCAGGATCTGATGTAGTTGAATACTTCTACCTTCTTGAAATGCTCTATTTTCTAGGATGCCATGACCACACACTCTTCTGATTTGTTTCCCACTTCACTGGTACTTCTTCTCAGTTGCTCCCTCGCTACTTCTCCATCTAGCCTTTACATTTTGACTTGGATCTTCATCATGGACCCTCTTCCCTTCTTCATTTACATTCTCTCCCTTGGTGCTAAGTGTGATGCCTTTAAATTTCACGTCTATGCTGATGACTCCTTTATATAAAGCCCCACCCTGGCCTCTATAAGTGCCAGATTTGCACATTTTCACTTGGACATCTTAAGAGGTAAATTTAGCAGAATTTGTCCAGCGTGGAACTTTTCATAACCTACCCCTATCCAAATATCTTCTTCCTGCTCCCTATCCAGTTTTTCTCATCAAAAAACAGCATCGCAGTGAATCAATCCAAATACCACCGTTATGTCATCTATAAATACACTTTGCCTTTATTCTCTACCTTTCCTCCATCATCAAATCCCATTTGTTTTACTTTCTTTTTTAAAAACATTTTATTTATTTACTTATTTTAGAGAGAAAGAGAGAGAATGTGAGCAGGGGAGGAACAGAGGGAGAGAGAATCCCAAGCAGACTGAGCTAAGCATGGAGCCCAATAGGGGACTGAGGCTCTACCTCAAGACCCTAAGATCATGACCTGAGCTGAAACCAAGAGTCCAATGCTTAACCAACTGAGCCACCCAGGTGCCCCATATTGGTTTTACTTTCAAAATGTATTTCAATCCTTTCCAATTTCATGATCATTGCATTAATCCAGACCACCATCCCCTTTTCTCCAGATTACTATGATAGATTCCAGATAATCTCTCTGATCTGCTTTTATGTTATCACATCTATTTATGTGGCAGGCAAGGTGATTTCTTAGAACTATACAGGTGCATTGCTCTTTGAATTAAAGCCTCTCAACACCATCCCATTCAAATAAAATCCAAACTTGGTCCCATAGCCTACTTCTTTTTCCTTCCCATCTCAGATGTCTTCTCTTTGCTAACTATGCTTGAATCCCACTGCCTACCCTATATTTCTGAGCATTCAAACCCTTTCCCATGTCTGGAAATTTACATTAGTGGCACAGTGTCATTGAAACACTCTTCCTCCTGCTTTATGTACTTACTGTATGATACCTCCTTCAATGATTGACTTGGACAGCACCTTCTCAAAAAGCCCATTGCTGACCATTTTATTTCAAATGGCTTTCTCCCATTATTCTCTATCTCATCGCTCTCTTTATAGCCTTCATAATGTCAGCATAATCTGTACGTAGACAAGGTATTATTGGTTTATGTGTTTGTTTGTTGTTCTCCCCCATTGGTAATTAAACTTCAGGGGAATATAATCTTTATCTATCTTCTTCCTTGCTATATTCATGTCACTTTTCATACAGCAAGTATGCAAATATTTTTGACTGACGGGATGAATAAAATGAAGGAAGGAAGGAAGGAAGGAAGGAAGGAAGGAAGGAAGGGAATGAGGGAGGAAGGAAGGAAGGAAGGAAGGAAGGAAGGAAGGAAGGAAGGAAGAAGGAAGGAAGGAAGGAAGGAAGGAAGGAAGGAAGGAAGGAAGGAAGGGAGGGAGGGAGGGAGGGAGGGAGGGAGGGAGGAGGGAGGGAGGAAGGAAGGAAGGAAGGAAGGAAGGAAGGAAGGAAGGAAGGAAGGAAGGGAGGGAGGAGGGAGGGAGGAAGGAAGGAAGGAAGGAAGGAAGGAAGGAAGGAAGGAAGGAAAAGTTGAATCATGATATGTTGATAGATAGAATGCTCTGTAAAGTAGGCAACATATCAAATCCCTGAATAAAATCTGACAAATGAATAGCCTACAATATATGAAATGAGAAGCTTGATCCTGTTTTCAGCTGACCCCCAACTTTCCCACAGCTAGCTGAGCCCCCTTTGGAAGTTAAAACCACAACCCTCTCTTTCTAGGTGGGTTTCAGACTGAAGGCACAAAGAAACTCTGGACATCTGATGAGCCTAAGGCAACCAAGGAGAATGGCAGTTAGAGGACAATGCCATTTCCATCAGAAAAAAAGTCTCCAGTCAGCCTTCAGGATCCTGAATGATCGCAGCACTGGAGGCTCCACTTGGAAGATTTTAATCTGAGAAAAATGGTTTAATACATAACATGCTGTGGGGATATTTGTTTGGGAGCAGATTGAGCTTAAGTCAAATACCCTGCATTTACAATTCCAACTGATGAATAAACAGCCACAGAAGTTTGCTCTTTCTCTACAATATACTCAGGAAAATGGATGGATTTTATTATTCTACTTATTATTTTTTATCAGCAAAAGTAAAAAAAAAAAAGTGATTTCACCCATCCCTCCTAAGCTGCAAAATGAGAGAGGCAGTATGATTATATATTGCTGGAAAGAGATGCAATTGCAGAGAATTATAAATCATATTCTTTTGTTTGGTTGGCATTTTTTGTTTATTTGTGTCTAATGCAAAGAGCAGGAGATTTACCATAATTTGCGTTCTATAACCTGCAGTACCTGTGACAGGAGAAAAAAAATCTATTAGCAAAAATGTGTTTTGCCTCTCTGGGCCGAAAGCAAAATAGCACCAGGTTGAAATATTCATCTATTTCTCCTGCCAGGGTTTATTCCTTTTAGTGACAGTCGTCTACCCTTAAAAAACAACAGACACAACTACCCTCAAAAAACAAAAAGGCAAACAAAAACTCTTAGGGATTTTCTCAAAACGATATTGGTCAAAATACAAAGCTTTGTCTCCTCGTCTGGTCTTTGCAGCTCATTAATAACTGTAGTGATATACTTCTTTCTGAGGAGAAAAAAAGGTAACTTCTCCTAGGTTTTGTTTGTAAAACAAAACGTGAGTGACCAAGTGTATCTTGCAAAGATTTGGAAAGGAGGAAAATACAACTGGGAAATACATCCACAGCGTTATAGGTACCCAAGGTAGGAACACTGTATGGAAAAGAATTCTTCAGCTGGGTTTGCATATGCTCTGCATTCTGAAACCACATTTCATGGCAGCATTCAAGCCCGTAAGAAAATAATGCTTGAATAAATGAGCAGGTTTTGTGATCATATTCTCTGTGCCATTTTCTCTGTATCCATTCAGGGCAAGTCAAGAGGATATATATTTAAATGTTAGTATAAAATCTTTAAACTAGACAATTGGAAAGTCGTTTAAGCTCTGAGGATAATAAGATATGAGACCGTGTTCCTAAGAGAGTCTTGATATTATAATCCATTCCAAATAATTTTAGTTTTGTGTTATATATTCAATGACATACTCCAGGGCAGATATAAAACAAGTAAACCCACATGTCTCTTTGTGTGTTATCTATCCATTTACATACAAAGTTGCACTGAAATACACACACACACACACACACACACACACACACACAAGTGGTAAAGATACTTATAATAAATGATCAGAATGGATAGAGATATTTGATTTTTATGCCTTTATTGTTTAGAGAAACTTCAGGTTCACAGAAAAATTAAGAGAAAGGTACAGAGATTTTTGTTATATCTCCTGATTCCACACATTCATAGCCTCCCCTAAGGACAACATCCCCCACCAAGATGCTACATTTTGTTGTAACTGGTGAACCTATACTGACACATCATAATCACCCAACATCTATAGTTGCATTACAACTCCTTCTCGGTGTTGTACATTCTATGGTTGGACAGATGTATAGTGACATGTATGCACCATTACAGCATTACGTGGAGTATTTTCCCTGTCCTAAAATTTCTCTGTGCTCTGACTATTCATCCCCCTCCTATTCCCTCAGCCCCTGGCAACCACTGATCTTTCTGCTGTCTCCCCCATTTAGTACTTTCCAGAATGTCATATACTTGGAATCATACAGTACTGTAGCCTTTTCATATTGGTTTCTTTCATTTAGAAACATGCATTTAACTCTCCTCCATAACTTTGCATGGCTTAATAGCTCATTTCTTTTTGTGATTAATAATATTCCATTGTCTGGAGATCTCGCAGTTTACCCACTCACCTACTGAGGGACATTTCGATTGCTTCCAAGTTTTGCAATTATGAATAAAGCTGCTACAAACATCGATATGAAAGTATTTGTGTGGACGTAAGTTTTCAACTCCTTTGAGTAAATATCAAGCACAACTGTTGGATCATATAGTAAACTGCCAAACTGTTTCCAAAGCGACTGTACCATTTTTCATTCCAATAAGAACTGAATGCAAGTTTCCTTTGCTCCACGTCTTCACTGGCGTTGGGTATTGTCAGTGTCTCGGGTTTGGGCCATTCTAATAGGTGTGTAGGGGTAACTCATTGCCGTTTCGCTTTTCATTTCCCTGATGACGTATGATGTGGGGCATCTTTTCATGTGCTATTTGCCATTTGTTTTTTTTTGTTTGTTTGTTTTTGTTTGTTTTTTTTTTTAAAGATTTTATTTATTTATTTGAGAGAGAGACAGCCAGCGAGAGAGGGAACACAAGCAGGGGGAGTGGGAGAGGAAGAAGCAGGCTCCTAGCGGAGGAGCCTGATGTGGGGCTCGATCCCAGAACGCCAGGATCACGCCCTGAGCCGAAGGCAGACGCTTAACCGCTGTGCCACCCAGGCGCCCCTATTTGCCATTTGTATATCTTCTTTGGTAAGGTGTCTGTTAAGGTCTTTGGCCCATTTTTTCATTGGGCTGTTTGTCTTTTTGTTGTTAAGTTTTAAGGCTTCTTTGTATATTTCAGATAACAGTCCTTTATCAGATGTGTCTTGCAAATACTTTCTCCCAGTCTGTGGCTTGTCTGCCCATTCTCTTAACATTGTCTTTCACAGAGCAGAAGATCTTGATTTTAATTTTGAGGAAGTCCAGATTATCAATTATCCGCTCATGGATCCGACCTTTGGTGTCGTATCTAAACAACATCACCATCTCCAAGGTCATGTTGCCTCCTGTGTTCTCTTCTAGGGATTTTACAGTTTTATGTTAGACATTTAGGTATATGAGCCATTTTGCGTTAATTTTTGTGAAGGATGTCAGGTCTGTGTCTAGATGCATTGTTTTGCATGTGGATGTCCAGTTGTTCTGGCATCATTTGTTGAAGAGACTATCTTCAAGTATGAAGCATGGGATGTATCTCCATTTACTTAGTTCTTTGATTTTGTTTGTCAGAGTTCTATAGTTTTCCTCATATGAATTTTGTACATACTTTGTTAGACATACACCTAAGTATTTCATTTTTGGAAGTGGTAATGTAAATGGTATCGCTTTCTTTCATTTCAAATTTTACTTGTCCATTGTTGGTATATAGGAAAATGATTAACTTTTGTATATTAACCTTGAATCCATCTTTATTAGTTCTGGGCTTTTAGAATTGATTCTTTTGGATTTCCTGCGTAGACAATCATGTTACCTGTGCATGAAGAGTTTTATAGCTGCCTTCCCAATCTGTATACTTTTCCTTTTCTTTTCTTACCTTATTGCATTAGTTAGAATTTCCAGCTCAATGCTGGAAAGGAGAAGCAAGAGGACACAGCCTCTCTTTGAACCTGGTATTAGTGGGAAGGAGTACCATTAAGTATAATTCTCACCATTAAGTAGGAGTTAACTATAGGGTTTTTGTAAATATTCTTTATCAAGTTAAGGAAGTTCCCCTCGGTTCCTAGTTTACTGAGAGTTTTTACCATGAATGGATGTTGGATTTTGTCAAATGGGTTTTTCTACACCTTTTGAAATGATCATGTGATTTTTCTTTTTTAGCCTGTTGATGAGATAGTTCATATTAATTGATTTTCAAATGTTGAAATATCCTTGCGCCTTGCACACGGGGATAAATCTCAACTCAATTGCGGTCTGTAATTTTTATACATTTTAAAATTCAATTTGCTAATACTTCATTGAGGGTTTTTGCATCTATGTTCATGAGATATATTTGTCTTTAGTTTTCTGTTCTTGTAATGTCTTTGTCTGATTTTAGTATTAGGGTAATGCTAGTCTTATAGAATGAGTTAGGAAGTATTCTCTGTGCCCCTTTCCTCTGGAAGAGATTGTAAAGAATCAGTTTAAATTCTTCCTTTAATGTTTGGTAGAATTCACCATTAAGCCCAACTGGGCCTTGTGCATTATTTGAGATTTTTATAGCAAAATGAGTTTTAGTTGTGTGTGATATGATAGAAATTTGACAGGATAAAGGCCAGAAAAGGGTTAGGGTTTGTTGGTTCTGAAGAAGCCAATATTAAGCATGATATTCAACCTGTGATCTAAAATCAGATGTATGCAGAGGTAGAAGGGGAAGTTAACAGAAGAGGACAAACGCTACAAGTTATCTAGGAACTGACAAGAGTCAAGCAGGAGGTCTTCTGCTACAAAAATGAGCTGAAGGTAAATAACTAAGAAAAGTACAGAAGAATCTGAAGACGAGTAGCAAGCAATATTTTGGCACAATCCAGCATAATCCTGAATTTTATTCTCTATTGTAGAACTGCTCTCATGCTAACTCTGGCCCATGGCATCCTATAGCATCACCTATACCCTGATGGTTTTGAAGGTGGCTTAATTGCTGGTTTGGTATGAGTTTGGTTAAATCAAGGGAAGGCTTACTTTTTAGTAAACACACACACACACACACACACACACGCCCTGACTCTCAAGCACTTTATCTCAAATAATTTTTATTAGTTTCCTGTTGCTCTGGTAATCTATTTCTGTGTAACAGACCAACTGAAAACTTCTAAAAAATATACCTATGGAACCTAGAGGTAAGGCATTGGACAGGGCATAGAAGAAATGCCTTTTACAATCCCATGATATCTGGGACCTCAGCTGGAAAAATTCAGACTTTGGGTGAGTTGTTGGCTGGGGCTTGGAATGATCTGGAGGGCTTTCAAGCATGTCAGACTGTAGATCCTGGCTGCTTGCTGGAACCTCAGGTAAACTGTCAACATGGCCTTTCCAAGTGGTCTTTACACATGGGCTAGTTTAGGCTCCTTCCCAGCCTGGAGGTTGGGTTCCAACAACATGTGCTCCAAGAGAATGAGGTGGAGGTGCACAGCATCTTTATGATGTAGCTTCAGAAATCACATAGTCTTGCTTCTGAAGTATATTCATTATTGGTTGTCGCAGTGAAAAAGTTCTTTCCAGATTCACAGGAAGGGACATTGATACCACCACTTGATGGGAGGAATGTCAAGGTCCTATCAGAAGAAAAGTATGTGGGATGCAAGATATTGTCGTGGCCATCTTCGGAAAATACAAGTTGACACACTTGTAAATCAGTAGAAAACATACCAATAATTTACTAACTATAGAGTACAATGAAAAAACATTCTCCTTCAAAAAATTATCAATATTGAGCTAATAATGGACAGACTTAAAACTCTCTCATCCAGCAGAATTTGAAAGATTATTTCAATAAGTCAGAGTGATCATCTGTAGTTCTATAATTTGGGGACCCCATCTTGCTCCTCTGTTGGGCTTTTGTTAAGGACCAAACTACTGAAAGACAGGGATGGCTTCATAGCTTGTTGCTTAAAAAAGCTTAAGATTTGTGTGTATACTCTTCAGATTATGAAAGCAAGAAAGTGGGGTATGCAGCTTTCAAAAAAGCCTGAAACTGTGATGAAAACTGATGGAGAGAGTTTTAAATAACCAGAACTCTCAAGGATGATACTAGATCCATTCATACAGCACACTAACCTACTTGTCCCTCCCCACAGTCTCTGAGGGATCAGGAACCTGGCTGACGGTCTTCATATCCACCTTAGACAATACCAATATCTTAGGAGACATGAATGCCAATCTGGACCACCTCTCCAATATCATCGCCTTTTAGTTCCTCAAACATCATTTCCAATGACATTTTCCATTCCATTTATGTTACTCATTCCCATAGTTAGGTTCTAGACCTTGTCATCACCCATAATTTCTCTATCTCAAAATCTCCCATCCTCTCTTACTATTCATCTCCAAAGTCATTGAGAATTTTCATCTGTTAACCATCTACTTTCACCTAATTCTTCATCCCTCTCTTTTGTTCTCTTTTTATCCATCTCAGATTACTCTATTACCCATCTGAAATTACATGGTCCATCTTTTCAATAATATTCTTACCAATGCTATCAAACTCTGTTTTTCCCCTTTCTTAACCATTCATTTTCCTAAGGGCTTGTCTTTTGAAAGTCAAAACCAGGAAGACTCCTTTATTTCAACAATCCCATAAGTCCTCTTGAGGTCATGCTTAAATGTGGGAAAAGAGAAAAGAAGAGAAATGCCTGGAAGGAAAAACAAAGTTGGCTAATATTTTGCAAAGAATATCTGGCCACATGAATAATTTAAGGGTTAATTTTGCTAATTACTCTGAAGGAGAAGTTCAATGCACTATCAGAACCCGTAACAGTGATCCTAATTGTTTCCTCATTGAGGGACCAAGGAATAGGGTGAAGGCTTCTGATTAGCAAAGCAATGATGTCCATTCTTCTCCTGACATTTTATACTTCAAGTCAGCAAATCTGACTCCCCTCACTGAGGAAATAGAGATGGCTTAGCTTTCACTCCTTCTATGTAAACTTCTCAGCCTCCTGCTGTTTGCGACTTATTTTTGTCTTAAGGGTTTTCCTAGACAGTTCTTTACTTTCTTCTAATTTTGTCTGAAAAAGAATGATGGGTACATATGAGGATGAGGTAAAATGAGGGAGGGAAGTGAAAAATCTCCCCAAACCCATCCTCCCCTTAGGACAAACCTGGGCTCTGCATCTGCACCCCCAGCAAATGCGAGCACGGAAATCACCACGTTTGCAGGTGATAGTGTTGGACAAACCTGACATTCATCCTTTGTTGGGCTTTGACAAAGAACATTAATTTCTAAGCATAAGTAGCCTTTCTCTGGAAGTTAATGAGAGATAATTATTGTCTTCAAAGATGGAAAAAGAGACAAGGGTAATAACCTAAGTTACCATTAAGAATCAGCAGCAAATCCTGAGTCCTGACTCCAAATCTTTTTTCACTTTTCCACCTGATGTGATCCATCCACGCTTGCTGACCATCAGCTGCAGATCATTGCCTTGTCCTGTAGCGAAGTCAGTACACACTGGAACCCTGTTGCCTCATCTGAGTGCCCGAGGAAAATCTACAGCCTTCTGTCTTTCAGGTTGCTCTCTTCCTCATTTATCTCTTCCCACCAAATCTGCCAGCCTCCAGGAGCTCAGAGGGGCAAGATAACTATGAGGCCCCATCCCAGTGTATAGTCTGGCAGTTGCCAACATGGGTTCATGGTGGTTGGCCCTTCTATCTGTATTAAAAATCATAGCAATCCATTTAGGCACCGCTGTTCCTTCCAGGCAAATGTGCAATAACACAGTTGGCCCATTAACATTGCAGCTGCATAGTGGATTAGTCACTCTGTGCTGTGCTGCCTGGTGAAAGCATCCACAACCACTTACTGAATTAGGGAATGGTGCGGCTGCAAGGAGCTGGTGCCTTGTGTACAATCATTCCCAGCACAGACAACACATTCTTGGTTTTCTGTGTGGGTTGGGTGGCTGAAAACATCTCCCACCAAATTGGTACTTTCCATATAGCTCTAGAGTGGGAAAAAAAAAAAAAAAGAGCCTAACCGATGCTCATTCTGCTCTCCATTGGGACTCTCCATTGAGTAAAACAAAACAAAACAAAACAAAACAAAACAAAACAAAACGATAGGTTTCATCAACTGTCCAGAGAAAATAGATTGATAACTTCCTCAGTGAAACTCTGGCTTCATAAAACCAGGGCTTGTGATTGGCTGTAGTGGATCTTGAAGCCCCCTCACGACAAGAACTTGGTGTGATTCTCCTTCCGCAACATTTAACATTACGGGCTATGCTATTAGGCCCTTTGGTTTTAATTTATCCTGAGAAACACATTCTCCTTTCCTACAAATATTTTATGACATCTACGGATCAACTTTTAAAGATTTTAGGGTAAATGGATACAACTGTGCCAGAGCTACTTACACTTTCACTACATGTTTTAAGTAGAAGGAAGAAATGCTCTTGGCGCAAGGGCTGAGCGAATTTCCAGACCTTCCCTCGTGTCGGCTTCTTTGGCCCTCTCCGGGGTGTGCAAGGCGCGATGCGAAGTAGCATCACATGCGAAACTAACTAATAGCGTCCGAAGGAGTTACGCCAAAGATGGCAAATACCTTGTCCCAGGGTTTAAACTGAACATGAATCACGCTTCTCACATTTCTAGTTTGGAACAAAAGGAAATCCATTTCATAATAGCACACTAAACTGGAATTAAAATGAAAACGTAAAGCTATATAGATATAGTATGCTCGAGTAACGGAGAAGAACAAGTCAGCTTTATTACTGAAAAAACATGCTTAAGAACTCTTTTTAAATATTTCACCGCAACTGGGTTTGCTAACACCTTCCCTAAAATGACAGCCTCACCCCTGTTGTCAGACGACATCACAGACAGCCCTTGAATTAGTCTGCTCGGGCCTGCCATAACAGAATGCCACGGGCTGGCTGGCTTAAACAACACACGTTACTTGTTTCATAGCTCGGAGTCTGGAAGTGCCAGGACAAGGTGTCAGGAGATTTGGTTTCTTTTCAGGTCTCTCTCATTGGCCAACCTCACGTGGTCCTTTCTCTGCATGTGTCTGTGTCCTAAATCCTCCCTTTTTATAAGCACACCAGTCAGATTGGAGTGGGGCCCACCTTCACAGCCTCATTTTAACTGAATCACCTCTTTAAAGGCCCTCTCTCTAAATACAGTCACATTCTAAGGTGCTGGCGATGGGTACATCCGAATTTTGATGAGGCAAAATTCAACCTACAGCAACCCTCCACGAGTGCAGACTGCTCACTGCAAGAACGAGCAGGGAAGGTGTTTTCTCCTGGGGACAGTGTAGCTCATTGGCTCTCAGGCCTGGCTGTGCATTAGGGCCAGCCAGGGAACGTTTAAAACCATCAGTGCCCAGGGCTCTACCCCAGAGAAACTAAGGCCTAATCTCTGGGGCGGAAGCCAAGCCATGAGCAAGTTCTGGAAGTCCACCAGAGGGTGATGGTGCACATTTAACATTGAGATCTCCCAGAGTCACCCAAAAGAGGCGGAGAGGAGGGGGCTGGGTGGGAGTACATACTCAGGTCCTTCTCCCAGTGTTCCGGATTCCACGAGGAGCTTCTCTTTTCAGGAAGATGAGTGAGTAAGGAAGGAGTCTGACCGCCCCTTAAGGATTCCCTTGCCTATGCAGGAGGATGGAGACAGGGAGCCTGGGTGAGCAGAAACACGGATTATGCATGGTCTGGTGGAGGAGTGTCTTTCCCTCCTCCACTCCTCCTAACATCTGCAAGGGAGCTGGTGGCCAGTTTCTAATAACCAAGTCCTGCACTGCAGGCTATAGCACAGCCTTCTCAAACCTTCATCTCCCACCAT
Source organism: Ursus americanus (assembly GCF_024610735.1). Classification (NCBI taxonomy): domain Eukaryota; kingdom Metazoa; phylum Chordata; class Mammalia; order Carnivora; family Ursidae; genus Ursus; species Ursus americanus. The sequence continues at coordinate 42,083,267 of NC_142142.1, forward strand.
CTCCCTGGGGCAGCAAATCCTTCCGGCCTGTCTTTGCACAGAACATTTATGGACCATGGGAAACAGAGATTTAGTTCTCCATTCCCTGCACCCCTCTGGCTACTGGATCTCAATTCTGGGCAGCCGGTCAACCCATCAGGAATCCACTAAAGCAAATCATTTCGCTTCTCCACAGCAGGCTGACTTCAGTAACCACCAAGAATTCATTACTGCTCTGCTTTGTTTACACTCACCAGGAACAGACGGGCCGTGACTTATTTGGGGACACGCCTTTCCCTATAAATTAGGTTTAATCTATGCTTCAGAGAGATAGGCCAGCTTCAGCAGTTTCTTCTTTTTTCCCCTTTCTTTCTTTAGGGAAATGGGTATCTAGGTACCTCCCTTTACAGGCCATATCCAGTCAGCAAATCAAAAAAGGTAGGGGCACCTGGGTGGCTCAGATGGTTAAGCGTCTACCTTCAGCTCAAGTCATGATCTCCGGGTCTCGGGATCGAGCCCCAAGTCGGGCTTCTGGCTCAGCAGGGAGTCTGCTTCTCCCTCTCCCCCTCCCCCCTGCTCATTCGCTCCCCCCCTCTCTCTCTCCCTCTCTCTCTTTCTCTGTCTCAAACAATAAATACAATTGTTTTTAAACATTTAAAAAAAGGAAAACAAAAAATACTGAATGAGTCACCAATAAATAGCTTAGAGTTCAACTATTTGGATCTGAGGCCGTCGGACACCTGGGTTTTAGCCCCAGCACCACCATTAGCCATATTTATATGAAGTTTGGAAAAGTACTTATCTCATCTCTAAATGGCAGTATTAAGACTGGCCGTGATTTTATGATGTGGAATCTCTATCTGAATAATGACAAATGAAGACAGAAGAGAGATGCTGCCAGTTTTCATTTAATTAAACTAATGAAAGTGTTACTGATCACCTACCATGTGCTTGGATGGTGCTGGCTTAGATATAAAGACAGGCAGAGTGCGGCTCCCTTTTAAACACAGACCTCGGTTAGGGGGGTAGAGAATGAGGATCCTTTCAGGTGATGGCAGTTATAAGGATATCTCGATCAATTTCTTTAAAAGAACAAAATATTAGGTTTCTGGCCACATTTATTTAAATTTCTTTGGAGAATGTTAGGAGCACCCCTTCCCCAGAGACTAGACAACTAGTAGCAAAAGTAAAATAAATAAATAAATAAATAAATAAATAAATAAATAAATAAAACAGAAGCCCAAATTGAAAGAGCAGCATCAATATTTAATCACAGCTGGCTAAGGGCTGTTGAAGCAATAGGTCTTCAATGTAATTGAAACAAAGCATTCTGATTCCCACCGCGGGGTATGAGGTAGACCCGGGGCCTTTTCTCTGGGTGTCTCTTTCCCACAACCTGCCGGGTGGAATAATCCCTAAGTGGATTGTGTTATTAGGATACACATCAAATCCATATCCTAGGAAGGGTTAGGTGTGCAGGGCCGAAGCATACCGTGGGTAATTTCATCTCATGTAACAGATTGGTCTCTTAGCCATACGGTACAGAAGCATTTTCTTTCTACAAAATGGATAGCACAAAAGAATAATCTAGCTAGCATACTAATAAAGGAAAATAAAGGTGTCTGGGAAAACTTGTTGAAACCCTCGATGGCTAATTTGGGAATTCTAGACTTTGTGTACCGGAGAGACACAGTAAAGGATTATTAAACAACCCTACTACGTGAGATGTAAGACACTGAGGGTGCACTTTTATTTTCGTAATTGCTGCTTATCTCGGACCTTTTATTTGTGATCCCAGAGGACATTTTTGAAAGCTAATACTGTCACTATAACCTAATCAAGGTTATGTGAGGTTTTCCTTTTCTTCTAGAAGGATCACCTTCCTGGTCCCTTCTGCCCGACACTCCAATTTAATAACTGTGTCTTTTCTGGGCACTGTTATTAACCTGGGGTTTATGGCCCCCTCTCCTGAACATCAGTTTAATAATATTTCCTACTGTGAGTCAGGGACATAGCATCTACATTCTTCATTAAATAATGAAGAATCTTTGTGGATGCCAACCCTGATTACAGTCCTAACTGTGGTCGCTTTTGTGGGTGTGTATAATAATAGATAGATAGATAGATAGATAGATAGATAGATAGATAGATAATAGATAGACTAAAATCTCAGATTTGGAACTACCAGTTTTCTATACTTGGTCCATGGCCATGGTCTTGGCCCATAATCAGAAGCTCATCTCTTCAAGTACAATCAATTTTGCGTCCATAGGCCACCATCACACACTTGGCAGAGCCAGACACAGATTCAATAAAGAGATACTTTGCAGGTAAAGGGAAGAGACAAAGTGACCCCCAGTCTTAAGCACAACCACATGGTAGGCGGTCCCTTCATAAGGCACATATGCTCTTCAACGCAGGCAATGACACTTGTGGGTGATCAGAAGACCCAGGACACATTGCTCTTGAAGTGTCAAATGAATCAGGAGCAGAATTTTATTTCCCATAACTTTTCTCTTTACCAGAACTGTGTTCTGATGTGATATTCAAAATATGCAGCCAAAAACATGTTTTGCAATCTGCTGGACCAAAGCTATTTAAGGATTGTTTTTCCCGAGAAAGAGAAAAATTCTAAGGAAAGGATGCATACCCGTGAGCACAGTTAATTTCAATAAATTGAAATGTTCTCATCACCATCATAACAAACATTGAAACACTAGGCAAGACACATAACTTTTTTTTGCCTCTGTTTTTCCATCTGTATAATACAGTAGAAATTGCCATTTAAGGGAAAGGTGAGGCATGTATCATACACTTTCTATACGTGTGAAATAGTTTGCACATTGAGTCGGGAATATATGTTATATTTATTTTAAAAACCAAGGTATTTTTTTAAAATAAGAAAAATAACAATAAACATTTCCATAGCACAGATTTATGAATTTCCCTTCTTCCATTTATTATGGGAGGGAATAATATTCTGCTGAGTCCCCAGTGCTTGCCAGTTTCTCCCTAGATGTCATGGAAATCTAACAGTAATAAGATTCCCTTGGGGAAGACAAAGAGTGTCTTCAACAACCAGAGTCATCCAGAATATTCTTGGTAATGTTTGGGAAGACAAATATTTTCTTTACCCTTTTATGTTCTTTGGCTAGTAAATTGATGTAAGACAGATTAACAGGAGGAAGACAAATTTAATTATGTATGTATGGAAGCCCCACAAAAAATATGATACCCGAGGACAATTCAGACAACTGACACCAGGCAAGACACCTAATTTTGCCATTCTGAGCTAAAAGGGTTGGAGCCTGGGGCTTCAAAGGGGAAGAGGATAATTCATAGGATAATGAGAAAAATGGATATTTGGTAAATAGATGTTTGCCCTGCCATACAGATACATTATTCGGATAAAAATTAACTCTAAGCCAGGCCCCCTATTGAAATTCTCGTAGGTAGTAGGTAGGTGGGAAGGTAAAGTTTTTCTTGAGTCTGCTGGGTCTTGATGGTCTTCAGCTCAAAATAATCCACATGTCACAGTGGCAGACTCGGGGGTCACATCTTCTACTCTCCCTCAGTGAAGGTGAACTCTACAGACTTTTTGCCTGCTCTTATTGGGACCTGAGGTGTTTCAGACATCACAGGACAGGTCCCAGTTCTTTTTCACTAGTAAAGGGCTTACCTGGAATTCCGATATGTGCATGGTCTCACTCTGGGACACACTGGTCAGGTGGAGAGAAAAGTACTCTGGAGTTGTCAGATACAACATGAGCAATGCCTTTGTAAGGCAAGATGAGGCAGGAATCTACAAGTCAGAGTTGAATTCAGAGTGCAACTTTCCAGAGGATAATCAGACATTTGCTTGACAAGCAATTCAATAATCTAATTTTGCAGAGCCTTTAGGGATGATGTAATCTAATCCCGTATTGTTACAGATTAGGTTACAAGGGCACAGGGAAGTTAACTGACTTGCCAAGTCACATTGCTAATAAATGAAAAAGGAGAAATTGATACTAGAAGTTTTGGCTCAAAGTCCAGTCAGTGTCTTTCTTCACCATAATATGTTGCCTCTGGGGGACCCTTCATTCTCCGCTGGGGTCTGGCTTTACGAAAGTTTGTCTAGTCTGCTTGGTATAGTTTGGTCAAGCACAATTGAGCCACCTCAAGAGAAACATCACATTGCACATTGCCCTGCTAACCCAACCTTGGGCTCACTATTTTTATGATATCTTTATTCATGTACAGATTAATGCAACAAATATTTGTGGGATACATGCTTTGTATCAGTTTATGACACATTGTAATTTATAGGAAATGTATATTTGGGGATTCAGATGACCAAAGTATATTTTGCCTATTGATTTAGTCTTTGTCCACGATCTCTGGCTTACAGCTCCCAAAACCCTTGGAATTTCCTGAGCAATAAAAGCAGTCGGACGTCTTTTGTTATAGTATTTTGTCTCTTGTCCATAGTTTCTGAAAAGCTTCTGAGCTCTAAAAGTGAGATGAGTGTCCTGTTATTCATACAAAACCCCCTTCCACAGCTGGGTTTATGTGAATGAGGTGACTTTTGGAAGCACCGAAGGATGGGGGCTGGTTGCCAGGGGAACGAACCACAAATAGAGGGGTGGAATTTTCAGACCCCCACTCCAACACACATCTCAAGGGAGGTTAGAGGAGCTGCAGGTTGAATAAATTACCAATGGCCCATGATTTAATCACTCATGCTTATGTAATGAAATCTCCATAAAAAATTTAATCCAAAAAAAAAAAAAAGGAAGGGTTTTGGAGAGCTTCCAGCCTGGGAACCAGAATGTTTCCACATGCCACCATGCTGGGCCCCAAACCCCACAAGGACAGAAGCTCCTTTGTTTAGGATCTCACTCTATGTATCTCTTCATCTGGCTATTGTTTCATATCCTTTAATATCCTTTGTGATAAATCGGTATTCTAGTGAGTAAATGGGTTTCCTGTGTTCTATGAGCCACTCTACCAAATTAATTGAACCCAAGGCGGATGTGTGGAAACCTCTGATTGATAACCAGTCAGTCAGAAACACAGATAACAACCCGGTCTTGTGATGAGCATCTGACGTGGACAGGATGGTGGGCGGTCTTGTAGGACTGACCCCTCAGCCTATATTCTCATACTGTCTCTGGGTAGGTAGTGTCTGAGTAGGACATACAGCTGGCATCCAGGGAACAATTGGATGGGTGAGAGAGCCTCCCCCAAAGACCCACATTGTAATGGTGACCAGAATCTTGTACACGTACCACCCTAGGCTTGAGGATACAAAGTTGAGAAAGACTTAGCCCCTGGCCCTGAAGAAATTTCAGTGTAATGAAGGAATCCGGCAAATGGGGGGAAAAAGCCCACTGTGATAGGCACTATGAAGGAGGTAACGAAGAGAGCCATGAAAGCGTAGAGGGTGAGCATTTCGTCAGCAGTGGAGATTCGGTAAGATTTGCCAGGGGAGATGAGGTCCAAGCTAAATTTTAAAGGAGGGATAGAAAATCATCAGGTGAAGAAGGAGGCTATCATTAGTACCAGAGACAACAGAACATGTAGCTGCGCAGGAATGGGGAAAACAGTGCAGTGTTCAGGAAAACGAGTATTTGCACACGGCAGGGATGTGGACGTGGTGAGAGCTGAGGCTTGTGAAATACACAAGTGACCAAATAGGGGGGAGCTTTCGAGCATACTGTTAATAGGCTTCAGCTGTAATTGGAAGGCAATGGGAAGCCACGGAAATGATTGAACAAAATATCTTTTTTAAAAATGTTCATTCTCATAGCTGTGTGAAAATGGCTTAGGGTGGGTTGGGGTGGGGAGACTGGAAGCTCAGAGATCAGTTAGGATGTTATTTCAGTGACCCACAAATGAAGTGTGGTGGACACTGTGATGTACCACCCAGGTCCCTCTTCAGGGACAAAGAGCTTATGCCCTCTGCAGCTGGGGGTGCTGCCAGAAGATGGACTTCAGCTGCCAGCCTTCTTTGAAGATTGCCTTGGCCAGGAAAACTGCTGTGGCCAAGGCCACACCTTCTTCCAGGAGCAACTCACCTCTAATGACTGTTCAGCCTGGGATACAAAAACCTGGCTTCCTCATCCTACCTTGAGACAACTTGGAAGGGCTCCCCAGCTATAGCGCTCCCTCTGGGCTCGGCTGAAGCCTTTATTGGGACTCAATGTGGCCTAGCTTCTCCTCCTGCCCAGCTCTGCTTCCAACCGTTCCATCTGAAAATGTTGATCCCCAGAGCACTCCCTGGTAAATGACCTCCCCACTAATTGCTAATCTCCATCCAGGGTCTGCGTCTCCAGGAAAACCATCCTATGATAATAAGGTTGAAGGCCTGTACCAGGGTACTGGTATTAAGAAATGGGAGGGGGGCGCCTAGGTGGCTCAGTCAGTTAAGCCTCTCCCTTTGGCTCAGGTCATGATCCCAGGTTCCTGGAATGGAGCCCCCTATCTGGCTCCCTGCTCAGGGGGGAGCCTGCTTCTCCCTCTCCCTCTGCCTATCCCCGGTCCCCACTTGTGCTCTCTCTCACTCTGCTCTCTTTCAAAATAAATAAATAAAATCTTTTTTAAAAAAGAAATAGGAGGAAGCTCAGAATTAATTCATACACACACACACACACACACACACACACACACACGTGTATATGTACAACTGACAGTATTAAGGACAATGGAATACAAAAAAGAGGAACACTTTTCTGATGTGGATTACTGACTGAATGATCTTACTGTGAGACACCTGTAAGACAATGAGGAACTACATCATATAGACAATTGAATATTTGAATTGAACCACAAAATGAAGACCCTAGACACCATATATATCTATATGACAGATATATATCTATATGACAGATATATATATGACTATATCTATATGATAGATGATAGCTGATAGATGATAGATAGAATGCATATATACCCTTTGAAGACATCATTTCAGATTCTAGACGGGATTAAAAACTATTTAAGTAGGTGAAGTCACCAAGAAAGAGAGGAAAGCAGTGTCAGAACTGAACACTGCAGAATTCCAATGTTCACGGGTCTGGTAAGGGCAGCGTGACTGGCTAAGAAGGAGCAACCAGAGAGACAGGACAAAATTAGGCCACTATGATTTCACAAGAGCTTAGAAAAAAGGAGGTTATTGTTGATTAAATTAGCGTCTATTGAAGAATCTAATGAGTTGAGAACCAAAAGTGTTACTGCCTTTGTCAGTATGGAGGATAGGGTGATATTAGCAAGGGCACTTTGGGTAAGGTAATGAGATGGGGCCAAACTGAGGCAGAAGGAAGTGTGAATATGGCAGATATTTTTGAATAAAAATACTGGTTTGGGTAAAAAATGCTGGCATGAGTCAGCTGCAGGCTACGTTTTCACCTAGTAGCACTACCCTCCCATTGTCACAGAAGACCAACATTTTAAGATAAGATGATACATTCACGATGAAACATCAACATCAGGAGGAACACCGCCAGAAAGAGGCATTGCCACAGAAATCAGTAGCCAGAGATATTTTTCCTACGTGAGCATGATAAGACAGGACTCGTGCCAGGTAGGGTGCCTAAATGAAAAGGCACAGCTAACACGCTAAATAAATGAACACAGTGGACAGCTGTGGAGCCAGCTAGTGAGGGCGAACATCCAATTGAGGAAATATCCCCCAAATGCCAGGAAAAGTTAGAGTCACAAGGGATAGATTCAAAAGTTTCATCATACAGTTTGCAGCAAATTGAAAAGGAGACAGTAGAGAAATTTCAGGATGCTTAAGTGTAAAGGAAATCAAAACCGCTTACAGAGATTTTGAGAAGATGATCTCCAAAGGGAGGGAAATAAGACGGAGTAAGATTTATCACTAGCACCACTTCTTTCAAGAAGATAATAGAGATGACCTCTAAAGGAATGATGAAAAATAATTTTTGAACAAAGGAAACATGCTCTTCCTAGCCATATTATCATTCAAGTATGAAAAGCAAACAAAGGTATCTTCAGAAATGAAGAGTCTTAGAAATGCTGCTTCTCTGCACGCATGTGTCGCTAGTTCAGGTGAATAAAAAAAATCAAAGAAGATGGGGTAAGAGGTTCCATGGGTCACCTGCAGCTACTTCCGTTCCCTCCTGAAATCTCACTAGAATAACCGTAAAGTTATGTTAAAAAGCAAAACCCTCCTAAGATAGGGAAGGTAGGAGAAGAGAAAAAAATCAAATTCTGAATGGTGTAAATCAAATCGACAATGAGTAAAATATTTTTGAGGCTTGAGAAAACCGAACCCCAAACAAGCAGGAGAGAAAGGGAAGAGCAAACCCAATTTATACCAGAATCTCTGAAAGACTCAGGAATTGAGGAAACAAAGCACCCTGGGAGCCAGTTTGAAGGGAAGGACCTAAATTAATGAGGACTGGTTGAAAATTGATTTAAGAAGCAGTCAGATCCTCTCACCAACCCGGGCTAGTGTGTTGCCAATCCTTCCCTCACCCTGGTACGAGACTGGAGATTTGTATTGTGAGACAACACAAGAGAAGTGCGCTCTGTACTGGTGGGCACAGGGCACATGTAGGACAGGAGTCCGTACATTAAAAACAGGGGACTTAAGTACCTGTGTAGACACTGGATACTGACAACCCCTGTCCTATTTTTCTATTCAGCTCCAAGAATGATGGCAATCAGCTCTTCACCCACTAAACAAGAGACTAGTAGAAGCTTCTCTGGGAAATCTGACCGTGTCAAGAGGAAAGACCTAAAGAAACCGACCCTAGACACTTCTGCACTCACTGGCCCAGCCAGATCCCTCAAGGTCTACAAACCACAGCCATGTTCTCAGGGCTTCCAATAAGCTTTTGTAAAGATGACCCCGATATAAAAGCTAAAATCAAGAGTCACCCGGCATCTGAAGATAGTTTATAATCTGAAAACTAGAAACCAAGACATATAACTGAACCCAATCCAGCAAGAACAGACACTGTGCAGGGAGAAAAATATCTTCTCTCTCCACTTTCAAATAAGACAAAATTACAACCATGAAACAGGAACAGGAAGCCAAGTACAGAAAGCCTGGAAATTATAAAAATTTTATATCAGAAAGGGGAAACTATGGAGACGTTTAGAAGATGACATTGAGGAACTCTCCCACAATATGTAGCAAAAAGAAAAAAAAGAGGCAGAAAACAGAAAAGCAAAGATGAGGAAATTAGAGGGGCAATGGAGGTGGTGACCCCCCCACACCCCAGCCGTTGGATTACAGGTCCTCTGTGCCATCAAAGGATTGGAACTGTGGCGGGTATTGGAGCAAGTGAGGAGAGAGGTCCGAGCGCTGGGAGGAAAACTAGCAAAGGAGACCAGGGAGAGAATTTCCTGTGAGTTAGTGGGCTCTAATGCTAACTAAGCCAGGGCATATAAACTAAGATGGAAAGGCCGCCTGGGTGGCTCAGTAGGTTAAGCGTCAGACTCTTGATTTCTGCTCAGGTCATGATCTCAGGGTCATGAAACAGTTCTGCGTTGGGCTCCCACTGGGAATGTGCTTGATCCGCCCCCTCTGTTCTCCCTGAGCTAGATCTCTCTCTCTCTCCCTCTCTCAAATAAATAAATTTTAGCAATCTTAAAAAAAATAAAGATGGAAAGGCAATCACTCTATTTCACAATCAACAGGCCATGGTCATCAGGACCTTGGCAAGCAATGTTCCAGTGCAGTGACAGGGGCAGAATTCAGAAGACCCTGGACTGAGTCCTGGTTGATAAATCAGACTGTGAGAAAATGACTGATGGCTGCATATTACATTGTTGTTTTTAAGGATGGAGGTGTGTGAATAGGAGTGTGTCGGGCAGATGGGCGGTGACTTCAGGTCAGCCACAGTGCACAAGTGGCTGCAGGGGTCTAGCCTAGAGGAAAGCTTCCAGAAACCCACTCCTCACGCCTCAGTCAAGGAAAGTTTTCTCTAAGAGGAAACAAACAAAACAAAAGCACAGGGAAGGACAGTCATATCCCACCAGGGCAGGGAGTCTGAGAGCTTGCCTTTGCTAGAAATGCCTGTCAGAGCCTTCTTTCCACAGGCTCATAGACATACCAGGAATACTTGTGCCTGAACAGTTGTTGGCTTTTGGAGTATTTCTAGGATCTTGCCCCTGAATCTCCTTCAAGCTATCTTGACAAGTGTATACTGCAGTCTTTTTAACCTCCGATCTGGATCTTCTTACACTTTTTCCTTGTCATTTCAGACCTCCGCCTGCTTCTTGACTCACCCTCATTTGTAACCTGGAGATGGGCAGCCCTGGGTCTCAGGAGCCACACCAGCAGGAGCGCACCCGCCCCCACAATCAATCCTGGCAACTAGAATCCAGGCGTAGAGGAAGTCCCAACCCATCGACTGCCCGGGGAAGGAGGGAAGAGACCTGGATGGGAGGGCACAAATGAGAGCAGGAAGGGCGCAGATGAGAAGAGGGGAACTAGCGCGCGGGTGCCCCAGGCGCTAATGGTCCACGCTCAGCCCAGCACCTGCTATACCTCAAGCATCAAAGTCCGTGGTTTTGGTGGTTGATGTTGTTATCCAGCCAGAAAGACCAGCTCGCCTGCCTTGGCCACGGCACAAAGGAAGCAGTCGTGAAGAAGGGAAGGCGAAGGCTCCGAACGCCCAACTGCGCGCCATGCTAACTTGCCGTGTTCATTATTTCCTGCAATCTTCCTAATAAGGCTGCAAGGCACCAGTCCACCCTAACTTTTACAGATGATGATTACAAGGCTTGGAGAAGGAAGAAACTTGCCCACAGCTATAAAGTGGTTGAGCCAAGGTTGAGACCGGCGTGCCTGCTTCCACGCCGGGAGGGAAGCATTTTACAATTGATCGCGATGCGACCACAGCACCTCATTTTTAAGGCATTTGATTTTCCGATTAATGTAACCTTCCAGAACCAGATGCACCATCCATAATCTGAATTGAAACAAGCTGACTAGTCTTCAGGCGCTGAATGAGCAAAAGGTATTCCGGCGGCATTTTGTTCTCCAGTCTCCCGCTGCAAAGGGACAATCCGATTACAGAACGTGGCCTGGGGACCTTCGTTCCCCTCCCCTGTCCTCTCCATTTCTCCCTAAGTTAGTTTTCATTTCATAACGGTCATTAGCTGAGCTCTGGGAATGAAGTGTAAAAATGTCCCCTCACCTCCGGAGCCCTGACTGGCAGCAGTTCCTTGAAACTCTGCAATCAGAGCTCCATTTAGGCATCAGAACTTCATCAATTAGGCCTCAATGTACAGGGACCACGTGGCCTGCCGGTCACGCTGAGCCAGGCGCGGAGGAGTAGCGGAGTCCTCATTACTGGCCTTAAGCTTTTGTGAAATTCCTGAATAAGCAGCCCATAGAGCGTCTGCAGAAGGGCTGCGTGTTTTTTTCTTTCTTCTTCTTCTCCCCCCCCCCTTACTTTAACAACCGCTTTTATGGACAATTTAGCACTGTGGGTTGCCAGCTGTGTTAATGCCAGACCCCCTTCCCTCATGATGTCTGCCTTGTGAAAAGGCCATCAGATATGGAGCCCATGCCCCCTTTTGCCCAAGAAAACCATGCCTTTCTTAACATCCAGGGCCAGGGATCCATGCCAACGACAAGGAGTCTCATCCCAGTCGCTGCTCACACACAGGTCATTGCGCGCATTAATGCGTGGGCCCCTTTCCGAAGGGCTAAGTCTCTGGGGTGCTTCTACAAAGTGTACCAAGTCTGTGATCCCAACACAGTTCATTGGTTACTGAGAAAAGGTTACACATGGGTATGGGGGGCCGGGAGGTGGAGGGAGGGAGATGATGCCCAGGAGTCTAGGCTATTTTTTGGTGGGGGAGAGAGGAAGCGGATAAAGAGGGCGAGGGTAGCTTTGGTCCCCACAGCTGTTTGCAGCCTCTACACTGAAGGAGCTATTTTAGCATATTTATCTAATTTGTTCCCCGGCTAAGGGAAGTCCATGTCTTGGATGATGTCTGGCTGTTCAGCAGAGGCTTACGTAACTGGATCAAGCCAAATCTAAGGCATGCGTCTTCCTGTGAATGATTCAGGAACTGAATTTTATGGGTTTGCTCAGTGATGATTTCTAGGAATCTAATATACTGACCCAATTCCTATCAGATATACTGATAAGCCAGTCTCTGCCAATACATGAATTCGTAGTGAAAAATATTCGAATATTCATGTCCCATTGTCGGTGTCTTCTCTCTTCTCAACCCTTAAGCAAAATAGAAAAACAACAACAACAAACAGAAGGAGACTTGAAATGTATTTCAGAGCCATTAAAATACTCAGAAAATTTGAACCTGCAATTCCACTAAGAGAAACTTGAACTAAGGAAATCATTAGGATTATACACAAAGATTTAGTTATAGGAAGTGCTGCTAGTACAAATCTAATATTTTGAAAAAAAAATCCAAATGTCCACAAATAGGAGATTGACTTTAAAAATTGATTTAGCCATGCATATTAAATTTTAGATTACTATTCATGATTAGGAATATAGTATGACACTCTAAGTTCAATGGTGGGCAATACACTTCATTTTCTTGTCATAAATCAGACTAAACAACCTGAATAACCCTTCTGCATAAAAAAAAACTTTGGATGAATTATATATATTAAATATCTCTTGAAGGCCTATAAAAAATGAACAACCAAATAAAATGAGCATTTATATTGCTTTGATAGTAGTTTTAAACTATGATTTCCCACTAAAAGAAAGCAGAACTTCTTGGGAAAATAGTTGAGTCTAAGTCTGGGACAGGAGAAATACAAGATGAGCTTGGAACATCTGGGTTCCTGTCAGAAGAGCTTTGGAGGGAACTTGAGGAAAATGTCAACTAGGGTGATGGAATGGATAAAAAGCAAGACCCATCTATATGCTGCCTATAAGAAACTCATTTCAGATCGAAAGACACAAGCAGATTGAAAGTGAGGGGATGGAAAAGCATTTATCATGCAAATGAAAGTAAAAAGAAAGCCAGGGTAGCAATATTTATATTGGACAAAGTAATACAATAATATAAAGTATTATATTGTTTACAGAGTATTATATTACAAAGTAATACAATAATAGTAAGGGACTTTAATACCCCTACTTACATCAATGGACAGATAATCGAAAGAGAAAGTCAACCAGGAAGCACTGGCCTTGAATGGCACATTGGACCAGCTGGATCTAACAGATATACTCAGAACATTCCATCTTAAAATAGCAAAGGGGCACCTGGGTGGCTCAGAGAGTTAATTGTCCAACTCCTGATCTCAGGGTCATGAGTTCAAGCCCCACACTGAGCTTATTAAATATATATATATGGCAGAATACTTATTCTTTTCAAATGCACGTGGACCATTCTCCAGAATAGATCACATATTAGGCCACAAAACAAGTCTCAACAGATTCAAAAAGATTTAAGTCATACCATGCATCTTTTTCAACCACAATGCTATGAAACTAGAAGTCAATCTCAGCAAAATATCCAGAAATAACACAAATACACAGAAATTAAATAACATACTGCTAACCACTGAGAAATCAAAGAGGACATCAAAAAATATATGGAAACAAATGAAAATGAAAACACAATGGTCCAAAATCTTTGGGATGCAGCAAAAGCTGTCCTAAGAAGGAAGTTTATAGCAATACAGGCCTGCCTCAAGAAGCAAGAAAAATATCAAATAAACAACCTAAACTTACACCAAAGGAACCAGAAAAAGAAGCAAAAACAAAACCCAAAACCAGCAGAAGGAAGGAAATAATAAAGATCAGAGCAGAAATAATTGAAATAGAAACTTTAAAAACAGACCAATGAAACCAGGAGCTGTTTTTTTTAAAAAAATCAATGAAACTGATAGACCTTGAGTCAGACTCATAAAAAGAGAGAGAGAGAAAAAGGACTCAAATAAACAAAACCAAAACTGAAACAGGAGAAATAACAACTGACACCACAGAAATGCAAAGGATTATAACAAAGTATTATGAAAAATTATATGCCAACAAATAGGACAACCTAGAAGAAATGGGCAATTCCTAGAAACATAAAATCTTCCAAAACTGAATCAGGAAGAAACAGAAAATTTGATTACCGGTAATGAAATTGAATCAGTAATCAAAAAAACTCCAACAAACAAAAGTCCAGGACCAGATGGCTTCACAGAAGAATTCTACCAAACATTTAAAGAAGAGTTCATACCTATTCTTCTCAAAATGTTCCAAAAAAAAAAAAAATAGAAGAGGAAGGAAAACCTCCAAATTCATTAGCCTGATATCAAAACCAGATAAAGACACCACTAAAAAATAGAACTGCAGGCCCATATATTTGATAAACACAGATGCAAAAATCCTCAACAAATACTAGCAAATCAAATCCAACAATACATTAAAAAAATCATTCATCACAATAAAGTGGGATTTGTTCTTAGGTTGCAACGGTAGTTCTATATTCACAAAGCAATTGACATGGTACATTGCATTTATAAGAGAGGATAAAAACCATACGGTCTTTTCAGTAGGTGCAGAAAAAGCAATCAACAACATTCAACGTTCATTCATGATAAAAACCCTCAACAAAGTTTGTTTAGAGGGAACATATCTCAACATAATAAAGACTATTTATGAAAAACCTACAGGGAATACCATACACAATGGTAAACTACTGAGAGATTTTCCCTTAAGGTCAGGAAAAAAACAAGGATGTCTGCTCTCACCACTTGTATTCAATATGGTACTGGAAGTTCTAACTACAGCAATCAGACAACAGAAAGAAAAAAAGGGGGCGGTCCAAATTAGTAAGGAAGAAATAAAAATCTAATTATTTGCAGATGATATGATACATATAAAGAAAATGCCAAGGACTCCACCAAGAAGCTACTAGAACTGATACATGAATTCAGTAAGGTTGCAGGATACCAAATCAAGATAAAGAAATCCATTGCATTTCTATACATTAATAATGAAGCAGCAGTAAGAGAAATTAAGAAAACAATCTTATTGACAATGGCATCAAAAATAATAAGATACTTAAGAATAAATTAAACCAAGGAGGTGAAAGACCTGTACTCTGAAAACTATAAAACTCTGATGAAAGAAATTGAAGACAAAACAAAGGAATGGAAAGGTATTCCATGTTCACAAATTAGAAGAACAAATATTGTTAAAATGTCCATGCCACCCAAAGCTACCTACAGATTTAATGCAATTCCTATCAAACTATCAATAGTGTTTTTCACAGAACTCAAACAAATAATCCTAAAATTTGTATGGAATTACAAAAGACCCCAAATAGCAAAAGCAATCTTGAGAAAGAAAAACAAAACTGGAGGTATCATAATTCCAGATTTCAAGATATACTACCAAGTTGTAGTAATCAAAACAATATGATGCTGGCACAAAAATAGATGTATATATCAATAGAACAGAAGAGAGAGCACAGAAATAAACCCATAATTATATGGTCATTTAATCTTGATAAAGGAGGCGATGTGCAATGGGGAAAAGTCTCTTCAATAAATGGTGCTGGGAAAACTGGACAGCTACATGCAAAAGAGTGAAACTGGACCACTTTCTTACATCATACCTAAAAATAAACATAAAATGGATTAAGGACCTAAATGTGGACCTGAAACCATAAAAATCCTAGAAAAGAGCACAGGTGGTAATTTCTTTGACACTGGCCATAGCAACATCTTTCTAGATATATCTCCTGAGGCAAGGGAAACCAAAGCAAAAATAAATTATTGGGACTACATCAAAATAAAACACACAGCAAGGCAAGCAATCAATAAAAGACAATCTACTAAATGGGAGAAGATATTTGCAAATGATGTATCTGATAAAGGG
The DNA here is from genome assembly GCF_024610735.1 of Ursus americanus. Taxonomy (NCBI): domain Eukaryota; kingdom Metazoa; phylum Chordata; class Mammalia; order Carnivora; family Ursidae; genus Ursus; species Ursus americanus. The sequence goes on from NC_142142.1 coordinate 42,099,079, forward strand.
TTAGTATCCAAAATATATAAAGAACTTATATAACTGAACAGCCCAAACCAAATAATCCAATTAAAAAATGGGCAGAAGACATGAACAGACATTTTTCCAAAGAAGGCATCCACACGGAAAGCAGACATATGAAAAGATGCTCAACTTCACTAATCATCAGGGAAACGCAAATCAAAACTACAATGAGCTATTACCTGACACCTGTCAGAACGGCTCAAATAAAAAAACATAAGAAACAAGTGTTGATGAGGATGTGAAGAAAAAAGGAACCCTCTTGCACTGTTGGTGGGAAATGCAATCTGGTGCAGTCACTTTGGAAAAGAATATGAAGGTTCCTCAAAAAATTAAAATTAGAACTACTATATGATCCAGTAATTCCATGACTGGGTATTTACACAAAGAATACAAAAACACCAATTCAAAAAGATATATTGACCCCCATGTTTATTGTAGCATTATTTACAATAGCCAAACTATGGAAACAACCCAGCAGCACCTGGATAGATGTAAAAAAAAGATATATAGATATATATATCTATATCAGATATATATATCTATATATAGATATAGATATATAGATATCTATATCTATATATAGATATAGATATATAGATATCAGATATGTATATATATGTATATACATGCCATAGATAGTTAGATGACAGATGATAGAGAGATAGATAGATGATAGATAGATAGATAGATAGATAGATAGATAGATAGATAGATAGACAGACAATGGACTATTATTCAACCATAAAAAAGAATGAAATATTGCCATTTGCAACAGCATGGATGGATCTGGTGAGTATAATGCGAAGGGAAAAAAGTCAGAGAAAGACAAATATCATATGATTTCATTCATATGTAGAATTTAAGAAACAAAACAAACAACAAAAGAAGCAAACCAAAAACAGATTCTTAACTACAGAGAACAGACTGATGGTTTCCAGAGGGTGAGGGGATGGGTGGAATAGACAAAGGATGTTAAGAGGACACTTATCAAGATGAACACTGAGCAATATATAGAATTATTCAATCACTGTAGTGTACACTTGAAACTAATAAAACACTGTATGTTGCAATACTCAAATTACAATTTTTAAGAAGAGAAAGAAACTGTCAATGGCCAACAGTTGAGCAATTTTTACTTCATTAAGGATAATACTTTCAATGACTTGAAATTTATCAGATATATTTCAATGTATGAGTTCCTAATTATATACACACTAGCTATGTATATACTACTTATTTTGTATATATAAAATATAATAAATATAAAATAATACACAAAAATGTGTATGTACATACACACACAAATTAATCACCTTCAGGTGAATAAGAAATTGATTCATTACAGTAAAAACTGGTATATAAACAAATCAAGCATTATTCTGCTTTTCCCATGTGAGCTGTATTACTGGATAACCATCTGGTTGATAAGAAGTATCTGTTTATAAGAGGATTCAAATTAATAAATGCAAAAGAAATGATAAAAATATCACCATTGGCAACCCTTAATTAATGAATAGATCGATGCATTGAGCATAAACAGATGCTAGAATCACATAAAGAGAGACAACCAGATATGATGTGTCTCTTGATGAAAGTGCACAACACCATATAAAGACCTGCTAAAGGGATGGAACCCAAAGCTGATGCAGCCTCTGGATCTAGCTCACAATTTGCAGGAAATACAGAGAGCAGGGGAACATCTCGAACATTGCTATGAATATTAAATCAGCAAAATCCATTCTGTGGATTTTTGTTTTCAGTAAGTAAACTGTAAGGAGAAGAAAAGGTTAGAGGTGGGGTATCTGTAAATTATGAAGGACTTCAAAGACACACCAAACAAAAGATGGATTAAGTTTTAAGTTTAAGTTTTAATGTCTATGAATTCACCTTCGGGTGATTGAATTATATAGAAATGCAAGAAAGCGATTACTACAAAAGTCAGGATAGTGGTTATTTTGGGAGGAGAAAGAAGGGTTTGTGATTGATACAGAGCAGAAGAAGATGGTGGTAAAGTCCTATTTCTAGACCTGAGTGTTGGGCTTAGGGTGTTTAAAAGTAAACATCTTCGGGGTGCCTGGGTTGCTCAGTAGTTTGAGCAACTGACTCTTGATTTTGGCTGGGGTCATGATCTCAGGGTCATGAGATTGAGCCCTGCACTGAGCTTGGGGTCTGCTTAAGATTCTCTCTCTCCCTCCGCTCTGCCCCTCCACTCCCCCCCACCCAACTCTAGTGCACTCTCTCTCTTTCTCTCAAGAAAAAAAAAAGTAAACATCTTCTACATAAAACTAGGTGTTTTGTGCAGTGTTCTGTATTTGCTTTTGACTTTACAAGAAAAAGTTAAAATCTATTCAACACATCATTGAGTTGGCATTAAAACAAAGAAAATCCTAGAAGTCCAAAACTGGAGCAAAAAGGTGAATTCATAGAGGTCAGTGAGGACTGATGCTAGCTCCCCAGCTGAGGGCAGATGCTGCACGCTGCAGTCGTTGAGCCTCTCGGCTTCAAGGGCCACACAAGGCACTGGTTTGTGACATCCCAGGGTCCCTGTCAGAAGCAAATTGAAATTCTCTCCGAAAAAGCACAGCTGCAGATAGGGCATCAAAAAGTTCCCACAGCTGAAGTTCCAGAGGGTGTGAGTTCCTAGTAAAAAATGCCAGAACTCATGAGGAAACAAGGAACCGGGACAATGAAACAGCGGAAATGATGGACAGCAGAGTCAGACCTGTAAAGAATTCAGAAAATGCATCTGAAAGAAAATACTAGAACATAATAAAGATGCGGAGTATGTTTTAAGAGAACAAAGTCTTGAAAGCGATTGAGTAGATTTTTTTTTAAACATCAAGTGTAATTCTCTAAGTGGAAAATAAATAAAACCAAAATTTATAACACCAGAGAGGGACATCCGACTTCAAGTATGATGAAACAGCCTGTGGCAGAGCAATGTTCTTGCCAAGAAAAATTGGAAAAGCGGAATAAAATACATAGAAACACCTCTTTGAGGAAATTGTAGAACTAGTAAGGTAATCAGATTTTGAGGGGGAGAAATTTAGAAAAGAAGAAACCTTGGGGGAAAATGGAACCAACCTTCTGCAGCAGATTTCTACCTCCTTGTATTGGCCAGTTTGTGCTACAGGACAGCAGTGTGATGTGCCAGGCAAAGAGCTTAGGCAGAGGGACACCTGCCATCAGGCGGAGAAAACAGAGCCACTTTTGACAGTCTGATGGCTACAGATGCTTACGTGAGAAGGGAGGGGTGAAGATCGGAACCTAACGCTGCCATTGTTTCCTTCAAGACATATAACAAATTCTGGAAGCTTCTTGGGGCCAGAGGCCAAGAGGCCAAGCAAAAATCCACCATAAAAGCACCAGCAATCTCACATTGCCGGGAAGGAAAAGATGAGATTTTAGGACCTGCCAGAAAGCAAAGGCCCGGAAGGATATTCCAGGCTGTTATTTGGGAAGGGGACAAACCACAGAAAGATGAAAGCAGATGGCACAAAATAACAGTAATATTTTTTTTGAATCATTTAAAAATAGAGAATTAAAATGCAAGGTAGCAAGAATATAAAAGACAAGAAGAATTTAAGGGAGTTAAGGTGTTGTGTGATTCATGCTCTCTCAAATGAGCTTTTAAAAATTTGGCTGAACTGTCAGGAGAGCATGTTGTAATCTCCACATTTGCCACTGAAATAGGAGTAAAATATATACATAATCAAATAGAGGGAAACAAACAAACAAACAAATTGATGAAGCCAAGAGCAGGCTAAAGAAGAAGAATAAAAGTAACATCCAAGAAAGATAAAATAGCAAAATGGTAGATAAACAATTAACTAAGTTAGCAAGTTCATTAAATGTAAATTAGACTAAATCCAATTAAAAGACTAAGAACGCCAGACTAGAGCAAGGAAATGTAAGTCATTTACAAAAGATGTTACTTGAATCTGAAGATAGAGAAAAATTGTAAGTATAAAGATAGAAAAATATGTTCTTAAGTAAGCACTAACATCCCCCCCTTCCCAAAAACCACCAGGAAATGTGCATAGTTTTAAATACATGACAATTTAGGCTAAAAAAAAAAACAAACAAACAAGCAATACAAGAAGTAAAGAAGGCATTTTTAATTAATAGGGTCAATCCACTAGAAAGATATCACAATCCTTCATCTCTAGGCATCCAGTAATATAGCTTCAAAATATAGAAAGCAAGAATGGACAGAACTAAAAGGAGAAATAGACAAACTCACAATCATTGAGCTCTATTCCTCAAAGCCAAAATAAGAATAAAAAATTGTAAGAATATAGAAGATCTGGACAACATAAATAATATGTGTAATCTAATGGATATTTATAGAATGTTGACCCAATAAGCTACAGGAGTTGGCAAACTTTTTCTTAAAGGTTTGTATAGTAAATACTTTATTTTTATTTTTTTAGACTTATAGGCCATGTGATCTCTGTAGCGACTACTCGATCTGCCACCGTAAGTGAACATAGACATAGACAACATGGAAATGAATGGACATGGCTGTGTCCCAATCAAACTCTATTTACAAATGCTCAACAAATTTCAAAGACTTGAGATCATTCAGAACACATTGCCTGACCACAGTGAATTTAAGTAGAAATAAGTGAATAAAGATAGGTAGAAAATTCCCATTATACAATTAAGCATACACTTTAAAGTAAACTCCAGTTCAAAGAAAAATCACGAAATATATTATAAATATTTTAAACTAAATAAAAATAAAAATATCACATCCCAAAACTTATGGGATATCCTAAAGCTGTACTTAGAGGGATACTTATAGCTAAAAAAACAATTATCGAAGGATCTATGTCAAGGATTTAGAAAAAGAGCAGGATAACACCTACAACACAAGCAACAAAATTAAAAACAAACAAGTGAGACTGTATCACACAAAAAACTTCTGCATGGCAAAAGAAACAATAAAATGAGAAAACAACCTACAGAATACAGAAAAATATTTGCAAACCATGTATCTGGTAAGGGGTTAATGTCCAAAATACAGTCGACCCTTTAACAACACAGATTTAAACTGTGGGGTCCACTTACATGTGGATTTTGTTTTTCAAGAAATAGAACATAGTACTGTAAATGTATTTTCTCTTCCTTATGGTTTTATTAATCATATTTTCTTCTCTCTAGTTTAAGAATACAGAGTAGAATACATACACAAAATATGTGTTGTTTATGTTATCAGCAAATCTTTGGTCAACAGTAAACTATAAGGAGTTAAACTGGGGGGAAGTCAAAAGTTATATATGGATCTTTGACTGCATGGGGGGTGGGAGTTGGCATCCCTAACTCTTGTGTTGTCCAAGAGCTAGCTGCACATAAATAATTCAAGCAACTCAACAGCAAGAAGAAAAAAAAAGTAGCCCAATTCCTCAGCAGAGGAATTGAATAGAATTTACAAGAGAAGATATACAAATGGACAATAGATACATGAAAAACTGCTCAACATTAGTAATCACTAGGGAAACAAAAATCAAAACCACAAAGAGCTATCACCTCATGCTTGTTAGAATGGCACATATTGCATGGTGCACTGGGTGTTATACACAAATAATGAATCATGGAACATTGCATCAAAAACTGGGGATGTACTGTACGGTGACTAATATAACATAATAAAAATTATTAAAAAAAAGAATGGCCAGCATCAAAAAGATAAGAGATAACAAATGCCAGTGTGGATTCAAAGAAAAGGGAACCCTTATGCACTATTGGTGGGAATGTAAATTGGTACAGCCACTATGGAAAACAGTATGGAGGAGCCTCAAAATATTATAAATAGAACTACCATATAATCCAGCAATTCCACTTGTAGAAATACATTTAAAGGAAATGAAAACATTATGTCAAAAAGATATCTTCACTACCATGTTCATTGCAGTGTTATTTCCAATAGTCAAGCTATGAAAACAAATTATGTGTTCATTGATGGATGAATGGATAAAGAAACTGTGGGATGTATATAGATACATATACATATATATAATACCTATATAATATATATTATATACTATATATAATAAAATATTATTCAACCATAATAAAAGAAATCTTGCCATTTATGATAACACAGATGAAACTTGTGGGCAATATGTTAAGTGAAATAAGTCAGACCAAAAAGATAAATACTGTTTGTTTGCACCTATATGCGGAATTTGAAAAAACAAAACCAAAAATTCCTCACAGAAAAAGAGATCAGATTTATGATTACTAGAGATCAAATGTAAATGTTGGAAAATTGGAGGAAGGTGGTCAAAAGGTACAAACTTCCAGGAATCAGATAAACAAGCACTGGGGTTGTCATGTACAACACGTCAACTATACTTAGAGTAGTTCCTAAGAGCGCTTATGACAAGGAAAAGAACCACTTATTTTTTTCTTTTTGTATCTATATGAGATGATGGCTTGTTAACTAATCATGTCACCATACGTGTAAGTCGAGTCACTGTACTACACACCTTAAACTCATATAGTGCAGTATGTCAATTTTATCTCAATAAAACTGGAAAGAAAACAAAAAAGAGAAAGAGCAATAAGTTAAGCTCATAGAAAGTAGAGAAAAATCTTAAGAATAAATGTATACATTAATGAAATATTTAAAAGGCATACAGCAGAGAAAATTAACAAACTAAAAGTTAGTATTTGAAAAGACCAATGAAATTGACACAAGTTTTCCAAGACTAAAAAGGTAAAGAAGAGAGAGGAAAAAAAAGTAAGAAGAGAGAAGAAAACAAAAGAGAGAAGACAGAAAGACAAGATCAGAAATGAAAAGGGAGATATCACTAACGAATTTTAAGATAGTGAGTACATAATAATATTATATACTAAATACTTCAGAATAATAAGTTGAAAAGAATAATTTATTGGTGGTAATCGGCTCTTCTTTCCCTTTCCACTCTTGACATCGTTTCCCCCCCCCCCCCCGTATGCATCCCACACATAGATTTGGGGCTTGACCTCTGCCTTGACTCCACAAATGAAACATGAACTGACAATTAGTGAGCAGAAGCTTTATTTATGCTTTTTTGAAGATTTATTTATGTATTTTAGAGAGAGCACATGAGCAGGATGGCATAGAATCTCAAGCGGACTCCACACTTGGCACAGAGCTTGACACAGAACTTGATCTCACAACCCTGAGATCGTGACCCTGGGATCGCGACCTGAGACGAAACCTAGAGTCAGACACTTAACCGACTGTGCCACTCAAGTGCCTCTGAGCAGTAGCTTTTAAATGTGCTCACGTGGTTTGGTTTTGTCACATGTCATTTTTCCACCCACTGGAACAGGACCTATGCAGACTCTGAAAAAGCTTGCGGAGCTGACCTTAGCTTTACCTACAGCCTCCCCAGAAGAATTCAGGAGAATAACCCCTGACCTACAGATTTGTGAAAATCAGCAAGAAAACAAAAGCTTGTGGCAAGCCACTCATTTTTATAGTTGTTTAGCATTATTGCAGTCGGTTTTGATTAATATGTTCTTGAAAAAAAAAAAAACAACCACCAATTTGCCAGTATTGAAAATAGAAGAAATTAGAAATCTTTAATATTCCTATATATACTAAAGATATGATTTAAATACAATTAATCAGATAAAAACAAACCTCTTCAGGCCTTGATAATCTCATCAGAAAAGTGTCCTAAATTAGAGGAGGATTATCAGTATAGCAAAATTTCTTCCACAGAATAGAAAAGGAGTGAACATTTTAAAAAACCATCATTGCCGGGATTAGAAATCTGGACAAGGAGATTATAAAAGAAATTATGACTATGAACATACATGCAAAAGTTTGTAATAAAAATGTTACCAAATAGAATCCAGTGATATATGAAAAGTTTACTATATTATGGACTAAGTGGAATTTATTCGAGGTATGTTGGTTAAACTTCAAAAATCAATCATCGTAATTCATCATAGGGGAGAAAACCAGAAAATCATATAATTATTTTGATAGAGGCAGAAAAAGCACTTGTAAAATGCAAACCCAATAATGATAAAGAAAAAAAGCTTACCAAGTTAAGAGGAAGGAGGTTTCCTTGTGTTAATAAATGGCATATTTAAAAATAACTAGAATCAAATATTTTATTTGTGAAATATTGAAACCTTTCCCTCCGAATTTGGGAAGAAAACAAATGTGCATACTGAACTAATAGCACTGAACTAATTCAGCCCTGAACTAACAGTGTCTAAAAGTACAATAAGGGAAAAAGATAGAATAAAAATTAGAAATAAAAAATAATTGTAATAATTTTAATAATTCTGGTAATAATTCGGAAATGACGTAATTGTACAAAGAGATAGGTAATTGATTAGATAATCTACTAGAGTTAGTAGTGAATTTAGCAAGTCACTTAGATAAAATTAACAAAAGTCTATTTTTTGTACACAAATACATGTGAAATTTTAAAATAAACTCTACTATTTATATTAGCAGAAGTTCAATAAATAATAAAAGACGTATAAGATTGTACAATAAAAGCTATAAAACATTACTGAGAGGAATTTTAAAAGGCCTAAACAATGGATAAATAAACCACGTTCAAAATTGAAAGACTCAAAATTATAAAGATATTCTTTCCAAATTGATCTATCAAATTGTATAGAATTTAAATAAAAACTCAAGCAGCATATTTTTTATAGAAATGAGCAAGTCACCTTTAAAATTTATATGGAAATACAATAAAGACTTTTCCCAAAAAAAGTGTTAGGTCAATTCGATACTCATATAAAAAAAATAAATCTTTACCCCTACCTCACACTATATGTAAAAATTAATTCCACATGGGTCACGGCTATAAAAGTAAAAAACAATAAAGCTTTTAGAAGAAAATGTAAGAGGATATTTTCATGACTTTGTGGTAAGCAAAAATTTCTTTTCATACGACCACCAACCATAAAGAATGTAATTGATATATCATACTATGTTAAAACTAAGAAATTTTATTTATCAAAAGTTAGGAGTATAAAATATGCCATAGAGTAAGAAAAGATATGTGTAATATCCAATAAAAAATTTTCATCTAGCAAATTTAAGTACTTCTACTTGTTAATATGAAAATGCAAACTACTAAAAAGAAAAAATGAGTTTAAGTCTTGAATAGGCTTTTTGCAAAAGAGGATATCCAAATGGCCAGTGGAAGTATAAAACTATACTTACCTTCTTTAGCCAAAGAAATGTCAATTAAAACCACAATGTGACTGGACACTTTCCAGAATGACTAAAATAAAAAATGTAGATAATTACAATTTCAAAGATGTGGAGCAACTGGGATTTTGATACATTGTTCATGGAAGTATAAATTGGTACAAGAGCTTTGGAATGGTCTTAACAATATCTATTAAAGCTGAATATATGAATACCCAGGAACTAGCAATTCTATCTGATAACAGAGAAACACATACATATGTATACCAAAAGATATATATGAGGAAGTTCATAGCAACACACTTTGTAATGGACAAATACTGAAATTAACCCAAATGTCTATGGATGGTTGAATGGATAAAAGCAATAGAATATTCTTACACCCGTGAAAACGAACTACATTTAGATTCAACAACATGATGAATGTCACAAACATATCCTTGAGCAAAAGAAGTCAGACATAAAAAACTTAGTTACCATAAGGTTCTATTGTATAAAGTTCACAAAAGGCAGAGCTAATCTATGGTTTGGGAATGTGAGGTAGTTACTGATTTTGCAGGTTTAGTTTAGAGGAAGGGTCCTGGGGGAAGCCTCTAGGGTGCTGGAATGTCCTATTTCTTGGTTAGGTGCCGCTTACATGGTTGGATTTACCTACAAAAATTTCTTCAAACTGGACACTTCTAATTTTTGCATTTTTATGTGAGTATATTATATAGCTATAAGGATTTCTTTAGGGGCTCCTGGGTGGCTCAGTCGGTTAAGTGTCTGACTCCTGACTTCAGCTCAGGTCATGATCTCCAGGTTGTGAGATCAAGCCCCATACTGGGCTCTGTGCTGGGCATGGAGCCTCCTTAAGATTCTCCCTCTTCCTCTGTCCCTCCCTCCATCTCTCTCTCTTTCTCTCAATACATACATACATACATAAAAAAGATTTGTTTAAAACAACTTTGAAATAAAAGTATTTTCAGATAAGCCAAACTGAGAGCATTATACCAACAGACCATATACAGAGGCATTTCTGAGGGGTTTTATGTGAAGAAGTGAATTGATTCTAGATAGAAGATCTGAATGCAAGAAGCAGTAGTTAGCAAAGAAATTAGTATGTAGGTGGTTAAAGCAAACAAATAGGGACTTAATAAGATAGTATTAATAATTTTTAGTATGTTGGATAACTTTAACTTTCAGTTGTAAGATGGAGAAGGCCTGAGAATCTAATGTGTAACTTGATGACTATAGTTGATCACACTGTATGTATAATTGAAATTTCCTAAGAAACTAGAACTTAAATGTCCCCACCCATCCCCACCCCACCCCCCAAAAGGTAACTATGTGAGTGACGGATGTGTTCATTAATTTGATGGAGAAAATCTTTTCACAAGTAGAATAAAGCAAAAAGAATTATATCAACAGGAGAATAAATTATTGGGTAAAAATATAAGTTAAAAGGAAAGCGACCAAAAAAGGGTTCAAAGTTTCACTTATTGCTCAGGAAGAGAGTTATATATATATCCATTTAGTGATTTTAATTATTATGTGTGAGATAATTTATTGGGTAATCACTAAAGGAGTAGCAATAGCTTATATTATTTCTAAACTAGCAAATGGGGTAAAAAAATCTTGAAATCAAAGAAATATATATATATATATATATATATATATATATATATATATATATATAGTTATGCCCACACACACACCACAGCACACAGTATTAGTTAGCTATTATTGTAATAAATTATTCCCAAAACTAAGGTTTAAAAAAAAAGCAATCCTTTATTATCTTACAGTTTCTATGGGTCAAGAACTCAGGAGTGGCTTAGTGGAGTAGTTCTGGCTATCTTTTTTTTGAGACTGCAGGCAAGATGTTTTTCAGGGTTATAATAATCTGAAGATTTGACGGGGGTTGGGAGACATGCTTCCAACATCAGTAATGTGGCTATTGGCAGATGGCCTTAGTTCCTTGCTGGCTGTTGGACAAGGGCCTTAGTTCCTTACCACATAAAGCAAATATTAAGGAAACTCCAGAGGAAAATTGATGCATCACCCATTGTTGTGGGAGATTTTATTGCCCCTCTCAGTAATTGATAGGTAAAAACCAGTAAGGATAAAAAATTCTGAGCAATAAAATCGTCAATCTGGTCTAATGGATACTTACAAAGTATCAGCCAATAACGGAGACTGTATTTCCTTTTTAAGCACACATGAAACATTTACAAATATTGACTGCATAGGAAGCCATAAACCAAACCTCAACAAGTGTTCAAAAGCTATGAAACCATCTAATGTGATGAAAATAGAAGTTAACAACAACAACAACAACAAATAGGAAGAAATATTCACTTGGAAATGTAAAACACTTCTAAATAACTCAGGCATCAAGGCACTGTCATAATGGTAATAAGACAATATTTAATAGGACACTATAGCCAAAATGCTTATAAATTTACAGACTCAAAATATACAACCTTAAATTATTATTTTAGGGAAAAAATAATTTTTAAGAAGAGACAAATATTCAAATTAAAGAATCAGAAGAAAGAATAGTATAATGAAAGGAAAAAAGAAAAAGAAGAATATCAGGACTTTAGTAAGTGAGAAGAAAAAATACACAAGCACCAAAGGTGAACTCATTCAAAAACTGAAAAAGAAACTAATCATGGCTAGATTGACCAATAAAAAAAGAGACGGCACAAATAAACAATACCATAGCATGGGCATTACTACTGGATTAGTTACTGTTTTGAGACCTTTTCAGGGGAAAGAGCTATGAAATACTTCTTTTTAATGAAAAAACTTATGAGTTCAAACTGACATTTCCAATTCAATTTTATGATTATAGGGATTTACTTAACTTCTCTAATTTTATACCTGCATTTTTCTCTCTCCCACTGAAAATCCTGGTTCCTAACACATCAACATATCTATTTGCTAAATAAAGGTTCTGAACATTGTTGACACAAGAACACAAACTGATCGTGAAATAATATGATCTTTTGAATATTCAAGTTTACATTGTTTGAGATCAATATTGTTTATTCAGAGTATGATGAATGTTTTAACTCATTTGCAAGTCTATTATACAATAGCCCTTAATTATTAACTTCAGCTAAGTGTTTACATTCTAAATAGTTTCTCTTTTTAAAGAATAATGTTATCAGCAGTCATTTCATTCATATGAAACAACATGTCTTGTCACCTGATATCCTATCTACAGTTAGGCCCACAATAGGTAGATAAGGATATGTTCTCCAGCTGATAATTAAGTTCTTTTCTTAGTGTTTGCTACTTGTAATTACCTCTTGTTTACTTCTGTCTGTCTCTCATATTTCATGATAGTCTTATTTATTTGTTTGTTTATGTTGAGATATAATAGACATAAAAATTGTTTTAGTTTTATGTGTACAGCATAATGATTTGGTATATGGAATTACAAAACCATCAGACCTCCCTTCATTGACTACAAAACAATTTGATTCAGATCAAAATCCCAACAGATTGTTTTACTCTTTTAAAGTAAAGTTGCATGTAAATATTTTGGTAGAGTAAGGTAATTCTGAATTAATCAAATAGTTTAGGAGGACTTTTCCTATCAGATATTAAGAATTATAAACCATGGTAAAACTATACAGTAATAGATCAATTGACAAATGGAACAGAATGAAAGTCTAGAAAAGTGACCTCCGCATAAATGCAAAATTGGACTCTCATCTTGTTCCAGGGCTGGCATTGCCAATTAGTGAAGAAAGGATAGACTTTTAAATCAATTATTTCAAAGCAATTAGTTTTTCATTTGAAGGAAATGAAAATTGATTTCCATCAAGTCTCAACATATGCAAAATTTTATTACAGTTGGATTCTATATCATACAATTTTTAAAAGACAAGATAGTCTATAAAGAAAATGAATAGACAAACCAGAAATAGATGGGTATTTGCAAATGTTTGCAATATTTGACATAGAATCAGTATAGAGAATATGCAAGAATGACTATAAATCAATAAGAAAAAGATAAGAAAATTAAAAGTTGGCAAAGAGTTTAAATTATCATTTCACAGAAAAGAAAAATTGCCACGAACGTAAGAAAATATGCTCCACATTATTAATGGGACACATGAAAACGAAAACCATAATACAACGGCATTTTACATTCATCAAAAATTAGAAAGTCTGACAATTTTAAGTGCTGAAGAGAATAGGATATAATAATAGTAATATACAGTTGGCACGGTAACACTGATCATTGATCATTCTGGAAAACAATTTAGCTTTGTCCAGGCTCCAGGAATTCTTCTTTGAGGCATATTCTGGTACGTGCGAGCCATAGGAATGACAGAAATTTGTAAGGAAATGTACAAATGACTTGTAGTACATCCATATAATGGAGTACTATACAAGCAATCAATATAAATGAACTCCATTTATATGATGAATCTCAGGAATATAAAGCAAAATTAAACTAAAAGAAAAAAAAACAGGTACAGAAGAATATATTCAATATCGTTCTACATATAAAGGTCAGAAAAACGTACATGTGGTTAGCAATAAAGTGAAGAAATAGAAAACAGATTCCAGGATTATAATGTAATTAATTATTCAAGAGGGAGAAGTGTGGGGAGTGATGTAAATGGATAGGAAGTACCTTCAGGCTTTCAAAGTACTGCTAATTTAATTTTTATATGCGGGTCACTGTTTTGTTGGTTTTTAAGCCTGAACATTTATTAAAGCATTTTCGTACAGATTAAATATTTCAGAAAGTTTTGTTTAAAATCCGATATAAAAAAATGTAATATGATTATAGAAAGATAGAAGACAAGGAAGGAAAGGAAGAAGGGAAAGAAGGGAAGGAAGGAAGGAAGAGAGGAAGGAAGGAAAGAAGGAAGAAAGGGAGGGAGGGAGAGAATCATAAAGATTATAAAATTTTCAAAAACAACAAATTGATCACTTTAAATAAGTATTTATTGGGTAATTAATATGTGCCAGAAGAAAAAAATTTAATGATTTGGTAATGAGTATGCCTTTAATATATTGAGTAGATCTGAGGCTCAGAGAGGTGATTTTCTGCAAGTTGCCCAGTTGCTAAGTGGTAAACCAATATTTTAAACCAGCTCTTTGATTTCAGATTTTATTCTCTTTCTTTGATTTTAGCCTGGTTTCTAGGAAAATGCAAGCAAAAGTTCGGAAGTTTGGGAGTCTTTAATATTAATCAGGATCCTCCATTATGACGGTGTCTCATATCAAGATTAGGCTTTAAAAAATGGTTATTAGGTTATTTACGGGCATTATGTTTTTTTCTTTGTAAACTAACATCCTGCAGTGCTGTCTTAAAAAACTAGATTACTTTCTAAGAATAATATGAAAGACAAACACTATAATTTAAATGTTTGATTCATTTGACTACATCTATTTTTTTAACTTCTGTGTGAAAAAATAATCATTATAAACAAATTTGAAGACCAAGTGGAATCTGGAAAACAAAACTGTCTATACCGGACAGAAATTTATATCCCCAATATATAATGACTTCTGGGCAGGTGGGGAGGAATAAACAAACAATAACAAAGAAATAAAACTCCCTCAAAAAAAATTCAAAACAAAACAAGCAAAAGATACAAACATAACATTTCAAATAATAAATGCTAAAGATCCAAAAATACTAAAAACTGATTAATCAAAGGGACATAAATGAGGGGCTTTTATTATTATTTATTATTATTATTATTTTATTTTATTTAACCTATCAGTTTGCAAAAGATTGTCAAGATTGGAAAGATAAAAATTTGTTAAGTCTTGACCATACATCTATTTTCATGTTCTCTGATACTAAAGTAACTTGGTTTCACTTTCAGGAGTGCATTTGGCAATGTTTCAAAAGACAAAATGTACATATCTTTTGACTACGCAATTACACTTCTAGAAATGTTTTCTAAGTAAAATAAGGCTTTTTAAAGGCATATGTTTTTGACGGTTTATCACAGTATTCCTTGCAATAATTAAAATTTGAACTAATATTTATTAATGAATTATGGGATCATGTAAATGGAATATTATGCAAACACTGAAACGATCATATTAATCAATATTATTGACATAGAAAATGCCTGACTGTTGGTTGAAAATGGATTCTAGGACTTACACTGAATTCTCTAGATGATGGAACTTTACAGGATTTTCATTTGCTCCTCTATAAATGTCTCTGTTTCACAATGGGCATATCTATATATAAATCTGCAAAAATAATAACAATAAAAAAGGAGCAAAAACAAATCCTCTAACACACACGCATATTATTAGCAAATGGGTTTTCAGGCATATAGTAGCTACCACTTACTGGATATCCGTTTTATGTCAAATACGAATTTCCCAAAACTCTGAAAGATGTGGCTCAGAGAAGTTAAGTAGTATGCTCAAGTAACGAAGGAGTGGCTTGGTCGTTATTTTGAATCCAAGTGCCTCAGGCTTTCTCGAATCCATGCTGTCGCATAAAGCTGCATCTCTTAACCTTGAATCAGTGAACCAGATCACCATGGTCAGGTTTCAGAAGGTCTGCGAACTTGCCGAAATCATAAGCAGAATTCCATTTGTATGTGACTTTTCTCTGGGGTAGAGTCCATACCATTTATCATCAAGTTACATTATAAGGTATCAAAGGATGAAGGATCTGTCCCTTTGAGGGAACAGGGATTCCCATAAAGTCATTAAACCCTTTTTTATGGTGCTATTGCTTCCCAGCTGAAAGAAGCAGTATGTTTTCCCCGTTTCCCTACTTGCCACTCCCAGTCCCTTGTCTCTGTGAGTGTCGGAAGCTTTCTCTCTTTTTAAAAATTGTGTTCATATATTTATTTAAAGATTGTATCCATTGAGGGGTGCCTGGGTGGCTCAGTCGTCAAGCATCTGCCTTCGGCTCAGGGCGTGATCCCGGCGTTCTGGGATCGAGCCCCACATCGGGCTCCTCCGCTATGAGCCTGCTTCTTCCTCTCCCACTCCCCTGCTGTGTTCCCTCTCTCGCTGGCTGTCTCTCTCTGTCTAATTAATAAATAAAATCTTTTAAAAGAAAGAAAGAAAGAAAGAAAGAAAGAAAGAAAGAAAGAAAGAAGAGAGAGAGAGAGAGAGAGAGAGAGAGAGAGAGAGAAAGAAAGAAAGAAAGAAAGAAAGAAAGAAAGAAAGAAAGAAAGAAAGAAAGAAAGAAAGAAAGAAAGATTCTATACATTGAAGCTGTATGACGTGATGATTTGGTTTATGTATTTCTTTGGGAATAAGCGGGCAGCTGCTCTGTAAGGCTCCTTCTCATGACTTGTGCCAGCAACTTCATGTGTATTAGCACGGATCCAGGCTAGACTACCTTGGGACAACTTACCACAGTCCAGTCTATGACTATATGACAAGGGCCTTCGCCTTAGTGCAGAACATCAAATAGGGCCAAGACCTCTCCACAGTTGCATTTTTACCTTTGTTCTGACACCATCCATCTGGTCACCCACTGGAGCCCTGTGATTCAATCTTAGATCTAACACCAGGAGTTAGTGCAGTCCTCACAGGTTGAAGGTCACATTGCCAATAAAACTGCTCCCATTTCAGATGCCAGCCACACTTTGAAGGTTCCCAGGCCACCCATACTTCTGAACGACTAGTTACACATTCAGGGGTTTCCTGTGACCCCCTCAGTCCTGAAAATTTGGTAGAATGACTCCCAGAGCTCAGGGAAGTGTTACACTGATCCTTACATTTGTATTGTAAAGGATAGAAATCACAAAGAGCCCAATGAAGAGATACAAAGGGCAGGGCCTATGGGGGGTCCTCAGATGCAAAGCTTCCATGGCCTCTCCTTGTGGAATCAGGGTGTGCTGACTCCCCCAGCATTACATCAGTGTGTTCACCAACCAGGGAGCTCCACTCAGTGTCCAGAATTTTTACTGGGGTCTCATTACATAGGTTTGATTGATTAAATCACCAGTCATGTGATTTAACTTGATCTCCTTGCCTTCCTTCTTTGGGGGTGGAGCTGGCTCAAAGACCCAACTCTCTAATCACATGGGTGGTCTTTCTGGTGATCGGCCTCCATCCTTATGTGGAGGCCCACCATGAGTCACCTCATTAGCTAAACTCAGGTTTGATTCGAGTTGCTGATGAATAACAAAGATTCTTCCATCACTCAGGAAATTTCCAGTGTTTTGGAACCTCCATGTCTGGAAGCTGGGACAAAGACCAGTTTTTCATTCTGTAAAAATCTCTTTCAATATCTGTTTTCAACTTTCCATTTTGTCTTCTTTCCTTAACTTGCTCTCCTTCCTTTCCTTAGTCCTCTTCTCAATGTTCCTCTGACGCTGTCCTGTCACTTGAATTTTAAACTGAAAATGTTGCCTACCCTTTGTCTGAGGAAGGAGAAACTTGTAAGAGGACACTATACAACACACCAACAATTGAGATGATCAGTAAGAGAAGGGTATATACAAGAACCATCTGGTAACTAAAGGCAGGAGCAATGAAAATAAAAGTCAGACATGTGATACAAGAGATAAAAACATGCTACTGATTAAAATTTTTCTTTGATGGAAAATGTTTCTCCAATTTTAGGATACTTGCAAATAACCTGAGGATCTTATTAATATGCAAATTCTTACTTAGTACTTCTGAGGACCCAGGAGTGTGCACAGGACCACCTACATAATGTGTGAAATACAGAGCAAAATGGAAATTCAGGGCCACTTGTTGAAAAATTAAGAATTTCAAGATGGTGACAGCAGTACATCAAACCAAATACAGAGTCCTTGTGAACACGGGCCACATGTCCATGGCCCTTGTCTAATGTTAATGATCCATGGACAGTAATTTGAGTAGAAATAATTTGAATAGGATTAGGGATAGGTCCCCTCAAGAATGTGCCACTTTGGCTTGCAAATTATCTTGAGCTGAAGGCAATTGAGACCCTGTTGGCTCAAGAGAAATCTTTGCCCCTCCCTGAACTACATAGAAGACTCTAAATTGGGGAGTCTTTCCTAGAATAAGGGTCATTCACAGATAAATTTCATCTGAGTGACCCATCTGTAAGGCAGGGCAAACATCTAATTACCAAATATCTGCTTTTCTTATTGCCCTGTGAAGTGCATTCCTTTCCTATGTGCTCCCAGACCCCTACCCGCTTCTCCTTATGGACATATATACTTCATTTTGCCTATTTTGGGAATTCCCACATCTTTGTGGATCCCCTGTAAGTACACAATTAAATTTGATTTTCTCCTGTTGATCTGTCTTTTGTTAATTTGATTCTTAGCCCAGCTAGAAGGACCCTTGCAGGGGACAGGAACCCTTGCTCCCTGGGGGGGGGGGGGGGGGAGCTAAATGTTCTAAATTGCCTGCCTTCTGTATTGGATTTATAATTTTGTTGGTTTATTGACTTTTGATTTTCCTTAAAATAAGATATTTATTTGGTAAATTAACCAAGAAATTTGAATGCTAGGATTATCTCAGAGACAAATGTTTGTCTTTGTTTTTGCTGTAAGATATTCAATAAATATTTGATAAATTAGTCAATAGTATGGTACATGGGCATATGAGAGATTTGTTCTTATTTTCTCTTGAAGGATAGCAGAGGATGCAACCCCAAACTATGCCTCTTTGGCATAAGAATTATTTTGAGCTGATTATTTATAGGGACTGCAGGCACAGGAGAAGTGCTGAAAACAGAATGGAAGTACCCTTTTGTGAAGAAAATTTACATTACAAAGGAGGCCTGTACCAGGAAGAGAGCTACTCTCAGAGATAACTTTTTACCTATCTACAAAATAGGGCAATTTTGTTTACCAAACATCTCCTCCTCTCACTTTCTGATGAATTACCTCCCCACATATCTTTATGTGACTCTAATATATATGTTATTAAAATTGTTTTGTTTTGTTTTTTCTCCTGCTGATCTGCCTTTTATTATTGGTGGGGAGGGGTCTTAACCAAAAACCTGGAAAGGTAGCAGAAAAATTGTTTCCTCCCCTACACCGTCTTTCCCTCCTTCCATTCCTTCTTTCTTCCTTCCCATCGCTTCCTTTCTATCCCCAGTTCTGGACTTTGAATCACCTGCCTGAGACTTTTCTTCTTCCCCTACCCTCAGTTCCACTCACATTGATTTCTCAAGGAAGGTTCTCTATCGTCAGGACACTTTTTCTCCATCCTTGTGTATGACTGTGGCATCTCAGTCACTCACTCTCGTAACAGATGCAGGGGAGTGATCTAATTGCTAGAGAGCAGAGGGTTTCACTTTTAAATATCCTTAATTTTTGCAATCGTTTTCTTACCTAAATATTTCTAAAATATATTATACATAGACATTGTCTTTCAAACAGAAGATGCAGAACATAGCGTAAGACACGGTAGAACCCTTACAGGTATTGAGTTTGGTGAATCTACTTGCTCCTTCCCAGAACGATCCAGGCCTCTGAAACCTTGACTTCTTGCTTTTATTTTTTCCTGATTGTAAAAATTCTCCCCAAATGGTCACCTCTAACTCCCTAGCATTGTCAATTTGTTTGCCAAAAATAGAACTTTCACTGTCAAACTTGGCCTTTTTTAAATGTGGTTTTGAAAGACCAGATAGCCAAGCTTATTATGATAGTTCTAAGGCAAATTCTGTGACAAAGTAGTCATTTATGTAGACCAACTGTGGATATAAGGAATTCACTTATGAATAAAGGACTGAACTTGAAGCTTTGGTACATAGATTCTGTAACATTGATTCTGGATAGTCAGGGACATTTTTTAATATTTTAGTCCCTTATTCTTGATGAAACTATCAGTGATTCACATCGTTACAGTGTTTCCATGAGTTTGACAATACAGTCCCCAATCTTAATTTACATTTGGGTTCCAGCTGATCATGAGGTCTCTGTGTATATTTTCGAACAGATTAGTCTGCCATTTCCAAATTTTTGAGGTTTTTAAAAATTTTTTTTTAGAAATATGACATATCTTCAATCCCTGCCCTTAGAATGTTTCTAAATTCATGTGTAATAAGGCACTTTGATAGTCAACGGCTCAAAGGTTCGTCATTGGAGGGGCCAAGGTGGCACATTTTGGTGCAGCCTGCCCTTGGCCTCTGTAATATCCAACATGTGGCTAATGTGATGTTGTTTCATTTTCACTGTATCTTTCCCATCACACACACACACACACACACAAAGAAATAGACACTCACATACAGGCACACATATATACATATCACATTAAGGAGAAATTGGAAAAAAGAAACAAAAGAGGAACTCCTAAGGTGAGCAATTTGGAGGAGAGAGATGAGATGCCCACCGTGGTGAAATAAATACACAGCATAGATTCCTGTTCCATATGAGCTTATGTTTCCATCAGGGTTACTGAAGCATTTTCAACTAGAATACTAAAAATTCCAGAGCACAGAAAAGCTCTCCAGATTTATTTAGGCAAACAAGCAAAACATAAGCCATGACACAACAGAGTGCCTTTGGGGGGCTAAGGCAGGAGCAGGAGCTGTAGGAGGGGACCAGGGGGAGGGAGTTTGGTGTGGAAGGCATTCTCTAAGACCCAAACCCAGAACCATGGCTGTAAAAAGGTACCTCAGTCCAATTGAAATGTTGTCTGCACTAAAGTGACTAAACAGCCCTAAAATTACCCACGCTGAGAAAAGGAAATTTGACACCCCTCCACTCAGATCAGATGCATTTGCCATAGCACCATTTCTTTGTATAATTCTTAAGACTTCCTTGTCAGAAATCTGTTGTTTTCCAAATCCCTCTGCTTTTCTTCTTCTTGACCTCGGACACCTGCGAGCATGTACGCGCAGGAAGAGAGAAACGGCTCGGGCAGAAAGAAGCCCGCAATGGTGCACAACTCTGCCATGAGTTCATCCTAAATCAACTGAGAGCAGCAGCAGAACTGTCTTCCCAAAACGCTAGAAAACAGCAGTCTTTTTTTTTTTTCTCCGTCCATGTAGCTTTGGAGCCACCAGATGGCGATGTTGCAGACCAGCGCTCGCAGCCTCCGGGTGCAGTGGGAGCGTGAGAAATGACGGGAAACCTTAAAGGGAAACGCGGCGTGTGTTGGTTGCCTGTCCTTAAGAGTCAGTGCATCTTAAAGGCGATAACTGTCCTTCCAAAGTTCTTTCCTAAATAGCAGGAATCTACAAAGCAGCTTCTATGGGGTTCCATTCGTTTAACCTTACCAGCCAGGTCACCAGTAAAAGGAAAGATGTTTTCAGAGAGCCGAAGTGTTCTTGATGACTCCAGAGGAAGAGACGAAACTCAATGAAACCCATGAAATCAGTCAAAACAAGCTCTCAAAAACTTCACGTCCCCGCTTTCTTCTGTTTATTCTGTCCGTTGATCTGACTTGGTCCCCCAGCCACCGTTCATTGCAACCCATCGCCCACTCAGGCAACAAGGGAACACACTCACGTTTTAGAATGCAAGGGTTGCAGAATTACCAATAACCACACTGGTCAACCAAAGAAAGCTTCCATTGATTTCCCGTGTTGTAAATTGATCCAGATAATTTCTGTAGCTTAAGGGGCTCATTAACTCACTAATTTGAAATAATCTGAACGTAAGCTGAGCTTAAGTTTTCTCTTGCCCTGTGTCCAGACTCATTTAACTCAATTTCTTGGAGCACACCGCTAAGAAGGCCAAAGCTCAGTGTTCAATGCCCACTTGATTTTACTACGTTCCTCTCACATACCCCTTGCTCCCACTCCTAACTATTTGGTCTAGGATTAAGGTCAGAATGAAGATAAGGAGTGGGAACAGAAAAAGAGTGTGAATGGAGAAATACAAAGATACTGTAATTACTGGGGGAGGGGGATGACGTCAAATCCAATCTCTGATTTGGGTTCAAAGTAACAGAGTTAGCCCAACTCACACTGTCTCTCCCATTGAATGCAGCTCTGCAGAGTTTATGGTCTATGTCTCTGAGGACTCTGAATAGTAAAATAGTAACAGAAGAGTTGGGGAAGAAGGCTAAAACTCAAAGTACCACCAAGTTGTCAGGGAGTTTCACATTTTTCCTCCTCTCTCCCCCAGGGTGAAAAGCGAGTAGCATAAAAACTGGGGGTGGGCACTGACCTGTGCACAGAGCGGCATTTCAGAAGCCTGGAAAATAAATAAAACTGTCCCTATTCACCGATGACATGATTCACTATGTAGAAAATCTCCAGAAACCTACAAAAAAGCTCCCAGAAATAATACCCGAGTTTAGCAAAGTCATATTATATAATAAGGCAACACACAATAATATATACAGTGGCAATGAACAGTCGAAAACAGAAATTAAAAAAAAAAAAACACTGCTTACAATTGCTTTAAAGAACCTAAAATACTTATATATAAAATTCACAAAACCTCTACTGGATCTCTCGTCTCAACACTGTAAAATGTAGATGAAAGACATCAAAGGCGTAAGTGAATGGAGAGACATACAGTTCTCGGGTAATAGAAGACGATACGGGAAAGATGTCCATGCCCGAATTGATTTATAGGCATCACAATTTCAATGGTGAAAAACAAACAACCCAACTAAAACTGGGCAAGAAACTTGAACACTTTACCGAAGATGATGTGTGTGTAGGAAAACACACACACACACAAAGATAATCAACATCACTAGCCCTGAGCTAGTGGGGAAACGCAAATTAAAACCACACGTGAAACAGCTGCACACCCATACGATGGCTAAAATATAACAGACTGATAATGCCAAGTGCCAGTGAGGACACAGAGCAGCTGGAACTCTCACACATTGCTGGGGGGCTGCCCAATAGTGTAGCCGCGTTAGAGAATAGTTTGGCAGCTTTTACAAAGTCACGCATTCATTCACCATAGGACTGGGAATCCTGCTCCTGGGTGTTTCACCTTAGGGATATGAAAATTTGTGTTCATCCAAAAAGCTATGCACCAAATGTCTACAGCAGCGTATTCGTAATTGCCAAATCTGGAAACAATCCAAGCATCTTTTTTTTTTATTTAAGATTTTATTTATTTGAGGGAAAGCATGAGCATGAGTGGAGGGAGGGAGGGGCAGAGGGAGAGGGAGAAGCAGACTCCCCACTAAACACGGAGCCCAACACGGGGCTGGATCCCAGGACCCTGGGATCATAACCTGAGCTGAAGGCAGACGTTTAACTGGCTGAGCCACCCAGGTGCCACAATCCAAGTGTCTTTCAATGAATGAATGGATAAACAGACTGTGGGACATTCATGCAGCGGCGTACCACTCAGCAATAGAAAGGAAAACACTACTGAGACCCACAATGACTTGGGTGAATTTCAAAGGCATTATGTAGAGTGAAAGCAGCCAGTCTCAAAAGATCAGAGAGTGCACAATTCCATTTCTGTGATATTCTTAAAAAGACAGATCTCTCATAATGGAGGACTTATCAGTGTTTGCCCAGAGTCAGGGGTATGGGGAGTCTACAAAGCAGGTGCACCAGGGAGTCTCTTGGGGACATGGAACTGTTTTGCATCCTGGTTATTCTAATCGACTCCCCTGTCCTTCTGTACCTGATCTGGGTCCAGGGCTTAGCCACCCTTGTCTGAACTCTTTTAATAGCATTATAATCTGGTCATCTTGTGTCTAAGTTCTCCTCACAGCCAAAATACCATGCATATTTTCTAAAATTCAACTTGATTTATGTTACTTCATTACTAAAAATTTTTCAGTGGATAAGACAGAGGCCAACCTATTTAGCAAAACATTCAAGACCCTTTAAAATTAAAACTCAATCTACCTTTGCGGTATCATTGGCTGCCATTCTTCTCTATACACCAATGATTTAATAAACTTATTTGTTATTCTCTGAACATACTCCAGTCTCATCACCATCTTCGCTTATGCCATTCCTTCCGCAACCAGAACCTTTTTTCATTCTACTACCTGGTGAAACTCTGCTTGATTTTAAGAACCAGCTCAAATATTACTCCTTTAATAAAGACCTTCTCATCTTCTGCTGTTGGAAAGAATTAAGTAACACAGGCATGGAATGTGTCCATCACAGTGTATAACTATTGTAGGTACTCAGTAACTCCTAGTTACTGTTAACTAAACCATCTCTTGCTCTCTCAGAGTATTTCTTCATATTTTCTTATAGCTCTCGTCTCCTGTATTGTAAGTAGCTGCGTATATGCCTGTTTCCCTTGTTGCAATAAGATCTTTCCGAGGAAAGAAATTAAGCACTGCTTATTTTGACAGTGTGTATTGTTGAGCCTAGCATGTAGTAGGCGCTCAATAAATGTTGAGTGGGGGTGGGGAGGAAGGAAGCAAAGGAAGGAGAAGAGGAAGAAAAGAATTAAGAGAAGAGAGATCACAAGCCAGGAGGTGAGTCTTCTCCCAATAATGCAGAAACTTATAACTTATAAGCTTATAACTAGCAGGACAGATTCCTCCAGAAGACAGTGGTATTGTCTTTAATGATTCTGCATCCTCTGCTTAATCAATGCCAAGGAAGTGTGCAAAGATAACCTATGATTATAAGGAGCTATAAGGTGACAGTAGATGTTTCACCAGCTAACCTCTTCCTAGCTTCTGGCAGGCATTTAAGTGAAAACAAACCCATGTGCCACTGTACCAGCCCTTCCAATTTCCTGGTCTGCAAGGTAATTGGGTGGGTAATATGACCTGTATGGAAAAATTTCAGTATGTTCTGTTATTCCCTTGCACACACAAAATTAATGAAAATAACTATTAGCATTAATCATTATTAATATAATAGTATTCACTGTATACCTACCAACTACATAGGCACAGTGCATGGTATTTTCTTAAGTTAATCAGAAATAAAGAAAATCCAGAAACAATTTATATTTACATGAATGAGGAGTCATTTTCTTTTTTACTAGTGAACACAAACACGAGTAATTCATAACATTTTTTTTCTTAATGTAGGCTTCACACCCAGTGTAGAGCCTCATGCAGGGCTTGAACTCACCACCCTGAGCTGAGATCAAGAGTCAGACCCTTAACTAACTGAGCCACCCAGGTACCCCTGAACACATGAGCAATTTTTTTTAAAGATTTTTTTTTATTTATTTGAGAAAAAGCATGAGCAGGGGGAAGGGCAGAGGGAGCAAGAGTTAGCAGACACCCCACTGAGTGTGGAGCCCTAGGTGGAGCTCAATCTCAAGACCCTGAGATCATGAACTGGGCTGAAACCGAGAGTCAGACGCTTAACCGACTGAGCCACCCAGACGCCCCAACACAAGTAATTCTTAATTCAAGGCTCAGGAGAAGCAGTAACTCAGGGAAGGAAAGCAGCGTGCCTGGAGAAAGAGAACAGCAGGCTCTGATTTGTTGTGTGACACCGTCTAATAACTCCCTAGATCCGAGCCACAGTGTCCTAATCTATAAAATGAAGACTTTGATCTAGAACAGTGCTTCTCAAACTTGAATGTGCATGTAAATCCCTCGGGGAATCTCACTCAAAGGCAAGTTCTTATTCAGGAGGTCTGGGGTAGAAATTCTCCATCTCTACCAAGCTTCCTGGTGGTGGAAATGCTGCTGTTCCTTGGTCTACACTTTCAGTCGCCAGAACCTAGACAATCTATGAGGTCTCGTTAGACTCTAAAATTCTAAACCAAGGGAGACATCATCTGAAGGCCATAGGGAGGTCTCTGGGTTACAGCCTCATACATTCTACCCGCAGCAGGAGCTATGAATGACAGGTGTCTCTCCTTCAGAATCCCTTGTGTCAAGATGACAGAGATCTGCTTGTATCCAACGTTCAAGAAGAAAAGCCATCAGAGAGAAAACAGGAGTGCGAATGTCATGGAGCCTGCACTAATCCCAGTGACTCCCCACGCCACATTCCCTGCCCTGAGAATTTGCAACGCATTGCAAAAGCCCTATTTAATTCTAAAATCCTCCTTTTCCTTCTTGCCTCCCGCCCACGCTGCCACACAACCCAATTTTTTGGAAACATCCTTGCGAGGCAAACTGGAGCTCAGAGCAAGGTTGGGGGTGGGCGATTGTCAAGATGCAAATTGCTTAAACTCAGTTGTTTTGTTTTGGTTTTCTTGTTCCTCCTCAAAGATCTTGGCCTGTTCTAACATTTTATAGACTATACCTTATTAAGAAAAAACTTCTGAGCACTGCACTCTTCCAATTCCCAACACACCGGCTTTCTGAGTTGCATAGTAACACCAACTTTAGAAAGAGGTAAGCACATAAGTAAAAAAGAAAAAAAGAAAAACGATAGGAAAAAAAAAAACTGGATTAAAGATTATTCCTGATTGATAAATCCAGTCATGCTAGCCTATAACCCATCCAAGGAATTAATTAGAAACCAGTTAATCTCTAATCTAAGAAAATAATATAGCATATCTTGCTTTAATATGTTTGAATTTTGACTGACATTTCATTTGTTCAAGAGGATTTTTTTTGCTCTTTCCTGTCAAGAGATGTTGGCAAAGCTGTGTGTAATCAACTTTTTCATTCTGCCTGGCAAAGACTATTAGCCGTTAAGACAGGGAGACGTACAGTGCCTCCGTCATGGATTTGGATTTACAGCATACGGATATACAGCAGTGAAACAGGAAGTTTTTAATGAGACGCCTCAGCCCCCACATGTGACCTGTTTGAATACCATTCAAACTCTGTCTGACGCCTCCAGTGCTCTCTGCTGGCATTTTGCAGGAGGGAAGGAAGGAGGCGACGGTAAATTGACTTCCTGAGTCTGCAAATACCATTCCCATGTGAGGTGCCTCCATTTCCCTCTCTGGAAAACAGTGATGGAGATGACCTACCTTATTTAATCAGTGTTTATAATACTTGATTAGCCCCTCAGGCCACAGCAGCTAGGTTAGGCTAAGAATGGAAAGTCCTCTACAAGGGGCTTTTACCTTCCTGCTTCCGGGAGAGATTCAGTGGGCTCTCGCAGAGCTCACAATAGAAAAGGGATTTCCAGTCCCATCCAGCCTAGGTGGATGGAAAATACGGAACTATGGGAGAGTTAAAAATGAGCCACAGTTCAACCGGGCTCCAAGGAGAGACTAAAATGGAAAATGGGCCAAAGAAAATAATGTATATTTTTAACTCATAAATAGGCCAACAAAATTATATTCAGTCTTTATAAAGTGCTCTTTATATCTGGCCACTAATATCCTCCTTTGACTGACTATCCCACATTTCCTCTTTTTTTTTTTTTTAAGATTTTATTTATTTATTTGAGAGAGAGAGAGCATGAGAGGGGAGGGAGGGTTGGGGGGAAGAACAGATAGAGAGGGAGAGTGAGAAACAGACTCCCCGCTAAGCGGGGAGCCCAACATCGGGCTGGATCCCAGGACCCCAGGACCATGACCTGAGCTGAAGGCTGACACTTAACCCATTGAGCCACCCAGGCACCCCCCCATCCCATATTTCTTAAGTCCTTTTATTTTACTACGTGAAGAAAATAAGAGGAGGCTTTGTTAGTAAAGGAATTAAAGAATATAAGTAATTACTCAGATCGTTTAAATTATTATGGTTATTTAACTCTAAGTACATGGGTATTTCAAGAAGGGTTTTATGTCCACCCTAACCCCCTGCTCCCAATAAAAATTATCTGGGTAAATATCGCTGTTCTCCTACACACGTTTTGTGTAGATAAACTAAGCCCCCCGTTTTCTCACTGGGGCATTAACTATTAAATCTTTCTAGCACCTAGAATCTATGAAGACCTCTAAATTGTAAATCACCGCCTTGCCTTTAGATGTTTAAAGCCAAAAATTCATTCATTTACTCTTTCTTTTTTTTTTCCCAAGAAACACTTAATGAGCACTGGTTACAGGCCAGGCATTGTTCTCTATATACAAGAGTGACCACAACCAAATAGTTCAGTGGGAAAGGCAAAAAGTCAAATAGCCAAAGAGATAAATCCTACTTAACAACTGCATTAAGTACCCGTTCTATGGCAGATTAAGACTGGGGGACTTACCCTGTTCTGTGAAAGTGATAGGTCACCTGAGAACTGGAAGATAAGGAAGAGGCACTTGGGTGAAGGGTATGGCAAAGGACTGCAATTAGAGAGAAGAGCATGCACAAATGCCCTGGGGTAGGTAGGAGCACAGTGTATTAAAAGAAGTGAGACATAACTGGAATCTAGTTGGACATAGCACAAACTGTACAAACAATGAATACCATAGAACACGAGAGAAAGAGTGTCTCTATTCAGGAGAGGTGGTCAGGGAAAGCTTGCCAGGCAAAATGGGGCTTGGAGCTAAACTCTTAAGAAAATGAAGACTTTAGAAAGGAAAATACTATATATTTCTGGCAGCTAGCACAGCAAAAGCAAAGGCATGAAAGTACGAAAGCATAAAACATGTTATTTCCTTTTTATTGACGTTCTTTCAATTGATGTATATGTGACCTGGTTTATTTGAAAAATCAAAGAAATATGTTGCCATATTTTAAAATTGAATTCATACAGGGAGGGCCCTAAAATGAGAAAGATGTGTCCTTCTTATATAAAAATTAACTCAAAATGGGTTACAGATTTAAATGTAAAAGGTAATATGTTCAGAAAAAAACATAGGAGAGGATCTTCAGGGTTTAGGGCTAGGCAAAGAGTTCTTAAACTTGACACCAAAAGCACAATCTGTTTAAAAAAAAAAAAAAACTTGATAAATTGAACCTCATCAAAATTAAAATTTTTGTCTGCAAAAGCCCCTGTGAAAAGTATGAAAAGACAAGCTAGAGACTGAGAGAACATATTTGCAAACCAAATATCTAACAAAGGACTTGTATCTAGAATATGTAAAGAACTCTCAAAATTCAACAGTCAAAAAAAATGCAATTAGAAAATGAGCAAAAGACAGGAAGAGGCATTTCGCTGAAGAGGATATGCACACAGCAAATAAGCACGTGAAAGGATGCTTTACATATCAGCCCTGGAGAGAATGCAAATGAAGAACCTTGGTGAGCTCTCACTCTACACCTACCAGAATGCCTCAAACAAAAAAGCGACAACAACAAAAACAGGCGAGGATGTGGAGAAATGGGATCGCTCAGACATTGCTGGTGAGAATGTCAAGAAGGTGCAGTCATTTTAGGAAACAATTTGGTAGTTTTTATAAAATTACACATCCAGTTGCTCTATGACCCAGCAGTTGCCTTCTTGGGAATTTATGCCAGAGAAATAAAAACATATCCACACAAAAACCTAGGTTTGACTGTTCATACCAGGATTATTCATGATATCCCCAAACTGGAAACACCCAAGATGTCCTTCAGTGAGTGTGTCACCAGCCAGACCCCAAGACCTGACTTTGCTGCCCACCAGCTTGGATTCACTAACCTCTGTCTTACATTTCTCCCTAAGCTCTTCTTTCGGGTTTACCTCTTAACTCAGGCAAATGAGGCCAGAAACCACCCCTCAGGGCATGGCAATTACCCTGAGAAGACCTCCCACTGGCCCAGACCACCCAGGCCTTTTGAGCTAAACCCCTGATTCATGCCTGCGCAGATGGACCTTGGAGTGACCTCTGGAATGACCTACCATTACCTTTACCTCATTTTAACATTGAAGTTTCTGCCCAAGGAGGAACTTCAGCCCTATTTACATAACATACAACGTATGTATAGGCATGTTTTCTTAAGGCTCCCGTGAGACGTGGTGCCCACCTCTACATAGGATGATACGGCTTCCCTCTCTAAATAGTCATCCTAACCCTAAACACCAGGAACCCATTCACCCTCTCCTGGGGAGTCACGGCTTTGGAACCCATTCCCCCGATCTCCGTATTTTCTGCAAATAAAACTTTTCTCTGTGTGACAACCCAACCTGGTGCAGTTTCTGACTCACCAAAGAGCGAACTCAAGTTGGTTTGGTTACAAGTGGTTAAACCGTGACGCAAACCTACCATGCAATCCTATCCAGGAAAGAAAATTAACCAACTATTACTATACACAGCAACTTGATGAATACTTGGGATTATACTGAGCAGAAAAAAAGCCGAAAGTTACATACCATACAATTCCATTTATATAACAGTTTTGAAAAAAAAAATTATGCATGGAGAACATATTAGGGGTTGCGAGAAGTTAAGGATATAGAACATCCTCTATTTAAAAAATAGAAAGAGTTATTTACTGTCCAGAATATTGTCTTCCCTTAGAACATTTTCTTCTGACAGGTAACTAGGGAAGTAGCAATCCCAAACCACCTTAGCCCAATAAAAGATTTATATGATTAAAGCTAGGCGTCAGTCCATGCAAGATCTGACTCATTTAGGATTTACCCTTGATCCTAGCATATTTCCCTTCTATGCCCTTACCCAAGAATAACAGACTCACCAAGGCCCCTGTGTGTGCAGACTGTGAACCCCAATATTTGTTCACAGGTCATTTGAGTCTGCTAAACTTCTGCCCACCTCTGCCTCTGAGGTCTAGAGACGTCCCTGTGGTTAAACCTGACCTCCCTAGGCTTTCTTCTTAGGAAATTTTGACTTCCTACGTCTTCACTGCCTTGTTAATTCCCAATGCTTCAGACAGATTCTTTTCTCCAGATTTTCTGTTTTTTCTCGTTGGGAGTGTTCAGTGGAAGAGGAAGTCTCAATTGCCTTTTTATGTTGACTTTCATATAACTTATCCCACTTTTCCTCTGGAGACTTTCACCCGGGCCATTAATCCTTCCTCTCCAATGTAAAATTTTTACTCCCGAATCTTGTCCTTGTGAAAGATCAAAATTCTTTGTCCTCACCTATCTTGAAAATATTTATATGTCATGTGATCAGAACTTTTTCTGGCTATGGTCGCTTAGTATGACCACCATTTTCATTCAGACTTGTGAAGTAATTCGCCATATTATCTTCCAGCACTCAGAGCTACCAATGAGAACACGGCTTCAATGGATGCAAGGGAATTTGTCCTTTCTCTGCTACTTCTTCCCTTGCCTCTTCGTATTCTTCTCTCCCTCCTTCTTTTCCACATCCTATTTTCTTTCTCCTCCCCTTCCACTCCTTCTCTTTTACTTTCTCCTTTGTTGATAAGTATTTCCCTTCTGTTTCTCCGGTGCATTTACTATCATTTGGATCTTGGATGTTCATTATTAATGATCTATATTCTCTTGTTTTCCACATTTTTACTCTCATGGGTCCTCATAACAAAATGTAAGCAGCATTCTCAATTTTTAAGTTTTATCCCTTCTTTTATATTTGTATGTATGTATTTCAGCAATCATATTAGTGATTTTTCTCTTAATTTTTCATAGTTTCTTGTTATCTTGCTATCCCAGTCTTGTAGTATTATGTGCTTATTTTAGAAATGAAGTAACTTTTACCTAAGAATGTTGATTTTTGTATGAATCTCTATGTGGTGTTTTAAAAATATGTCTACACAATCTTTTCCAGTCCATTCCTCAAAAGATAGAGGCTTATTCCCTTCCCCCTTGAGTGTGGGCTGAATTTAGTGACTCCCTTCTAGTGACAAGAATGTGGCCAAAGTCATCACCAGTAAAATGCCAAATTAGAGAGTTTACAGTCTAGAAGTACAAATGCATATCTCCTCAAATCTTGTTGATCTGCCTTGGTAAGTTGCGGAATAACTTCTCTATAAGAATGCTTAAGAACACTTCCAATTTAAAGACAAGTTGAAATATTTTAGAAAGTTGACTTTTAAAAATAGAGAAGCAAGTTAGTTTGATAGCAAGTTTAAATTACACAAGCTACTAAGCACAGATTTTGTGCAGTTGGGTAAGTTAAACTTTCTTTTCCAGCAAAGCAAAGTTTGCCATAAAGGACAAGGCAGAAAGTAACATATTCAATTAATGGGATATGTGATTCCACCTAGAACAGACTGATAGATTGCTGGCTAGAACTGGAACAACCCAGACCTAATGGTAAAACCAAGCCAGTGGAAGTAACAAAACTTGATTCATCATCTTTCCTGAGGCTGAATGCCTTGTTAACTTAGTGGCTTAAATTACGAGTGCCTGATTGTATGGATATTAACACACGAGGTTTTGTTTGGTTTTGTTTTAGCATTTGCATGTATCAGGCACTGACCAAGGGGCTAGAGATACAACGATGAGCAAAAAACAAACATGGGGTCCGTTTGGAAACTTATTTTCTTGAGAGAAATAGGAACATTAATCAAATAGTCACGTAAATAATTATTTGACGAAGTCAGCATTTCCCAAACTTTGGAGCACGGAATTTATTAAAAATGAAAATGTATTGATGCAACACCAATAAAAGATCATAAGATATAATGTGCAAATGAATGAAAGTAGACAGCAAGAAGCGATATCACAGATTACTTAATTACTGTGAGGAGTGATAACAATTTGATTCATGGGGGGTTTTTATTCTGTAATAGAAAAAATTCCAAATTATAGAGAGAAAATATTTTATTAAAAACAAGAATAAACAAGATAATAAAGTATCACAATACATGTAAGAAAATAAGACAAGATATACAAGATAGACCAGCAAAAACAAAATAGACCACATACATCAATATGATAGTTTGTAAATGCGGCCTATGCATCAGTGCACAAGCCGAATGTCAGGTGATACCTGCATCAGGTGATCAATCATGCGACATCTTGGCATTCCTCATGACTGCACCCCACTTCTTAACAGGCAGACGATAGCATAGTAAAACAAACAGGGATAGAAACGTCCTTAACATTTTTCCATACATAGATACATATTTTAAATACTTTTTGTAAGAAAATCTATTCCACACATCACTATCTTTTCTCGTGGGTACCCCCTCTCACCCAAGTGTTTTCTTTGTTGACACCCCGCTTAAGAACCAATGGGGAAATCTCTGGAGGAACATATTTTAACTCTTTATAGAACAGCTAGATAGGTGAAAGGTAAGAATAGGAAAGTACCTCAGAGATAATTTTAGTTAAAAGCATAATAATATAAAAAAGGAAATTAGTGTTTTCAGAGAATTACAGTATTTTGGAGATTTAAAATATCATAAAGGAGGGGTGCCTGGGTGGCTTAGTTGGTTAAGCAACTGCCTTTGGCTCAGGTCATGATCCTGGGGTCCTGGAATGGAGCCCCATGTCCAGCTTTCTGCTCAGCAGGGAGTCTGCTTCTCCCTCTCCCTCTACACTGACCCCTGCGCTTATGCTATCTCTCTCTCTCTCTCAAATAAATAAATAAAATCTTCAAAAAAATAAAATAAAATATCATAAAATATCTAACTAGGCCTATAGAAATGATGACATTGTATATAATTCCTAGCCAGCATCCATGTAGTGTCGGCCTTGAAGTTTTCACCAATACATTCATTCCTTCATTTGTTTATTCAGTAAATATTAATGGACTGCTTCGGTCGTGCTGGAGATAATTACAAAACCTCAAAAAACAGGGTCTTGTAAGCTCTCAAACAACTTACAATTTAGTAACGGATCATGATAACAACAAGGTCATGTTTGCCATATGTATGCTTCAATAGGAAAAACAATAAATACTATGGAACTTCAAATCAATTAAAAATTAAAGACTCAGAACTCAATCTCAACTTTATAAAAATATGTTACATTTTTCACGTGCAGTGTTTGGTGTACAGAAGGAAAACATTCTAGGTGAAAGAACTCACGTTAATAGAGGCATGTAGGTAAACACCCACCAAATGTTATTAGAACTGCTGCCTCTGGCTGGGGCCGATGTAATGTCTTCTTTATTAAATTCTGAATTTTTTTTTCCTTTCCACCAAGATAATGAATGTATCTATCCATGCACCCTGAATGTTTTCTTGTGCTCCTTCGAGATTCCTCCTTTCCCTCCCCCACCAATAACACTAGGCAACCACTGATCTGCATTCAGTCATATAGCCTCACGTTTTCAAAAATTTTATGTATGTGAAATCATACAGCGTGTGCTCTGATTTTGCCTGAATTCTTTCCCTCAGAGTCATTATATTGAGATTTATCTGTGCAGCTGCATGCATCAGTAGTTTATTCTGTTTTCTTGCTGAATAGTATTCCATTATACGGATATACCACAACTGGTTTATCCATTCGCTTATTGATGGACATTTGGGTTGTTTCTAGT
This sequence comes from Ursus americanus, assembly GCF_024610735.1. Lineage (NCBI taxonomy): Eukaryota > Metazoa > Chordata > Mammalia > Carnivora > Ursidae > Ursus > Ursus americanus. The sequence goes on from NC_142142.1 coordinate 42,133,261, forward strand.
TAGGGGCAATTACAAATACAGCTGCTATAGCAAATTCTACACCAGTCTTTGTATAAATATATGCTTGTATTCCTGTTCCATATATCACTAGGAGGGGAAAGACTGAGTTAAATAGCCTGTGTATGTTTACTTTTTTAAAGAAACTTCCAAACTTTTTTCAAAACTCTTATTGATACAATTTTATATACCTGCCAGTAATGTAGGAATGTTCTAGTTTTTCACATCCATGCAAATATTTGATACAATCAGTCTTTAATTTTGGATATTCTATGACAAACGCAACGCAATCTCATGCTTTTGATTTGCTTTTCCCTAATGGCTAATGAGGTCGGTCATATTTTCATGTGCTTGTCATTTATGTATCTTTTACCTACTCTATTATTGGATTGTTACTGAGTTTTCTTATCAAGTTTGAGAGCTCTTTACAGATTATAAAGAACGCAGGTCCTTATCAAACATGTGGTCTGCCAGAATTTTCTCCTCGTCTGTGACTTGTCTTCTCATTTTCCCTACGGTGTCATTTAAAGGGCATACGTTCTTAATTTTAATGAAGTTCAATGTGTTAACTTGTTCCTTCATGGATTGTGCTCTTTGTGTTGAGGAATGTTTTATGGCCTAAAGTAGGGGTCAATAAGCGTTTTCTATAAAAGTGCAAATAGTGAATAATTTAAACTTCCAGGCCACACAGTGTCTGTCATAGACACATAGCCCCACAGTTTATATTGTCATATAAACTGGCATGGCTGTGTTCTCATGAAACTTTATTTAGAAAAATATAGAATGGGCTATATTTAGCCTGTGAGCCACAGTTTGCTGACTCCCAGCCTAGAGAATGGTCTGTCTGGGTAGAAGTTCCACGTATAGTTACGAGAATGTGTATTCTGTTATTGTGAAAATTGTTCCAAAAATGCAATGAGATCAAGTTAGTTGACCAAGTCATCTAGAGTCAGGCAGTCTTTCTTATTTGCTGTCTGCTTGTTCTATCAATTATTACGAAAGGAGTATTGAAATCCCCAACTATAATTGTTAATTTGTCCATTTCCTTTGTCAGGTTTGTTTCATGTAGAGGCATACCTTGGAAATATTGCCGATTCAGTTCCAGACCATCGCAATAAAGCAAATACCAGAATAAAACAAGTGAAGTAAAATTTTCAGTTTCCCAGCACATATAAAAGCTATGTTTACAGCATACTGTAAGTGTGCTAGTAAGTGTGCACTAGCTGTATGTCTATAAAGACAATGTACATACCTTAATTTAAAAATGTTTTACTCCTGGATTGCCTGGGTGGCTCAGTTGGTTTAGCAGCCGACTCTTGACTTTGGCTCAGATCATGGCCTCAGGGTCATGAGATCGAGACCTGCAAAGGCTCTGCACTGAGCATGGAGCCTGCTTGAGATTCTCTCTCTCCCTCTCCAGCTCTGCCCCTTTCCCCCAGCTCGTGTTCTCTCTCTCAAATAAATAAATAATGCTTTACTGCCGAGAGAGGCTAACCATCATCTGAGCTTTTGGTGAGTTGTAATTTTTTTTTTTTTTTTTCTGCACTGGTGAGGGTCTTGCCTCAGTGTCGGTGGCTGCTGACAGATCAGGATGCTGGTTTCTGGAAGTTAGGCAGCCATGGCCAATTTCCTAAAATAAGACAACAATGAATTTTTGCCACATACACTGACTCTTTTTTTTCATGAACGATTTCCCTGTAGCATGGATGCTGTTTGACAGCATTTTACCCCCAGTTAGAACTTCTTTCAAAACTGGAGTCAATTCTCTCAGACCCTGCCACGGGTTTATCAAGTACGTTCATGTTAACATTCTAAATCTTTTGTTGTCATTTCGACAATTTCCACAGCCTCACCAAGAGTAGATTCAATTTCAAGAAAACGCTGATCACTGATCACCATACAAATAGAGTAGTAATAAAAAGTTTGAAATACTGTGAGAATTACCAAAATGTGACACAGAGTCACGAAGTGAGCAAATGCTGTTGGAAAAAATGATGCCGATAGACTTGCTTGACACAGTGTTGCCACAAAACTTCAATTTGTTAAAAAAAAAAAAAAAAAGCAATATCTGAAGTATAATACAGGGAAACACATTGGCATGTCTAGATTTTATAACTCCTACTGGATGAAAAACTGTTTAAGATTATGTTCTCTGCTAAATTGACATCTTTATCGTTATGAAATGTTCCCCTTCATCCCTGATAACAATCCCTGTTCTAAAATCTACTTTCCTGGTCAGTAATATAACCGCTCCAGCTTTCTTTTAATTACTCTTAATTAATTTTAATTAATTACTCTTAATTAATCTTGTTTACCTCTTCCATGCTTTTATTTTTCACTTATTGTGTCTTTATGTTTAAAGTAGATTTCTTATTGGCAACATACAGTTTGATGTTGCTTTTTACCTAAGATGACAATATTTACCTTTTCCTTGGGGTGCTGAGAACATTTACATTTAATGTGTTATGGAGAGCTATGTTTCACTCTACTGCTTTGATCTTTGTTTTCTATTGGCTTAATCTAATCTTTGTTCTCTTTTCTTTTCTCTTCCCCTGCCTTGTTTTGTATTAATTAAATATCTTTTTATGATTCCATTTTTGTCTGATTTTTAGCTGCAACTTTTCAGTATTGTATTTACTGTTTCTGATATACATTTTTAAATTACTAAGATCTACCTCCAAGTGATACTACCTTGCACGTAAGCCTACAGCAGTTTGTTTCCATTTGTACTCCTTCTACCTTTATGTTGCTCTTGTCATATATTTTCTTCCTGTTATAAACTTCACAACACACTGCTACTGTATTTGTTATAAGCACCCAATTATCTTTTATATAGATCTGAATAATAAAAAAGGCCTTCATATTTACCATTTTAAGTAATCCTCAATTTTTTTCTTAGTTACAGATTTCCACCCACCACCTTTCTCCTTCCTTTAACGTTTCTTATAATACAAGTTTGCTAGTAATGAATTCTTTAACTTTTGATTGTCTGAAAATGTCTTTACGTCCCTTAATTTTTGAAAGGTAATGTCATAATGTAAAGAATTCTAAGTTGAAAGCTTTTTTGACTGTTTTGTTTTTCTTTTTATTTCCTTAAAGATGTTCCACTCTCTGGCTTGGTTTTTCCTTGAGAATCTGCTATCTTACTCTTTTTACTCTTTATGTAATGTGTCCTTTTTTTGCCTGACTATTTTTTTTAATTTAAATTTTATGGAGTTAACATACAGTGTAATATTAGTTTCTGGAGTAGAATTCGGTGATTCATCACTTACATACAACACCCAGTGCTCATGAGAACAAGGGTTCCCCTTAATCCTCATCCCCCCTCTAGCCCATCGTCCACCTACCTACCTCCACCAGCCCCCAGTCTGTTCTCTATCATTAAGACTCTCTTATGGTTTGTTTCCCTCCCTCCTTTTTTTCTTTTCCTCCTTCCCATATGTTCATCTGTTTTCTTTTTTTAAATTCCACATATGAGTGAAGTCATACTGTATTTATCTTTCTCTGACTGACTTATTTCCCTTAGCATAATATACTCTAGCTCCATCCATGTCATTGCAAATGGCAAGATTTCATTCTTTTTGATGGCTAAGTAATATTCCATATATATATAAACACACCACACCTTCTGTATCCTCATCAGCGGATGGGCACTTGGGCTGTCTCCATAGTTTGGCTATTATTGATAAGGTTGCTATAAACATCTGGGTGCATGTATCCCTTCGAATCTGTATTTTTATATTCTTTGGGTAAATACCTAGTAGTGCACTTGCTGGATCATAGGGCACTTCTATTTTTAGCATTTTACGGAAACTCCATACTGTTTTCTAGAGTGGCTGCACCAGTTTGCATTCCCACCAGCAGTGTAAGAGGGTTCCCCTTTCCCCGCATCCTCACCAACACCTGTTGTTACTTGTGTTGTTAATTTTAGCCATCGGACAGGAGTGAGATGGTACCTCACTATGGTTTTGATTTGCATTTCCCTGATGATGAGTGATGAGGATCTCTTCGTGTGTCTGTTAGCCATCTAGATGTCTTTTTTTTTTAAGTGCCTAGATTTTCTTTATCACTGATTTTATGCAAAGTGATTCTTCCATGTCTTGTGCAGTTTCTTTCATGTGTCTTGTGCTTGAGATTCATTGAGCTTCTTAGATCTGTGAGTTTATATTTCTATTCAATTTGGGAAAAATAATTATCGTTGTTTCTCTAGCTTCTCTGAACTCTCAGTCCCATCTCCTCAACTCAAGGAGACTCTTGGGCTTTTTTCAGGGTTCCCTCTCCCCGGACCACATTCTGGAAACCTTTCCTAGGCAGTAAACTAGACAATCATAGTGCTCGCCTCATTTGTTTTCCATCTCTGAGTGATCACTGTCCTTCATCACCTGATACCCAGTGTTTTAAGAAACATTTTATGTAATAGTTTGTTCATTTCCTTAGTTATTTCAGGTGGGAGAGTAATTCAGTCCTTATTTCTCCATTTTACCCAGAAACTGGAGTCCATACTTGTAAGTTTTTAAGGCCCCCTCTTTTATTACTGATTTTCAATTTTATTACATTTTGGTTGGCGAAGATCATGGGTATGCATTGAACTTTTAAAATTTCTGAGACTTTTTTAAGCCCTAATACATGATCTATGTTTATAAATACTACATGTATCCTTGAAAAAGATGTATCTTTTTTGTCTGTTGAGTATAGAGTTCCATATATAGTTGCACGAGCTTAATAAATTCATTATTTATGTGCTTAATGTAACTGCTCATGTTTTGTTCCTTTGTTCTATCAGTTTATGGAAAGAATATGTTCAAACTCGATCTAAAATTTTTGTTTCATCGATTTCCTATTTCAGTTCTGGTAGCTGTTGTTTAGTTTATTTAGGGACAATATGGATAGGTCCATATGTGTTTATGATGAACATTCCTTACTTTTTTATACTCAATTTTAGCAGCATATGATGCCATTCTTTGTGCTTTGTAATATTATCGCCTTAACTCTTGTTTTCAAATATTAAGATTCATCTTATAGCCTTTTTGTGGCTCATATTTATATACCAAATCTTTCTTATCCATTTATTTTCAACATTTATTAGTCTATTTTAAATGTACCTCTTCTGAATAATATATTAACACTTGAAAAATATTTACCATAACATTAGAAAACATAAGAACACATGTAACAACAGATAGTCAATATCCTTCCACAGAAAATTATAAAAATTATTTCTAATTATAAAATTATAATATTGAGAGAAATTAAGGAATACCTAAATAAATACAAATATATACTCTGTCCAAGTTTTGACAGATTTAATATTATAAAGGTATCAATTCTACCACATTGATCTGTACATTAAATGCAATTCTAATAAAAATCTCCAGAGGTTATGTTGTAGAAATATATAAGCTGATTCTAGAATTAACTTGAAAATGCAAAATAAGAACTAAGGTTATTGTCTTAGTCTGTTCAGACTGCCATAACAAAATACCATAGACTGGGTAGTTTATAAAAATCACAAATTTATTTCTCCTAGTTCTGGAGGTTGGAAAGTCCAAGGTCAAGATGACAGCAGATTTGGTGTTTACTGAGGACCTACTTTCTGACTCATAGATGATTGTCTTTCGTTGTGTCCTCACATGGCAGAAGGGTCAAGGGGGTTCTCTGAAATCTCTTTTATAAGGAGACTAATCCCATTCATAATGATTCCACCTTTATGATCTAACCACCTCCCAATGCTTCACATCTTAATACCATCATATTGAGGTTTAGAATTTAACATGCAAATTTGGGGGAGGTCAACATTCAGTCATAACAGAAAGCCTGAGGAGAACAAAGTTGAATCTTACTTTACTAGGTATCAAGACTTTACTAAACTTTTTTGAAGTGCAATATTGGCACAAGTATAGACTAATAGAAAAGTTGAACAGAATAGTGTCTGACTTCAGACCCACACCTGATTTATGATAAGTACTGCAGACCATTGGAAAAGAATTGACTAAATGACTAAATAGTACTTTTCCTTTTCAATCAGATTTCTGTGTGGAAAAATGAAAACTGAGTCTCATATCACTTGATTTACAAAAATAAATCCCAAGCAGATTGTAGATATGTGATTTCTATAAATTAATATAGAACTCAGGATATAGAAACTTTTCTTTCTTTCTTTTTTTTTTTAAAGATTTTATTTATTTATTTGACAGAGATAGAGAGAGCCAGCGAGAGAGGGAACACAAGCAGGGGGAGTGGGAGAGGAAGAAGCAGGCTCATAGCGGAGGAGCCTGATGTGGGGCTCGATCTCGTAACGCCGGGATCACGCCCTGAGCCGAAGGCAGACGCTTAACTGCTGTGCCACCCAGGCGCCCCTGGATATAGAAACTTTTCTTAAGCAAGACACAAAATCAGTAGTCACAAACAAAAAGCTGAGAAATTATACTAATTACAATAAAGAAGTTTTGTTCTTCAGAAAACTCTATTAAGTAAGTGAAAAGTCAAGACAGTAAAAAAGGAAATGATACTCACCGTGGTCATATTCTATAAATAAAAAACTCACATATATCAACAAAAAAAGGAAAAAACACCAAATAGAAGAGAATGAAGGACTTGAATAGCTACTTCACAGAATAAATTATTAAAATGGCCAGAAAATATGTAGAAGTACAAAACCTCATTAATAATTGGAGATATATGAATTAAAATAACAAAGAGAGATTACTAAAAGACCTCCCATTAGAATTAAAATTTTTTTAAAAAACAATATATTGCCAATGTTCACATTGGTAAGGATAGAGAACAACTGGAACTCTCATCTATCCCAAGTGGGAGTATACATTGGTATGATAACTTTCAACAAAAAATTGGCACTATCTAAGTCTTATTCTATGACTTATGTGTACCAAGAGACATATACAGGAATATCCACAGCAGTTTTATTTGTAGCAATCCCAAATGGATACAACCCAAATGTCTATCAAGGGTAGAAAGAATGTTGTTTTTATATGATGGAATATTATACAGCAATGAAAATGCCTTAACTGCAGTTTGTAGAACCCATGAATTTTATAAAATTTTTTGGAGAGCAGGCAAACAAAGAAGAATACATATACCATGTGATTCTATTCACATAAATTCAAAAACAGGGTTTTTGAATTAGGGTTGCATATTGGGTGGTAAGTCTATAAACAAAGTAGGAAGTAATTATTGAAAATCAGAAGGTTTTTTTAAAAGATTTTATTTATTTACTTGAGAGAGGGAGGGAGAGAGAGAGAGTGCAAGCAAGAGAGAGAGCACGAGCAGGGGAGAGGGGCAGAGGGAAAGGGAGAGGCAGACTCCTGGCTGAGCAGAGAGCACGATGTGGGACTCAATCCCAGGACCAGGGGATTGACCATGACCTGACCATGACCTGAGCTGAAGGCAGATGCTTAACCAACTGAGCCACCCAGGCACCCCCAAAATCAGAACAGTTCTTTTCTTGGGAAGACAGTGGAACCCATGGTGGAAGGGGCATTTGGGGTTTCTGGGGTACTAGCAGATTCTATTTCTCAACAAGTGTATTTTCTTTTTAACAAACTGGAAAGACTATCCTTCGCCTTGTGTATTTTCTTTACGTCATATTTTACATTAAAGATTTTTAAAAATAAAAAATGTCCATACAATGAACTAACATGTATCTTTTACAGTTTATTAATTTTGCTTCTGTCTTTTGAGCTACACAAAATAAACTTTACCCTCGCTTTATAGAATATCCTTTCAAGGATTTAAATATAGCAAAGCCAGGTGGCTCAGGTCACCCAGTTATTTAAGTAATAGCAGGGTTGAATAGGAGATTAAGGTTCATTTTGTTCAAATATTCATCCACAAAATGAATTCTTTTCATAATGTCTTGTCCAGATTGATCTAGCCAATACATGGATGCCTCAAAAAGTGAGGAACTCACGAACTCCCCAGGAGATGACACCATGTGGCAGATATATAATTAGGGCCCTGTGATAATAGTAACACAATATTTCTTACTCTATCTCTGCATCATACTTGGTAATAGTCCTGGCTGCCTCACAGATACTAACAGTTGTGACTAATTTCACTAACTTCTACCATTTTTCTTTGGAAAAGATTATCTTAAAAGCTTGGTTTGAGTTGATTAGAAAGAAGGTAGCAGAAATGACAGATTTCATGGAACATCTTTCTAACTACAGATTTTCAACCTGCCGATCCACTTACGTAGTCTTTGCCTTTCATAGGGAGGGATTATCCTTTCTGGTGACTTAAATACTAAAGAAGGCATTTAGGCAGGAGGGCAAAGGTGTGTGTCTTTCAAAGGAGGAAGGAAAAGGGTAGAAAATTCTAGAAGGTAGAAAGGACCTCCCATAGTTTAATAAACAGATCAGGTGGCCTGCTGATTTAAAATGGCTTGGTCCAACCCTTTGGCTTGCTGTTATGTTTTCTGCATATTACTACAGAGAATAGCTTTGGGGTTTTTGAAAAGTATGTACAACAATTAGGTCATGCAGCAATTTATGAGTCTGAAGTCTTGGTTTGAGGCTCCAGTTAATTCCACCGAACTACTTAAGTGAGTAAAAACTGCAGTTCCTCATATTCTTTGCGAGTTGATATTTTAGCAGATTATTAAATGTTGCAAGTAGCTGGAGTATTTGAACTTGGAAGGCAAGTAGATATTTCTCAGGAATTTGTTGAGTAGCATGCTAAAGGTAATGGTAGATCGAGTCTTAAAAAATCAACCAAGTCTTCTAGGATTAGAAGGATATTTCCATTCTTTCTTTGTGCCTGTACACTGGATGTGTCATCTAGAATGTCTTCACTCTTTTCATTTCACCGAATCCTACCATGGATGTATAAATGTTTGGTCTCCTTCAAGATATTTTTAAAAAATCTTCTAGAAAATACACTTCTTTATAACTTGCTTTCTATTTGTTTAATGAGTCTGTTTACTGTTTGTTTATAAACTGGCTTCCCAGTTTGTACCACAAAATTTAGTCCTGAAAAATGTATAGTCTCACCGGTAGTGGGTTCCTGCCAGTATGATTATCACCAAAGCTACTTTATAGACAAGTTCCAGGTCCAGGTAAGACAGAGAGAGCATGCCCCATCCTTTCCCTCTCATTAAGAGCAATTAAAATTCTTGGATAGAATGAATAGAGCAATTATCTAAAGACTCTGAAAAGTAAGTGGTAGTACACATGCTGGAGAAATAAACCAGAACGTAAGTTTCAATAGATTGGGCAGTGAGTTTCCTGGTTTGTTTTTCCTTCCGTATCTCTCAGCCCGGGTTCAAAGGCAGCATAAATCTTGGAGTTGTACACCAGGTATGGACACAAAGGTCTCTAAGAGAAGACTTCGCCTTCTCATATGGATACCTGAAATGGGAGAGGGGCCCCCTACAGGACGGAGAAAGTATGATAAACTCTTGTTCCTTTCATTTCTTTCTTCATCAGACACTTAGGCAACCCCACTCCCAAAGCTACAACTATTCTGTGGTAGTTGCTACAGAGGCCAAACATGCACCTAAAACTCCAAAGGAGAAAAATCATTCTCTTTGAACAGAGGAACTCTGATCTAAAGAGTGTGTAGGGAATCCATGTTGCTCTTTTCTCTCCCATTATCTGCCTGCCACTTGGCCCTGAAGGCTGACCCAACAATGAGAGGTAAGCAGCAAAACACAGACAGACTGAGGTCCCAGTCTGGGTTTTTTTTCCCCCCAAAAGAACAATAAGGGGGGACCTCTGGGTTCCAAAGACTGTGAGTGAGAAAGCAAAGAGGACAGGCTATGAGAAAGAGAGACTTCTGAGCTCAACCCAAACTTCTCATGGTAGACTCTCAAAAGCTGTAGGAGCTGAGCTATGGGTGAGGCCACTGTCAGGTTACAGATTGTTCTTGGGATATCCAAATAGTACTAAAAAGACTTCGAAAATGGAACTGACTTTAGCAACGTGGCCCACAGAAGATGAATCAGAATTTGTGACCTGAACATAACCAGATTGACTGATGGCTTAAAAAACAAAAATAAAAACACAATCTCTGTAAGATTTTTTAAAGACTCAGAGTCTCATAACATAATTTTCAAAATGTCCAGGACCCAATTCAAAATTATACAATATACAAAAGAGTAAGAAAATTTGACAAATTCTCAAAGGACAATAACAGAAGCCTTGAGATGATACAGAATAATCAGATAATTTGTCAGAATTATCTCAGAAGGACTTTAAAGTAGCTATTATCACCATCATGAAGTAAAAATGAACACCCTTAAAACCAATGAGAAGACAGAAGCCTCAGCAGAGAAACAGAAGCTATAAAATAGAACCAAATGGAAATTTTAGAATTGAAAAATACAATAATTAATACAAAATTCAATGGATAGGTTCCATAGAACAATAGAGATGACAGAGGTGGGGCAATGATCTTGACAATAGGTCAGTAGAAATTATCCAATATAAATAAGAATTAGAAAACTGGTATTAAAAAAAAAATGAACAAAGTCTCTGGTACTTGTAAGACAATATAAGAACGCCAAAACACATGTTATCAGAGCCCCAGAAGAAGAGGAGATAGGATTTGGTGCAGTAAATATATTTTAAAGAAATAATTACCAAATCTTTTCAAATTTGTTGAGAGATGTAAACCGTCAGATAAAGAGACTCAGTGTACCTCAAACAGGATACACTTAGAGAAGTACATGGCCAGACATATCATAATCAAAGTAGTGGGGGAAAAAATCTTAAAAGCAACCAAAGAAAACAGCATACTGCACATAGGGGAACACTTGAATTGATTGCAGTCAACTCAAATGACTACAGATTTCTTATGAAACAGCATGAAATATACAGCAGATTCAATTCAAATGACTACAGATTTCTTATGAAACAGCAGAAAATAACAAAACAATTTTTTTTAAAGTGCTGAAAACAAACAACTGTCGACCCACAATTCCATATCCAGTAATTTTATATCTACATTCAGAAACAAAGGCAAAATAAAGATATTCTAGAATGAAAGAAACCAAGAGGATTCATCGCCAACTGATAAGCTCTGAAAACAACGCCAAAAAAAGTTTACAAGAAAGGGATCTGTTACATCAAGAAAACTTTGCATTTTAGGAATGAGGAAGAGCTATTGAAATTTCAATTCTGAATATATATAATGGAATGATTTTATCTTCTTAAATTCTTTAGAATACGTATTTAAAATATAAAATGTATGGGGCGCCTGGGTGGCTCAGTCGTTGGGCGTCTGCCTTTGGCTCAGGGCGTGATCCTGGCGTTATGGGATCGAGCCCCACATCGGGCTCTTCCGCTGGGAGCCTGCTTCTTCCTCTCCCACTCCCCCTGCTTGTGTTCCCTCTCTCGCTGGCTGTCTCTATCTCTGTCAAATAAATAAATAAAATCTTTAAAAAAATAAAATAAAATAAAATATAAAATATATATAACATTTTCTGAAGGGATTTCCAATTTATGTTGATAAGTACAACGTGACAGGGGAAAGGTAAAAGGACCTATATGCTGGCAAGCTTTTTACATTCCATTTGAAGTGGTAAAATATTAATTCTAAGTAGGCTGTGGACAGTTAAATATGAATATTGTATTCTTGGGCGACCACTGGGAAAACATGCATAAAGAGGTAAAGTTAAGAACCCCGTAGATAAAAGAACATAAACAAAAGATGAGTCATACCATGTTCATGGATTAAAGAATTCAATACAGTAAATATGTACAGTCTTCCCAAATTGATCTATTGATTCAACGCAATTCTAATCAAAATGTCAGCAGGATGTTTTTTTTTGTAGAGACAAGCATACTCTTAAAATCATATAAAAAAGGCAAATAAACTAGACTAGCCAAGACAATTTTGAAAAAGAGGGACAAAGGTAGAGGATAAAGTCTATCCCATTTTAGGACTTCCTATAAAGCTACAATAGTTAAGACTGTGTGGTATCGATAGACACAGACCACTTAACAGACTAGAGTCCAGATATACTCACATGAATTAAGTTAATTTTTGAGAAAGATACAAAAGCAGTTCAGAATTGTGAGGAAAAGGGTAGCATAATCTACTCAAGCAATAACATTCAGACAATTAGAGATCCATTTGTTAAAAAGAAAAAGCACCTAAACCTATACTTTACATCTCTTACAAAAAGTAACTTAAATTAACCATATATTTATTTGTAAAATGTAGAACTTTTTATATAAAACTTTCAGAAGAAAATGCAAGAGAGAATCTTCATGCTTTTTGTGTTTGGCAAATAATTCTAAAATGTGACCGAAGGGTGAAATCCATAAATGGGAAAAAAAAAATGGACTAAATTTTAGCAAAATTAAAAACTCTTTAGTTCTTCAAAAGACACTGTTAAGAAAATTCAAAGAGAAGACCCATTTACAATTTGCATATTTGACCAAGTATCTGTATGCTGAATATAAAAAGAACTCTCAAGACTCAATGAACAGCCTATTTTAAAAACAAAGGGACAGAAGATTTGATCAGACACTTCTCCAAAGATTTATGGATGGCAAATAAGCACACGAGTAGGTACTCAACATCATTAGACACTAGGGAAATACCATAGCACACTGATTAAAATAGAAAAAGTAAAAGAAAAACTGACAATATCAGGTACTGGCAAGGATGTGGAACAATTAGAATTCTCATGGATCGCTGGTGGGTAGGCAAAATGGTACAGCCACTCTAGAAAAAGAGTTTGGCAGGTTTTTTTTTTTAATACTTTTTTTTTAATTAAAAAAAAATTTAAGATTTTATTTATTCATTTGAGAGAAAGTGAGACAGAGAGAGCACAAGCAGGGGGAGAAGCAGAGGCAGAGGGAGAAACAGACTCCCCACTGAGCAGGGAGCCCAACGTAGGGCTCCATCCCAGGACCCTGGGATCATGACCTGAGCTGAAGGCAGACGCTTAACCATCAGAGCCACCCAGGCACCCCTTGGCAATTTCTTATAAAGTTAAACATACAATTACTATATGACCCAGAAATTGCACTCCTGTGTATGACCCTAGAAAAATTAAAACTTCCCGATGCAGCCTCAGAAGGTCAATAGCAGCATAACACTATGTTGCAGTGCCTGCCTAGTGTTATAATTGTTCTATTATTCTTAGTGGCTGTTGTTAATCTCTTACCGTGACTCATTTATAAATTAAACTTTATCACAGTTATGTTTGTATAGGAAAAACACAGTATGCATAGAGTTCGAGACTCTCTGCAGTTTCAGGCATTCACTGGGGGTCTCGGGAGGGATCCCCCCTGGATAAGCAGGGACCACCATGCTACTCAGGAGGAAAAAGGAACAAGTATTGATGGGCACACAATCTGATGAATCTAAGCGAAGAATCCAGTCTCAAAAGGCTGCGTGATTCTTTATACAACATTTTGGAAAATGTAAAACTCAAGGACTCAAACTAGGTTAGCGGTTACAAGGACCTGGGAGTGGATTCGACTGCAGTAAAAGGACAGCAAATGAGATGTTTTTCTTATTCATGGACCTGTCTTATATCCTGATTGTGGTGGTGGTTACATGAACCTACACATGTATTAAGACTCATAGATCTGCTCACACACAAAAATGCTAATTTTACAGTATGTTTATTTCTTTTAAGTGACATTATAATCTCTTTAATGACTGCAACTCTTATTTATGCCTCTGGTAAAACCAGCAACACTAAAGATCCTGCTAAGCACAGTTCCATTGATTTCTTTTTAAATCCTCAATAGACAACCATGTGAAAATTGAAACAACTTATGGCAGTTAAATACACATGAATATTTTAGCAGTATAATCAAGAAGATCGTATCAGGTGAAATTTATAACAAAGTTGATTTAACATGTATTACTGTTATGAATCAGTATGTTTCAGGTTGCATCGTACACAGCCCATTTAAATGGCTGTAATTAGTATGACTTTTATGGCCAACTCATTCAGAAAATCTCACCAGTATCTGCAACCATTGTCAATGTTTTTAAATCCTGATGCTCATCATATGCAAAACTCCCATCTCTCATATTTTGGGGCAGGAGTAACAAGAGAAAGAATTGCTTGGAAGTAGCATAATTGAAGCACTGAGTTACTTACGAGAAATGTTGAATTGAGTAGAAAAAAAAAAGAGATAAACTTAAGACGCCTACTAACCCACAACGATTTATTGCATACCTATTGCATACAATGTAGTGTGTTAGAAATTTCAGCAGGTACGATTCCAAATAATCCAAGATCTTGGACCCTCAAAGAAATTCACAGAAGAGTGAGAAAAACAGAGTCCATGTGATGGCAGATGAAAATTGTGTGAATTATAAAGTGTTATCTGAAATACAAATAATACTAGGAGGTTTGATATGCATGATGACAGAAATAATTACACAATTAGGGCACCTGGGTGGGTCAGGAGGTTAAGCACTGACTCTTGATTTCGGCTCAGGTCATGATCTCAGGGTCGTGGGATCAAGCACCAAGTCCAGCTCCACGCTCGGTGGGGAGTCTGCATCAGATTCTCTCTCCCTCTTGCTCTGCTCCTCCCTCTCTCTCTCTCTCTCTCAGATAACAAATAAATCTTTTTAAAAAAGAAATAATTACACAATTCTATAGGTTTTCATAGAGGGGGAGATTATTTGTAACTGGAAAGATTTAGGACCTTGTTGAGAAGGGAGTGATTGAGTTGAGCAAGTTAGAGGCAGGGGCATGTCGAGGCTGCATAATGAATACTTGTGGTATCTGGAACTGAGCTGGGTGATGTGTGGAACAGATGCTGAAGAAAACGAGAAATGTAGTTGGGACAGGTTGGGTTTGAGACATGAATTACATGGAAATGCCATTTGGAAGCTCAGAACTCAAGTCAGAGAAGGAAGAGCAAAGTGCACAGAGGCTAATTAGCAATAAAGTGGAAATAGATGAGCTCACTAAGAAAATGGATAGATGAGAAAAAAGGACTGTGAACACACAGCTAAATCCTACGGGTTTTAGAAGAAGAAGTCGAGATTATAGGCCGAGCAATGGCTAGCGAAGTAGGAGAAACGGGGAAGTCATTAGAGAGGTAAGAGACAAAACCATAGGAACCTACAAAGTATGCTAATGAATTCCTTTTCAATGGCTGCTGTCAACGGAAGCCAATTTTTAGATAAATGAAGACCGAAGAAGAGTCTAGAAAGCAGGAACACAGAGTAAAGATGGTTTAGGATATTAAACATCAAGTATGAAAATCTGTGCAAGCCTAATTCTCTAGGACATCACTTGGTCTCAAACTTGGTATGACCTCAGCAGACATCTGGATTACATAAAAAATTGCCCCATTTCTTTTTGGAATAAAATATCTGTCCACACATTGCCCCAGTATAAAGCGATTAAATTGGTACCTACAACTCTGTCTGGACAACATCAGAGCCCAGGAAGACTTTGGGAGAGGCATTATTTTTCAGATGATTTGCAGTCTTCTGGGGAAAATAATGAAAGGAGAAATGTAAGTAGGGCTTCTCTCCAGCTGTGACCAATTTCCCCACCCTGCATTCAGACAATCAGCTTGGAACCAGCAAACTCAGATGACTTGAGCTCCCAGTAGAACTCATTCCCAGCCATGCAAGAATAAACAAGTATCACCTGTCTTTCAGGTCATGCTTTTTTCTTCTTTTCTATTTTTTTTTTTTTTTTTTTTTTTTTTTTGTCTTTTAGGTCACATTGCTATGCTATCCATAACTGAATCCTTGGAAAATCTGGCTGCAAGATTTCGTGGAGTGTTCTTAAGGTGCAGTGTTCTGGACCTGTTTCACAAGGCACTTCTTATTTGTGATGACCTGCCCCCTGGTCAATAGGGGTAGAAATACTCACAGTTTCTCAGGGGAATTATAGGTGAGCAAAGCAGACTGGAGAAACTGGAAGAAGCATCTCTCCAGGGGCTCTTCTTCCTTTTTTTTTTTCCACATGCTAGTGGCCCATGGGATGGCATATGACATTTCGCACCCAAGAAAACAGATAAAAAAATTAGCTCCCTTCTTATAGTACACCAGCCTCTTCCCCCAGGACTTGACCACTCCAAGACAATAAAATACCCTCATGGAAACTGGCTAAGTGGGTTGTCCCGATAGGTGTTTTTGTTTCATTTTCGTGAAGTTTTATTCTACTGCTATGGAGACCTGGCTTGAGGGTATTGGATAAATGCTAAATAATAATCAGACTGAGAAAAAGGAATGGATTTCCCAGCATAGTAGGTATAAAGAAACAGGCTTAATTATTGATTCTCATTCCTGCCTTGTTCACACCTCGGCTCACATTCAAATAACTTGAGGGAGAAAAGAGTTCAGAATCCAGTAAAGCAGAAATTATTCTAAGGCTGTTAGGGTGTCAATTCCATACTTCCTTTAATTTGGAAATGTATTTCTATGTTGTTGTACTAGATCAATAGAGAAAATACGGGAAGAAAGTTTATCAATATACATTCTAGCTGTTGAAGTTGTAGTTTGCCAGATGGAAGATTAAGTAAAGGAGAAGTCAGAGAGCCTGGCCCATGGGAAGTTCTGAAGCCACTTTTCTTACAGGATTTTCAGTTTAGAACATGTGCCTTTAACTACCAATTAGAAACCTCCCCGAACTCTCAGGGGCAGTGGCATGTCATGGATTTTGCTTCGGTATTTTGTAATAGGGAGCTCTGAAACCCTCTAACTTTTTACTAAAGGGACCATATTAAAAACCAAAGTCTTTCAAATTTATACAACTAGTTTCAAACTATCTCATGCTATGTAAGGGTCAAACCCATTGAGTTCATTTGGATGGAAAAAAACATGTCCAAGAGACATATCACCTTTTCTACTTTCAACATGAAATAGTAGATTCAGGCTTTATGGTGAAAAAAAAAATTAAAAGCCTGAGCTATATGAATAATGGGAACATGTTTGTAATTGTTTCACAAGCTTGGCTTTCAAGATGTTTCTACAGAGACTCAGTGAAAAAGAGCGTTGAGGCAATCATGCATTCAATCTGGATGTCAGCTGAGGTCACCCTGTCCTTTGAGACTTACATGAAATTAATGTCAACCACTATGCCCATCTTTAATGGGAAGCTCAATATCCGCTCTAAGGTTTTGACACACATCTTAAATGTGCCTTCTCATGGTTATCTGTATTTTTAATTAACTATTCCCATTGAACTTGCATCTCCCCTCTCATCCTGTCATGACTGTTTTCTTATTGTCCAGTGCCAACTCATACACCAACACAGCCCCTTTATTCCCTAAAACTCTCTTCTTAAAAGACATTTCTGGGGTACCTGGTGGCTCAGTCAGTTGAGCATCTGCCTTCAGCTCAGGTCATGATCCCAGGGTCCTGGGATCGAGCCCACTCTGGGCTCCATGTTCAGCAGGTAGTCTGCTTCTCCTTTTCCCTCTGCCCCTCCCTCCTGCTCATGTGTGTTCCCTCTCTCTCAAGTAAAGAAATAAAAATCTTTTTTTTTTTTAAAGACATTTCTGTGGAACAAATGGTTATTAAATTGCAGCAATATACAAAATTAAATTTAAAATAATTCTTCCTAAAATTCTTCCAGTCACCCCTACCACCAGAAAATGTTCATTGTCCAACCTTCCTTCCTTTCTTTCTTCCTCCCTTCCTTCTTTCCTTTCTTCCCTTCCTCCCTTCCTTCCTTCTTTTCTTCTTCCTTCCTTCTTTTCTTCTTTCTTTCTTTCTTTCTTTCTTTCTTTCTTTCTTTCTTTCTTTCTTTCTTCTCTCTCTCTCCCTCCCTCCCTTCCTTTCTTCCTTTCTTTCCCCTTCTTTCAGCTAGAAGTTTGTATGTCTTGATCCCCATCACCTATTTCACCCACCCCCTACACATGTCAACCACCAGTTTGTTCTCTGTATTTTTGAGTCTGGTTCTGGTTTGTTTGTTTATTTGTTTGCTCGCCCAATTATTTTGTTTTTGGATTGCACATGTAGGTAAAATTATATGGTATTTATCTTTTTCTGTCTTATTTCACTTAGCTTAATATCCTCTAGGTCCATCCATGCTGTTATGAATGGCAAGATTTCATTATTTTTGTATGGCCAAATATGGATGCTTGAGTTACTTCCATATCTTGGCTACTGTAAATAATGCTACAATAAACATAGGGGTACATTTATATTTTTAAATTAGTGTTTTCATTTTCTTCAGGTAAACACCCAAAAGTGGAATTATTGGGTTGTATGGTATTTCTATTTTTAATTTTCTGAGGACCATTATATTGTTTTCCACAGTGGCTGCACCAATTTATATTCCCACCAACAGTGCACAAGGGTTCCCCTTTCTCCACATTCTTGCCAACACTTGTTATTCCTTGTCTTTTTTATATAAGCCATTCTGACTGATGTGAAGTGATATCTTATTGTGATTTTGATTTGCACTTCCCTGATAATTAGTGATGTTGTGCATCTTTTCATGTATCTTTTGGCCATCTGTCTGTCTTCTTTGGAATATTGTCTATTCAGGTCCTCTACCTATTTTTAATCAGATTATTTGTTTTTTTGGCATTGAGTTTTATGGGTTCTTTATATATTTTGTGTATTAACCCCTTATCAGATATATCATTTGCAAATATCTTTTCCCATTCAGTAGGTTGCCTTCATTGTCCAACTTTTCCTCATGGAATTCTTCCCATATACATTTGAACTTCTCTCCATTTGCATGACCCTATCTCCAGGTATCAGAACTTTCCCCCACTCCTTATTTTTTGCTTCTTCAAATAAGTGTTAGCTTTCATGCCAAGCAATTTAACTGTTTCTTCATTTCATGGTCTTTTTCCAAAGTTTTTTTGGAGTTTCATCTTTCATGCATATGAACAAGATATTCCTCTTAAGAAAAACTCATGCCAGTCCCCTAGGAGACAAAATAGCAGTTAACTCTTGTGATTTCTAAATTTTTTTTCTGTGTTACATATAATCAAAGCAAGCCACGAAGTCAAGAATACCTCAATATACCTAGATATTTTAGACTCTTACAGTAGTGTCAATTTATCCAATGATACACTAACTCTTCCTTGAATATTTTATGCTTATGGCCAACCTTAAACACCCAACTGTAGTCACTTGGCCCATGAAAATGATATTAAATTTCATATGAGCTCCTATTAAATACAAATCACTAAACATGTGATCCTTTCTCAAAAGATAAGCAGATAAAAATCTATTTATATGAGGTATATAATAGGGAACAGAGTTTTTATTTGATAGAGAAAGAGAATATGTCTCACTCTATCTTCTGTTCTGGGACAAAGAGCCTTGAGAAACAGTCCAGCTCCTATCCCAGCCTCCTTCCCTAAAGCATGACTGCTAACTAACAAATTACAAATTCTTAGTATTTGAAGAGGGCTTACAGGATACCAATCTTACCTTCCGTGAGATTCCTTATGAAATACTTTATGAACTTTTATTAGAAGAATAGCAATATTGTATTTGGAGAACATTAGATATTAGAAAGTAAGGCATATGTGAGTATAAGACAGTACAGTGTCTTGCGTATAATATAAGCTCAACAAATGAAATGTTAATTCCTTCCCACCTTTTCCCTTACCTCACACTGACATGAACATTCCCCTTTTGAACTTCTATTCATCAAACACAGTTCTATATAATAAAGAAAAAAGAGAATAGATATTTCCTCTTCAACACGAAAACACTTAAGATGCTTAAAGACAACTGTGTCTGCTTCTCTTGTAGGGTTCCTTCAACATTATTTTACTCCCTTGACTCTCCTAGTTTTCAAACTCTGTGTTCCTGGGTTCCTAGGACTCACAAAGAACAAAGCTCCAAATTTTGTCCCAACCAGCACACAGTATGGCTAGGACAGCCTCTGCTTTGTGTTGACAATCAAACTGTTAACATGCCCCCCCCTTGTTATTGCTTCTTCAGTAACCATGTCATACTGTTAGCCTAATCCTGAAAATTGAAGCAATTCAAATGTAGAGATATGTATAAATGTTTTTTTTCCCCTCATGGATTGTGGTTAGGCCTTATTTCCCCCATTCAGCATTTAATGCTTCACTTCTTTGAAGTACAAGAATATATATATATACATATATATATATATATATATGTATATATATATATTCATATAAAATATACTTTTAAACTTCAGACTCTGCTATTTGCCCTCGTAAGTCCAACCTGTCAAGATCTTTTAGACTTTTGTTACCCAGAATTTTAGCTCTAGGGGCGCCTGGGTGGCACAGCGGTTAAGCGTCTGCCTTCAGCTCAGGGCGTGATCCCGGCGTTGTGGGATCGAGCCCCACATCAGGCTCCTCTGCTATGAGCCTGCTTCTTCCTCTCCCACTCCCCCTGCTTGTGTTCCCTCTCTCGCTGGCTGTCTCTATCTCTGTCGATTAAATAAATAAAATCTTAAAAAAAAAAAAGAATTTTAGCTCTAATTTACCCAAATCTATGCCTTTTTCTAAACATATTTATAGGATATTTAAAATAATCATAACGAGCAAGATAGGCGGCAGCAGTTTTATGACATACTGGCTTAAAATGTACCGGGATTTGTTTTAAGCAGATATGGTAAGACACACAGACATGGAAATGCCTTTCATGAAGGAAGAAGTTGATACTCACAGATCCCTGAAAGCAAGAGGCACAGCATGGCAGGCAGAGCCGCATAGGAAAGAACCAGTGTCAGGAGGGAGGGAGGGGAAAACATGGATGTACATGAGCCTTTAGTTCCTTTTGTGGGAACTGATGGGCAAGCAGGGCAGGGTAAACAGGGTAGGCAGGCTTAGGATGGTCTAGTTTGAATAATTACACTGTGCTCTGAGATACAAGGGTAGTCCATCTAGTACTTATCCCTGGGGTGACTCAAGGCAGGGAGATAGTATCCCAGACTGAAGGCCCCTGATAAAAGAAGGCAGGTGGGAATATGGGCTCTGAATTCTTTGGTTTGCATTTGGAGAAGACACTCTCTTGAAAGTGTTGCCTATCTCTAGCAATTAGCTAACCTTTGGCAACGGTAGTCTCCTCCCAGTTGGTGAGGTCCCAGATGACAGAGCATAAAGAATATAGAAAATTAAGAAATACAGTTAATACACATGTCACTAAAGACTTCTGTTCGAGCCATCCAAAATAGTCACTGGGAAAACAGAAGCTTCTCTTACTCTGTGCTGTGTACCACCAGGCACTGTCTCAGGTACTTGCTATAAGCTTTAATCTTCATTATTTGCATGTAAGGTAAGTATCCTCATTGAAAGATGGGCAAAAATTAAGCAATTTGTTCAAGACCGACAAATGTAACAGTGGAATTGGCCTGGTAATTCAAGCCCATCTGGTTCACAAACCCAAACTCCTTCTTTTGAACTGCCTCAACCATGCACAGCCTGGTCTGAATGCAGTGACTCAAACAACACAGGTCCCATATGTGATGCTTAGCCCATACTTGCCATGTTATCCAAAAGGATATTAAAATAGTGTGCCAAAAATCTAGTTGCAAGTGAGAATGCACCAAACCTAAGTTCTACTTTATCAACCTCTTTTAATTCCTAATTTTTAAAGAAGTGACTAAAATCGGTATAACTAAATTTTTTAACAATGAAGAATTCTTAGTAACCAGTTCAAGTTCAAATCAAATTTTAATTCAAATCATCTCCTCTGCTAAGCACTTCAATCATTAATATATATTAATATATACAATATAAGATATGTATATTATATGTACATATATTATATATGTGTATAATATATGTATATTGTGTATTATATGTATATAATATATGTATATGTGTATACTATATGTATATATGTATGTTAATATTTATTTATTTATTTATTTATTTATTTATTTATTTCCAGTGTTAATTGCCAATGTCCTAGCCTATAGTTTAAAATCTACCTTTTTCCATAGAGAAAGAGTAGGACAACATATGTTTATCTCAAGCAGTCTTTGGCATGGCTCCATTCTTCAAAATACATCACAATTGATACCTGAATTGCTTCTACCATTTTTTCTGTACCCCGGGGTTTAAATTGTTTATACCAAATAACTTGAACACAATTATACAGCCAGTTGTTCTTTTGGCATTATGGTTTTCCTTTCGTTTCTTTGCCTCTGTTCCTCTTCTATTTTAGGATTTTTTTTCTAATTATAAAAGAATAGAGTTAAATAGTAAAGAAGATAGTGGGCTTTTTTTTTTTTTTTAAATGGGATTGGCTCTCACATTTTGCTATCAAGTATTATGTTAGCTGTTGATTTCGGATAGATACCCTTTTGCAACTGAGCGTTTAATCTTCTAAACCTAGTTTCTTTAATGTGTTTATGCTTTTCTAAAAAAAAAATTTAAAGGCATATTGATTGTCCTCAAACATTTTAGAGCATCTTTTGAGATTATTTTTTGTTGTATTGGACTTAAAGATATGGCATATTATAATCACATCTTAGTAATACACCAGCCTTTCAATCTTAGTACAAATCCTAGTTGGTCATGGATGATTATTTGAAGATAACTTGAAATTGATTTGCTAATAGTTCAAGAATTTTGCATCAGTATCTGTCAGTGAACTCATTTATAGGTTTTTGGGGGGTTTAGGGGGGTTGTTTTTTTGTTTTGCTTCGTTTTGGTTTTCCTGATATGTGGGAGATTTCTTGCACTGGTCTTTTTGTGACATTCAAGCTTAAGAAAATGAAGTGGTTAACAATCTGTCATTTTCAATGCTTTAGAACAGTTTATGTAGCATGGGAATTACCTCCTCTTTGAAATTCTGGCAGTAAAATCATTTGATCATGGATCTGTTATTGAGGACTGTTGATAATTTATTTTATATGATTGCTCTAATCAGATTTTCTACTCTTCCTTAACTTAATGTTGGCCATTGATCTTTCTCCCATAAACTCATCCATTTAATGCAGTTTTTAAGTTAGTATAACATGCGTGTAATATTTCCTTGAATTAAAAACAAATCTCTGTTATTATGCCCCCATTTTAAAATTTTTTATTTCCTGTCTTTTGCCTTGATGGGATTAGCTTTTTGTCATTTTCATTCATATGGGAATGTTGTGTTTAAAGAAACAGTTCTTGGATTTACTGATAAATTATATTTTTTTGTTCTTGAATTCATTAAAAATCTCTCTTTATACTTATTACATGTTCTCCATTTTTTTAGGTTTAGTTTGTGGTTGTTTTTCTCACATATTGAGTTGATTGTTAAATTCCTTTATTTTATTATTATTTTAATAATGAAGGTATTTAAGATGATTGCCTCTGAGAATTAACTTTTGCTGCCTCACACTACAATAAGAAGCAATTTTTAAATTTCCATTATTTTCTAAATAGCCTATTATTGTAATTTTGATTTCTTTTTTTGTCCTAATAGTTTTCCTAAAGAGTGTTTTAAATTACCAAATTGCTGGGTCTTATTTTTATTTGTTTTTTTAAACTTCGGTTATTAATTTACGGTTTGCTATGTGGTGACAGGACATTTTCCTGCTCAATTTCTGAGTAGGAGTTTTATTTGTGACCTGGAACCTAATCAATTTTCATTGTTCATTGAAATTTGAAAATAAAATATTTGCCCTGAGTGTAGCATGCAAAGTTCAATATATCCATGGATTAAAAGTTATTATATTAAAATTATCTGGGTCTTTAAGGCATATTTGAATGTTTCCTGTAACAATCATATTTCAGCCAACTTCTTATTTATCCATTTAACTTCTTATTTATCCATTTGACAATGAGCCTGGCACCGTCTAGGTCAGAGGGGCACAGTAGTGAACATAATGTGGGAGCACCTCCCAGGGCAGGAGCTAAACACTGAGGCACTGAGGACTCAGTGAATAATCCAAGGTTGCACAGCAAGAGATACATGAATCCTTTATACGCACACATATACATATATATGCCCCGCTTTTTAAAGGTACATGGTAATGCTTCCATAAATACTACGATTTCTGTACACGCTGTTCTATACTTTACTCTTTATCATTTTTCTTTTAATTTTAGTTTTAGTGCATCTTATTTTATTGTGTCTTCATGAATGTTGAGTGGAAAAAGCTGGCACCATCAGCCAAACATCTTTAAATGGCTTCAGTTCTCCCTTAATTATGCTTGGCTTATCCTTTTATAGTTTCATGATTTTTTTCCCTTAATAGAGAAGTTGTAGGTGAGCCATTTTGCTTTCCCTTTCTGCTCCCTGTATACATCACACCATCTTCCTCAAACACCTCTTGCACAAACTTCCGGTCCTCTAGGCTCCAGCTCTTACTCCAGTCATGGCTATAGCCATCAATCAGTCCCCAGAAGGCTCCCGCCAACCTAAACCACTGCAACGCCGTGCTAGGCTCCACTCCCCTCTGCCCAACGTCTACAGTAATGTCTAGGGTAGCCATCTTGGTCCTCACCCAGGCACAACCTGGAAGGGCAGGGGAGTAAACACCCAAGGCACCACCCTCAAACCCCGAAGGATGGGAACTGATGGACAATACGCCCACCTTCCATTTCAAGGTCAGAAGTTCTCCTCAGAAGGTTCCGTGGGCTCCACCACCCGTCTTCTCAACAGTAACCAGCTCTAATTCGTTCCTGTATGGACTTTCCGTCCTTCCCTGTTTTACTCCCTCTGCCCCAAGCTTGCTCCTAGGGATGGCTTCCAAATGCGTTACCTACCTTCAAGCCTTTGTTTCCAGCTTTGCTTTCTGGGTAACCTAGACTAAGAGCTGACAGACCTTTCTTGCTCATCTTGCTGTACACACAGCTTTTGAATTGCTTTGTTTTTGTTTTTTTTTAACATCTTTCTCAAATCTTTGTCTTATTTTAACAGTTAGGCTATCTAACATTATTCCTATAGCCTGGTGCTGCTCTTTTGTATTCTTTTGATGTTTATTCTCCTCCTTCAATATTTAATATATGTCCTTTTAAAATATGAACTCGACTTTCAGCTCTATTAGTTCCTTCAGATTTACATCCTTTTTTTCTTTATCATTAGAATAATTTCTGATTACAGGGGGCTTATTTTCCGAGTGCTCAGACCATCTTATCTCTCCCAAGCTGTGTTATCTTTCAAGTCGCTTTCCTTGGGATCACACACCCACGCACATGAACGGATTATTTTTAACTTCACTGCTCTGAAGTCACCTCTGTGTCTTTCCAGGCTTTCGTGAATATCATCAGATTACTCTCTCCAAGGTCCTTGCTTCTCTCACAACAGTACCAGTTTTGCCTCAGTGGACAGAATGAAATCAGTGCAACAATTTCCTCCTTGTGACTTTCTTTACCATTTAAAAATACAAAACAGAAATACATCGTGTCATGGTTTTCACAAGTTGCTCCACTTCTAGAAGATTCAGACTCTCAAGCACCGCCTGGATAGTCGCAATAGCCCATTAGGTCAGTATCATTCCCCAGGGAGTTCTGTACTACATTAAAGGTACAGCTATATGGTGCGTTTAGAGTGTCTATAACACTACTCTACCATTAAAACACTTCTATCCATTTCTGCTTTCAGTCCGCATTCAAATATGTGCCATTATGCCCCAATTGTAGGTTGAAGATTGCTACCGATATGCAAATCTTTACATGGCGCTCTTCTTCTGCAATTTCTATTAGATTAATTTTGTCGATGCAAGGTATTCCCCCTCTATTACTACATTGTAGCCATCTTCAAATCCCTCTCAATTTCAGTACTACTTTAATGAGATCATATATGCGTACCCATATACACACATATAACTTTGTATATAAATTACTTTGTATTGAAATAGACAGCCATATTTTATTATTGACAATATTCAGTGTCGAACATGTAGATACCTGAAGTCCTTTGATATTATTCCTATTATATTCATTATTTTCTCATTGTTTTTCCCCGAGACACACATTTTGTTCTCCATGGTATGAATCAGTTTAATCTGCGCCTTCCTCTGCTTTTTCATAAAATGTTTATTTTTTTAAAATTTTGATCACATTGGTGAGTATGTTTCCACCCTCTTCCAGGTGTTTGAGTAAGGTTCTCCATCATTTCCTCAAAGGAACATCATTCTTTTATAATGAGCCATGATGCAGAAAACCAATTTTTTTCCTTATTATTAGTACAGTCAGATTATTTCTCACATCCTCCTCCTAGTAATGTTAAAAATAACAACTACAGTTATAAGTAATTGAATTTCTTTGATGCACCAAACTTAATATTTTGTATGTACATTATGTCTAATCCTCAAACAACCATGACAGATGAGGACTCCTGGCCCCTTTTCCCAGTTAAGA
Source organism: Ursus americanus (assembly GCF_024610735.1). Lineage (NCBI taxonomy): Eukaryota > Metazoa > Chordata > Mammalia > Carnivora > Ursidae > Ursus > Ursus americanus. The sequence continues at coordinate 42,159,459 of NC_142142.1, forward strand.
AGACTGAGCTCTCATAACTAGTAGGTGGTGGATCCACTGTTCACCCTAAGTCAGTCTGATTCCAAATCTTTTTCTCTTTTGCAACAGCAATATTTATGTAGATTGTGCTTCCAAAGTTGTTGTAATGTCCCCTGGTTGCTATTATCACCGAGAAGATGAGAAAGAAAAAAAATTTTTTAAAGCCTAGTTGTTCAGTATCTCCTCAGGTATTCAGATTCAATAAAGACATTTTCTATTTTTCTTTTAACTCGACTTTTTTCCCTTGTGAAACAGATGAAATACGTACTCTGAGAATTTGGTGATGTCCGTCCACAGCAAGGCAGCACACTTTGCCATTTGCCGTGTTATATGTACACTGGCCATTTCTGTGGTGCTCACCATGACACATCTTGTCCTCTTCAGCCCATCGTGGGATTCCCTACCCCTGCTCTGTTGCCCTGGATAGCACAGGACGCTGCTGCGGCTGCTGCCACCATCCTGGCTTAGTCCTCTCCTGGAAGCTCCCCCAAACTCTTAGGTAGCCTTCTTGTACCTGTTATATTTAGTGCCCAGTGGTAGAAGTATGGACAAAGATGCACCACAAATGAGTTGATTAATAATAAAAATATTAAATATTGTGATGTTTAAATAGTAGAACTGGGCGCCTGGGTGGCTCAGTTGGTAAAGGCAACCGACTCTCGATTTCAGCTCAGGTCATGATCAAAGGGTTGTGAGATGGAGCCCTGTGCTGGGCTCTGCACTGGGCGTAGAGCCCACTTAAGATTCAATTCCCTCCTCACTCTCTCCCCCTCTCCCTCCCTCTGTCCCTCGCTAAAAAAAAAAAAAAAAAAAAAAAAGGTTGAAGACTTTACAGTTATATTCTTCCTACCTACTTGCAAGTGCTTGAGGAAATGATGGAGAATTGTATTCTTACCTAAATGAGTGTCGTTATTACTTCAAAATTCATTGAATTCATTCATCCAGGAGTCCAGAGTCTAACACTGAATGATGTCTACACTGTCAAACTGAGCCCTCTTGAGTCAAGTTGATACCAAAAGTCAAAGAACCTTGATTCTTTTTGTGTAACAGATTTTTTCTTCTTTTGAATAATGTTTAGTTTTATTTTACAATTATGCACTCCCACTGTAGAATATTTTAAAAGTGTATCAGTGTGTGCCAAAAAAATTAAACCCTTGCAATCTCACCTCCAAAATATAACCACATATGATTTTTTTATGTCCCTTTCTTTCTAATAATTCTTCCAGGATAAAGTCTGGCTCATGCTCACATCAGAGCAATCAGTTTTCATGTTCTTTTTCATTTAAAGAGACAGTTTTCCCCAACCCACTCTATGTTTCCAGAGACTTTTTAAAAAAGTTTTTATTCAAATTCCAGTTAGTTAACATACACTGTAATACTAGTTTCAGGTGTACAAATTCCAGTTAGTTAACATACACTGTAATACTAGTTTCAGATTCAACACTTCCATACAATACCCTGTGCTCATCACAAGTGCCCTCCTTACTCACCATCATTTATTTATCCCATCCCCCACTCCACTCCTTTTTTTTTTTTGTGGAACAGATTTAAAGGACTTTCCATGTGATTCCAAGCTCCACTGCTTACTATCTCCATGTCCTTCAGAAAGTTACTTAGACTCTCTGTGCCTCAACTTCCACAGAGCTGGACTTTAATGTCCCTAGCTACCATGTAGGTCCACAGTCCCCTGAGTGTCTCAAATGTCCATGAATTGTGTTCTTTGCAAATCTGTGACAATTCCTGTGATGCTCTAAAAATCTCTGTACACTTCATATCTCTTGCTGCATTGCCACTGTGATGGTGAAATGCTCAACTCGGCAATTCCTTTTGGACAAGTATCCATATGGCCCCAGACCTCGGTCCCTCTGTCTCTGAAATGTTTGCTTATTGCCTTTTGCAGGATCTGCCGTCTTTTTCTTGTGAGAGCAAATTCTTGACAACCAATAAACACGTTATTCGTTTCCTTTTCTTTCCAAAGAAAAGTGAAGTCATATTTTTGTTTTCTAGGTGAAACTGGAAAATACATCTAAAAGAGACTAAGAAAATTTCTCAAGGTCATACGGTGATCTAGGTGAGGAAGCCAGAATCAAACCCAGATCTCCTACACACTAAATCCTCTGTTTTTAATTTCTACACTGTTATTCCTTTGGGAAATATATATTTGCAAATATGTTTATTTTTTAAGATGCAAATGGCATACTGAAAAACAGATAAAGTGTAGGAGAAAAGTAGGATTGTAGGAGAGTGCTGGAAGAAGGGATTTGGGACATTCCACATGAAACTCTGCACAGAATTGCTGAGAGGATGATGCAGACCCTGGGAGCTCTAAGGAAGAAGATTCTAAGGGGAGAACAGCAGCATCGAACAGGTGTAAAATCCCTGAGGACAAAATTAATCAATTTTACAAATCTGTCCTAGGGTGAGACTAGTTCTTGAAGTTCTTTATGGGTCAATACCCAAAACATTTTCCAGGAGATATTTCTCTCTGTCGTTTATATAATTAAGCTCCAATCTTACTTTGTAAGGGAAAAAAAAAAGTGAAGTACCCAGCAACCACAATTTTTAATAAATATTAATGGGTGAGGAGGGGAGAGAGGAATGGAGACCGCAGTGGTGTTTGGCCTTGGGACATCATGCAGAACCCACCTCTTTAGTTTTGATATCCCCAGTGGACCAGATACTAGTTTTGCTGCATTGATTGCTGTTTCATAATATAAAATTTAATTATCTCTATTATTTTACAATAAGCTTTTCTGCCTTGGGGCCTCTGGCACAGGGTACGGTTAGTAACAAATCTAATAAATAAAGAAATAAAACACTTCATTTCCTTTTCAGAAGGAAGTTGTGTTTTGCTCTGTATGCTTTGAGCTTAGGGGAATTCACTTCAGCTTTCTCAAGCACACTTGTTCTTTGGCTCGGAGAGGCTACCATCCAGGGGCCCCAGGACTTCAAGGCCCGGGAACCACTGTGCTCCCTCCAGTAGGGACCCCGTTAAACAGATGGCACTTCCAGACATGCTCTCAGGGGCTGTTTCTTACTCTTCATGCTTTCATTACTGGATTCGCCCTCCAAACATTTGTTCAGTCCAAGAAGCATAGAATTAAGAACTCTGACTCTGATGAATCCTTTACCCACTTACATTTTGTTTACCCACTTGTTTTTGTTTGTGAAAAGATTCCGATATTAGCCAGATGCAGGTCAGCAGATACCACACACAGCTTCTGAGAGATGACACAAGGCTCGTGAGCAGGTAAGTGAAGTCATACACTAAGCAGAATGTGCACAATAGTTTAGTAAGACGAGGAATAGGTGAGATGTATTTATTACTAAGCCGTCCAGACTTTAGCAAATATGTGATAAAGGACCCTCCCTCCAAATACATACTGTAGGTATCAACATCATGCATTTAATAAGCATCTTAGAAGCATAAATGATGCATCATCACTAAGCCTAGTGCTACTGAGGATACAAAGGAATCTGTGAAAAACACTCTGCCTTTAAAGGCCTAATGCACCAGGAGTAAATAGAAGAGAGATGCAAAACTATGCCACAAGGCAGAATACAGGAACTCCTGGAAAAGAAGGAAAACGGAAATGTTCTGTCAAAGGGCATGTTGGATCAGGAAAGGATTAGAAAGGCTTCACAGAAGAGATGGTGCTTATAGTAGGCCCAGAAAAAAAGGCTCTACTATTATACACACTAACAGTTATATATATATATATATATATATATATGTGTGTGTGTGTGTATAGCATATATATATGAAACATAATATGTATATATGTATATAGCTTATATATATATATGAAACATAATACAGATCAAAGAAACAAGTCCAAAGAGTGCATCAGTCTCTCTACATATCAAAATTTTAAAAATTAATAATACGTTGTTTTGAATACATCAACAGATGGAACCTGAAAGGAAGGTGAAGGGGTGAAGGGAGCTGGCCCAAGGCTCTCTCCTAGCTCCCCGTAGCTGCTGGTAATCCTTGACGTTCCTGGGCTGTGGCTGGATCACTCCAATCTCTGGCTCCATCTTCCACAACCTTCTCTGAATAAAAGGCAATATTCACTCTTCTGCCATATAAAGTAATATTCATCTATTCCAGGGAGTAGAATGCACGCATTCCTTTTGGGGGCCACCATTCAACTTACTACAGGCTGGATGGTAAGCATTTCTGAAGATAATAACATAATCACACATCTTGGCATCATAATACACTTGCTTTTTTTTTTTTTTAAATAAAAGCTTGACCCTTACTGACAGTGATATTTTTATTTCTACCTGGATAATTCCCTACCCCCTTTCTTCAGAGATAGTTTCAAAGCAGTTTCAAATCTCAATCCCTCAACTTTCTATCTTACTTTCAGCAGATGACTTTGCCTCATATTTTACCAGGAAAACCAAGTTCACCCAGTACAAGATCCTTAAAATTCTCTCTTACTTACCATTCGGATTCATTAAACAAAGCACCTAAACTCTTCTAAGTATCTGGGCTACATCTGTGAATTAAAACAACAACAACAAAATGACAAAATTACATAAGGAGCATTCTGGCAGGTGGATAAAAACTAAATATAATAACAACAAACATATAATATGTTATCTGATGATAAGTACGTACAACCCTTGAACAACATAGATTTGAAGTGCATGGGTCCACTTATATGTGGATTTTTCCCAATAAATACAGTGCAGTAGGGTAAATGTATTTTCTCTTCCTTATGATTTCCTTACTAGCATTTTCCTTTCTCTAGCTTACTTTATTATAAGAATACAGGATATAATGCATAGAACAAAATATATTTCAATCAACTATTTACGTTATCGGTAAGGCTTGGGATCAATTATAAGCCATTAGTTGTTTGGGGGAGTCAAAAAATTAGATGTGGATTTTCAGCAGTGCAGAGGTCTGTGCCCTTAACACCCCTGTGTTGTTTGGGGGTCAACTGTACTATGGTAAAGAGCAAAACCCATAAGAAAGAGTAGGACTAAAATTGGAGTTAGGTTAGGCCTTGTTGTGAAGGTAACATTTGAGCAGACTTAAAGGAGGTGATGGAATTAGCTGGCACATACAAGACAAGGGCACCCAGATCCAGGAAAGGGATAGAGCAAAAACTCTATGGTGGAAGGATGCCTGGCATCATAAAGAACCAAAGAAGAAGCCAAGGTAGCTGGAGCAGAGTAAGCAAGGGTAAGTGTGGTACTGATGTAGTCAGGAACGCAAGGGGGTGCAGAGAAGGGAGATCATGCAGCATCTCACCAATTACAAGGACTTGGGATGTTACTGTGACAGAAACAGAAAGACATTCCAGAATTGTAAAAAGAGGAGTGATATGATCTGACATTGATCTTTAATGAGCCCCTCTGGCTTTTGAGTTAGAATAGACTTTGAGGGTAGAGGGGAGGCCAGTACAAAAGCAGGGACCTTGGTTAGGATGCAGTTATAGTAAATTATGTGATAACTGATATTCAGACTTGGGTCGTAGTTATAAAGATGGTGAGAAATAACTGGTGGGGTATATATTTTGAACAGAGACAACAGAAGTTGTTGATAAGATGCTAGAAAAAGAAGGGCTCTGAATGACTTGAGCAATTAGAGAGAGTTTCATCAAAGATGGGAAAGACCAAGGTGGAGCAGATTGGTAGTTTAGGTATGGACACAGAGAGTGTGAGGGATCTATCATACAATATAATTATTGTATTATTATACAATAATAACTGTTATGCAATACAATAGAGGGACCTATAATTCAATAAATAATGGTATACAATAAACGTATAATTTGTATACAAATAAAATTGTACTGAATACAATAGATATTCATATATCTTATTAAAACAGCAATAAAAATCTAGGTGTATCTAGATATACAAATTCTGAATTTCAGAGATAATCTGGGACTGGAGATACAACTTCCATATTTCTCTAAATCTTCACTCATGAGTCCTTTGTCCTTTCTGGCCCAGGGGAAGAAATCTTCCCAAATCTAACATCTTACCTATGCCCTTGATTCTACCCTTCACACCTCCACTCTAATTTCCTCCTTCAGCTAGGCTCTGTTTTTCTTTTGAATCACGAGTGTCTGATTCTACTTCGGCATTTTTCCCCCCATCCCCCAAGTCAACTAGAGCCTTTTCTATCCAAATTCACACCTCTCTACTCATGTAAATAGAAAGTTTTTAGACCTGTCTTATTCCCGCTTCACCCTCTTGCCTTTTTTCCATCTTTCCAGGTCCAAAGCCTTGAAAAAGTTTTCTCTGTCTGGCATCTCTAATTCCCTGACTGCGTTTCATAACACTGACCCCTGAAGGCCTTCCTGCATTCCAACATCTCCACTCCTCGCCATGGTATTTTTTAAACCACAACCAAATTGGGGATATGACCAATAGCAGCCAATCATCTCCTTTCTCCAGTCTTCAGACATTAAGAGGAAGACGTCGGTGTGAACCAAAGCAGTAGCAAGATTCAAAATTTGGCTTTGACACTTTAGAATCAACAGGAGGAATCCTAATGCTTTACCTATTGGCTCACACTGTTTCAGCCCCAGTCGCCTCCTTGCTGTCCTCAAATACTCCAACATTCAGCCTCAGTGCACTACCCTGGCACTCCGCTACCCCCAGATGTTCACATAGTTCACTCCGTCTGTTCACACAGGTCTTTGCTCACATATGCACACATCAGGGAGTCCTCCTCAGCTACCCTGCTAAACTAATACGTCTATCACTTCCCGTTGTTTTACCTGCCTTTGTTCCTTCACTGACATTTTTACAACCTAACACTTCATATAGTTAGGCGCTTATTTGTCTTATCTAACTCACACACCGAAATGTAAGCTCTGCAGGGGGAAGGGCATTTTCTCCTTTGTTTGCTGTGTTTCCCTAGTATTTGAAACAAGGCCTGGCACATAATAAGTTCTAATAATTATCTGTGAAATTAATGTCCTTGTGGCTAAAGGATCTTGATAGATTCAATGGCTCTTGTGCCCAAAGAGCTGGGCAGCAAACCTGGCAAATAAATGCCGTGAATAGCCTCCTTTCCTGCTCTCCCTGATGACTGTTAGGACACTACATTGGGTGTGGACTGGAGTGAAAAATTAAAGAGAACAGCAGGGTTAAGAAACAATCATTCTTTCCGCATCAAGTAAGTCTTATAAAGGATCCAGAATTCCTGGTTAATCTGAGAGCAGCACCTAAGGAGGGAGTGCTCCCTACCCCTTCACGGCCACAACAAACAAACAAACAAACAAACAAACAAACAAACACAATCAATAAAAACTGGGCTGACAAAGCATGTATAGCGTCAGGATAAATTCCTTCCCAGCCACCTTTCCTGCCCTACCTCCCCTCCAACCAGATGATCTCTCTGATATAAAAATTCAGAAGCCACTACTACTGAAAAGATAAGATGTATTTTGATTCCACCGAGCATGAGGAAGCTGTTTCAAGATTTGGACACAATAGCAAAGGCCTCTCAAGTGTAGGGGTGGAGAGGCTCTGCTGAGTTTCACTAGAAGAGAGAGAAGGGGCAAGAGTGGAGTGCAGATGAGAAGAGATTTGGAGAGAGGAGGAGGAAAACTCAAGGGGTACCTAAGAACCAAGATTATGAGATGGTGAGTGTAGAGGTCTCCTACTTATGGATGCAGCTTTCAACCTTCTGCTCTGCATACAATAAAGACTCTCTAAGAGCCTACCCCTGGTGGCCCCATGCCAATCTGCTCCTCCACTTCCTACTGACATCACATATGAGCAACTGGTGCATGGGGTGCCTTTTCTTTGAGCTTTCATGAAGTTTTGCTTGGTGAGACCATCCCACTGTGTTCATACTTTGTTTACCTACAATACTACTATATAGTATTGAATTGAAGAGCATTTGAAAAGTGGGATGAAAGGAAATGAAAGCTTGTCCTTACCTTGAATCACATATCAGGAGCTGAAATTAGATCCCACCTACTGGGAAGGGAGAGAGCCTGTGTCACCCAACAAAGCTCAGTCCCCTTGGCGCCTCCAAAGCCTCGTATCCCTGCCCCCTGGCTTTGGCACCAGGGGTTCCCCGGCTGTGTCCAGGATAAAAGTGCCATCCCCAGCTTGCTCTCAGGCAAAGACAGCCTGCTTTTAATTAGGAGCCGGAGCCGTTGTTAGATTTGTATTTTTCTTTCCTTCTTTTTTTTTCCTATGCTTGATGGCATGATGTGTGTTACATATTTAATTAAAGAGGATCTAATGAGTACTTCTAACAGCCCTGGGGTCAAAAGAGCCACTGCAGAGATTCATGCAAATGAGCCAGGCTTTACGGCTTCCCTAGTGAGCAGCAGTGATGTTGTCCAAAATGGCAGAGTCTGTGGGAGCCCATCAGCTTTCCAACTTCCATAGGACAAAAACCCAAGGGGAAGCGCACAGAGGGTGGGGAGTAGAATTTGCAGATTGTGTGTCTGGGCCCAGAAATAAGTCTAAACGTACAAAGGGGTACGTCTAAACTTTATGCAATGAAATGTGCCGAGGACCCAACTGGGACAATGGTCTAGGCCAGGGAGCAACCCTACAGGACTAAGACTTTTAAAAAGACATTTTTGGACATAGGAAGGTGAGTCAGAGAAGAGCGAAGGAAGGAGAGGTAAAGCAAAACGTGTTAGGGCATCTGGATTTTATTTTATGGGAAATGGGTCATTAAATGTTTTTTATATGCACTTACTTCGCTGTGCCCTATTATGTCTGTTATAGCACTCTCTTGTGATTTATCTGCAGACATATCTATATCCCTATTAGGCTCTGAACTGACTCCTCTACAGTGAGGACCTCCTATCTCTTTGTTCCCATGACTCCTACTAAACTTCCTCTGTTAGACCAGTTGTACCAGATATCCTACTAGATTACAACTGCCTATTGAGTTTCTGTCTCCTCTGCCTAATTGAAAGTTGATTGAATGTGAAGAATCTGAGTTTTTTACCTATATGATTTTTGTCTTATTCGTGTTTATATGCCTAGCATCTATCATGGTGCCCAGAATGTAGTACGCCCTTAATCGGTCATTGAATGAATGAATGAATGAATGATCCAAATATAATTGGTCTGATTTCAGGCCAGTCTCAACGTATGTACTGCATCCAAAGACAGACTGCAGATTTGCCCCAGAAAGCATTAGAAAGTTGTTTCGGATTTTACTGAAAGTCAGCTACTTGGGCAAATGGAGAATGATATCAGTTATATTGCATATTATACCATAAGATTTCTTTAAATTTCTCTTTAAGATATAGAATAAGAGGGGCACCTGGGTGTCTCAGTCAGTTAAGCATCTGCCTTTGGCTCAGGTCATGATCTTGGGGTCCTGGGATCGAACCCTTTGTCAGGCTCCCCACTCAGTGTGGAGCCTGCTTCGCCCTCTCCCTCTGCCCCTCCCCCCGCTTGTGCTCTCTCACTCTCTCAAATAAATAAATAAAATCTTAGAAAAAATATAGAATAAGAATTTTAACACATTGTCCTTGATTGGATCCTAGTTTTGAAGAAAAAAAAAAGCCATCAGCTATTAAGGACATTTTTTAGATAATTGGGGAATAGCTGGTATTAGGTGACATTCAGAAACTATTTTTGTTGTATGATAATAACCTTGTCATATAATAGTTTGTCTTTGCGGTGGCTTTTAAAAATAGCTACAAAGTCTTTCACAGCCACTCCATGCAGAGGAGGGGATCTATGTCCCCTCCCTTGAATACGGGCATGTTTGTATCTTCTATAGCCAACAGGATTTGGTAGAAATGAAGCTGGGATGTTTCCAAAGCTAGAGCAGAAAAGCCTAAAGAGATTCTACCTGGTTCTCCTGGAATGGCCATTCCTTTCTTAAGATGGTCCTTCTCAGAACCCAAATGCCATGCTGTGAGATGCCCAAGCCACAGGGAGGGGTCACACGTGGATGCCCCATTCCACAGGCCCAGCTAAGACCGCACTTGGAGTCATTCCTAGGTTTATCTGTAGAGTCCTCCAGATAATTCCAGCCCCCAGACATTTGGATACTCCCAACGGAAATCCCAGATATTGTGGATAAGGGGGAAGCCATCCCTCAGTACATTAGTGACCCACAGAATCCCTGAGTGTCATAAAACAGGTGCAACTTTGTGCTACTAAGTTTGGAGTGGTTTGTTGAGCAGAAACAGGAACTGTGACTGTCTTCGATATTTTTTGGAGGTGCAGGCTAAAGAACTTAAGGATAAAGTGCCACAGTATCTTTAGCTTACTTTTAAATGGTCCCCACAACATGTGTACAAAGACAGCAAAGATAGATCAAGCACGTATAGAAAACAACGGCAACTGTCAAATATAGACGGTGAATATGCTGTTCATGGAACTATTTTTTCTATTTCCTTGTAATTTTTTACAACCAGTTCTTCTTTAAAAAGTGCTTTTCAACACCTGTTTCCCCAAAGTTCTATATCTCAGGAAAACATGGATGTATCACTCACTCATCTTGTCAATCGCCCCCAAGTCTCTTTGGATAGCCCTCTCTTTGAATGGGTCCTAATTCGTCCTCCTTCTTCTGACAGGAGCTCTTCTCGGCAGTTGTGCCTTTCCCAGTGAAGAGCCAGTCGAACAGGTGTCAGCAAGACCCCCTCTCCTGAGATCTGTCATTTTACAAGGCAGAGGAAGGGACTACGATTGTAATAATGAATACTTTAATATGTTTTCTTTCAAATTAATGGCATAATTTTTTTTAAAAAAGGCTTTCAGAAACTACCGGGTTAGTAAAAGGAACAGAACCCACGTTCATCAAATTCAGTATGTATTGGTAAAACTAGGACAAAAGGCTTCCTGCATTGAAAACTTAAAATTTCCAAAGCAATGCTATGGATTATTATTCTCATCAAAAGAAAGCAAAGCATTTTTCTAAGTCATTGTAGGGCAAATAAGCCAAAAAAGGGAACATATTTTTTAAAAGCTCAGATCAAAAGTGTTTTTCCCTCTATCCTGACTCCATTTAATCCACTGTGGAAGTTTCAGTGTGACTCCCTCCCTCTTTTCCCAGCTCCTGGTCACCCCCAACCACCTGTTCCCCTGTCCTCTTAAAGGCAACTGCTTTTCTGAGGTGCAGAACCAGTGTGAACCTTGGAATCCCAAACCTATTGTAGACAAAGTCTCTTAGATCCTTTTTTTTTTTTGCTGAATAATATTCCATTTTATTGATATGCCACATTTTATGCAACCATTCATCAGTTTTACTTACATTCTTGATATTTTCTTTAAACACTGCTCCCCACCTGGCTACATAAACTAAAACCACTTTTCTCCCTGATGACACTGATTCCTGTACACCCTTTCCAAAAACAGTAATAGTTATTACGATGATAATCAACATGGAAGCTAATTGTCTACTGAATACCTGCTACTACATAGTGAGCGCATTGATGCTACTCTCTCTTATTAACTATTTCAATTAATCTTCACAGCAGCCCCACAAGGTAGATACCACCAGAATTGCCATTCTACAATTGAGGAACCTGAGGCACAGGGTGGTTGAGTAGCTTACTCACGACCACCCAATTAGGAAGGGACGGAACCAGGGTAGAAACCAACTAGTTTCACCAGGAACCCCTGCTTGTAACCATCATGCATGATTGTCTCCTCCCCACAGGCTTGCCAACAAGCTTCATTTCCTCACTCCCCACCCCCGACAACCCAGAGCCGGAAGAAGGGGGGTGCTTGTGCACCCCGCAGCATCCAGACCACTGCGCCTTCGTCCCCAGGTATCTGCTCACCTTTGAAGCCTATACCATACTGTCCTCGTTAGTTCTATGGTTCCAGGACTCTCATTGCTTCTTCCTTGACTTCAGCACGGGCATGTCATTATATTCTGTGATTGTTCCCTGATCCTTTATGCCAGCATTCACATGGATATCTCATAACTGCAGCACCTTCAGGGATCAGCAGATCTGTGTACCCTCACAGCCACACACCACCACCCCTCAGAACCTCCTCTCCTACATCTGGGGTCTTGAACTTGCAGCCGTTCCTTTCCAGGAACTCCCCCCTTCTTCTCCGAGTCTCCTTTGCCTTTACGAAACTGGCTCTTTGTTTTAGCCATGAGTTGCAGTAAGCATGCCGTTCCTTGTTTCCCTGTAACTCATCACCTCTGTTCTTAGCTCACTCCTCTCCCTACGCGCCTTAATGCTGACTCATTCCACAACCACCCTCAAATGCCTTGCTCTCCTTTCCATGTTTCTCCTTGGCAGCTCTCAACTCTGGGAAACTACCCTGTGCTTTTTCTTTTCACCCTCCAAGGCTGTGAAATGCAACTGGAGAATTTCACCAAAACATGTTTAATCTTTGTTAACCACACGTCATATTCACCTCAGCTGGACTTTTCATCTCACCTGCAATCTCATCACATACTTAGTTCTTATCACTCCACATTCCATTTTCCCTGGAAGTTGCCTGAAATCTTGCTATTTCCTCACCCACTCAACTCACATGTGCTCCGGCAGAAGGCCCCCGGAATATTTACGCAAATCTTCCAGAAGCCTAGAATGCCATTCTCTGCTCATCCTTTCATTCAAAGTCCTTGTACCAGAAGCAGTCCCCTGCTTCTTCTTATGACCGAGCTCACCACTTAGGTTCTTTCCCCATCACTTTCTCCTTCTTGAAGATCTTGCTCTATCAAAAATCTCAGAGCACCTGGGTGGCTCAATCGGTTAAGCATCTGACTCTCAGTTTCAGCTCAGGTCCTGATCTCAGGGTCATGAGATGGAGCCCCACATCAGGCTCCATGCTCAGCGGGCGTCTGCTTGAGATTCTCTCTCCCTCTGCCCCTCCCTCCCACCCTCATGCTGTCTCTGTCTTTCTCTCTCAATAAGTAAATCTTTTTTTAAAAAAAAATCTCATCTTCTGTCTTCCTGCTTCAATCATTTTCTCCTTCTCTGGCTTTTCACTCTATTTACAAAAAAGTTTTGATCACTCCTCACCCATAAAATAAAAGGCCATTCTGCTCTCTTGCTAACCTCTCTCTTAGTACCCCTAAGCTGCTACCCTATTCCCACAAGAGTGCACTCCTGACCCCCTGTATTCATACCCTAACCATCCACTCACTAGTTAATGCTGCAAGATGGCTTTCCCTCACCCGTCTCCCAAAATGGTTCTCCCGAGGACACCAGTGATCTCCAAATCTCTAAAGCCAACCGTTGTTTCTTAATCCTCATTCCCGACTTCTCTAAAGAATCTGAAACTTTGGATTATCCTCGATGTCATGAAATTCTATCCCACATGAATCTCCCTGTTTTCTCACTCCTCGCTCTCTCTTCCCTATTGCTCTTTCTCAAAAAGAGACATCTGAGATCAGTCTTTTATCCGATGGCCCTATAAGATCCCTTTCCTTTCCTAAGCTCCTTCAAACTGTCAGCTTTATCTAAATTTATACGTAAACACATCTGTCCAGCCCCTGCCTATTTTCTCCTGACCTCCAGACTGGCATTTCCGGATTCTCCCAAATAGCTGATGAATTGCGCAGACATTTCAGACCCACCAGCCAATCCTGGACCGCCAGAGTATTGAGTTCTTACCATAACTAGCCTACTCGTATTTGCTGCCATGCCCACTGACTTTGCCTGGGCACTGCCTCTCCTACTGCGGTAGGTGCCTAATACCCTGAGGGGGTGTCAACAGTGCCTACAACGTGCCTCTGCTCAAGCACCTTCAAAGGCTCCCTACTGCCACTAATTCAAACCCAACCTTTTGGGGTTTTTTTGGTTTTGGGTTTTTTTTGTTTTGGTTTGGTTTTTGTTTGGGAGGGGCAGGAATCTTTGCTTTGTTCACTGATAAATCTCAAACACCCAAAACAATACCTGACACATAGGAGTGATCCATACATGTGTGGGATGGGAAAAAAAAAAAGCGACCAACCTTTTTGATCTGGCAGTCAAGTTCTTCCATCCTCCTGGGTACCCTAATTTTTTAGCATCTCTTCTTCTGTCATGTATTTATTCATTTATCTGGTCAGCCAATGTGTGAAGAGTTGTTCTTTTTTAAACAGTGTGTCATCAGTACATTTATATAGCAATGGTGCCTGCCTCGACATATTCTTTAGGAGAGTGTATTGATTAAAGGCTTGGGCTGTGTGGTCACATTAAAGCACCTTAGAATCCTAGTTCTGCCCATTTGGGAGCTGTCTGCTCTGGGGAAACGATATCCTTTCTCTAATCAATGTTCTCATCTGTAAAATGGGTGTGTTAAGAATCAAAGGAGACACTGCGAGCAAAGTGCTGCCCAGAGTACCTAGCACATACATAACATTTGATGCCCTTTCTATTTTTATCTTATCAATTGTTTTATGATGATGGATCTTTGCTACTTCAACCTGGGCCTCACCCAAAGAACCTGAATTCCAAGCCACTTCATAAATAAGGAATGCAATTGTTTGCAAACCATTGGGATTGGATCTCATCGGGCAGTGTTCTATTGCCCTTGGTCAGGAGAACTGACCCAGTGATGTATCTAATCTCTCACTTTCCTGGGGGCCACTTAATTTAGCCAGTAAAACTGTCCAAGACAAAGTAAAACTAGAAAATGAGCGTTTGGATTTTCTGAGTAGCCAAATAGAAGTCCAAGAATGCACTTACTAATTGGAGCTTGCCAAGTCGTTTGTTAGCTCTTGACCCCGATCCACCAACCAGCTGGCCATATTCTCTCTGAACCTGGAATAAGCTGCTGAGGTCTGGTTCTGAATTCTCCAGGACGTCTCTGTGTGACCACGCTAAAGTACATACATTTTCTGGGCTTTCATTTTCTCAGACTCAAAATGAAGAAAATCAGAACTCTCCATGCTCTCACCTAAAAGCCCAGGAAATGGCACATATTAGGCACTCAATAAATAATTTGCTAAATGAATAAATTAATATGTGAATGAAGAGCTGCTCTGCAGTCCAAATGAGTTATTAGGAGCAATCACACTTTGAAAAATGAAATAATAATTTAAATTTACATAACAAGTTATTAAATAGCAGATGATGAATACACCAACGGCTTCGGTTCAAGGCTTAACGAGCTTCCCTGTACTTGTCTCACTTCCCAAACGCTCAGACTCTTCTAGAAGCCTTTACCATAGCAGGGTGCGTGAGGAAGAGCCCAGCAGCCGTCCTCCCGAGCAGTTGCCTGTGTAATGCCAGCACTTGGGGACCTAACTAAATATCAGTAATTTCTCCAGGATGCCTGTCACCAGTTCCTTCTAGCATCAGATGAGGCCTGAGAGCTGGGAAGGCTCCTGGGTGCAGCATGAGTTCCTGGCTCCTATCCTGGTCTGTCTGCTCTCCGTGTGACCCCAGCCTCCAGGCAGCCCCCGGAGGTGCCTCCCTCACACGCGAACCCCAGAGCTCACTCGGATTGGCTCCCGGGTCTCAGACCTCTCAGCTGAGAGGCAGTGACTGAGGTAAACCTTGGCACCACAAACCCCATAGCCATAAATTTCACTTACATCTAGTAAAACACAGGCATCCAATTAAAGCCATAATCCTATAAACTTGCCAGCAATCAAGCTCACGGTTAAAAATGAAGATGGACAGGTGCACTCAATCAATACCAGGGAGGTTACAGCCCACAGTTTGCAGGCTGTTCTACATTGAATCTTCTGCTGTTCTTGATGCTGCTTGTTTTCTGCCTGGGTAGAAATAGCAAATGTTCTTGCTTACTCTTCCGTTACATTGTCCTGCGCACTGGAGTGTGGCTGAACCCTGAGGCCAACCAGATGCGGGACACGCAGGAGCAGGAAGAGCCCCTTCCTGGGTGGAGCCCTTCTCTCTGCACACTCCCCTCCATGGTCCTTCTCTGGCCAGACTACGGATTTAGACTCTAGTGCCTTGAGGGTATCAGGGCCTCTACCTCAAGAGCCTCCTCCGACCTTCACATTAATTTTCTTGGTCCTCTGGCCACCCCCACTGGCTGTGCCCACCAGGACCAATTTATAATGTATCGGGTTGCTGTGGTTCTCCAATTTGCAGGGAATTTGGTTTAAAGATTAAAACATTGGAAGAGCATGAAAAAAAATTGCTAATCAGTTAACATTTCAGCAGGCAGCAGCTCTCTGAAACTACAAGAGGAGGAGCTGAGTATAACTTCCGGCATTTTCCTCAAGATTCATCCAGTGTCTCATCGTGTGTCTTCCTCCACCCTTTCCTCTTAGTCATGCCATGCTCTCCTTCTTTCCCTCCTCGTCTCCTTTCTCCATCAATCCCTTCTTATCTTCCTACTACCCTCTGTGCACTTGACCAACACCTACTGTCTGCACAGCCCTGTCTGCACACGTCTTTTCTTCCTCTGGCCCTGCACAATATAAACTAAACTTAACTGATTGTTGAATGAAAAAGAAATTATACTTTTGTCTTCACTGTCCTCTGATTTTTCCAAGAACAGTCTCTCAATGTATGTCTCTCAATAGATTTCTTTGACTGTGAATTAATATCTCCCAAAGCTCTCCTTGCCTGTTTTACTAGCTGAAATAAAGATTTATAATGGGAAATTTAAATGATCAGGAAGGAAAACACATCTAAGAAACATATATAGGAACTATTATTTGTTAGAATCAAGGAAGATTTTGGTGACTAACGCCTTTTTTTCTCGGTGAATTCCTAATGGAGTTTCTACTTGAGCCTTCCGACTATTAGCTTCTCTGATGTGGACATCTCCAGTTGGCTCTGGTAGCAGGGACTGGCATTTGCCAAGTCTTGTTCATTATCCTGGGGGCATGAGTCATTACAACATACAGAAGAAATGTTTCTGGCAGCATGCACATCTGAGCCCTTGCAAGTAACAACATCAGAGAAATAGGGAGTCTTTGGAAGAAATTCAGTCCTATTTCTCGTGTAAACATCTACGTTTCTCTTGTCCAGGGGTCATGCAACTCTTGAGTTGGGGGAAAGGGATGGCTAGGTAACGTAAAGAGGATTGTTAAGAAAATCCAGCCACATAGCAATATTCTTTCCTTAAAAAACATACAACTCACATTCACAAAAACATGTATACTATCCTGATACAGACATGATATTGCTGAACAGAGAGATTAACTCCATAAGCTTCATTGGTCAGATCCTAAGGCTGGAAGAGTACACAAGAAGTGATTTACACTCTACCTCCAGCAAGACTACACGTCAGCTAGAAAACAAACCTCGCCTACTCCAAGTCAAGGTAGCTGATTTGAAAAAAAAAAAAAAAAAAAAAAAAGCTACAAACCAGGCTCTCAGTCATCAAAGGCATCTGTAAATAGCAGCCAGCATTGGCGTTCTGGGCACTTGACCTGGTGTTTAATTGTCAAGACCGCCTCATGACTTGATTGTTGTCATTCCCGTTCTGCAAGTGAAATGTCATAGCCAGAACTGAGACCTACACTGGGGTCTTCTGACTCTGCAGTTTGAGTCTGGCCCCTGCACAGTGCCGCCCCCACTGGGCTGGGGCTGTCTTGACACCCAAGAGAACCAATCCATATGCCATTTGGCATGTTGGGCAAAGAAGACGTTATCTGGCAGACTCAGCCCCAGAAGAGCAGCTGAGTGGTTCTTTCCCTCTCCTGCCTCTCCATACCTGGTGACAGGAATAAACCCCACAAAAAGAGTAGGCTTCAACGAGTGTGGATAATCTCCTTCAGACACTGGTGAATGGGAAATATATAGATATATATACTCTGTCATTAAAATAACCCCATTTTTCTAAGCTGCTAATAGGATTATTCAAAATGTTTAAAGCAAAATCCTAAAGCCTGTTATTGGTTTGCCAAAGAAACTAAGCCTTTTTCTTTTTTCTTTCTTTCTTTTTTTTTTTAATTTTCATCTTTCTCTGAATGTTGATTCTGAGTCAGGCAAATTCATGGGCACCAGTTTCTCAGCTGTGCCAGTCACTCAGCATGCGAGGAGTTCCTGAGCAGGCTTCACCAGCGCTGAGTCCCTGAGCATTGCCTTCTTCCTTTGGTCCCCCTCTTCCCCTTCCTCCACAGCCCTTCTTTGCACAACCCCAAAACACAGATTCATCAAATCCTATCTGGGCAAGCTTTCCCAAAGTAACCGAAACAGATGAAGTCAGCCATTTTCTTCTTCTTCCAGTCAGCACTCAGGTACTCAGCTTGGAGAGTAAGAACTTATAGCTATCTGAAGGTTATTTTGCAAGTGCCCTTAAGTCACTGAAAGCTAGTACGTTTTCTCCTGTCAGTTAGATTTTAAGGAATCTGAGGAGTAAGGCAGATTTCTGTTCCTTTATCCTGAGTTGTTGCATCTCTGTCTCTCAATGCGGCGTCACCACCACACCTCGTGAAAATCCATTCATTGACATCCTCACAGTGCATGGTGCTGACTGATAAGGAGACCCAGACCAGGGTCAGAAGTCAGCCTTGGCAAAGAGAAAGGCTTTTTGTCTGAGGGAGTGATCATAGGTCCAATTAAACAGCTTGGAAAATCTTTTGGGAAAGAACACCCAAGCAGATAAAGACTGAGGAGTGAGATGCATAGAGATGCGTAGAGCTCGACTATCCAGAGTAGTCAAACACTTGTAAACATAGGTTTGCAAGATGTTTATAGGAGCTGTTTATGAAATGCAAAGCAGAACACCTGTCCAGATAGACAGATCGCTTCTGCATGTTTTTTCCTCTTTTTCCCAATCTCCATCCTCCCCCCTCACCCATGCACTCTATGCCATGGCCACTTAGTATCACTGAGACAAGACATAAATCTCACCCCTTTATAAAAGTCTTCCCTGACCATGAGCAGCCCTGCCCACGCCTTCTCTAGCCCTACTCCCAGCTGCACAGCTGTCTCTCCTAAATCAGAGTCCCCAGGACACTTGGAGTTTAGCTCTACTTGTTCTTTTCCCACTGTAATTAGCTCATATTCATTTTTCAAATTCCTAATGCCAAGAACATAAGGAGCCGTCATTGAGTGCGTACTCAGCGAACATTTAAGACATGAAAGTATTAACAAATGATGGAATGAATCAGATTGGCAAGTCCTATGTCCCCTCAGCCAGGTTTTATCTCCACTTGTCATTCTTCCATATGTTTCCACCCTAAATACAAACTGCTGAACTGCAGGTCCCTCATCCTTCTACCTGGTGCCTCTCAGATTCCGTAAATAATGGTAGGAAATTACAGGATAATAATATGATGACATTTATTTTCAGAATATCATTTCCTCCAGCGACCTTACATTGTGCGTATGCAGGTACCAACACGGTATGCTATAGTTGCAGTCTACTGAGGTGGGTGGCAAAGCCCTCCATAGATTGTGTTTGGAGGGATGGGTCATTTGTCTGAGAGATGTGGGAGGAAGAGCTGATATTATGGTGAAAGAGACAATTAGTATAATAGGGTCATTAAATTGACAATGGAAGAAAGTACTCCTCCATAGTCCCCCAGAGCAATCAGGGTGCCCTAAAATGGAAGACTGGCAGTGATAATAAAAAAAAAAATACTGAACCTTCTCAGCCTCCCTTTTGTAGTTCCCCTGGGTCTGGGTTTCAGTAGAATCTGTATCTGGGGAAGGCTGTGAGTATGTCTGCGGCACTCAGATGTTTGCACACTTGGAGATAAGTGACCAGAGAACAGGAAGAAATGGTAGACATGCTAAGAGGGAAGGAGACCATAAAAAGGCTAAGGGGGAAATCGGAAAAATGGGCAATGGAACTTTGTAGATGAAAAAAATATTTGGGGGCCTTGGAGGGAGCTAGTGTCTTTGGAAAATTATTTTTTTCTGCAACAAAAATCTCA
Organism: Ursus americanus; assembly: GCF_024610735.1. Lineage (NCBI taxonomy): Eukaryota > Metazoa > Chordata > Mammalia > Carnivora > Ursidae > Ursus > Ursus americanus. The sequence continues at coordinate 42,179,197 of NC_142142.1, forward strand.
TCAGGGATCTCACCTTCTTTTGGGAAAATAGAAACCATCACACCTAAAGTCTCTTTTTCTCCAAACGTCAAATCTACTAATCTGTTTTTCCTTCACGTTTCCTCTTCTTCCCTTCTGTCGCAACTGGGGGCTTCGGCCACTCATTTACTCCCGTGAAAGAGAAAGTTATCCTTGATGTTGCCCAGTCTGTCACCACCCCCTCAAGTGAGGCAGCAGCAAATTTTCAGTATCTCTTAGATGTCCACCTGTTCCATCTCCACAGTCCTAGCCCTTAACAGGTGAGCCCTCTCTCTTACCTGGACTAGTGCAGTAGCTTCCTCATCCGAGTCCAGTTTCCGCCCCACGCCTCCTCTGATCTGTTCTCCATACAGAAGCGGAGGGATCTTGTCCATTTTCAAGCTGTATTATGTTCCCATTCAGCTCAGAACCCTCAGATTATGTCCTATTCCACTTGGAAAGTCACAAGCTTCTTACTGTGATCTTTTAAGTTTTGTAGGATCTGGCCCTCCTTGCCCTTCTCTCTCGCTTCTGGCCACACTTTTCCCTGTTCACTGGCCAGTGGCCATGATGGTCATCTCTGGGTCTTAGAAAACACCAGGCCCTTTTATTCATCTACTTACAGCAAAAACGCTCTCCCACACTACTCACTTTGCTAATCCTTACTCATCCTTAAGCCTTTCCTGACCTCTCTAAGTAAACCCCTACCATAATCTTCTCCCTTACTGTTGCCTTATTGTTTTTCATAGACTTTTTTCTGCAGTGATTCAATTTGTGTGTTTATTTACTTGTTCTTGGGTCAGTCAGTAGCATGTAAGCTCTGTGAGGGCAGGTGACCCTATGGGACGGTTTTGTTCACTGCGTTACCCCAGAACATATTATCATGCCTTGAACATACAGGCTTTTGGTTAGTTGAGTGAACTCCCGCAATTCAGATGAATTTAGAAATAAAATAGGAAAGTGGTATAATTATAAAGAAATGAACTTTTATGACTTTCAGGACATATAACGTATTCCCGAGAAGGCCTAATTTATTGGACGGCTAAGACTCATTTGTAGCTGGCAGCATCTATTTGTACCCATCTGCATCCCAGTAATTAATGCCAAGTTCTTAGAAACAGCCTGTTCCCTTAAGGAGGCAGAATCTGTGTTTAAATTTGATAGAAGTGGCCTGAGTAACAGCAGAACTTGACTGTATCATCTTAAATTACTCTCTCATTTTTTCCTATGTGAAGGTCTTTTCAAACCAATTTTAAGACACTTAATAGGGAGGATTTTGCCCTATATTTTCTCTCTTTATTAAAACCCAAACACTACAAACTTTTCTTTCAGCTAATTATAAACAAAGGATATACTCTCCATGCATGAGATAAAGGATGCATGTGTGTGTGTGTGTGTGTGTGTGTGTGTGTGTGTGTGTGTTATATAAGATTGTGTTGGCTCGCTGTCACTGTCCCTATCATTGCAACGAATAACGTGTTTGAATCTCCTACTACCTTTTAATTCAGGTGAAGAATATATTGCTGCTGTGCCTCCCTGTTATTTTGTTTCTATTCAGAATATAATTGGAAAAAAACGGGTTTAATCCCATATAAATAGTGTAAAATATGAGCTCTGGGAGGGCAGGAGACAAGGTCTGCTTTGTTTGTCCCTGATTCACCAGACAGCGCAGAGCACCACGTCTGCTGCCTGGTAGAGGCTCAATAATGACGGAACTGAAATAAAAATTCCTATAGGTTTTGATTATTTTCATAGGATATTTCCTCCGCATATCTGCCTCCTGGCCCAGTCCTTCCCGGGGTTCATGGCAGGTACCTGCAGAATCAACACCTGCTGATTTTCCTTGACAGCTGAGCTTGTCAATGCCTTCCTATGACTCCAATTCCTCCAGTTAAGCTCTTTGGGGGGGAAATAATACCTTCCCCGCAATTTCAGTGGCCACATCGTTTATCTGTAGGCAGTTTTTAAAAAATAGCCAAAACAAACAAGGGGCTCTGGGACCTAAAAGGATAGTCTATCTCTGCCCAGCTTACAGGGGTCCCCTATAGGTCTGAGCCCCGCAGGGTCCTCAGGGAAGGAAACTTTCCCACCTGTTCCCTCTGGCACTTGCAGAGTTAAGCTTCAAGCATTTATCCCTGTACCTTCTCTGTTCTCAGATAACTCGGAAATGGTTGGATTAAGAATGTCAAACTTGGCCTTTAGGTAATCCTCAGTGCAGAAGGCAGCAGAGTTAAATTTGAAGGGAAAAATGGTTAAAAGATAAAGAAGCCCTGAAGCAGCGTGAGGGGCCAGCACTCCTTAGTTTAGGGAACACAGAGGCATTTTCAAAAGCCCTGGCGCCAGTTAGATGTCGTGGTATTTTCGGCATGTTCCCCACGGCCCGTCTGGTGTGGGCTGCAGGACGGCAAATACAGCGGGGAACCACGAAGACCCTCCCAGAAGTGCCAGCTCTCAGCTGGGGGACCCTACCTCCCCATGCTTTCAGCGTTAGGGGTGTGCTCAGCAGCCTGGGCTCAGATCCTGTCCCTGCCACGTGCAAGCCGTGGGCACTTAGACAAGTCACTTCACCTCTCGCAACCTGTTTCTCCTCGGTCCAATGAAGGTGTGAACAGTGTCTATTATTGTACGGTGCTGTTGGTACGCATTTACCCGGAGCAGTCCTCGTTACAGGGCACAGCGCATAGTAACTGCTTACTAAAGTCAACCCTCTTGCCATCTTCTTCCTCTTCATCCTCCTCGTCAATGGCAAGCACGCCCCGCCTCTCCCTTCCCCAGCACCACAGAGTGGCACACCAGGACCACCCTCCTTCCCTGGCAAGAATGTGAGGACTCACCCCATGGCTCTTCCCTCCCCCTACCCTGACTTAGGCTCTCTCCAGCTATGGCCGGAGCTCTCAGCCTGGCCACTTAGGTTCCAGAAAGCTCTCCACCCCGGATTCCTCCTGCTCACCACTTCCATTTGTCTCTCTGGTTCTGGCTACGGGACTAGATGAATCCTTATTGCTGTGGCCAATGCAGACATCTCCCTGCTCCCACATAGCTTATGCCCATGACTGTGGCCTTGGCCAGCCCTTTCTAACTACCTAGACTGTCCTCCCTCACATTTCTGCTTCTTGTATATAAATTCAGTTTAATGCCACCTTCTCATGGAGCTTTCCTTGACTATTAGCTCCGATATCAAAGCCTGAATTTCTCGAACACCTTAGAGTCTAGTTTTCTCTTTCAGGGACATGGTTAATCAACACCACCTTATTCATGATTCGTGTAGAATGCTACAGTGGAGAGCAAACAAATCTTGATTCTGTCTGTGGGACTTTGGAGAAGTTATTTAAACTCTCTGGGACTCGACATAATACACAGAAAATGGACGCAATTATATATACCATGACTGATTGTATAGAAATGAAGTAATCTAAGACAAGTCGTATAGCACAGGGCCAAGTTCACTTTAGGCATTTAATAAACAGCACTTGTATTGTCCCATGTTTGTGTAGGTCTGGGACCCCTCCAAGGACAGGGCTTTATATTTCTTAGCATGCTCCGTGTTGCCTAGAAATATGTCATTTTCCCTACATACCCTTAATTTATAATGATTAAAACCTATTTGTCGAATGAGCGAATGAATGAATAAAGTGTGTTTCTCTCCATGAATCTTTTCCTGGCTCAATTAATGTGTTTGCCACCCGGCTATTCTTGTGCTGTGCGTGTGCGTGTGTGTGTGTACGTGTGTGTGTGTGTGCGTGCGTGCACACGCACACACAAATGCACACAGGTGCAGAAAGGCGCATGCATGCATTTTTGCAATTCCTCTAATAGACCCACTTCCATACGTAAAATTATTAGAACCCTCTAGAGATCTTCACGTTGACCTCTAATACCAAAGTGTCACAAAAACTGAAATTCCACCATCAGAGAGCTTGTCCCGTGGGTTAAGCTTTGGACTCGCCTAGCAGTCTTTCGGGTAATACGAAGTCTTGTGTCAAGGTCTATACTCATCAGTTGGGGCCGCCATAACAAAATGCACAGACTAGGGGGTGGAGACAGCACACATTTACTTTCTCACAGTTCTAGAAGCCGGAAAGTTCAAGATCAAGGTGCTGGCGAGGTCAATGTCTAGTGAGAGTTCTCTCCTTAGGCTGCAATCAGCTGCCTTCTCACTGTGCCCTCACATGGCCTTTCCTTGGTGCATGCATGCAGACAGTGAGATCATTCTCCCTTCATCATCTTAGAAGGCCACCGATCTATCAGATGACGACCCCACTTTTATAACCTCATTTAACTTTTCCTACCAACTAAAATACAATCACATTGCAGGTTAACGCATCAACATGTGAATTTCGTGGTGGTGGCTGGGGAACTTTCGGGTGATAGAAAGATCATTCACATCTTAATGTAAATTCCATTTTCAGGCACTTTCTCCTCCCTGCCAAAGAGAGCAGTCTAGGTGGGGACTACAGTCCTCTAAGTGGGGAAATGACAAGGGGAGTACTGCTGGTAGACGTTATCTGGGGCCTCCTGAGCACAAATTCCTTGTTGCAGTAGTGCCCTGTCCCAATACATTGTGCCATCACTATAAATTTGTGGAAGGAGCTCATAACCCCACTTCCCAAACCTTCAGAGCAATGGAACGGAGGATGTGTGGGGACCATTAACATTCATCTGTATGACCCCACCACAGCCATTAAATCCTGGCCTTCCAGCTGCTGCTGGAGACCAGGGTCATTTCTCCATAGCAAAGGGGCAGTGTAATTAGTTTCAAGGAACTGCCCCTCTCCACATTGGGACGTTGTGAAGATCAAAGCCATAAGGCCTACCCTTTGCTCGAAACACAGGAAAAAGGACATTCAAGAGGGAGGAAAACAAAAATTGAGTTGTTAAAACTCCGTGTGAACAACTTTCATAAATCATTGCTGGCCCAGAGGGGTTCTGCAATTGTTGATGCTCTGTATTGTTATTTATTTGCTCTCTAGTTGCTCTTAAACCAGAATCTTCCCCTTTATGTCTGGTATGTGAGGTGGGGGGGGGGTCATGATTTTTTGGAGAGTACCAACCAGTTGTCTTATAAAATCCCCCTTCCATTAGCTTCCTGTTGCTATGACACAAATTACCATAAATTTAGCAGCTTAAAATAGCACACCTTTGCTATCTCCCAGTTTCCACGGGTCAGGAGCCTGCCTGGGCCTGGGTTACACGAGTCTTCTGCCCAGAGTCTTGCCAGGCTGAACTCAAGGTGCTGGGGGCTGTGGTCTCATCCGAGGTTTGGGGTTCCCTTCCAAGCTCACTGGTGTTAGAGAATTCAGTTTGTCGCAGGTGTAGGTCTGAGGCTCTCCATTCCCCAAGGCCACCACCTTCCACTTGACCCTCTCCACGACACAGCAACTTCCTTCTTCTAGGCTGAAAGGAGAATGTCCATTGCTGCTTCTTTCCCCAGGGAAAGGGCTGAGCCCTGATTTCAGGCCATTCCTCCTGGGATAATCTCCTTCCAACTAATTATCTTAAAGTCACTGGATTAGGAACTTTAATTACATCAGCAAGATCCTTTCACCTTTGCACGTACATACCATAATCTGGGTATCCCATCATCCACAGGCCCTGCCCCTCCATGGTGGGCGGTTACACAGGGCATGTGCAACCAAAGCCAGGAGTCTGAGGGTCTGTTGAAGGAATCTATCTATCACGTTCTCCATTCTGGACTTGCCAGATTTGTTTATTCACTCATTATTAAAGTCAGGTTACAGATTTTTGGGAAAGACACTGATAAGGTGGCTCAAACAGCTTTCCTTATCTCCAATATCTCTGACTCTCCCTTGATCCCTCTCTTCCCTGACATACACTCTACTCATTTTATTAGAGTTTCCAGGGTTTCATTCCTTGTCTTCTAAAACGGTGGGAAGGAAAGGTTGTCCATGTTTGTCTAAAGGCTCTAATCCCATCAGGATATTAGCTGACTTGAATGGGCATCTCCCCGGATGCCCCCATAAGAGGAACTATCAGGTACTATTTGAGAGTGCAGATCTTGCAATAAGACTGCCTGAATTCAAATTCCGACTTCAGCACTCACAAACCAGTGACTAAGTTTTGCATTTTTCATTGATATCCTGACATTGAGCCCAGAACAAGAGTACAAATGGCAGCCTATATCAAAAGTAAAAGTTAAGCAAACAGATTAAATAAACCATGTTCTAGTCTCCCACCTTGACAAACACACGTTTATAATCACCTGGAAGCACAGAGTTTGAATTTAGAACTCCTGATGGTATAGGAGATAACACACCCCAGGCTCACCCTCCTCCTCTCCCCTTCCCACACCTGGCTTCTCCCCACATTGCAAGTCCTGTGGAAGTAAGTTTGCTAGCAGTGCAGCTCACACAAAACGCTGTGTGTGTCTGTAGGCCCTGCAGTTGGCTTGGAGACGTGGAATCACATTATGAACACAGTCTGCCTCAAAGACAGACCCAGGTAGGAGGCCTGCTCAGAACCTCGATTTGGCCCAGAGATATTAGGAAAGGAAACTGCTTTGTCCCAGGTGTCTGGTGGGTATGTTCTTTGGTCCCCACGGAGCCACTTCTTACCCTCTGGGGAGGGACACATCTGGAGAAGAGCCAAAATAGACCCACTAAAACCATGTCCAGGTAGAGGCCTCTCTTTGAGTCTAAGGGCAAAACTGACCTATCTCATGAGGTTGGATGAGAAAAAATAGGACATATGCATTGAGTGCTTAGACCAGTGTCTGATGCAACGTAAGTTTTTAATACAGGTTATCTCTTATTATTTTCAGATTCCCTGTGGATCAAGAGGTAGATAGCTGGCATATTCCCAGTTTCACCAGCACCTGGCACCAGGACCTTGCAATCCTGCATTTTCTAGCCTCTTCTCCAACCTGAAGGCAAACACAGAAGGAAAGCTACAGACGAGTTGTATTCTCAAATCAATTTCTGCAGCCAGGGACGATGTTGTGTTCTAAGCCATGCAAGTCAAATTAAAATCCCTACATATTCCCCAACCTCAAATAGAGCCTGCCTGATCAAACCACTGCTCCCAGACAGGGACAAAACACACATCTCACCGTGTTTGACATCCCAGATTCCTTTTTCATTTGGCTCATATTCATTCGCTGTCTCTCTGAACCTCTCATTCTGTTTGTGAGTTATCGTTAATTACAGAATAAATGAAGAATCCATGCTAATCTGGAGGATCTTGTCTTTGAAATGCTTCTTTGTGCCTTCCCAGTTTGTAGAGAGCTGTGTTGGGAAGGCAAATGTATCCCCGGCTGGCTGACTTTGTCTTCCTTAGAATTTAGGTGTGATCTATATTCAAATGACAGCTTAATGAGCCTTTTCCCATTTCCAGAAACCTTATCACATCATTAAAGCGTAGAAATGAATAATACATCTAGCAGTTGGATTAAGCTGAACTTGAGACCTGACGCATCTTCAAAGAGGGGAAGAAACTGGAGCAGAGGCAAAATTGAGGAATGCTGAGCTGAAAAGAAGGGGTTAAATGAAGGGTCAGGAGGGGCTGTTTTTATCCTGATGTCCCAACACAGGTAAATGTCACCAACGTTTTTTCAAAGTCTTAATGTGGCGCTCCTGTTTCTTTGAGCATGGCCTGGAAGAGAATTTGGGCAGATCGTCTGCTGCCAGTCGTCATGGCTTAGGATGAAGAGTCCACCTGCCATGACTTCATTGTGAGCAAGACGCAAGCTGCCTGTGTTAGTGTCCACACCACTCCCAACTTCTTCAGGAGTAGAGGAGCTCATGGTCATTAGAGGTCTGAGCCCTGGGGTCAGAATTCCAGATCTGTTTCCTGGGAGCTGTGTGTCTTAGGGTTGAGTAACTTGGCCTCTTTAAAACCTCAGTGTTTTTCATCTATAAACTGAGAGATAAGAAGTATACCTGCTCTGGTGGGTTGTGGAAAGGACCCAGGGAGTAAGTCTAGATCAAATTCTCAGCCCAGTGCTTGGTATACAGTAAGAGCACAATGCCTGTCAGCTCTTCTTTTTTATTTCTTGGTATCTTGGCACATCCTCTTTCCTCTACAGGGAATGGCCTTCACCCAAGTCCACTCCACACCCTCAACTCCCCAGCCCTTTCTCCTTCTGAAAACCTCTATTCGTCTTTCAAAACCCAGTTGAAATATTCTCCACCATCATCCTCCCTGATTCCCTTAGGCAGATCAAGTGTTTGCTTTATCCAGACCTCCCTAATTCCCTTGACAGGCTTTTGTCATCAAAATCGCCCTTTGCTGAGATTTTGGTGTTTAGCAGTGGGTCCTTGAATGTCGGTGGAATGAGTTTAGGTTCCCTTTTCTCTCCTTTCCAATGTTTAGAAATAGAGGTGATGGCACATTTCCAGGTGGCCTCAGGGCTTTCTGTCCAATGCTGACAGATGCACATGTTGGTGATAAGAGCTCTTTATTGCCCTGGAGAAAAGCCCTTTGATAGACGCTGCCAAGACAGCACAGATTCTAACCCAACCACACCCCATATAGAGTGTTGGTATGAAAATGGTAAGTGAAGTCCACCCCCATCCACTGCCCTAGACAAAGGGTCCTGGAGATGTTGGAAACCTGGAAGGCATCCCTGACCGCTCCCTTTCTCTTGCACACCACATTCTGGACACAGCAAGGGTCTCTAGACTCTACTCAGGATTCTCCCATTTACCCCCTCGGCATCCCTCTCACCCCATCTCTGGGCTTACATACTCAGGATCTCCCTTCAAGGCCCAAAGTCTTTTCCCACCTGCCTCCTGTCCATCTTCCCAAGGAATAAATCTAATAATATTCTCTTCCTTTAAAAAATGGCATTTTTCCTGACAAAAGGAGCCCAACTTCTAAGCTAAGAGTTAGAACCCTCTGTACTCTGATCCCCGCTTTCCTTTAGATTTGCTTCCTACCGCTTTCCTTTGTGAGTGTTATCTTGAAGCTAAACCTCTGTGCCATTGTATCGCTTCAGCTAGTGATCTTTTAAATGTGAAAATCAAATCCTGCTACTCCTCTGTTTATACCAGTTTTTGTATAACCGCGTTGAAAATGATCTGGAAGTTCCAGTGAAACTGATCATGTGTACATGCTATGACCTAGCAATTTCTCTCCCAATATACACCCACCATGAGCCCATGTGAAAGTCACCTGAAAGAAGTGTATCAAGATGTTCAAGGGAGCATTATTTCTAACACCACCAAAGAGAAATACACCTAAATGCCCCTAATGGTATAATGGATAAATTATATTATATTCTCACAATGAAATACTATAGATGAATGATAAGATTTCTACAGCTGGGGCACCTGGGTGGCTCAGTCAGTGAGGTGTCTGACTCTTGATTTTGGCTCAGGTCATGATCTCAGGGTCCTGGGATCAAGCCCCATGTCAGGCTCCATGCTCAGCCGAGAGTCTGCTTGAGGATTCTCTCTCTCCTCTCCCTCTGCCCCTCACCCCTACTCTCTCTCTGTCTCTCACGTAAATAAATAAATAAATAAATAAATAAATAAATAAATAAATAAACAAACAAACAAATAAATAAATAAATAGAAATTGTCTGAAGCTATATGCAACGATATGAATGATCTCACAACTATAATTTTGAGGAAGAAAATGCCAAGCATAAATAGTATGAACTGTGTGATTCCTTTTATGTGAAGGAGAAAAACAGGTGAAACTATCAAAAGCCAGGGCAGCATTTCCTTGGGAAGGAGTAATTGCAAGGGATTGTTGTGAGTTAAGCTGTGCCTTCCAGAAAGGTGTGTCCAACTCCTTCCCCCTGAGACTTATGAATGTGAGCTTCTTTGGAGATAGAGCTTCTGGAATTGTCCTTAGTTAAGGATCTCAAGATGAGATCATTCTGGATTAGGGTGGCCCTGAAAGTCCAGTGGCTGGCGTCCTCCTAAGAGGAAAGAGAAGATGGGGGACATGCAGAAGGGAAGGCCACGTGAAGGCAGAGACAGGAGTTGAAAAGGTGCTTGGGCAAAGGTTTGCTGGCAGACCCCAGAAGTGGGGAGACAAGATTGGAGTGGATTGTCTCTCAGAGCCTCCAGAAGAAACTAACCATGCCAACACCTTGACTTCAGACTTCTGGTCTCCAGAACTTTAAGGGAATACATGTCTGTTATTTTAAGCCACTTAGGTTTTGGAAATGTGTTACAACAACCCTGAACACCCCACATAGGGGCATTAGACGGGGTTCCAGGGATGCAGCTAGAATTCTGTTTCTTGTTCTATGTTCAGTTTATGAAAATCCATCAATTTATATACTTCATCAGCATGCACTTTTCCATACGTATATTATACTTCAAAAAAGTTAAAAGTATATATAACGACTTTTTATTACACCTTGAAATCGGCCTTCGTACCACCGTGCAGCAGTCAGAATAAGACAAGTTGTTGTACAGTAACAAGTAATCCCAGTTGACCCACAGCATTGAAGGTCTGCATCTTGCGCATGCAGCATATCTTCTGGGGATCACCTGTGGCTCTACTTCACATCATCTTCATGAACCTAATCAAATTTTAACTCCTTCCTGAAGCTCTTCCAGAATTCTCCAGGCAGACAAGTAATATGACATAAATGTCTTTCTCCAGTTGCATTACTTTGATTTTGGCGATTTGCTTGCACATTTATTTCTGGCACTAGGTGTGAACGCCCAGATTGCAGGCTTATCATCTTTGTCGAGTGTAATGATTGGAAGCACATTTTTTATATCAGACTTGATGTTAGACAGATTTGAATTCCATCTCTCGTGATCTTCCACTTAGCTTCCGTTCCCACCTGCAAAATAAGGGTAGTACTACTAGGACATTATAATAGGGTGAGGATTAGCAACATGCGTAGAATTCTTTAAAATCCAAGGCATAAAGAAGGCATTCAGTAAATATTGCCGAGGTACTTACTGTTATTGCCTGTCTACTAGAAGTCGGCTCGGATCTAGGGTTCTAGAATTAGTGGTGACCAAGGCAAAATCGTGGCCCTTAGAGGCTAGGCTGCTATTGTCATAATTAGAACTGTTATTTATACGTCCACTAGCTAGCACGGTGCTCGACACATAGTAGGTCTACAGTAAATATCATTGGACAACTCTCAGTCTCTCACTCCAAAATGCCAAGCTTACTTCTAACTTCTTGCCTTTATAGATGTTTCTTTAATATGTTTTCCTCTCTTGATTCTCGTTCTCATTTTTTCATGAGTCATTCCTCTAAAAAAAAAATTAGCTTTTTGGGTGACTGTTTGAGCCTAATCACATTAGCATCACATACATAATAATCCATGTTAACAGATGTCCTATTTATGGGGAAATGTAAAGCCATGATGTGGGGAAATTATTCATCTCATGTTTTTGTTGAAGAAGCAAAACACACAGTAAATTAAGTCTAGTCTTCTTGAAATTCTGCATTTAAAAAAAAATTGTGATAGAAACTGGGGAGCACACTTCGTACAATGTGGCATTAATTATTTAGTCATTCTGAATAGGTTTCAATTGCATTACATGGAAAAATGTAAGAGCCCTCCAGTGGCCAAATAATCCCTCTCAAATCCCAAGGGTTATTTGCTGCAGACGGCATCTCCAACTGAATGAAATGCCTGCTTTATCTTCTGCAAGGAAAGAAGGAGCGCAAGACCTATTAAAGTCCCATTTTCCCATTTTAAAAAGGACTCTTGTCTGAGTCCAAACACTCAGACGAGTTTGAGGCAAATTGTTTTATCTCTTAAAGCAGAGATAATACCCTTTTTCTGATAGCTAACCACTGCAATCAAATAACACTTTTTTTTAAATTGAGCATCTACTGTAGGTCCACCACTGGACTTTGTGGAAGGGGATGACCTACAGACGGAGAGAGGAAGGTGAAGTAGAACGTCCAGATTCTATCCTCGAGGGGCCTGTGGTTGGCTGAGGAGACAAGACCAAATACTTCGGACAACAAAATGATCACGTATGATATTAAACTTGGTCTTTCTTGTCAGAAACCATGTTTCGTTGGGACGCTTGGGTAGTACAGTCGTTAAGCGTCTGCCTTTGGCTCAGGGCGTGATCCCGGCATTCTGGAATCGAGCCCCACATCAGGCTCTTCCGCTGGGAGCCTGCTTCTTCCTCTCCCACTCCCCCTGCTGTGCTCCCTCTCTCGCTGGCTGTCTCTCTGTCAAATAACTAAATTAAAAAAAAAAGAAAGAAAGAGAAAAGAAACCATGTTTGGCACTCTCTTCAGGGCAGGGAAAAGAAATTTCCTCATAAGAATTAATAGGGGTGCCTGGGCGTTACAGTGGGTAAGCGTCCAACTCTCAGATTTGATTCAGGTCATGACCTCAGGGTCATGAGATCCAACCCCTCCTCAGACTCTACACTCAGCACGGCGTCTGCTTGAGATTTTCTCTCTCCCTCTACCCCTCCCACTCACGCTGTCTCTTTTTCTAAAATAAATAAATAAATCTTAAAAAAATAATTAATAAAGTTTATTTGCAATTGACTGATGATGAGCACTCTGCTAAGTATTAGGGGGGCCAGAACCAATCTAGACATGGTCTCTTGCTTTCTTGGCCCTTAGAGTCTGTTGGGGGAGAATAATAATGAATAAGCAATTGCAAAGAGCTGTGTCAAATACTGAGATATAGTGCAGGAGCAATGAGGGCACAGGGAGGAAGCGTTGAGCCAAAACTGAGAGGGAATGGTGGTCAGGGAAGGCTTCCTAGAGGCAGTGACTTTCAGGCCAGCACCTGAAATGAAGAGACATTTCTTAGCCAAGTGACGAGGTAAAGATTAGAATGTTCTAGGAAGAGAAAACAGAGGATATGAAGAGCTGATGGTGAGGAGGGTGAGGGATGGTTGAGAGGCTGAAGGATGTTCTGTGTGGTTCTGGAGCAGAAGAGAAGGGCATGGGAAGACGGGAGGCAGCGGCCATGTCTCAGGAATGGCAATTAAGGCTAAGTCCTACTGCCCATCAGATTCCTATAAGGCCCCAAACAAGCACATTCTTCCACAATCTCCTGTCCAATCCCCATGTGTCTAATCAGAACTTATTTTTTATTTCTAATTCCCCCAAAGAGACATTTTTATTTTCGATCCCGGCTTATTTTACAAATCCACTCTCCCCTTCCCCCGCCCCACGTCAAGCCCTTGGTGCCAACCTATTTCTGGGTCCTGGTCTTCCTTTCACTTGTCAAGACAATTCAATCCTTTCACATGACCTTTTTCCATTACTATTTCCAAAACCATTCCCTCCTGCCCCTCCTTCTTGGCCCTCAGTCCACACCGCGGTTTACCTCCTAGGCTGGGCACAGAGTTCTTGGAAGGAGTCAGCAATAAGGCCTGGGGCAGGAGGGGAGATGCTGGAACACCTGGGAAGCCAGCAGGTGTTTGAGGGGGACACCCTGCCGCTTTCACACTCACCTGTAGTAATCACCAAATCGAGAAGGTGGGAGGGAGTGGTCCAACATCAAAGCCAGGACAGGGGAAAATCAGCGTGGTTTGGGTATGTAATTTGTCAACGGGATGAACAGCAAATCTGTCCTGAGCCTCGGACTTTGTCATGAAATGATGTTCCTACCTCATATCATTGTGCCTAAGCCCCTCAAAATGAATTCACCCAGAGGGACAACAAGAGAGGGCACTACCCTCTTCTGGATCTGACCCAGTTGCAGGCGAAACCGGCCCCAGCACCCCAGCAGACCTCATCCCAGCTGCCATTAAGCCTTCCCATGCTTCACTGCCATCCTGGAAATGAGCCGGCCTTCAATACGGGAAAGGAACGCTTCTCAAAGGCAAGTAAACACACTTTCTTTTTTCATCAGAGAAAACACTTTGCAAGGGTGATAAGAAAGGTTAGACCTTTGAGCTACGTTAGCCTGAAGGGTCAGGATGACAGAATCACTCATTCATACTTGTGCAGAAAGTAATTTGGGCCCAACAGCTTTCTGCTCAGTAGAGAGCCAACCGAGCAATTTCCATCAGCCAGGACGGTGCGTTACCTGGCGCCAGATGACTTACTCTGGTTGTCACCAGTCCCAGTGAGGTGGATTCCCACGGGAGGACGCATGTGAATTTTGAAGCAGAGGAGGATTTTTAAACTGTAAACAACATCCCCCAAACCTCTGCCTCTTCACATTGCCGTGGCCGAAAGTTACATGCAAATCATGCTACTGTTTAACTTCCTGTATTTGCAACTCTGGTCTCTTTCGGGGTAAATATTCAACCTTGGGGTTGTTTCAATCTTTGGTAACAAGGTCGAGAAGGGTAAAGGGTCTGTAGATTCTGATTCAAACAATTCTAGGTTTCTGCTGCCTTGTCTGAGGACCCTCTTTCCCCTCCTCCTTTCTTCCTCCTCCCCCTCTCCCCCCTCCTCCTCCTTCTTCTTCATCTTCTCCTTCTTTTTTATTAGGACAAGAACACTTAACTTGAGATCTCCATCTCAATGCGTTCTAAGTGCATGATTCAGTTTTGTGAACTAAAGGCACAAAGTCGAACAGCAATCTCTAAAACATATCCATTGTTCTTAACTGAAACTTTACACCCACTGAAGAGCTACCCCTCATTACCGCCCCCCTTCTCAGCCCCTGACAATCACCATTCTACTGGGTTTCTGGAATTTGAAGGAATTTCTAACCCTCAATAGGAAAAAAAAAAAAACAAAACAAAACACCAAATGACCCAATTTAAAAATTTGAGAAGGAATTGAGTAGCTATTTCTCCAGAAATGACATGCCATTGGCCGACAAGTGTATGAAAAATGCTCAACATCAGTAATCACCATCATCATCAAAGAGAGGCAAATCTTCCCCCTGAGTTTCTGAGTCATCTTTAAGCCAAAGAAGGAGGAAGAGAAATGTACTAGGGGTAGCTCAGGGACCCGTGATGCCATAAGAGCGCGTGTTACAGGGTCAGGGGAGGGAGAGAGTGGGACATTGGTGTGGGGCTGGGCAATGGGTTCCCAGAGACTGTGTATGAGTGGCCTGGGAGTAAATGCTTTTAGCCTGCAAGTCAGAGTTTTGAGTCCGGCCACTGACACTTACTAGCCAGAAGAGCTCAGCCAAATCTGAACGGTCTCTTAGCCACCGCTTCTTTATCTCTAAGAGTGGGAATAGTAACAGTGTGTTCCCCTACGATGATTGTGTGGTTTCACAAACATAGTAGGGAAGTCAGAAAACTAAGAGGGCAACAGGGCCCATTATACTGAACAATAATATAAACGTTAAAGCCAGCTTGGTGTAATATAATAGGAAACCAGGGACTGGGGCAAACTAGAAAGTGCATGCCCCAACATAAAGTATTTTAAATTCAATTTAAAACAAGCTGATCAATGTACATCTGGCAGTCAAATATGGTTCACTGCCCCCAGCTTTTATTCCATAGGAAAATGCCTGGCCCTGAAAATGAGGCTGTGGTCGTTTTGTTATTCTTTCCTCCAGGAAAAGTCCCAGCTCAGACATTCCAGACTGGTCTGAAGATACTTGGCCTAAGCCACAGCCTGCTCAGGAACCTGACTGCTTGCATTTCCAGTAGAACTAGAGAGCTCCTTCTACACCAAGCAAGAACTGCCGCTTCATGGCCGGAAACAATCTCTATTTCCAGATGCTTCCATAGTCTCCTTCTGCTGTGGCGTGCCCCTTCTGCCTCCCTCATCCCTCTCACTTCTGCTGCCAGCCCAAATCCAGGGAAAGACAGGAGGGCTGGCAAGGCTGCTTGGCTGACATCGCAGTAGCTGTGAGCTAAGTGTCTGCTCCGTCCCCTTTGGTCTCCTCCCACTTGTGCTCCCGACCACCCTGTAAGATTAGGCTTTCAGGAAATAAGCATGACCCTCCTAAATCCTAGTTATTCAGAAGTAGGACCAGGGTCTTGTAACAGCAGACTGATGACCTGTTGGCCAGATTAGGAGCAAATTAGGTGGAATTTCTCCCTTCTCTGTGGGAAGCCTTTATCCTAGAAGTTACAAACTGAAAATTGACTCAGGCTGAGAGAGAGAGAGAAAATAAAGGGGGATGTTTTAGGTTTCACCCTTCGACCTCAATCCCAGCATTGTGCTGCCTGGTTTGGAAGAGACACAAACATCTTATACCTGGCCTTTACTTGCTATTCCTCCTGTAACCACTGAGAACCATGAGATGCGCCTGGCTGAAATGGATTTTTTTTTCATACCAACTTGGTGGTCCCACATCTTCTATACACAGAGCTCAGCCAGGATATTTCCCAGGTGAGATCAGGAAAAAGAAGAGGATGAGTCCTGCTTCTGCTCCAGGGATTTCCTCCAGACGGCCAACAGAAACTCACTCTATCCACTCCCTGCCTGGGGTCAGACCTCATTCCTTTCGGTGACCATCCTTGTCAATCCTCGGGGTGTTTCAGAGCTGGGTTCTCTGTGGATTCCCATTATTTACACGATGGGTTTCCTCATATCCCCCTCTGGAGGTGATGCAAAGTGCACGTGAGTCACACCTTCCTCCAGAAATTCTCATTCAGTAGTTGGGGGGCGCGTTTTCTCACGATGTCCTCCGGTGGCTACAACAGGAGCTCCTGGCGAAGAATCACTGCTCTGGTGAATGGAGAAGAAGCCAAGTGAGGTCTGGTGGCCTCTTACCTCCTGAGCTCCGGGAGGCAGGGGAGCCATGTCTTCTAGAGACGCTGTAGTCATTACAGCCTCATGCAGTATACTTCAAGAGACTGCTCTTTGCATAGCAATTGTCCAACAGATGTCAAACCCAAGTAACCCAACATGCCCACCGAATCCCCGTTTCCTGTGGAAATCATGAGTCTGGGAAGAGGGAGGCAAGAGCACTGGACCAGGACCTCTGAGTTCCCAGCTTGGTCTCATCACCACCTACTCTGACGACCTTGAGCCAGGCAGGCAGGTGAATCCTCTCCTAACTTCACCTTCTTCACAAGTAATGAGATGGAGTTGGAATACATAATCAATAAGTTCCCCACTAACGTCAAAATTATGTGATTAAACAATTATGTCATGCGCCTTTAATGAATTCAGTAATTTTTTTTTTCCTTTGGCATATCAGTGCTTGGTTTCATGGTCTGAGAGGTAAGAATCAAGAATAGTCAGAATTGAATCAACCCTAAGAATTTTAACCATCATCAGACTCCTATACAGCCTTGGCAAGTTCTCTTCTCTTCTTGGTGCTCCCAGGTCAAGCGAATATTAAGGGAAACGGGAAGTGCCAACAGAGCGCCCGGGTCCCCAGAATTCGTCATGAGGCTGGTGCTTATGTAGCCCATGCCCTGACAATGTCATCAAGGCCAGTCCCTAACCTGGGGACTCCAGAGTGGGAATGAACAAAATCTGTTGCTGAATCATCTGGCCCAGCGAGGTGCTTTTCCCTCTCGAAGATTTTGCAAAACAAAAAAAATCAGGGAGGGGGAGAAGGGGAGAAATAGCTTTATTTGAAGTAGAATCATGAATCTAAAGAGAATGTTTTCCAAGATTTGTACGATGCATCAGCAGCTCCTTAAAGTAATAGCAAACAGTTTAGATCCATTATTTAGTTTCCGTGGAAAATAAACAACAGGGTCGAGTAGAATAGTAATAGTGGATTTAGCGCTCAGTCCCCATTCATCTTCTGCGCCCATGCATTTTTAAGACAGGAAAGCATTTTCCCAATTACAGCTGGAACAGGAAGGAGGGGAGGGGGAGAGTTGGCTTGCTGGAGGCCTTGCTAGTGTCCTCGGGGCCTGAGGTCAGCATGGATGTGCTGTCGGGGGGCAAGAGTAAGCTGAACGTTGTGTTCAGGGTCAAGCGATACATGGTCCACTCCAGGCAAGACCAGTCCCTATCCAGGAAGGAGGCTCTAGAGGTTTCCAAGCCCTTGGCCGCGCTGTTGCCGCAGAGATGTTTAGAGCCAGAGCTCCTCTACCCTCGGGCTTTGTGTCTAGTCCTCCCTGCCACTCACTCTATCCTTTCCCTCCCTGGGGTCACATGTCCTTCCTTTCTATGACCATCCTTATGCATCTTCAGGGTGCTGCCAAGGGGTCCTGATCTGCCTCATCAGAAATTCCGCTACCTGGCCCCACAACCCCGCACAGACCTCACTCTACCCCATCCCATCTTCCACAGGATATCGGTCCAGTTGCCTCCTGGAAAGCAGAGTGGGGATTTGATACAGCGTGGAGTGTTTCATTCTCCAGGACAGATGCTGGGGCTCTGAAATGTGGGCTCTCACTGTCTGACCACACTTCCTCACTTAAGAAATGACTTCACAAACCCAAAATAGCAGTAGCCAAGAAACAAAACACAGTGAGGTCGTGAGGTTCAGGCGCTAAGAGCCAAATGGAGAAATGAAAACAAAAGTTAAGATAAATATTTCCCATCAGATATTCAAGGTGGGGATGGAAGTCTTCTCATGGGGCTGGCTGCACCAGGGTGAGCTGGGGCCCTCGGAACAGCTCTGTTCTAAGGAGGCAGCAAAGAAATTAGATTGAATTTTTCTAATATCCTGCTGCAGTCGTTTTGCAAAAGCATTTGAATATGTCAGTTTTAGTATGGGGTGGATTTGACATTTGTGTTTGAGATTTTTCTACCATCAGGGCACAGGGCTTCTAGAATTCCAAATTTCATCGCATCCTCTAGGTCCACGGGGATCCACTCTTCCCCTGTCCACGGACATTAACCCAGGGACAGCGAACCGAAGCCCCCAAGCTCCAATCTCTCCCATCTCACCTTTCAGACTAAATTCCTGTCTAGTAATTACTGCCTGTGATTCTGAGCAGTAATTCATGGTTATCAGCGAGCACTCATCAGAGAGGTTAGCGGAGCGGGGCTTCTCACCGTAGCCTGAGAAGAGGCTTCATTATGTTTTTGCTGAGTTACTTTGCCCTGTGGCTGTTTATAGAGTTATCTCCTCTCAGCATGACTGTTCTGCTATTCCCAGTCCTGATTATGGACCGTTTCCCTTCCTCCCCCTGCAAGCAGGGAAGAATTCACAAGAGCGGACTCTCCCCTTCTAAGAGAGGAAACATGGAGGCCTGTGACACAGTTTTGGAGTGAGTCCTTCACTCTGGATTTCTCCTCCCAGAAGCAGCAACTTGCGGAGTCTGAGTCCTTACTTTTTAACTTAGGAGCTGAATGACCCAAAGAAGTACTTTCATCTCTTTAAGGCTCAATTTCCCCTTCTGTAAAACAGGAATCAATAATACCAACCTCACAGTGCCTTTGTGAGGATTAAAAGAAATAGAAAATAAAGAGGTTATATAGTAAAATTTGATTTAGTATAACATCTCAGGTCTTGTAGCTCAGCAAATGGCAGAAGATTACTATTATTATTATTATTATTATTATTGTTATCTACTGTGGTTTTGTTATGAAACAAAGTATTATGTCTAAAGCAAACTGGCTGTGTGATCCTGTGCAAATTGTTTGACTTCTCTGAGCCTTTGTATTAAGTATGAAACAAAGCATTATGTCTGAAGCAATATTCAACAAATCTGTTAGCTGCTCTTCTCGGGTTGGCTGCCCTCCTCCCTCCCTTCATGGGGCCAGTCTTCCCCTCAGCAGCACACCCTCAGCTGGGGAGGGAGCACCTGAGCCTCATTGCCTCACCCACGACCCCAGCTCGGACCTTTATGGCACCTCTTATGCTGTACTTGCAGGGGCATTATTTTTAGACATGTGAATTTTGAGTACTGAGGAAAGAACACTCTTTTCTCTCCTCAGCATCTGCCTCTGTCTGCCTCTCACCACATGGACCTCCAAGGGGAGGAGATGGTCGGTCAGAACTACACAGAGCCCCCCAAGACCCTATTTCACCAGCCTGAGGGATTCCCACCCTAATAGAAACAGAAGTCACTCCTGTTGCCGTGTTTCACTTCTTTAGCAGCCCTGGGAGGAAGATAATTATTATGCCTCTTTTACTATGATTTTTATTTTTATTTTATTTTTTTTTACTATGATTTTTAAAATCTTGGTCTGGCTCAGGAACTTGTCCTGGGGGTGCACGGTGTCACAGAGAAGGGTCAGATGAGATGACGTGTGTGGAACGCCCAGCACAATGCTGACACATGCCATCTCATAAGCCAATCTTTCCCTTCCCCTTGTCACCTCTCAGGGGGCACCTCACTGTGGGGAAGTGGTCCTGCCAAAGTCGTACCCACCTCATCTCACACCCTGCACCCCTCATGCCCCTTGCTGCGGCCATAGGGAGCTGATCCCCAGTCCACAGGCACTGCCTTTTCACAACGGTGCGCACTGTGTCGGGGTGACCCCTCTCCCCTCTGGCCAAACTTGCCCACATGCCATTTTCTAACAATTCCTCTGATAAGAAACTTGCCCACTCTCCCAAGAAGAGCTGGTCATCCCCTTCCTCTGCTCCAATAGCAGCAGGCTACTCCCCATCTCTGATTCCAAATTCTCTCCTTATTTCTCTCTCTCCTACTAGATGCAAACTCTCGAGTGCCGGAGTTTATGCCTTACTCGTTTTTGTATTCCTGGCATTTAGCAGAAGGGCCACACATAGTAGGCATTTAATAAATATTTAAGTGAGTCGAAGCCCTTGAACAAAACCGTGGACTCGCATTATTTACTGGTCCCTGCTGACTCCCTGGAACACGGACAAAGAAGACTGAACGGTCGGAGTGATAGCAATTGAGAACCTGGAAAGAAGCACGAGTAAAATGAAGGCCCTGCCTAGAGAGTCACCAACTCAGTGCATTGTCCCTCCACGAGCAGGAGGGATTTCAATTCTTTCCAGCTCCCTGAAAACTCTGGCCACCCCTCTGCAGCGAAAAAGAATGGAGTGCCACCCCGGCCAATAGCACCCCGAGCCGCGTTGGGCGTCCCCGTTGGCCGAGTCAGCGCGAAGACAAACAGTACGGAGCCTGAGCTTGGAAAGGGGAACTCTTCCGAGCCTGACACTGTGATCGAATATCATTGCAGGCACTTCCAGGAGGCACTCTGGATGGTAGCCCTGGCCTGGTCTGTGTGCAGCTGCACCTGTGAGGTCCACGAGGGGGCCCTGGCATAGTGCACCCAATTTCCATTTTTCTTTTTCTCTTCTCTGTATGTATTCCAGGACAGGACCGGCGATCGCCTGACTAGAGGCTCACGACTGCCCAGCAGCACTGCCAGGAGCTGGACCAAGAAACGGGGGCTCCTTCAAAGTCCAGGAGAAGGAGGAGTGGGGAGAGTCAGCCCGATAAACAAACACATCGCTGATGTATGAACCTGACAAAACGGGGCGGAGCCTAAACACAAGAGAGTCGTCTCAACTGGTCGCCTGGGAGATGGCATCCCTGCGGGTACGCCAGGGTCTGACTCACCCTCTCAGGATGGACTTGAACTTAGCATGACCCTCTTCTGCCAAATCGGGAGCGTAGAACTGCATCATCATAGTGGAGGAAGAAACTCCAGAGATCTGTTGGTCTGAAATCCCTAATTTTGAGAATGAGGCAACAAAGGCTCAGAGGTGTCAAGTGATTTACCCAGGATCACACAGCCAGTGTGCGATAGAGCTGGGACGAGAACCCACATCTCCTCGTCGGTCATCCCTCAAGTACCACGTTTCCTGGGAACAGCACTTCACATTCTCAGAAGACAGCGCTCAGTGCCAAATAAATGTATTGCTTCGCTCTGTGTTGAACCTGGTGACTAGGAGTTAAGCCACAGCTCTAGAAGTCCAAGGGCTGCAGAGATCATTTGTCTAAGGTTTGTGCTTATGAATTTGTTCGTGGCTCAAAGCTGCATTGAACATGAAAGTCAGGTAGTCTAGGGACGTATAACAATCAGATATTTCTTCCCTTGTTCATGCTCTCTAACCCCAAACTTGATGAGGTCCCTGGGGTTTTTTTTTTTTTTTTTTTTTTTTTTGGTCACTGTGCTTTCGTTCCTGAACCCTCCACGATTTGATTTCCCATTAGCTCCTGCCCTGACAGTCCTGGTTTCACGCACCCACCTGCCCACCCACACTCACCAAACAGAAATAATTTTATCAAGTGGCCAAGCTACAGATTGCCTCTAAACAGCTGGGCTCAGGAGAAGCTCTGGGGACGAGTTCGGATCAGGAGCTATCTTCCCTGACACGCTGTTTCTGGATTTGCATACACGTGGGCTGGATGTTTTAATTAGCACTGTCAGCTGGTCTGGTCATAGCTCCCCACCAACTGCTTGGCTTCGTAGGTGAGTGGTCAAAAGCTGTTGTATTGAGAGGGTGGGTGCTCGGATTTCTAGAAAAAGAAAACAACACCTGGGTGCCTGCATCTTATTTGTTCATTCATGTTCAACAACGTTCTATCGAGGCTTTATTAAGTGACAGGCATTGAGCTGGAATGCGGGGATTCTAAGAGAATAAAACATGACTTCTGCTCATAAAGAAAGCACACAGAAGGGACAGTAAATGTTATAAACAGATAATGGAGGATAAAGGTGAGTATCTGATGGTACAGAGATGCACAGGGTGTGATGAAAGACCAGAGGATCAGCTTTTTACCGGGCCTTGGGTTTGTTGTGGGAGGGAGCTGGGGAGTGGTTTCCCTTGCTGAGAAATCTGGGAAGGCTTCCTGGAGGAAGAGATGTTCAAAAAGTCCCCAATGATACAGAGAGCTAATAAAGCACAAGATGGTGTTGGCAAAGCTTTGTTGGCAGAGGAAACAGCATGAACAAAGAGATGAAGAAGGACAGTGACATGGGAGTAGGTAGATACCAACAGTTGGCTTCATTTGCAGGAAGGGACTGGCAGCTGGAAATAGTGTTTGGAGGGTTTGGGGGTGGAGAAAAGGAAGGAGAAGAGGTTTAGGCAAGGGACACATAGTTGACATTTGTCTAGGAGCTCACAGTCAATTGTTCCACATGCACTGAGCAGCTTCGTGAAGTTTACAGGGGAGACACCAGTCCCATCTGAATACACAGTGGTGCCCTCATTACCAGCCCAACGATCCGCCTTCCCTCTCCTTCCTGCTTTGCACCACAGGCTGCCCCGCCTGCGCCCGTCTTCTTTCAACCTCCAGGATCACATTCATTCCTGCCTTCCTCATAGCTCTCTGGCTTTCCCTTTCGATCTCCTCAACAGCTAATCTGCTTCAGTGTAAGCCCCAAATGCTTCCTTCCCTGGACATTTACCCTTGGTCCTCCCTTCCCCTCATTCCCGTCACCACCACAGGTTCACCCACATCTCCATGATTCCCAAACCCGAACAGCTCCTGCCTTTCTCCCAAGGGGTGATCACGAACCCCCACCTGACCAAGCAGACACCTCTACCCGAGTATCTAACAGGCACCCCACCAAATAGGTCCACAGGGGAATTCACCATCTCTCCACCAGACCTTCTCTTCCATTTGCAGTGTTGCTGTTTGGAAAACTAGATCCCATTCTTACTCTGCCTTAGCCTCGAATCCTTCTTTAGCCCCCAAACCTCATCAATCTATAAACTGTCTTTTCTAATTCAGGGCCATCTCCTGGATCAACTCCTCTACCTCAGCCCACCCACCAGCTGCCCCCATCACAAGACCTTCTCTGGACGCCCACCACCTACACTGTCTCCCCCAGGCTCTTATTTCCAGTTTCACAGGAAATCCCTCCTCCTCCCCCACTGAAAGCTCTCAATTGGTCTCCTCCCCTAATTAAAGTTCTCCATTGTCTTGGGATAAAATCCAAACTTTCAGCTAGGCATGCATGACCCTTTTACCTCCTGCCCCTTAGACCATTCTCCAGCCTTTTTTCTTTTTCAAAGATTTTATTTATTTACTTGAGAGAGAGAGAGAGAGAGAGAGAGCATGAGCAGGGGGAGGAGTAGAGGGAGAAGCAGACTGCACACAGAACAGGGAGCCCAATCTGGGACTCCATCCCAAGACCCTGGAATCATGACCTGAGCCGAAGGCAGATGCTTAAGGCTCCCCTGCCATTCTCCAGACTTATCATTTTCGTCTCACACATAGACACAGCCCTGGGGCATGTGGTGCCCTTTCAATTTATCACCTGGACCCGACCTGTCTTCTCTGCTTGAAATTCTTCCCCAGCCCCAGACCTGGAGGTCCTCCTGTATGAGCTCATTGAAGCTTTACATGTTCCATGTGGGGGACCTCGCTCCCTAATCAGACTAAGTATCTTAGGGATGGGATATTTGTTCTATTCAGAGTCCTAACCCAAAGCCTAGCACAGAAACTGGTACATAGAAGAAGTACTCATGTGGGCATGGGCGTGGGCATGCACGCACCAGACACACCAGTGAATTTGCATTGAATTATTCCTCTTGTCAATCTGTAGATATTTAAGACCTTATTCAAATGTCACCGCTTCTGTGAAGACTTCCTTAATTCCGCCAGGCATCCATAGACTTTTTCAGGTCTCTATTACTCCCCTTGTCGCCCTGGGTTATTATTACCTTTGTGGTATTCATCTACCACCAGAGTTCCTCCAGGGCAGAGAGCAGCCATCCACACTGTGACTAGTGCCGGGTTGAGACTCAAACATTATGTGATGTTTGAATGAACCATCGAGTTACATAAAGGAACTCTGGGGTTTGGAGAAGTCGAACATCTTGTGTGACTTGACCTCTTGGCTCTGGGTTCATAGATTTTTCCTTTAAAGCCAAAACGAGCATCCCTGGTCCCACCACCCAGTACCAGCCCTGCAAAGACACTCCACAAGGCATTATTCTTCTTCTTGGGGCGCAGAACCTCCAGTTAGCCCACATCCACCGCACGCTGGGCAGCCAGCCATCTACAGTGTGGGACACCAGGTACTGACAGCCCTCGGAGTTATGGACAAGTTACGTTTTCCAAGTTTGGCTTAGGAAATGGTGAGCCTCCTAGCAGACACACTGAGCCACAGCCTGGGCTTCTGATATTGAGTTGAACCTGCATTTGACTCCAGCTCTGCCATTCACCAGCTTTGTGACTTTTGAGCAGATTACACACATTACACTTGTATTTTCTGAACGATAGGAATAAGTATAACTACCCTTCACAATCGCACAGGAAACAGGTAAGAGTCTCAGGGCTAGATACATTATTCATAGACCTTGTTATCGAATCTCTGTAAATATATTGACATAGCAGGAGCCAAATAAATGCTCACCATGAGTGGCATCAAGCTATGCTTGGTCTGTACAACAATCTGTTCCCTTTTCAATAATTTTTCGGAGCCCGGAATCCTCCGTAGCCATCTACATTGGTCTCCTAGACCTTGACAGCGCATGGGAAGAAGAATTCAAATTCAAGTAAAGGAAAGAATTAGAACCTCCTCTGATACACTGTAGAGCCACCATGGTCCTGTTCTGCATAGTTTTTGCGATCCTTATCATGGTCATTTTTTGCAAGATGCTTTGATAAGCTCAGGAAAAAAAAAAAAAAACCATGCAGAGGAATCCCAGAGTAAAGATGGGTAAAAGAAACCAACAGAAGAGGATTCCCGGAGGGTTCAAGGCATTTTCCCAAATGGGCCTGTGTGCATTCCACTTTTCATGCTTCTCTTAAAGAAAGGGCTTGTCCACTCCTGGTATTAGAAATCCAGCCAAACCATCTGAGCATCCAGGAACATGTTAGGTCTATTTCTGGGAATTCCCACAGGCTTAGTCACCCCAATTTTTACATGCCTCATAAATTTAAAGCAGAAACTTCCAACCCAAGTGCCAATCCTTGAAGGATGTGGAGTTATTGTAGGCAGTTTCAAATTTGGGTGTGCATTAAGTGTCCTCTTTCAGCTAAAAAAAACTCATGTTTTGCAAATACATCCACACTTTTAAAGTTTTTCAAGTGTATTTTAGATGGTTAGAAATAAATATATATCTATATAAGATCATTACTGAATTCATAATAGCTGTTTGTCATTGAGTATTTTCCTACAAAATAAGTATTAAAAGGATTAATAATAACTTCAAATATGATTGTGGGGATTTTGGCAAGGGGTGTGCTTTGCAAAATGCTTGACATAAAAAGCAACGGCAATACCAGGGTGTTTAGGAATCGTTCTTAGCAGTCAGAACCCAGGATCCAAGCGGACCTGGAAGGCAGCTTTCCCGACCAACTCAGACATATGTATGTTGCAGAGTGACCTTGAGAAAGATCTTTCTGCTCCCGAAGATGGAGCTATTCGGGTCTCTCTGCCAACCTAATCCACCACGCAGCCCTGGCACGAGATGCAGGGAGAGCTAATCTTTCCCCCTTCCATCTGGGGGGCCCGGAGGGGGTGCACAGCAGCAGCTGCCAGCCCAGGGCCAACGGGAGGATGAGCGGGGAAAGGGCAACACAGCGCCACCCAGACAGTCTCCTCTGTTCCTCCCAGATCCCTCTCCATCAACCCCCATGACAAGGTAGCAGCCGAAAGGAAGTCTGGCGAACACGTGGCCAGGAGAACACAGAGGTAAAGAGCAAGGTGACTAACCTCATCAAGCCATCACAAATTAAATACTGTCTGTGCCGGAGAGTTCACCTCCCAGCTTGCTTGGGGAGTAGGAAGCGGAGATTTTCTGTGCTCTGACCAGATAAGAGGCTGCAAGCCAGCTAGCCAGCCTAGGTGAGAACAAGATGGGTGAACTACACATACAGTGGGTATGTGTCAGGTTGGCAACTAATTACCAACAGGACACATTGGTCACACAGGCAGGTCGCTGCCTGCCACCGCAGATGACACAGACCTGCACCCCGATCACCTGAATGAAGCCTCCTTTCTTCCCCAACTGGCCAGGGGTTCCAGGGGAGCAAGCCACTGGATGAGCCATGAACCCCAGCATGCCTTTGTTTCTGTGCCAAAGATACCTGTGTACCTTCCACAGGAGGCCGGGAGCCTTAATTAAGTGTGGTTTGTGAAGTGCTCTGAGGTTGCCGGACGGAAGCTGAGCTCTGAGTGCCAACGATTATTGTTAATTAATTATTGTCAGCAGAATTATTTACTCTGTGTTTTCAGGTCTAGCAGCCCTTGTTTACCAGTAAAGGAGTGCTTTTGTTGTCTATTTTCCATCCTCCTCTCCCACCCACATCTGTGGCCTATGATCCCTCCCATTCTCCTCTTTCCTCCCCTTCTCCCGTCTCTGGGCCCTGGTTGGAAAGCAAAGTATGTAGCTTCCCCCTTGCACCCCAGACCTAAGCAGGCTTTTCAAAATCCTTAGGAATACAAATGTAAACTGAAACATCAGAAAAGATCTAAGACAAAATATGTGTAGCCTCAGCTGGGAAACACAGAGTCCCTCTGGGAAAAATATGCAATTAATCCTAGACAGAATATAGAGCTGAAATATGGAAGTCCTTCTGCTAAGACGGTTTCTGCCCGTGCATGATTATGACCTCTGAGGGGCAATGATACGCATGATCAGGAGAAGGCGTCGGGAAATTCTAGGAGCAGTGAGCCTATCGACAGGACCAGGAGGCCTCATTTTTACAAGTCCCTCCCTCCGCACCCCAACCCCGCAAAAAAAAAAAAAAAAAGCTCTGTTCAACTTTAATTTCCATCTTCAATTAGTTAGAATAACAATCCTATAGAATTTCTAGAATAAAGTATGCCTCTGAGATTAAAAAGAGGGAGACCAGAGGCATTAGGGGAACAAAGCAACCCGGATGGAACAATGCGTGTCTTCCCATCTTGGCTGCCACCTGGCGCTCACCGAGCTGTCATCTGAATCAAGGGCATTGTGGATGCAAGACAAGAGAATCCCCAGTGAACTGTAGCTTTTATGAATAAATCGTACTTGCCAAAATTGGTCGGTTGTTTGTGGACATTGATTTATTTTCTCTGATTCTTTCTGATTGTTATATTTTGGATGGTGCTTACTGATGTGAAAAAGCCATCTAGTACCGCTGATAAATCTAGAGATAACAGCAGAGGTCAAAAAAGGGGGAAGGAGGGAAAAGAAGGTGTGCTTGCCATGGAATGGCTGAAGTTTCTTAGGTAAAGAGCCACTCTCTAAGGCCATTTGCATGCCATTTCGCCCTATTTCATAATTGTATAATTGGTCTGGTCACTCGTTTGGTTTTTTTCTGTTTCTTCTGGAGTTAGGGATGGAATAGGGAGCATAGTGAGGAGGCTTTGTTCTGAGTGTTCAGACATTTTGTTGCATTTATTTGTTTCTTCTCCTTCTCCTCTTTTTCCTCTGCAAAAGTGTGTGGAGTGTGTGTGTGGGGGGGTGGGTGGGGAAACATAGAGAAAGAAGGAGAGAGCAGGTTTTCAGCGTAGTAACAGCACCATTGGAGCCTGGGACGTTTTTCTTGCTCTCCTTTCAGTGTGCACACCTAACATTTTCAAGGTCATGTGGATAGGCACATTCCCTTCAAGGTGAGCCTGAACCTGATTCCCTGGGTCTCCGCTCTCTCTCTACTGGAGTCCTAATGCCAAGCTCGCATCTGGCGGGCTTTCTGAAAAAAAGAGCCTTGAACTCAGTGAAACTTCCAGGTGGGAATGGTTGGGCAGCGAAGGAGGGAACATGGGGAGGGAAAGCAGGGAAGGAGTGGGCGGCAAGACGCTGCTGACTGACTCTGTTTCCACCTTTGTATCACAACTCTTGAAACATTACACCTAAAATAGGTCAACAGGGATTTGGGATAAAGTGGGATAAGCTTTAGTTAATTATCCCAATGTGCAGAATGCCTGCTTTTAAATCCTGAGTTGGATTTAATCACAGAAGCTGAGAAGATCTCCCAACATCCAAATGCATTTGAAAATTGACCAGAGGGGCACTTTATCCGAAGAGATAGCTTGTTCAGTAATAGGGTCACAAACGTAACAATTGCACAGAGACAGGAGCATACAATGGCTCATCCGTATGCTGGCTCCTGGTGTCATTCAAGGGAGCAACGCAGCAGACGGAATTAAGGAGTGAGGACTGGCTCTGATCATTTTTCCACATCCTGCCTGTCAGCCTGCATCTCCTCCGCAGAACAAACCTCAAATTCAATACAACAGAGACACAAAAAAAGACAAGGAACATCTGCAATCAATTGGCAGAGAGACATTAATAATAGAGATGCTGAGGATGGGGGAGGGACGGTGCTTTAAACTTTGCTTTTAGACACACGTATTTTGGGTAATCTTTACTTTTCAGTAATCTTGCATGAATGAGGCTACCCTTTGGGTCCGTTTGAAAGAAGAACACGAGCCCTCCTGAGGTAAATTGTCACTAAAAAGACTAATTTTTCCCATCAGTCTAACAGCAAGTTCTTTTATTTTAAGAACAATTTGGAAGCTATCACAGGAAACGGTTCAGATTACCCTCCACTGATCGCCTTTTAAAACAATCTTTTCACAACCTTAGCGGAGCAGAGGGACCCCGAACATAGCTTGCCACAAGTTCTTTCAGGATCACAGATCCATCCTCCACTCACGAAGGTACTGCCCCTGAGAGGGCTGGTGTTAAATCTCTACCATCAGGGGCTCCTGGGTGGCTCAGCCATTAAGCGTCTGCCTTCAGCTCTGGTCGATCCCAGCGTTCTGGGATCGAGCCCCGCATCAGGCTCCCTGCTCAGGGGGAAGCCTTCTCCTCCCCTCTCTCACTCCCCCTGCTTGTGTTCCCTCTCTTGCTGCCTCTCTCTCTAATAAATAAATAAAATCTTAAAAAAAAAAAAAAACTCTACCATCAGATCTCATATTCGTTAGTTAGCTTTATATTTTCTTTCTTTTTTTTTTTTTTTTTCGTTTTGCTGTCTTCTTGCTAAACATCCCCAATCACATGCTTGCAGAGGGCAAGAATTACATCCATTTCAGTTTTTGGTTGTCTTTCAAAATCTCAAATACTATCGTTTTGCAGAGAGCTGCAATATGGCTGGTGTTTCGTAAATGGTGATCTAAGAAGCATTTAAGTACCGAATATGCATGAGGCATTGCAATGTTTGCAAAAATTCCAGACTCCTTGCCCTCGGGAAGTTTGCGAGCTAACTGGAAGGAGGGGCATAAGCAGAAGACACAGGAATACATATAATCAAGGCAGAATAAAATGGGCATTCCATGAGTGGTACAAATAACACAGTGTAAGAATACAGAGTAAGAAGGGATTGGCCTGAGATGACAAGGTGAAGGGCTTCGCAGAGAAGGTGACATGTGAGTCAGATTTTATAGAAAATTGGGGTTTGGGTAGAAGAGGGCAGGGATGGAGTTCAAGGCTGAGAGAGCTGCAGGAGCCCCAGCTCGGATGAAAGTCATGGCCAGACTAGCCTCTTCTTCGACAAGGTGCCTGGACCGATGCCGTGAGATCAAACCCAAGTTTCCCTGCAGAATTCCTTCATGTGCCTGCTTCTAGAATTAAGGAATTCTGTACCCAGGAATCAGATAAATGAAGTGCCTTACAAAATCATCTTATCATTGGAGGGCAGAGCCCACAATGTGGTCATGGGGTTCTGATTCCCAAATATCAGACAGATGAGGGAGGGCCCTGAGTTTCCCAAACATCACTCCTGTGAAATTTCCACCCCGACCCCCACCGCCACGCCCACGGGTCATGTGAGAGACCTCACACACTCACAGATACAGAGCTTTCTGCCAGACTTTGGAACAAGAATTTCACCTCGGAGGTGAGAACGGATATGAGAAATTTCAGCCCCAAGAGTGATTTTCCCTCGAGGCTGTCATAAGCACCTGAAAACAGGGGTTTATAATGGAAGCGGCATCGCAAACTGTGACTTCGTGGCCGCAGACATGTGACCCTGTCCTCAAATACAAACACTGTAAGAAGAAGAAGCATTTAAATGGTGCTCGGAAGGACGGGCGGGATAGGCGCTCATCTTTTGCTAATCATCCCCTCTCCGAATCTCTTCCATTTCCAGAGAAAAAGACACGCAAGTTTCATGGGGGGGGGGGGAACTTGGTGCAAGAACAGGAAGTTTGGTAACCAGAGAAAAATCAATTATGAAGGATGTTGGTCTCTGACTTGAGGGGGTTGTCACAAGGAAGATGTGATAACCTCAGGGCTCTTGGAGAGTTCACCAGGGTTCGAGTCCCTCCGGGCCTGCCCGGAGCCTTTTAGCAAATCCCAGGCATGGTCCCAGCGCCAGTTACCTTCACATTCCATTCAAGTGTAGACTCCAGGTGATGGGATTGGGCTCTACTAGCCCAGCATAAGCTGCAATTCTTTGCAAGGAAGCTGTAGCCAATATGAACACAAAGAAGGTTCTTTCTCCAACTGTCATATAAATTACTCTATCAATCTGCTTCCGTATACGGAGCTCATATGGAGCGTCAACAAATTAATAAAAATGTCCCAAGTCACAGAAGGGATAAGTTGAAATTCACATGGGACATCAGGTAAAAAAAGTCTAGCAGAAAATAAAAATCACCCATGCTTCATCAGAAAGCCACATGTATATATATATATAAATATATATAAATATATATAAATATATATAAATATATATAAATATAAAAGCTATAAGCATGTTTTTACATTGTATGTGTCTAAATAAATATTCTTTATACAGCAGAATACCGCACCAAAAGCTGTGGGTCTCGCTCTTTTCCGCATGTGAAATGGGGGCAATTTAGTTAATTTAGCCTGACTTTCATTCTGTTAGTACAGTTTTAACCCTCTTTGAATGGTTTTCTGGTTTAAAGAATAACAAAAACCCCCTCTTTCACATTTAGCTTAAAACAGAAGGTGTCTTAAGGTCAAGATGTATTTGGTGCCCCAGGGAAAAAGGGCACATCAGTGTG
The DNA here is from genome assembly GCF_024610735.1 of Ursus americanus. Classification (NCBI taxonomy): domain Eukaryota; kingdom Metazoa; phylum Chordata; class Mammalia; order Carnivora; family Ursidae; genus Ursus; species Ursus americanus. The sequence goes on from NC_142142.1 coordinate 42,210,733, forward strand.
GGGGAAGCCTGTGTATTTGCACACTGAGGGATCTGAGAAATCCCGCCAAAAATCCCCACAGATTTTCCCAAACCTATTTCCCGGTCGTATTTAATATTTAATATTCCCCATGCTGATCTTAATTATTTTTCTAAAATGACAATGATCTGTGGGAATACATGTGGTTGATTCTAACATCGAGTCAGTGCACACCGTATAGACTAGAACATAGATTAGAGGCCAAGGTCACCAGAATGGGCTACAGCATCAAGGAGGCAATATCCACTTCCTGGCTTGTGTTTCTCTGTGGAAGTTCTTACGCAAGAGAAATGCACCTGGTTCCTACTCTCCCCTCACCGGATCTGCTCTCTTTCGTACCCCTACTGGGACATCTGGGGCAAAGACTGGAGGTAAGGGGCATTAAGTCTATCTACTTTATACATGAAGTTTTAGCAAGTGCCCTTGGCAGTTGACCTGAAGTTACAGTCCAAATGGTTTCCTCTCCAAACAGATGAAGGTTTGGAACTTCACCCTCGACCTCTGTGTCTATTGTTCAGATGGTCCTGAAGTTGGGAGAAGAGAAAGGTACTTTACTGACGCCCTAGATTTAACTAGTAACGAAAGTGCTTTTCCTCCCTACACCCAATAAATTGATACTACTGAACTGAGCTCCCTTCACGGGTGTGCTTTTCACATGGCTTCTTTTCATACTCATGCAATGCTCTCAAGACCAACACGGTGAGAACACCTAGAAAGATCTCCAAGGCTACTTTGCCAGTTAAATGTAGTTCACTGGCCTATTGATGCTTAAAGTGAATTATCTGATTGAAGCCTTTAAAATTTTTTTTAAATGCACCTGCGAAGGGTACATACGAAGTTGTACAGATACCCTTGACATGAGTGAGCTGATGAGATCCCATCGTAGAAGCAGGTCTGGAGTACAACGAGAAAGCCACCGAGCCCTAAGCAGGGTATGGATAGTGGGGATACTGGGGGCGCTGGAATCGATAATGCTACTCAGCAAAGGGATAGAGATGAGGAAGGGGAGTATAGAGTACTCAAAAAAGATAGCTTGACCCAGGCAAGCCACAGGCCAATGCCCATTCCTGATCACATGCCTGCGGACGCTTTGAAAGAGAATCCTTCACTTTTCCTTACCTACGCGCCTGGGGTGTCTACTGTACGGACGTGGCTCAGCAAGCTCATCTTTATACTCGAAAGTAGCATCAAATGCACGCTTTTCAAATACTAGCAAACAGTTGCTGATTACTTGCCATGCACACCACACACTGTTTACTGCTTTAAGTGCATGAGCTCATCTAATCCTCACAATGAATCCGATAGTACCAATGACATAGGTGTGATGATCACTATTGCGCCCAGTTCACGGGTGAGGAGACCAAGGCTCAGAAAGCCAAGGCCACACTTTTAATCAGCGGAGGGGGATGTCTGCCCCCGGGGAACATTTGGCAATGTCTGGAGACATCTTTGCTTGTTGCAACTGGGTGGAGGAGGGTAGCACAGGGCAAGGATGCTAGGGGCATCCACGGGTTGAGCTCAGGCATGCTCAAAATCCCCTAACACACAGACAGCCCTCGTCCCCAAACAGAATGATTCGGCCCAAGACATCGCCAGCGTTCAAGTTCTGAAACCCTCCACTGATACGTTATTCTAAAAACCTCAGATACCTGTGAGGCACTTCAAAATTTACAAAAGGCTTTTGACCATGTTTTCTCATTTGAGCTCACAACAGTTCTCTGTCGTAAGGAGAACACACTGCACCTTGTTTGTTCTGCAGAGACGGAATGACTCGCAAGTGGTGGCGGCTTGTCTAAGGGGGTGCAGATGGAATGCCAACACCATGGCCCGTGGATCCTGCCACCCAGCCCACCGCATCTAGGGTGGGGCTGTTACGTGGGATCTGACTGCCTCTTTTCCAGGACAGTGTATGTCGTTACAAATTCTTGCAATAGCCTATGAAAATAATGGGGACCAAAGGTTTATTTCCTTCTCGTTGGTGGGATAGATAATTTGAAGTTTGTGAGGCACATCTTACAGAAATAGAAGACCTACAATTTATCGATGACTACAACCTTAGCAGCAAGCACGCACCATTTACTACTTCCTTTCTTCTTTCGGGAGTGCTCAGGACCGGCAGGTGGGAGAAAGGATAGTCATCTGTTCACCTGATTTTTAAAAATTCCTACCTGCAAAAGGACTTTTAGTTTTAAACGAAGCCCAAGTCAGTGATCTTTGTGGTTACAGCCCACCCTCCAGATTCCGCTTTGTTTCAACCACCCTGCACACATCCTACCTGAACGGGGGTTGACCACATGGAGAGAATCATAATGGCGGCTCACTTCCCCGCAGCAGCCCAGGGCTTCTCTGTGAGGCTTCCAGACCTCGCACAGCCCATGAGACAACCAGGCAGAGGAAGCCTGAAGGGGAGAAGGGGAGGGTGAAGGAACTCACAGAGCTCATCCGAGAGTGCAAGGCCTGTGGTTTGAGGGTCCGCCACGGGGATGGTCTCCAACTAAAGAGAACCCTCATTCCTCCAGGCTCAAGTGCCCCCACTGCTTAGTCACCTGTCTAATCTCAGATTTTCACTTTTAAGAAGCTCCTGAAAAAAATCATTACTATTCTCCGAGAAGAGGATTACAGATTTAATGTTTTACAGAATCTAACACTAGGATCGTCTATATTAGACAATTCACAGGCTTTGCAATCAAATGGACATCAATTCAAATCTGGTGTCTCCCACTTCAAATGAAAATCAAATTGCACAGAGTTCCACACAGTTTGAAACCTTTAGGGACTGAGTGGCAACATGGGACCCTCCACTCCGTAACATCAGCATGAACAAACACATTAGGGTCACCAGTGTCAGAAACCCCACCTCCCCCAACCCTGGGTAAAAAAAGAGCAGAAAGGTCAAGCCCACAGGACCAATTGGAGCCGCCCTAGGTGGGGGGTAATCAGGAGAAAGTTCTTTGTGAGGGGGCTCTGACAGGAAGTCCAGGCCCTGCCTGTCCCCTCCGAGACTCTGCCTGTGCTAATTCTGACTAGAGAAATGAATTCCTACCTCTCTGGCCACTAGGTTATTTCTTAGGATGCCCAAGAAGGCTGTGAAGGATACAGGGACCAGCTCCCAACCCTACTTTAAGATTCAGCTAAATATGGCCCTGGGCCCAGCAGCCTCCTCCCAGCCCCCAGGCAAGCAAGGCCAGCCTCAGGGCTGCTCTCCCTCTCCAGAACCTGGCCCCACAGTGCCTTCAAGGACAGCACCAGCCCTGTTATGGGCAAGCATTACTTGCGTGCGGTGTATGTCATTTTAAGTCTGTACCATCTGTTCTGGGCCCTCATTATGAATTCATAATGAACATATGTGACAAATACATCTGTAAAAGGAAAAATGGGATTTTTGTGATTTGGGTTCAAGTAAATGCTCTCTTTGTGCAAGCAAGCATGTATTTGAGGGCTTTCTTTGTGTGTGTGTGTGTGTGTGTGTGTGTGTGTGTGTGTGTGTGTCTCCTAGGACTTGAGAAACTATGTGCCACAGGTAAGTTTTAGTCCTAAGCTCAACCATTGAGTGTAGAGTGACCAAAAATAAGAGACTGTAGCTCCCTGCTCTAAGAATAAAAAATAAAATAAAATAACATAAAATAAGATAAAATAAGATAAAATAAAATAAACCAGGTTTCTCCCAGGAATTCCAATCAAGTCAGGGCACAGGAACAACCATCCTGAGGAGCATGGGCCATGCAGTCTGATTTCTAGGGCTGAACCTTAGCCCAAAGGCTTGCCAACTCTGTGACTTCAGGCAGATTGCTGGAAACCTTGTTGTTTCTGCATAATAACAGCAATGCTGCCCTACAGTCAGGAGGAGTAAGGAGAGAAGCCACACAAAGCCTTCAGCACAGTGCCTGGTACACAGGGAGGGCACAGGACACGAGGCACAGAAAGTAGCTTTATCATTGGTCCTCAGTTTTCCCAACCTTGAGATGGGAAGAGGCTTGACGTTTTTGGTATTTTGAGGGGGGGGGGCACAGGGATAAGGAGAGAGAATCCCAAGCAGACTCCGCTGAGTGCAGAGCCCAACATGGGGCTCGATTTCACCACCCCAATATCATGATCTGAGCTGAAACCAAGAGTTGGACGTTTAACCCACTGAGCCATCCAGGCGCCCCGAGGCATGACATTTTATAGATAAACAGTTGGGACCTGTTCTGGCCCTCACTCTTCAAGGGGCTAGAATTTTATAAACTAGAAGCTTTAAAACCTGGGCAGCTATTTTTAATTGTGTGTGTGTGTGTGTGTGTGTGTTTACAGAGATAGATGGAAGAGACAGAGAGAGATGATAGACATGGGAACATAGGAAAAATCAGGGACCATATTTACCATTTTAATCACAATTTTCTCTGATAGTGTGATTAGAGAGACCAAGAAAGGAGAACGTTCAGAAAAACAAACAAAAAAATAACCCAAACCAGGGGCTATATGAAGCCCCTCGAGACGAGTGTTCGGAAGCGTTAGGGGTTCAACACACGGATGAATGTAACTAAGGGGGGAAGTTCTCTGCTCCTGGCAGGGAGCACAGGGAGCTATCACAGAATGCCCTGGATTTATTTGCATAGATGCAAGCCGGGTTAGGTTAAAATAAAATAGTTATGAAATGTGGGAAACAGAATTCACCACCTGCCTCCTCTGCCCCTCAGGAGGGTTTGATAATTTGGAAAAGCACAAGTTAATCCCCTCCTACTGACAGGCACGGGTCCCCACGAGAATAGCAGGGAGATGTCTGCACAGCCCACAGCAGCCGCAGCAGTCAGAATGTGCCAGAGTCCAGAAAAACACCTGTGTGCAGAGCCAAGGAGCTAGTTAATCCTAACTGAGTACGGCAGAGGTGGGGGGAGAAGTTGGCCCCCAGAAAGCAGGTAGAAAAAGACCCGTAACATGCCTGTACCACATGGGGCAGATTTAATGAGCTTAACACTTCAGTCGGTTGCTTCTGCTCCTAAGAGCAAAGAAAAAGCTTAGGGCCACCTGGTGAATGGTAATTGCTAGCTCTCCATCCGGGAGCAGGTCAGGCAGAGCAATAACAGATTTCTTTTTTCCTAGAAGGGGTAGCAGTGGACAGCTAGCAATGTTCAGCCAATCCAAGCTCCGCATAGTTAAGGGGCTCTGCAGCACCCATGAGCCCAGGGTAACACCGACTGCCCGTACACGGGGGCTGAGCTGATCTCTGGCAATCAATGCACCCAAGGCATTGCATGGAGGGTTTGGAGGTGTACTGAGCCCCGTATGGTAGCGCTTGACTGATGGGGATTAAGGGCGGGGATCAATCCAGGGAGAGGGAAAGTGACGTGTGTTAGGGCTTTGATGTCTCGTATTCCTACCTTTCACTTTGTTCCCTCTGGAGACCTGGAGACACATAGATCACCAGCAAACTGAGAACTGAATAGCCCCCTTATTGATCTGGGCAATTACACCATAGCTCCCATGATGTAAGGCTTTGGGTTGTACAATACAGTTTTTTCTTTTTTTGTTAAGGTCAAAATGCAACACCCTACTTCCCACACTATACCTACCCCTTGCCCAGGTGTGCCTACCTTGAAGAGGCAGGAAATGCGAGCACCCACTGGACCTAAGCCCAGAAGACCACTGTTAGGGACAAGATGCTGCTGGACTGATTCCTACCTTCAAGGTAGACTTGGTGGAATTCCAACACTAAACATTTGGCTTGGCTACTTCTCCTCCTGCACAGGGGGAGGGAATGGACAGACGGATCGGAAGTGACTTCTCCAACATTTCTCTGGTGTGGGGAGAGGGAGGTAATGGTCTCTCCTTTCTAGAAATGGAAGGCATGGAAAATGAGTCCCCCTTCTCAACACGATCGCCCCAACAAGTGGGCAAAGAACATGGGGGTTCATTAGGTCTTCCCTTTGTCTTGGGCCTCCCTGGGAAGGGGTGCCAAGGATGGCTTCGCTGCTCACAGAGCTATTTCAGGACTCAGTGCATTCTGACCTCCTCCGCAAGCTTGAAGCCCTCACCTCCTTCTAAAGTGCTTTCACTCCACAGCCAAGAAAAGGTGAGTGCGGGGAGAGGAGTCCGCAACACTCCCAGCGCTGATGAGACTCGGAAATTTCAAAGGAGCTCTGGTTTGTTTGGGAACCAGTTCAGAGGTTAAATTAGAGAGAGCCTCCTGGTAGGCACACCTGCTCACACACAGAGCCTACATCATCTTTTATTTTTTAGCTGAAATTGGGTGATAGGGCTATAACCATACCTTAAAGATCTGGTTCAATCCTCCTCCCTCATTTTATATATAAGAGAAATGAATGAACCCTCCAAGGCACAGGCGCTCTAAACGCTGTGGAGTGTTTTTCCTACCGCCTTGTCAATGAATCAATCTCTGTACCTCTCTTTCTCTCTCATTATTATGCTTTGGTCTGTAAATTCCCATTTTTGAGAGATTAAGTCTTGCTTATTCCACAATGTTTCCCAATCATTGGCCCCCAAGTTCCTGCCCCCTAATTGGCAGTAATTCTCCTCATTCAGGAAGGCGGTGAGGGGTGTGGCTGGATTAATTTGAGATGGGTTGTGGGGAGAGAGGATTACTGTTTTCACTCAATCACATTTTTTTAAAGATTGTATTTATTTACTTGACACACAGAGAGAAAGAGAGCATAAGCAAGAGGGAGTGGCTGGGAGAGAGAGAAGGAGAAGCAGTCTTCCCCGTTGAGCAGGGAGCCCAATGCAGGGCTCTATCCCAGGACGCTGGGATCATGGCCTGAGCTGAAACCAAGAATCAGGTGCTTAACTGACTGAGCCACCCAGGCACCCCTGTTTTCTCTCAATCACATCTTAAAATTATAGCAGGGATGCACTCGAAGGAGCCATGGACTGGATGATTTCCAATCTGTTCTCCTGCGTCCCATATCTCCTCTCCATACCCCAGGCAAATCTGATCCTGTTGGTCCCCTGTTTATTGACCTTTCATGGAACCCCCTTTGATCCTGGGTACCTGACACCTGGGGGTCTTCAGAAATAAGTCAATAATATTAGGGATGTTTCTAATGTATGTTTTCATTTCTGATAATATAAAAATTAACAGACGCATTTTTCTGGGTCACCAGGATGCTCACCTTCTAACGGAATACTGCCAAGCAATTAAGTGTTTGTGTTTGTGTTTACGACAGTGGTGGTGACAAGCTGTACTTGTTTAATACTGAAAGCTAATGAGGAAAGAGCACAGGCCAACTAAATACATACATTATGCTTTCTTTCAAAGTGAAGGTCAAATGACCTCAATGTTCACTGTACGAATGAAGATTTCCCAGTAGCTGGCACGGAGGGTGTACTGGAAGTCAGCCCATGGCACATGGTAACAGAAGTATGACAAACACAAAAAAGCCTGCACTGTCGTGCTCCGAGCCACACACACCTGTGATTTAGACAAACAACTGAGAGTATCACATCGAACTCTTTAAATGTTTATTTTATTGGCTTTTAGTGTCATGTGCATTTAGTCATACATTTCTTTTGATCTTTTTCAGTTTTATTAGAGCTACAAAGACTGCATTCTTTCATATATGTGTACATATAAAGCTGCATTATAATAAAAATATTTTCGTCAACATGAAGGGTTGATATATGTATCCATCAGGGCCCCTACAGGGAAAAGAAGGCACTTACCTGAAGAAGGATTTACTGAAGAGAATTTCATGAAGGGGTGTGAGCAGGGTTAAGGGAATGAACAAAGGTCAGTAAGGAATCCAAGAATTGGCAACCGGGGGCTGAGGGGTGAAGACAGGTCTACTGGAATGCAGAAGGAGACAGAACAGCTGGGAGAGGGGATGCTTGACAGGAGCTATAGCCTACAGACACTGAACTGCTTCCAGAACATAGAACTGAAGGAGGGAGGGAATAGGGGAATAAGTACCTGTTCTCTCTTCCCACCGCTCTCTGATCACCCCAGTGCCTCCCCACTGTCCCAACCACTGAGAAGCAGAGGGCCAGGGACCCTGGATGGTGCTATCCATAGAAGACAGCCTTCAGGGCCACAGAACAAGGCAAAGAAGGGTAGAGATAGATGTGAGAGCGGGAGAGAATAACTAGAATAATAGGGATTTTAATTTTTTCCTTTTAGAAGTCGAACATACATTATTCAAGCTTGAGAAACACTGTCCTGAAAGCTGACGTCCACAATGTTGTCCCCAAAATGCTCCCTCGCCTGGACCTCACCCACCTCCCCATCCTAATCTCTGGCCATGTGAAATCAGCAATTTCAACCAATTTCAACTATGTTTCCAGCCTCTATCCCTTCTCTAAAGTTGAATTCCCTGCTAAATCTTAATCCCACCTGCTTCTTTGCCTTCAACCTGCAAACAGTAACTCAACTTGCAAGATTTAACACAAATGTTAATCTTGCTATAAAACCCTTTGTGACTCCCTTTAGCACAGACGAAACAATTAACTAGTACTCCTCTGGCATCCTAGTACAATACCTGCATAGTTGTACAGTTGCACTGAAGACAGTACAATAATGGTTCTCATCAGCAACAGACTCCAATTTCCTAAGGGGCAAGGTACAGGTCTTATCTTTCACCAATTAGAAGAGTCTGCCATATAACAGAACTCAGTAATTACTGGGAAGGAAGGAAGGAAAAAGGAAGGAAGGAAGGAAGGAAGGAAGGAAGGAAGGAAGGAAGGAAGGAAGGAAGGAAGGAAGGAAAAAGGAAGGAAGGAAGGAAGGAAGGAAGGAAGGAAGGAAGGAAGGAAGGAAGGAAGGAAGAGTGAGAGAGGAAGTGGAAGGAAAGGAAGCATTACATAAGACCACATGAGCATCTAAGTTTTGTCAACATATGATCTTGGGCTTCTCTATTGGTTTCAACATTCTTATCAATAAAATGAAGAGAATAATATCAAGGTCCTCATGGATCTTGAGAATACTAAATGAGGAAAGACAAGTGCATGCTCTTAGAACAGTTGCTGACTTTCTGAAGACAAGGAAGAATATTCATCTATTTCTCCACTGTCTCCACATAGCCACTGTCTTTCAGGAAATGAAAACATTTGAAACTCTGATCAAGCGAGTTTTCTAGATCTGCCCCTGAGCCTAATAGACTAAGTATGTGCCCCACAGACAGACCTACCCATGGTTACTTGTATTTCCCTCTAGGCAGGAAAATTGCTGCTTGGCTGAGCAGGAAGGAAGGAAGTAAACTGTTAAAGATATGTGGATGGAAACATGTGTTCTTCCTTCTAAAGAATAAACACCTAGAAGATTTTTTTTTTTCACATGACTGAATGACTGACTAAGTGGATAAATGGATGAATGAATTTTCTTCAGTAAGGAAATATGCTACTTGCATGACTGGTGTCCCTGTTATCCAACTAATTTTACTCCTGGAGAGAAATTTTAAACCAGTGCAGAACCCATAGGAACCCCCAACTATATGGGAAGGAGCAGAAAGAAGTCAACACCTACTGTCTAAAATCAAATCAAATCAATATTAAGTTCTTACCTATCAGGTCATTCACCGCCAGAAGACAGCATCCCAATGATAACCCAAAATCAGACTAAAATAAACTGAAAACAAGAAGTATTATAAGAGGCTCTAACATCTTTCATGAGTTTTGGTTTTCAACATAAATTCCCAGATGTCCAATGGACTTCTATTCATTCTTGTGTTTCTGCCTCCAAAGTCCTAAATGAATGTCAAGTGCCTGTCAGTTGTGGAAAGGGATTTGCTCCCAGGCTTGTTCTGTTGGAGACATTGAGGCAACTTTGTGAGTCTCTGTTTAATGAGGCAATTCTACAAACGCCAGTGTTATTTTTTAGTAGACTCAACATAATACAAGTTTGCATTGTCACAGTAGAATACTTACTCGTTTATATAACTTGGGCTTCAGGGGTGTATACTCCACAGGTGAGCCAACAAGTTCAACAGTGGCTCCTGTTGGATAGGAATTCTTCTGCCATTCAGTTTTGCATGTACTGTTGCAAATGACAAGAGAAGGGGAATAAACCATCTGAGCAAAGAGGGTCGAGTTGAGGATTCTCCAGGTTGGAGGGTTCCAAAGGTTGCAACTTTTAAAATAGTCTCCAACTTTTCTATATCTGCTTTAAAATCCAATATGTAAAATCCTAATAACATAGGGCAAGCTCTTGTGAATAGATTGCTTTAAAATTTTACAATATCCTAGTACTTTGATTTCCATCCCACTGTAGTGTCTTCTTGCTGATTCATCCGCAGCCTGTGATTCAGTGTGTGCTTTAGATCTTTCTTTTGATACTTCCCTGTTTTACCACATTTTAGGTGTTTGGGTTTTCTGCCTTTAAGTGTACTATTTCGTACCTCTTCATTTTGAGTTTTACCCAGCTTTTCTAGGGCATGTGAATGATTTGTCAAGGTCATTTTGAATTTTCTTTTTCTTTGCCATAAGGTACACGTTAGGCTTATTTTGACAGTTTTCTCATTCTGTACTTGGAACCTGCAATGGTTTGACTATCATCTAGGACCTCTCTCCAAAATGCCACTTGAAATGCACCGCTGGTTTGCTTACAAGTTGACAACTCTCTTTTTCAAATGGTATTGGAAAGGATCATTCATCCAACTAACAAGATCATAATTTTTAAGCCTATGGTTGAAACTATTATTTACACAATCAAAAATCCTCATTGAGATTAAGAAAAATCATTGTCATGCTTCATCTGAGAATCAAAACAGGAAACCGTATTGGTCTAGAAGCCTCACTTGTCAAAGTGCGTTCCACGGACAAGTAGCTTCAGCAGCATCGGGTAGCTTCTTAGAAATGCAGAATTGCAAGCCCTCCTTGAGACCTCCTGGATAAAAATCCGAATTTAACAAAACCTTGGTGATGCATATGCATATTCAAGTTTGAGAACCAGTGCTCCAGATGATTGATTTCTTTGATAAAGTATCCTGTGTTTTCCTAGGTGAATGTAAATTGATAGGCTAATGATTTGCCTTATGATTGCCCAGATATGGATGGGGCTGTAATTTTCAGGGTAATCATTTTTCAAGGATGGCACCACATGTGCCCTCTAGCAATCCTCAAAGAATTTTCTACTCCTACATGATTGCTTTATAGAAATATTTAGAAATTGCATTACCACCTCAATGTATTTCAAACTTCGCTCTTTCTCACTCCTCTCACACTCGAAGGAACACTTTGAATAGTTGAGCAGTTTATATAAAGAAAAAATAAAATTACTGAATTTCTTAACATGGGTACCAAGTGCTAGATTTTTAACTGACCGAAAAGTGCAATGTTTAAGGAAAATAAAAGCATAAACGCACATACATTGACACAACAGTAATTTGATTCTGAACACACTGGCTTTTCTAATAAGCTGTTCTATGATCTCATGGGCAATCACTCCACTTCTTTGGACCGTCAGACTTCACTGCGTAACGTAGGAAGTGTGGGCTTGGACTGAGAGTTGGGTTGCAATACTAACTCTACTACTAATTATGTGATCTTTGGCATATTGCTTAATCTCCCTCAGATTCAGATTTACTATTTGTAAAATGGAAATGGTAACAGTACCTATCTCTTAGGTACTTGAGAAAATCAAATAAACTAGGCATGAAATAAAACCTTCTGGATGATACGGGATACCCAACAAATAGTTGTTTGTTGTTGTTGTTATAATGATAATCAAATGTTATCAAGGTTTCCAAAGATTGAGGACCCCCCCGAAATTCATTCACTATTTTATCTCCAGTTCCCGGCATATAGTAGGGGCTCATTAAACATGGGTTGAATCAATGATCAAATAAATGATAGACAGATGAATGGATTAATGGGTCTAGGTTTCCTCAACTATAAAATGAGAACGTTCCACTAAATAATTACCAAGTTCTCTTCTAATTTTGAATTTTTCACCGATATTATACATAATCCTTGGGTTTGTGTTTAGCACTGACTTCCAGATAAATTCCAATCTTAAAAGCAAGAATATGGGCATGTTCAGGAGAAAACTTTTGCTATGGCCGAGGATAAAGTTACTAAGCACGCTAGGGGAAGCCAGGGGACAAAACTGTGATATCCCAGGGAACACGTTCAGCGAGTCATTCTGGTTGTGAATGTCATCCATTGTTGCTTTCAGCAAACCAGGGATCCAGAAAATAGGTAAGTGCTAATGACCCCAAGGAAAAAGTGCCTATCTATTTTCATACGCACACCTAGAAGAAATTACACCTTCCTGACAACTTGATTTAGATGAAATGTCATGAGAAAAAGAATGTGTTCAATTTTTCAACAGGGAAAAAAAAAATCCAGTAGGTAACTCTGTCAGGTCTTGGGGGTGAGATTTTCTTGATATTAAGCTGATGATGCCCTGTGTATAATATCAACCCCTTGACTTTTATTTGTATAAAAATAGTTTTCTTCACAAATTCAAGCATTGGTAATTATTGTCCATGCTTGGAATCTGATCCTGTCAGAGCAAGAGCTAGGAAAATATTTCTTGAATGGAATTAACCCTACCACTACAATTCTGGGTGGAAGATAGAACAGGTTTAGGCATTTTTACTTTATGGAACAGATGTCAAGGCTTTAAAGGCTCAAAAATTGCTCAAGTGCACTTGGTAAGCAGTAGTAAAGTTCAATCTTGAACCACTGACCATTGCCCCAAAGTCAGTGCACTACCAGAACACCACACTGCCTTTCTGGAGCTGCAGAAGCTGGATTGGGACCAGGATTCATTCATTCAATTAACATTCATTGGGTACTTGCTAGGTGCTAAATAAGTACCTAATGATAAGCAAATCAAGCATAATTACTGCCTCAGGTAACATCGTCGGGAGCTATATAGGCTGATAAAGGATGAGGATATATTGTCCACCTCCCACCACGGCTATCCTTCGGTATTCAGATAACCCATTTTAAATATTTTGGAAAAAAAAAAAAAAAAACTATACCTCTCAAATGACCTGATGTTAGACTTTGAAATGGAAAGGCTTTGTGACCAGGCAGATCTCCATGTAAGTCTGTCTTCTACTGCATGTTGGCTGAATGACCTTGGGAATGAATGTCAGGAGGTTCCTCTTCCTGAACATCAGTTTTGTCATGCAAAAATTGGGATATAATGCACATTTTGAGAAGTCATGAGAACTAAGTAAACTATAATTCAAGAAAGGCTGGAAGGTGGGTTCTATCATAGAATAGGGGCTCAAAAAACTTCATTGTCCTCCCCTTTTTTATTTCTTATCTTAAAAGTCAATGGCAAACACCCTGTTTTTCTTTGCAGATGTAAATTCCCATGAAAAGCAAACAAAAGAGGAATAGAAAGAAGAAACAGAGCGATTGGATGCCTACTTGGAACACATTTGAATTGCCTAATTGGTCTCCACATTCTAACAAAAGAGATTGGGTGGTATCTTCCCAGTGGTCCCTGAAACACGGGAATAGGTGACTCAGAGCCAAAGAACATGTGGTTTATCTCCCTGCCAAGAGCTTTAGCAAGGGGGCAGCCATGATTGCACATAAAAGAGCCTTGGGGATGGCTCTCCCAAGAAACCAAAGTGTGGAGTGGGCAATCACCATGGACTTCTGGCTCCAAACATTCTGTGTGCCTATATAAAACACTGAGCATCTTTTTTTTTTTTTAATTTTTTATTATGTTATGTTAGTCATCATACAGTACATCATTAGTTTTTGGTGTGGTGTTCCATGCTTCATTGTTTGGGTATAACACCCAGTGTTCCATGCAATACGTGCCCTCCTTAATACCCTTCACCAGATTATCCCATTCTCCCACCCCCCTCCCCTCTGAAGCCCTCAGTTTGTTTCCAAGAGTCCATAGTCTCTCGTGGTTCATTCCCCCTTCTGTTTACCCCCCTTCATTCTTCCCTTCCTTCTCCTACCGATCTCCCTGTTATTCCTTATGTTCCACAAATGAGTGAAACCATATGATAGTTGTCTTTCTCTGCTTGACTTATTTCACTTAGCATAATCTCTTCCAGTCCCATCCATGTTGCTGCAAATGTGAGTAATCATCCTTTCTGATAGCTGAGTAATATTCCATTGTATATATGGACCACATCTTTTTTATCCATTCTTCTGTTGAAGGGCATCTCAGCTCCTTCCACGGTTTAGCTATTGTGGACAATGCTGCTATGAACATTGGGGTCCATATGGCCCTTCTCTTCACTGCGTCTATATCTTTGGGCTAAATACCCAATAGTGCAATTGCTGGATCATAGGGTAGCTCTATTTTTAACTTTTTGAGGGACCTCTACACTGTTTTCCAAAGTGGCTGTACCAACCTGCATTCCCACCAACAACACTGAGCATCTTTGATGATAATATGATTATTAAAAATTACTATGGTACTTCTATGATTTGTTCTCAATCTGCCTTTCTATTCTATTTCACTATTCATTCCTCCTTAAAAGCCCTGTACTCAACCCAAACTGAAATATTTGATTTTCCTTCCATTTGTTCTGAGTTTTTATGACTTGGATCATGCTGTTTTCTCCCCATGGAATGACTTTTTCCCTTTGCTACTTCAAATCTTATCTATCCAACAAGACCCAGGTTAAACACTCCTTTTCCATCAAGATTTCCCTGAAATACCCACCTCCTGTCCCATTGCCACCTAGAATTAAACTCTGTCTGCTCTGCTCTCTCATTGCACTCCAAATCTGTTTCTTGCTGTACACTCTCTATCTTGTATTAATGTTATTTCTGTGTGTGTCATACCTTCCCTTCTAGATCTGAACTTCCCTGAGGTGGGAACCACACTGGACTCAGTTTTACCAAAGCCAGTGACTGACATATAATGAAGGCTCAACAAATATTCATGAAATTAATGCAAATAATGGCAGCAGTGATGATGATTATGATGATGATGGTGATGGTGATGGTGAGCAACTAACATTAATTAAAGGTAACTGTGTGTCAGGTCTTCTTCCTGGGTTCTTTATATGGCTTCTCTCATTGAATCCACTCCGTAAACCTCCCTAGTGGCTATAGTTACAATCTTCATTTAACAGATTACAGAATTGAGGCTCTGAGATGATGATTCACCTACAGAAAGTCCAAAGCCAGGAGCAACAAGAAAAAGGGTTTTAACCAAGTTCTTCTCCTTCAGAGATAGTATTAAGAACAATAATAATTACTGTGATAGTTTATTTTATGTATCAACTTAATTGGGTCACAGGGTGTCCAGATTCAGTATTGTTTCTGGGTGTGTCTATGAGGGTGTTTTCAGATGAGTTAGCATTTGAATCAGTGCACTCAGTGAAGTAGATGGTCTTCCCCAGTATGGGTGGGCACCCTCCAATCCCTGAAGGGCCTGGAGAGAACAAGATAAGAAAGGAGTTCACTCCATTTTCTTCCTTCCTCACTGCTTGAGCTGAAATATCTCATCTCATCTTCTGCTGCACTTGGACTGGGATTTACACCATTGGCTCCCCTGGTTCTTAGGTCTTCAGACTTGGACTGGTACAGTTTTCCTGGATCTCTGGCTTGCAAATGGAAAATTGTGGGACCCCTTAATCTGCACAATTGCAAGAGTCAACTCCTCATAATAAATTAAGTAATTGATAAATAGCTAGATAGATAGCTATTTAGATGCAGAAAAAGATGATAGATAGATGATAGATAGATAGATAATAGATAGATAAATAGATAGATAATAGATAGATAGATAGATAGATAGATAGATAGATAGATAGATAGATGATAGACAGATATCCTATTGGTTCTGGTTCTGGTTCTCTGGAGAACCCTGACAAATATATAATTACCTAGCTGTTCTTGTTCTTATGTTCCCATTGCTCTTCCCTTGTTCTTATGTTCCCATAATTTTAGGAAAGCACTCCTGTAATTTTAGAATTATGTAGCTTCTGAAGAAATCTTTCAAACTCATTTCTTCTTTATATTCTTTTTCCCCCTCTCTTTCAAAAATGAGGCTTTTAACAACCACTTAGTGAAAGGACATCTGTGGTTAATTCTGACCAGAGCAGAACTAAAAGGACACCCCCCACCGAACAGACACAAACCTTTGATGCATACTGAGTCCCAGCTGAATCAAGTGCTTTCAACTTCCTTTTAAAAGGAGTTATTCCCGCAGGAGTCTATTTAAAGCCCCGTAGATATTAACAAAAGCAGACAGCATGGAGCAGCACTACACCCATTGATAACGGCGAGAGAGAGATGGGGGATTCCCAAGTTCCTCCGTTATCCCACAGGTCAAGTGAAGGCGGTGAGTCTTCTTGCAGAGTGTGCATGGCCTAAAGAAGTGCATCTATCTTCACCAGTTAGCGTTCTAATGAGGAGACACATGGTTACATACGATCAAGGGCTCAAATGCGTGACTCCCATATGCTTCAGGCAGAATAACTAGAGAAGGGGAGTGAAATAATAAAAAATAGCCTAGGGTCTAGCACAAGTGTAGTGTGTGATGGCAAGAGAAGAGGGTGATGGAATTTCAGAATATCTGAACTCATTACAGCTCATCTTCCCATCCAGAATGGTCCTTGGGGGTTCAAGGGCAGGCAGAAGCAGTACAACTTGGGGTTCATTAAAATGGTGTGGGCTGCACTTCTACTAAAGTTCTTAACACACGGATGGAGAATAAGGATCTCAGTCATTCCTTGTCCTCCTCCTCTTGCATTGCCATAGCCCATTGTCTTACTTTACATCGGGCTCCCTGGCTAGTCCGGGGCACCATTTTCTCTGTATTCCACATTTCCTCAGCCATGTCTGCTTACACCCACCATACACAAACACAGCACGTGGCCTTACACTTTGTGGATACTCAAGAAACATTTATGGGGGGTGATTTTACAGAGACAGCCCAGTCTTTTTATCTTTGGCGCTTAGCACATGATCAATAAATGCAGGCTGGAATGGAACGAGGGGTGCGTGGCCAACGAAGGGTCTTTTGAAGCTCAGTGAGCTCAGTTGCTTGATTTCGGATAGATTTTGTGCCTTGGCAAGAAGGTATCCATTTCCAAATTTGAAGCATAAATTCCATTTAATTAGTGACATGAACTAGATGCCCACAGCTGCTCTTTCTTGCAGTGGCCAAGGGCCTGGGGGGGAAATAGCAGCAATGAGTGCAAAATGAATAAAATGGGGAGGGAGGGAAGAGTGGGCACAGATGGGCTCTGCAGACCTCTTCTTACTCCACTGATCTTGACCCGGTGGAAGTGACATCAGAGATGCAGAGACACATAGCTCCTGGCACACTGGCCTTTAGATTTCTCCAGGAGGGCTCTTGGGGGCCCCTAGACTTTCATCTTCTTTATTCTCATACAAATATACAAAGAGAAGCTATGAAGCAGCATAGTTTAGTGGACTGTACATAGAATTTAGAATCAAAAGACTGGGTTTAACCCTTGATGCCATCTGCAGACGCTAACCTCCTGCCCTTAAGCAACTCCCCCTTCATGGCTTAGAGCCTTAGTTTTCTAACCTGCTAAATGGGAATGACAATTCTGATCCTGCCCACCTCAAGTGAGTTCATATATAGCAAGTGTAAAGTAAAAAGCATCATATCAATGCCGATGAATAAACAAATACTTACCAAACAAGGGCCATGGCCCACTGCCCTATTAGGAACTTTTCTGCTCAATAATCTCATCCACTTTCGACAATACCCCTGTGTAGGTATACTGCCCTCAATTTACAGGGAAGGAAACTAAAGAGAATTTTTATATTTGGCAGAAGTCACAGAGTTCACACATCTCGATTCACCATCCCTTTCAACCTACCAATTCTTTTCATCTACTGGCTGTCCCTACTCCCATGTAAGCGGAGTCACCAACCCTGACACTAAGTCCCCCTGTGGTTCACATCCGGGCTTAAAGCTTTAAAGTTCAGTATAGTAACCACCCTCTGAGCCTCCAGATTCAGGCGTGATTCACTCAGCCCTCAATCCACAAGTTCACGCTCTGTGTAAAGCACTATTTCAGGCTCTGTGGAGTGCTTTAAAATGTATTAGTGGCAGTATCTTCCTTCATGGAGCTTATATTCTAGAAAGAGAGACAATCCAAGAAAAAGTTTTCGTAACAGCATATATCACAGATAGATGACGACAACCAGTCGCATTGATCATTTACTATGTTTGCTGTATACCAGACTCTCCTCTGAGCATTGTGCATATACTAGCTGTGGACATAAGTGAGGACCAACCAGATGAGGAAAAGCTATTTATTCAGAGCTCGCTACGGCAACGGAGCCAGTCACCATCACTCACATTTGGCAGAGACTCAACTACAGGCAGAGGAGAGGGACAGCTTTGTAGAGGACAGGAGGGAAGGCTGCAGGGGTGCCCCAACTGGAGGTTGTTGGCGTGGGTAAGCTGGAGGTTGGCTAGGTAGATGTAGGACACCTTATGTGACCGGTGAGGGGAGCATAATTGGTTTTGTCCACTTGGTCCTAAGTTGGAAGTGTGGGCAAAAAGCAAGGAGGCTGGTGATTATTAACTCTTGACCATTAGGGGCTGATTGCTACAGAGGCTATGGTTTCATTTCCTGAACGAATCACTGAAGATTGTGGGGTGTTCTATTTTTACATATCATCTGATCATTGTCTGTCTATTCAGCCTTCTATAATTCACTTGAAGCTCACAACAATCATGGGACATAGACACTGCGCTGGCCAGAAGAAACTGAGGCACCAGAGATTAATTCACCTGCCCAGCATCACATAACTAGTAAGAGGCAGAACTCGGTTCTAACCAGTTTCCTCCAGAACCCCTACCCTTGCCCGCTATGCTAATATAGTTGAATAGGAAAAGATCAACAACACAAAAGGAAATGGGCAAAGAACTGAGCAGAGAGTTTAAAAAAGAAGTGCAATAACCCGTAATATAAAAATAGATGTGCAGTCTCAACCAAATTAAGGGAAATAGAAACTAAATTACAATCAGAAACTCTTAGTATTTACCTCTCTGGTTGGCAAAATCAAAAAGTTTGATGATATACATTGTTGGTGAAATTGTACATTGAAAAATCTGTGAAGGGGAATTTGACAATATCTATCAAAATTACAAAGATATCTCTCCTTGACCAAACAGTTTTATTCCTGCATATTTATTAGACAGATATTAAGCCATGAGTGAAATGACATACATACAGGGCTATTCATTGTCACGTTTATCAGAGCAAACACTGGACGCGACCCAAATGGCCATCAACAGAGGGATGGGACATCCCTAAATACATGTGCACATAAGCATATACATAAACTTACCGTGCTGGGCGCTTTACGTGTATTAACTCACCTAATCCTGGTAACAGTCTTGTGAGGTGGGTACTCTGACTGTATCAGCTGATTAGATGAGTCAGTCAAGGTAGAGAGACGTTAAATAAGCTGCCCAGGGTCATACAGAGGGTTTAGACCCAGGCAATCTGGCTCCAGTCTATTCTTAACCACTATGCTATACCCAATAGCTATTAAAAGAATACTGGGGGAGGGGCATTAAGGAGGGCATTTGATGGAATGAGCACTGGGTGTGATATGTAACTGATAAACCACTAAACTCTACCTCTGAAATTAACAATAAACTCTATGTTAATTGATTTTAAATAAATAAATAAAATAACATGGTTCTATATGTACCAGTCTATTACGATCTCCAAGATATGTTATAAAGTGAAAAAAAAAAAAAGCAAAATAGGGGCAAGCTACAGAATGGTATGCATGTGTGTTTTTTATGTGTGTATATATACATACATATATATGGATATGTATAAAATATATTCAGAAGGATATTCAACTTGGTAGGGGAACTGAAGGATGGGGATGAGAAGGAAACAATTTTACCATAAAAACTTATCTTTTGAAGTTGGACCATAGACATGTCTTCCATTAAAAATATAATCATAAACACTAACTCAGCTCATATCACTCTCCTGCCGGAAACCCTTTAATTGCCTCCTATTGCACTTAGAACAACCAACTCCAGACTCCGTAGCACAGACGAGGTTCCCCTGATCTATGCCTTCTTCTAGTGGAGTGTGCAACTCTCCTGGCTTTCTCTGCCCAGCTTCTCAGGCCTTCTTTTATAGCTTAAACATGACAAACCCGTTCTCACCTCAGGGCCTTTGCACCTCAGCGTCTTCTGCCTACTATCTCTTTTCCCATGTATAGCAACAGCTTGGCTGCTTCTTATTCCATAAGCCCTGACTTAGCTCCGCAAGCATTCAATTTAAAGATGTTTCCCCGATTCCCGTTATTCACAGTACCTTGTTTTATTTTTTTACAAGTAGCTCTATTTATAAGCTGTAATTATTTAGTTTGAGTCCACATTTTTACTGCCTTTGTAATTTTTTTTAACTAGAATAAGACTTCATTTGTCTTCTTTTACATGATGGTGCTAACACACAGTACAGGGCTTGGCAAATAGTAGGTATTCAATAAACATTTGGTTAATTGTTTAATTAATTAACTAATTAACCCTGTTGTTCACATAGAAAGAAACCCAGCGTGTATGGGGATTTGAAGGACAGGATTTCCCGTCCCAGCTTACAGTATAAGTAGGAGACAGGATGTTTTCACAGGAACTCTTCCAGTCACTTACTGAAAGGGTCCCCAAAACACTTGAGTGGCAGCTGTTGTAGGATCCTTGGGGGACCCGGGGGGGGGAGAGATAAATGCATAAGTTTTGAAGTTAGATAGGCCAGCATTCAAACTGATGCCTAGCTGCACATTCTGTGACTTTGGGTAAAAACTATTTAATACCTATGAGGTTGAATTGTGTCATGCAAAATCAGGACCGTGGAAATAGTATGAGAATGAAATTAAACAAAAGCGTCCATCTTGGCCCGTGGTCGTCCCTCAATTATCGGTAATTATCTGAGTGCTCCCTCTAGCCCTCTCTTAAATGCACAGGTGCCTTTGGAAGCCAGAGGGAGACTGCAGTTACTGAAGGCAAAGCCTGCTTGAAGGCCTGGCATTCCTCAAAGTCTGGAAGGAGGGTCCTTCCCCCAAGACCACGCTTACTGCTATTTCTCTGGGCCTGGCGATGTTGATGATGATGATGATGATAGGACACCTATCAAGCTTTAGGGTAGCAAACCCTAAAGCTACTAGAATAGTCCTGACGACACTCAGGCCCCAGCTTACTCTCCTGGTCTTGTGGTGCAGAGCTGCATTTCCATAAAGAGCGCAGTGTGCCCTGCCAATTGCTATTTCATTAGTATTACCCAAGTTCTGTTATAGGAATAAATTTGGAGCACAATGACTGCACGTCAGGTCCTTTCGAACGCTTTGATGAAGGAGGATTTGGATGTCATTTCTTTTTCTATATTATTCCATTTCTCCTTGGGCTGTGGAACCAAAGTTGGCTGGATCCTGCAAAGCACCAAGGTGATCACCGACCTGCCTTTTCCCTCGGTCCCAGAAGATCAGAGAACCTGAGTGCGCCAAGGAGGGACAGACTCCTGGACTTCAGACAGGCCTGGGCCCCAGGGGAAACCATGCCTCAGGGGGGCTCGAGCCACTTGCACGCAAGTCATGCTTCCCCCGGACAGTCCATCTGTCATGACTCACAGGAATGATCACAGGGACCCTACACGGCAGTGCCCTTGGACATGGCGTCCTTCTAGCCCACCTGGAAGGGCGCAGTCAAGACTGAGGGGAGCGGGAGGCTGAAGCGTCCTGGGTGGCTTTGTGCAATGCCAGAGGAAGGATGTGGACTCCTGGCGTGCTGTTTTCCTGAGACACACTTCCAGGCCCCTCAGACTACTTCCCACCAGCCAGGAGGAAGAAGCAAGTTAAGTAGCTAGCCAGAGAAAGACAGAGTTCTGCCAGCCAAACTCATCGGTCTGTCTTCAGGCTCTGAGAGTGTGAAATGGAAATGGATGGTATCCAGGGAGCCTGCTCTGATTTTATTATTTTGAAATGCTCTGGACACAGATTAACTCTCTTTGCCTGGTGTTCGGCTGTTTTTCTTCTCTTCCTTCTTCTAGGGGATGGGGACATGATGCTCAGTGATAAATTCATGGGACAGCAATATGTCTCCACCGCACCCTCTCAACATGCCTCTCTCATCCCTTCTGGACAGATGCTCCGTCTCAGAGCCGTGCCCCCACTGAATCAAACCAGACACACTCCTTCAACGCCGCCCCAAACAGCCAAGCTGCACTCGTCAGGGAGAAGAGAGGAGGGGGGAGAGGTGCAGGGTGGTTACTCCTCTCTGTGTGG
This sequence comes from Ursus americanus, assembly GCF_024610735.1. Lineage (NCBI taxonomy): Eukaryota > Metazoa > Chordata > Mammalia > Carnivora > Ursidae > Ursus > Ursus americanus. The sequence continues at coordinate 42,232,906 of NC_142142.1, forward strand.
GGGTGGAGGGCACCCATCAATCTCCCAGTGGTCTGCTTCCCATCCTTAGATGGTTTCCATCCACTCTACAGTGATACAGACAGTCTTCCTCTGGCAAGGTTTAGCTGCTTCGCTTCCAGCACCTCGAGGAACCCTGGCAGGAGGTGGGTCACCTAGAATGAGTGATGATGTTGGCCTCCTCCAAGCTGTAGCTGAGGGAAGTCACAATGAAATACTGCAGGCGCCATCTGTGAAGAACACAGACATCCAGAAAGTCGGCAATCCCCCTGCAAAGCAGCCACGGCAGGGCCAAGGGTTAATTTGAAGAAGGCAGCGCCGGCCACAGAAGCACCTGAGGCCGCCCCTTTTCAAGAAAAAACTCTCTTCATTCATTGACCGCTTTGATCAGCCTTAGTGTCTCCATCTGTTCAATGGGATGACTCCTAACTGAAAGAACAATGTTGTGGGGTTTTTTTTCACATGTCTTATGCACTATTTTAAATCCTTTGGCCTCCTTTCATACATGCAGTATCTTTCTCTCTAGGGCAGCATGGTATAATGAAGAAGCAAATAGGTTAGGCGAGAATACCAGCTCAGCTCTTGGTTGTCCGACCCTGGGTACGATGCTTGACTTCTCCACGCCTGAACTTTCTCATTTGTAAGTTGAGGATTAACACTGTCTCCTCGGGGGCGAGAAGAGATAAAGATGTGAAATAGCTTTACCATGGCTACTCGAACACTGGTAGCTACTACTGCTATTACTAACTGCCGGCCAGGAACGCGTGTCACGTGTCACTCAGTCCCCTTCCGTGCCTAGCACAGTGCTGCCACATAGGGTAGACACCCCGTAAATATCTGCTAATTGGTATCCTTTCAAGCTTCAAGGCAGAACAGAACTGTATCCACTAATGGTGTTATTCTTGCAGAATGATTTTATAACCCCATTAGTCTGAGAGAACGAAATGGAGCTAAAAATGTTCACGTCAAGAGTTGTAGTATCCAGGCCACTAAACCATTTGATTTTCTTCTTGTCTCCATCAAGTGCCAACATGTGAGTGAATTCATCTCGACTCTCCATTTTGATGTCTGACTCGATGCGAAACCCACTCTGGGAATGAGCTGATGACACCCAAACCGTATCCTATTAACACATCTTCCTTTCGGAAGCTGCTGCTACTTTACAAAATGCCTTTGGGTGTGTTGCAGAGAAAACGTCTGTGGCAAAGGAATCTGGGCTTTGATCGGAATTGTTTTCCTTTGCACTTCTCTCTAGGCGCCGGGAGCATTTGCACTCACAACAGACTGACACAGTTATCAGTGGTTCTCAGGAAAATCAAGGTGAAATACGGCATCTGTTGTCCCCGCGTTCCTGGGCCAAAACACCGTTCCTGAGGACGGCAAGCCATGCAAAGTGCTTGTGTCCTCGCAAGTGTGCAGTCCGGGTCTGACCACCTTGCAACTGAAGCTTTGACTGTTTTGTAAGGACTGGTGTCCTCACCGGGACCTGAATCCCCCTGATCCAGGAAGGTAGGAGCACTGTGCCCTATGGGCAGGTTCAACCCAACCCCAGCCTGTAAGACTGATCCTACCCCCAGGCAGAGGCAGTGCAGGTCCCCTCATTCACAGTTACTGCAATTCCCATTCTGACAACATTTATGAAATCAGACAGCCTGCATTATCTCATCCATTCTTCTCAAAAGCCCTATAAGGCAGGTGGTAGCATGATTCCCATTTTACTTATGAAGAAACAGAAGCTTAGAGAGGTTAAATCTCGTCCAGGTCCAATAGCCAGGAAGTATTGGAGCCAATTCTCCCAGCTCTGCCTCTCCTTGTCCTGCAGCCTGACCTACCTGATACTGCAGATCTATATACAAAGCTTCTCAAACTTCGGCGTGCATGTCAATTACTTGTGAGTGACATGGGGAAAGGGAGGGCTTTACAGAGAAGGAGGAGGGGCATTCTAGGCAGAAAGAACAGCAAGAGGAAAGAATTATAGACAAGAGCAATCAACCACTGGGAGAATTCAAGTAGCCCAGCCCATCCAGCATTGGGTCAGTCTCCCTGGCAGTTCCCATCCTAATAACATCCTGGATGGGCAGGACCATGCTGTCCAGGTGAGGTGAGAGATACAGACGGGGTCTGACCACCAGGACTGCAGGCGACATGAAAAGAAACCAGATGTGAGTTATCTGAGAAGGGTACACAGAGCTGTAGGGCAAATCACAAAGGCCAGTCTGGACGTGGACAGAACTGGGTTAACATAAGATCTGGTGTCCAAAGTTTCAAACCGAATCCAAACCACAGCACATCTTTCCCCTCCAGGACCCGCCAAGCAAAGTGCTAGGTAGCACATACTCCTTTGCAAGGACACAATCCTTGGTTGAGATATTGGAAGCCAGCCTTGGTGTCTGGGCCTCCGTTCACTAGATGTTTGCTATTCAAAACATAGTGTGGGACAAATATCACCTCTGTGGTGTTCTCGCCAGAAACACATCACCTGGATCTAATTATGGAATATCAGCCCATCTCAAGTTGAGGGGCTTTCTACAAAAGAACTGGCCTGTACTATGCAAAACTGTCAAGGTCAAGAAAGACAAAAACAGCAGGCCAACTGTTCCAGATTACATGGGACTCAGGAGACACAGTAACGGATGCAATGTGTGATCTCGAATTGTATCCTGGACCAAGGGGGAAAATCTCTATAAAGGACGTTATTGAAACAATTAAAATTTTTTGAATACTGTCTGTTTTAGATAATAATATTGACCAACATTAAGTTTCCTGATTTTGATAAATAGAAGAAAACATCCTTATTCTTAGGAAATAATACATGTACTGAAGAATTTAGAAGTAGAAGGGTACAATGTCACCAGCTTACTTTTGTATAGTTCAGAAATATATGATGATATAAATATGTGATGAGAAAAGAAATAGGGCAAAATTGTTGAATTTTAATTTGGGTAAAAGTATATAGTGTTCCTTGTACCATTCTTGCAACTTTTCTGTAAATCTGGAATAATATCAGATTTTTAATTAATATCAACTTTTTAAGTTCAGAAAGAAAGAAAGAAAGAAAGAAAGAAAGAAAGAAAGAAAGAAAGAAAGAAAGAAAGAAAGAAAAGACTTGAGCTATCTAAGAAGAAAGAAGGGGGCTTTAACCAGCAATTTATTAGAATGACAGACTCTCAGGCCCCATACAGGACCCACAGAATCAGAATCTACATTTTAACGAGATCCCCGTGTGATTTATACCCACATACAAGTTTGGGAATCTTCTTTCTATTACACCCCGGGCTGGCCACCTGGTCCTGGCTCTCAGACATCTCAATCACAAATCACCTCTAAGCTATATCCCAAACTCCTATTCATCCCTCAAACTACAGTTCAGAAATCATCTCCTGTATGAAAATGTTTTTTCCCCTGCCTCCAGCTCCCTTCTAAGATACTGTGCTGTATTCAGTGTGTTCTAAGAACATTTTTAATTGTCTCCCCATTTTCCACATGACATTGGAATTCAGCTTCATTTTTCTATTAAAATAAAATACTTATTCTTTGCGTATCCTCAGCACTGAGTCAGGCAAACACTAGTTTTAGGAAATTTTGAGTGAATGAATGAATGTAAATGAATAAATTTAGCCTTGTGTTGTCAACCCCCATGCTGTATTTAAGTCTTCAGAAATATACTGCTGGGGTCCCAGGAGGGACCAGAGGTAATTTCGATTTGAGCAGACACGAGGTATCTCACCAGCAGGGAGCAAAGGAGTTGGTAGGAAGAGAAGTTCCAGCGTGTAGATATCAAACCTGTAACCCAACATTGCTCCGATGCACTACGAAGATAACTAGTTTCAAGTTTCCTTGAAATTCTTAGCGGTTGTATAAAATTGCCACTGACTTTATGACCCAGCAATGCATTGTTACAGTAACAATTCATTGGTAATGTCCACTTGCTGCAAGATGTGTGGGTGTTCCAAAAATACAATAAATAACAAAAGACACGCTTAGCCAATACAATGGTTTAATCACTGTTACTAGGGGAAAAAAGAAGACAGGTCAAAGAGACAGATATTAGGACAGGCTTGTTTGAAAGCGTGTGACACTGTTATCCTAATGGTTCTGCTCCTTTAAGAGACAGCCCTTTCTCTCAAATCCAGCAGGTGCAAGCAGCCGTATAGGACAGAACATCAGAAAACTCAAATGATGGAAAGGAAAGGCAAGGCTTTGGTTTGGGAGGCATGATCTCCCCCTCTTGCCTTCAAATGCACGATAAAGGATGGATTTATAATGAGCTGATTCTATCCAAGAAGTAAAGCAAATTTAAAAGGACCTACTAGTTACAATCCAGCCTCCCCGGTGTTTTCAGTAAAAGGATAATTTCGAATATCAAACCGAAGCATCCTAGGGTATGTAAGGCTGTGTGGACTCTAGGTCTTTCAATACAGACAAGATCTGCTACCATAGTACTTGCAGAAGAAATATTTTATTTTAACTCAATGTGGGACTTTTTAAGAATTCCCCCAGGAAAGGGGTTTCGCCAAAAACTGGAGCTTAATTTAATGAGGGTGAAAAGTTTAAGAAAGAAATATAAAAGGAAAGTCTTGAAAGCACAGAAGACCCTTGGAGCAGGAACCTGTGCCCAACTAGTTGAAACATATCAGCGATGGCAGTGAGCAGAATCAGCCCTTATGAGGTTCTGAGCCTCTCTGGGGATTTTCACTGAAACTCTCACCAGCCTGCTGCGTGTGCCGGAAGCTTCTCAAATGTGCAAAGAAGAGCCATGTAGGATTGCTTGAGGAAGTTTATTTATTTTAATACCTACTGTGTGCTAGAGAGCTTCATTTATGTCTGTGGGGAGGCAGCCTAACCTCCATTTTGCAGCTACAAAAGCACAGAGAGACCAGAATGGCCTGCCCAAGATCACAGGGTCTTCAGAAAGGTCTCATCTTCCAACGTGAGTGAGGCTAGAGTAGCCCTTTAAAAAGCTGTCTCTGTTTATAGAGCAATCAAGTCACCCCTCCGGTTCCTCTTCCCACCCACCCTCTGAACCTTCTGGACCTGCAGGTTTGCAGACAGATGCCTGCTCTGATCTTCACTTGGGACCCAGTTGCATCTGTTGGCCCCCAATAGATTTATCATTTCAGTCTCCTTCTTTGACTTAAAGGCCACTTTCACTCATGATGTGCCTTCAATCCCTTTTGGTCCTCATTGTAGTATCCCTGAGCCCATGCACCCAGCAATTTTGCCCAGACCTTGAATTTGGACTCCATTGATTAAGAATGTTATTTATGGGCCCCTTAGAATGGCCATCATCAAGAAGACAAGGGATAACAAACATTGGCATGGGTGTACAGTAAAGGGAATCCTTGTGTCCTATTGCTGGGAATGTAAACTGGCGCAGCCACGATGGAAGACAGTGTGGAGTGTCCTCAAAAAATTAAAGATAGAACAACCATGTGATCCAGCAGTTCCACTTCCAGGAATCTGCCGAAAAGAAATGAAACCACTAACTCAAAAAGATATCTGTACTCCCATGAACATGACACCATTATTTCCAATAGCCAAGACATGGAAGTAATCTAAGTGTCCATTGAGGCACAAATGGATAAAGAAGTTGTGGCATCTATGTACAATAAAGTAGTATTCTGCCATAAAAAGTGAGGAAGACTTACCATGTGTGACAACAGAGATGGACCTTGAAGGCACCATTCTAAGTGAAGTAAGTCAGAAAGAGAAAGACAACGACTACTACCTCACTTATACGTGGAATCTAAAAGAACAAACAAACTAAAAGCACCAAACTCTGAGTAAAAGGGATCAGATTTGTGGTTACCAGAGACAGGAGGGAGGGAAGGGGGAATGGGGGAAGGTGGTCAAAAGGTACAAACGTGCAGTCATAAGATAAATAACTCCCGGGGATGGCAGGGACAGCATCCTGATTGAGTTAACACGCCTGTAGGATATATAGCAAGGCATTAACAGAGTAGATCCCGAGAGTTCTTAACACAAAGAGAATTTTTTTCTTTGTTTTTATTGTACCTTTATGAGATGATGGATGCTAACTCCACCTATTGCGGTACTCATTTCACTATATATGTAAATCAAACCATCATGCTGTTTGCCTTAAACTTACACAGTGATATACATCAACTATTGCTCAATAAAACGGTGGGGGGGGGAATTCTAACAGAACACAATAAGAATATATCATTATTCCAATGTCAACAGGCCTGAAAATTTCCTTGATACCATGTATGAAGAAAAGACCATGTTAAGCAAGTGAATGATATCAAGAGGATGAAAGGGAAGGGGGCAGAAGGCCTGGGGAGGACTCAGCCTGTGTCACTGGGGGAGGGCAATCTAGAAGCAGCCAGAGTGGACTGGAGGAGTAAAAGGGCCCACGTCGGGGTCCCATCGTGTCATAGACAGGGTGGTGAAAAAGCGGGAAACCAGGAGCAACTGCTTAACCATTTCAGTGAGAGAGAGGTTTTCAAATATTGTGCATTCTGCATCATAATTATTCAAATATTCTTTTTTAAGTTACTAGTTCTAAGCAGGTAACTGAAGATTTTGATTGACACAGTTATTCACCTGTTCCGAAATACGTAGGTGTCCTCAATGCCTACCATCCCCGTGGGACTAAGAGAGAGCTTGGATTTAGCATGCTCACAACACGGCGCTGTCCCTGGCACACAGTAATTACCCAGGGAGTGTGTAGATTAACAAAGGCATCATGCCTTAAACCATATCTTAGCTAACCATACTGTGGGTTTAACTATCTTCCTCTCTGTATACCACCAGCCTGTACGCTTCACAAAGTGAGGGCTTGTGTCCTGTCGGGTTACCTCCCCAGAGCCAGCCAGAGTTACCACCTAATATAAAAACTGTTTGTCTTATGTGCTAAACCCCCAGTGACTGAGACTGACATTCACGATACTCAACAGCCCAATCCAATCCAGCCTCACTAACGTAATTTCTCACTGACCCATTACTCAAGTACTGCACTGTGTTCCACCCAAATCAGCGTCCTCTTAGCCCCAAGCATATCATGTATTCACAAGCATTCTATTCCAAGCTAAAGGACCATTGCCCTTATATTCTGCCCAGTAATGCCCTGCTCTTCGAGTTCTACAACCATTAGCTTTCCTGGACCATTGTTTTCAACACATTTGCAGCTAAGCTCTCTCTGCCACTTAGTTTAACCTGCCTTGCAGTTTCTTTAGTTTTTATAGCGCTCTGGTCATCTCAATGCTAATGGGAAGAAATATGGCAGCAAAAACCATGCCTTATATTTCTTTATACATAAACATACCTGAAATAATAGAACTAAGCAAACAGGAAGAATTCAATAATGTTGTAGGGCTGGAAATGATAATAATACAACTACATTTATGCGATCATAAATTCAGAATGTATTGTCTAGTGTTCAAATAAGGACACCTAAGTGACTGAAAATTACCCCACGGTTCTGAAGAAGGAATAGCAGTTAGACTAGAGAAATTTACTTGTATTGCCGCTCATTGTTTAAGTATGTATTTTTGTTATTTTTTTTTTTTAATTCCACACTCCCCTTTTCCTTTCTCCTCAGTGTTAACTGAGGATGTTCTGTGCCCTCTCATCCCTGTGGCTGGACAATCAAACATATTCTCTGCTCTCTGGAGGAATCTTCTAAGTTGAGAAGCCTAATTTCTTTCAAGATCCACAAATCAAATCCAAGAATTCTCCCTCTCACCTCCCATTGTTCCACAACCAGTTTAAGAGCCAAATGATGCTCTATCATAGACCTGTAATATACCATTTCATCTAGGCTCTGACACGATTAAAGTCTTAAAGAAAAGAAGATATAGTCATCTCTATCAAAGACTCAATAAAAAAAAAAAGAGTACATGTCCTCTGACATTCATGGTGTGAAGTGAGCAATTGGAAAGTGCAGTATTGGCACATTGGGAGAAAAACTGATGGTTCAGAACTTGTATGAGTCAGCCTTTGTTTTCCATGAACTCAATGCAAACAAGCTTAGGCAGAATGGGGAAGTCATTGGCCCATTATAAGACCCTATAGACAGACTATGTCAGCTGATCTAAGTCAACACATACAAAGACTGGATGCTGACTGGGCTCTTGCTCTCACCTTATTTAATATCACCTTCAATTTTTCATGCTAGGTTTCTCCATGTGGCTAGACCCAGGGCCACTGGCAGTTCTAGAACTTGTGTTTTTTCACCTTGACTGACAGTGTGTAAGGTAGTCTCTTTCTTTGGATTCATTTCAATAGAAGGTCCCAGAGAGATTCTGATTGGCCTGGTGTGGTCACATGACCAGCCCTAGGGCCAATAGGACTCAACAGCATAGTTGCCCATGGATGGAATTTCAAATAAGTTTCACAGGAAAGGAGAAGCAAATTGCTCAGAAAAAGCATTGGCCTCTACTGTATACTTAAAGGAGAAAAAAAATTTTTTTTAAATCCCCAAGAGTTGTTGGTTGGAATGAAAGAAAAAAAGAAGGAAAAGCTTGACAATGGTGAATTCTTTCCTCTAGTGAGCCCCAATACAGAGATGAAGTACTTTTCTATAATCAAAGAAAAGTCTAAAATCAGTATCTACCATAGTCCCCATCACGTTATAATTTCCTGTACAAGACTGTTTTCCCAATGACAACTGAACTCCTTACACTCAAGACCCTATTATATCTTTATTCCTAAGGCCAAACCCAGCACCAGAATATGGTAGAGGATTTTCTGCAAATATATAAGCATGGAAGAAAAAAAGGAAGACAGGGAGAGAAGAGATCCTTCACTCAAGTTGCTTACCATCCAGTGAAAGATTGGACTTGATGCAAGCAATGACACCCCAAGACAGAATAATTAATACTAAGTAGAGTTATAAAGGCATCACTCAGTAGTTCAGAAGAAATGATTTTATCTACTGAGGAAAATCAGATAAACATTCATAAGGAAGTTGACTTTTGAGTATTCCAGAAAAACTCAATTTAGGGACCCAAAAAGAGGAGATGGTGTCCAGATCAGAAACAACACATGGAGACTTTGCATTGCAGCCCTATATTGCTAAAGGACAGCTCTCTTTCCTGCCTTATACATAAATAGGGGGACTTCAGGGGTCCAAGAAGACCTTTGTCCCCTTATCTTCATAAAAAAAAATCATTTTCACCTATTCATTTTGCCTGAAAATTAATGGTAAGGAACAAAGCCTTTCCCTCCATAATTAGGGATGAGATTTTAAAATGCAATATTCCTTGGACCAGAAACAGAGTTGTTTATGTTAAGAAGTAAATGACTGATAGCTCAGGCTTTCTCTTAGAAGCTAACTGTGCCAGAAGGATAAAATGGAGACCTTAGGTACTACAGATCAAAAAGACATTGCTGAGTGAAAGGAGATGAGAGAGAAGATAAAACCAATCCCAGGTGGGCAATTCCTGCATTGCATATTGGGCTGGAAATATGCCATGATGTTCCTTCTAATGCTCTACCTTCTGCTAGGAAGTGAAACAAGCAGCCATTGCCTTCGTTTTTGCATGTCTGAATTTTAGTAGATAAAACGTAGGTAGGAGCTTGGCTCACCACTAGACTCTGTGCTCCACCACGTCAGGGAAAATCAGCCTTTTAATGAGAATCAAATCAGTAAGGAAGAGGGACAACTGGGTGGCTGAGTCAGTTAAGCATCTGACTCTTGCTTTTGGCTCAGACCATGATCCCAGGGTTGTGAGATCCAGTCCTGAGCTGGGCTCCACACTCATCACAGAGGCTGCTTGAGATTCTCTCTTTCCTTCTCCCTCTGCCCCCCACCCCTCACCCCGCCACTACTTACACACTCTCTCTTTCTAAAATAAATAAATAAATAAATAAATAAATAAATAAATAAATATCTTTTTAAAAAAAAAGCAAGGAAGAGTTTTGGTTTAGTATTAATTATCTTGTCACAATGTATTATATAACAAATTCAGGGACTTAAAAATAAACTTCAATCAATGCTCACAGGTACATGATATGATGGTTAATTTTATGGGCCAACTTGGCTAGGCTGTGGTGGCCAGTTGTTGATCAAACCCCAGTCCAGATATTTCTGTGAAGGTATTTTGTAGATGTGTTTAACATTTGTAATCACTAGGCTTTAAGTAAAACAGATTACTCTCCATAATATGGATGGGCCTCATCTGAGCAGTTGAAGGCCTTAAGAGCAAAGGCCCTAAGGAAGAGGAAATTCTGCCTCAAGCCTTCAATGTACAAACTCTGTGTGAGTTTCTCATCTTCTGTCCCAACCCGTAGATTTTTAAACTCAAGACCACATTATCATCTCTTATTTGAATTTCCAGCCTGCAGGCCTGCCCCCACAGATTTCAGACTTGCCAGCTGCCACAATTGCATGAGCCATTCCTTAAAATCTGTCTCCTTCTCTCCATAGATGGATGGATGGATGGATAGATAGATGATAGATAGATAGATAGATAGATAGATAGATAGATAGATAGATCCTCTATTTCTCAGTAGAACCCTGAATAAGACATGTAATTGGATAGGTGGGCAATTCTTTGGGTCCCAGCTCCTCTGGGCTCTCTTACATGTGCGAGTGACCAAGCCCTGCAGGCTGGCCTCTCACGTCCTAGCAGGCAAGCCCAGGCTTGTTCTCAGAACAATACAGTGAAGGTAAAGAAGCAAAACAAGAGATTGGAGGACCTTCTGAGGCCTAAATTCAGAATGAGCACACCACCACATTCTGTTGGCCAACCCAAGTCATGAAGTCAGTTTGAATTCAAGGCGTGAGAGAGTAGACTGCACGCCTTGGTGGGAAGAGTAGCAAAGTCGATTGCAATGGGTGTGGATCCAGGGAGACCATTAGCTGGGACCATTAATGCTGTCAACCTAACATTCTTAGAAAACAGGTCTCTAAAGTTGTCATGATGATGCAACTATGACCTGTAACCTAACTTGATGACAACTAACCCTTTCTAGTTGACTGCGGGAATGCGGCTGTCCTCTGAGTTTTTCTTAATATTTGCCCAAGCAGCCAGGCTGCTAAAAGGAATAAGAGCTGTCAGATCAAAGTATCCTGAATATAATAATCCGTAGACTTTACAGTTCTGTGTACACGGCAGTCAACAGCTTACAAAACATTGTCACATTCAGTATCAGTTTGGATTCATAAGACTCAGGTATAAATGGAATTTTTTAAAAAATATAACAAAAGGGAGAGGAAGGAGTGAAGAAAGAAGGGAGTTGGGGCTTCAAGACATTTCTGCCTCAAGACAAATGCTACACAGAGTACTTCTGTTGGGGGGGGGGGGCTTCTGTGAACCTAAGGGACAGTTCTGAATTAGATTTGGAGATGGATAGTGAGTCAACCGAGATGACAGATGATATTAGGAGGGATATATGGCACCAACTCCTGGAGCAAGAGAGCAAAACAATATCTTTGGAAGATAAATTTAGAGAAGAAAGTCTTCCTAGGTGTAAACAAAAGTATATTAAATGTGGATATGTTTTTTATTTGTTTGAAACATTTCTTTGCTCCGCTTTCCCTCTCTTATTTTTTTTCTTTTTTTCTTTTCTTTTCTTTTATTATTTTTTTTAAAGTTCCATGATTCATTCCTTGCGTATAACATCCAGTGCACCATGCAATATGTGCCCTCCTTACTACCCATCACCGGCCTATCCCATTCCCCCACTCCCCTCCCCTCTGAGGCCCTCTTTCCCTCTCTTAGAAAAAAGGAACAGTGGCAGGGGAAAGAAAGGAGTCCTGAGAAAGAGTGCAGGAAAGGCAAGGAGAAGGGAAAGGCACGTCAAGTCTCCTCTGCCAATTACTCCGGAGTCACATCAGGGAGGCTGGAGGTGGAGTGGGCGAGCACCCTGAGCCATACAGGGGATACCCAACGTCGGAGCTCCAGTGAACGTGGGAGCCTGCTGCGGCATGACTGGGCAAACAAAAGGAGCCGTGAGACATTCACAGGCAAGCTTCACTCTGAAATGACAAGAGATTTAGGCAGATGTGCTAAGAGTTTGAACATCACTGTCCCTGTTGGCGCGATGACAGAACTCCCCTCACAGCTGTCCCTGGAGTAAGGTCAAGTGTTAAAAACATAGCCAGGATTGAACGGTCTGATCACAGCACGCAGACCTTTTCAACTGCTCAGGGATATCAGGGCAGCAGTTTGATATTTATTAAACATCAGCGGGGTCTCGAGTAGAGTACCAATCCCTACGGAAGCTCAGGTTCCAGCTCAGAGAAATTTTAAAGGCATAGAAGAGCAAAAGCGAGGCCCGGTCTGGGCAGTCACCATCACCATAGAGTGAGGCTGAATTTTTACAATGTAGCCACTGTGAGCAGGGAACGAGTCTGCTTTTAGCATGAGATGTTTTATGAATCTTCTCCCTCTTGGAAACTCTTCTACAGTCAGCCATCAGAGAAAACCCTAGATGATCAGGAAAGGTTGGAGTACTTTCTCCAGTGGAGACTATAAAAAGAGATCAGAATAAATGATAGTAAAAGGCAGGAACAGCCACAATCTACCCATTCCAGCATCTTCACTGGTCCTGTCCATCGGAGGAAGTGGCTGGGGTAGAGGGAAAGGGTCTGACTGGGGACAGGTTGAAGAAAGGAGGCTCTGCTAAGTGAAATCAGACAAGGAAGTCCATACAAGAATGTCCAAGGAATGAAAAGCAATTTTAAAAATGATATCCAATAACATAGATCAAAATAAATGTGAATTCAAGATGATTTTGTAAAAGAGACAAAACTGGAAATCTGAAGAAATTGGTTGAACTTCTATCTCTGCCACTTACTGGCTGTCACTCTATCTCCTTGAATCTCAGTTTCTCCCTTGTGAAAGGGCTAGTAATCCTAACTCAAGTGTGAGTTGGGGGAGCATCATGGAGAGGAGGCCTACGAAGGTGCCTAGTCACCTATACATGTAGCTATTCAAATGTTAATGTCTATAATTGGCGTTAGCATCATGTTTGATAAAATGTGATTCTGGCACGTAAATTTGCATATTCATTAAAAGCTACAAAAATGCTGATATAGCTATAGTCACTGTCGAGGACCCGGTAGCCTTCTAAATCTATCAAAAAGAAAATTATAGATAGAAACATGAGTGAAGTAGACCAGCCCTTCTCAAAAGCTGATAAGGAAAATGAAAACCGGACGGTATCCTTAGCAAGACTGTCCCTTTTACTGTCTTCAAACTACATATTCATTCTTGCCAACTCTCAAGGCTATTTTGAGACAAAGCAGAGATCACAGTTTCTCTCTTGGGCTCTTAAGAGCCCCCATTTGTATGGATTGAAAAATGGGGGCACGCGGAAAGACAAGGCAGCTTGCACCAAATTCACATCTGCTGGAAACAGCCAGGCCTTCCCTAGCCGAGAGAACACCCCTGCAGGGTCCCAAGCTCCAGGCTAGGGGTAAACCACAGAAAAGATGTGAAATACGAAACAAATAAAGACCACGTAGGGAAAAGCAAAAGATCATATTCTGAGACATATTTTTAAAATAAGAAAGATAAATTCTAAGAAGGAAATGTGTCGGGAGAACAAGACAAATGTTGAAATAAATAGGAAGGGGAGACAAATTTGGGCCATATACAAAGTAACATTCTAAAATGTTAAACAATGGGAGAAGAAAAGGTAAAACTGGGAGAGTGAGATAAACACCAAAGGGCAATAAATCATAGAAATAACACTTCCGAGAATTATTCTGAAGAAAACGCATCCTGCAAAGTAAGTCTGCAAGAGGAAGACAAATGCAATGTGACTCACAGATACAGATATCATGACAAGGATGAAAACCACTGTTGGGAAGATAAATGCCCCGAGTAACACTGACCGCCCTGGCCTTCCACAGGGAATCTGAATGGTAAGCGTTTCTCTAAACTCTTCCTCTTGGGTTGTTCTCCAGCTCTGCCTTTTCAGGACCGGAGTGGAGGTCACCTCTCCCTTACCTGAGAGTAGCTCCCATTGACTTTGTAAGTGACAGCTGGCCTCAGTCTTAGCTGGACTCAGTGTCTTAGAAGAGACAATGTGCTCTTCAGTTACTGACAACCTCTCCTTTGGGCAAAAGCCAGAACACTGCTTTCAGATTCCCAGATGCAGGCCTTGTCCCGTGGAGGTGAATGGCTTCAAAGATGGCATTTGTCATTACACAATTCGCTCACCTCCCGAAAGCTCTCTCACTGCCTTCGCAGAGGCTGTCAGGATCAGGGTTTTGGGTTTAGACTCATCCCCAGATTCTACTGTGAAAATCCTTGGACAAGATTATTTGTCATGATGAAACCGAGGCAGGCTTTGGAATCAGACTAAGACTTGAAATTCGACGGGAGTGTAGGTCAGCTGTGTGACGTTGACTAGTGAGCTAAACTCTCTGAAGCCCCTGTTGCCTCAGCCAGGAAAGGGGAATAAGGCTTAAGATTTAGGGCTAGTTAGAGACCAGCCTCAATTTTACACAAAACATCTAGCTGCTCTTAGGATTCAAAACCAGTAGCTTGTAGAATAATTACAGTTCAGGACAATCATAATCCTTCCCTGCTTGTGGGATCTGGGTCCAGAGGGACTGGAACCTGGCCACCACAGAAAAGCCCAGAAATGGTGGAGAGGAGGATTGGAAGCTTCAGCATCTCATCTGTGAAAGCAGGAATGAGTCTAATTAAGGAAATAGGAAGCATCCAGAACACGGTGATAACCATTATGCGGAACATCTGTATCATGCCTTACAGATTCATCAAGGGCTTTCACTCAAGAAGGGACTTAAACTTTGGATACCGGGCATAAATGACAGGATAAGACTTCTTACTCTCTTTATAAAACACATTTTGACTTTGTGAAGTAGTTTCACGTCCATTACCCAACATGATCACTTCCACCGTGTAAAAGTAAATGGGGCAGAGACTATCCATCTCGTTCTCACAAAGAGAAAACTGAGGCCCAGAAAGACAGTGACCCACCTAAGGTCGTGCAAGGTCATGCAATCAGTAGGCGGCAGCTAGTTAATGGCTCCAAACCCACAGTGATGCTTGCTGCCAGCCATCCCCATCCCTCTGAAAAGAGAAACATTGCTACTACTTAGGCTGCATCAAGAGGACCCTCTTAGCTAAAAATACCTCATGCAAATGAATTCTCCTCCAGGGAAGAGAATACACAACCAAACAATCAGTGAGGGAGTAAATGCAGTTAACATGAAAATGGAGACCAGGAAATTGGCTCTCCTTTCCCCTCTCAAAGTGCCTGTCCTCAAACCCACTGCTCAGTGTCACTTGTGTGCTTGTAAGAAATGCAGAATTATATCTCAATTATACCCCAATTAAGGAAAAGAAAAGAAAGTTTTTTAAAAATGCAGAATCTGGGGATCCACTGCAGACCCATTGAATCAGAATCTGCATTTTAACAAGATTCCCAGGTGATTCATATGCAAATTATCATTTGAGAAGCAATGATCTAGAATAATTCAGACAGGAAATCATTTTGCCATTGATGTAGTCCTGAATTCACCTTGTCAGGGAAGAGCTCTGTTTTGCACTGCTGGACCAAGAAGACTTTTAGGATCTATGTGCCTAATTGCCTGCCTTCACTCCCTCCCTGAGTATATCCATCCAATTGCCTACATCAGTTTATCCACCTGGATCCCAGCTGGCTCTTACCTCGACAGAACATACCCAAAAAGGCCATAGTTGGAGGAAATCTTTGCTTCAGAAACAGACTTCATAGAGCCGGAAAGGGAATGAACTTGACCTAACCTAGATCATCTCAAAGGTCTCTTGCTTTCCTAAAAATCCCATGGTCAACGTTTCTATATTGCATTCTTGGTTTGAGTTCCTCGTTCTATGTAGGTTTCAGAACTTTTGCTTGCCCTGATATCTGACATTTCCCTGCCCTTTTAACCTATTTACCTGGAAATAAATTTACTTGCATTGCTGACTGCTCTCCTAACTACTTCTGACCTATCTTATCTGGAGTGTCACCCGGTAGTAACTGTCTCTACATGGTCACTCTTATTTGAACTGCTACTTCTGGGGTCCAGAGGAATAGTTTTCTCAGAATGTTCTTGGGAGAGGCATGCTCAGTCCATGACCCAGTTTCATTTGTTTTGCAAAAATAAGGCAGCTCTACCTGGCTTTATCCTTTGGAGATGTGGGGACACATTACATCATGCACGGGGAGGTCTCCAAGGGTCCCACACAAAGATGTACCATTATTGAACAGTATTATTATCCTATTGCCCCTCAATTAAAATAAGTGGCACTTAAACATGCAGTAACAGCTGCTCCCAGCAGTGTCTCCTTGCAAAGCATTTGGGTTCTCAGTTTTTGCTTTTCCCTTCAGCCTTTTACATCTTTGTTTAAGCTGTGTTTCACACTCACCATTGTAAAATCCACAGGAATCCCAAACGTGAAATGCCCAATTCAATCCAAAACCAAAAAAGAGCTCAAGGCCCAAGAGAATGCTATACCTGGACCCTGAAGGCCCTTTGCCATAAGAGCATTTTGTAGCAGAAGCTTAATGGGGTCTTCCTGTGATGCAGTCAAATCCACAGGCTTCACACTTGGGTCCTATAAGAAGCTAGTGGCATGCACCGAAAGGAAACACAATATGTCAACTACATATGTTTACCATTGGGAAAAAAACCCAAATGCATCTGACTCAAAAGAGAAGGATTTTCATGCTCCTTTTCTACAGGATATTTCATGCCATAAAATAATTAGTGTCAAATATAGAAAGTGAAAAAACAATTACTAGAAATAAGTTAACTCTTCATACCTTCTATTGTCTTCTTAAATTTCCAACAACTCCTTCTTCCTTATTCTTAGCTAATGACCTTCCTTCCTCTTTCTCTGAGAGCTAGTGAAGAAGACCTTCCATAGAGCTGTATCTGCTCACATCTGAGCCCTTATTCTGACTTCCCTTATGCTAATCATTGATGAACAGAGTTTACTCCTAGCCCAAACCAGCTCCTAACCCTGGGCACCAGATCTCATCACCTCTCCCCACTCGAGAATATCACTACAGAAATTCTCTTCTCTCTCATTCAAAACCCTTATTTCCTCTTAACTACTCAAGTAGTTGTCTGTATTCACTGTCTTTGATTTCTTTTATTCTATGCCCTCTGAAACATTTTCTAATCTAGCTTTCACACCCTCTGCCCATCTCCAATAAAACTGCCCTTATCAAGGTCAACAGTGAACAACATGAGGCTACATCAAGTTTGAATTTTCAGCCCTTATTTCATTTGATCTGCTAGCAGCATTTGCTAGGATTGATCACTTTCTCCTTGATACACTCTCTTCACTTGACTTCCAGGACTCAAACAAACATTTTTTATTTTCTTTTTACCTCACTGGTAGATCCTTCTTGGTCCCCTTCTCTGGTTCTTTCTCAGTTCCCTGATTTTTAAACATTTGCGTGTTCCTGGGTGGGAGCCTTAGTCTTCTCCATTCTCGGTCTACATTCGTTCCCTCGGTGATCTCCTCTCCATGAGGGCTTTAAATGTCATGTTCATGTAGATGGCTACCAAATGTATACATCCAACCCTCACATCTACCTTTAACTCCAAACATTGGCTGTCGAATAGACATCTCAAACTTAACATGCCCCAAACTGACATCTTTACCTTTCTCTTCAAAGCTGCTCCTTCCTCAACTGTTCCCATTTCAGTTAAAGGCAATTCATCTCTTATTTGTTCAGGCCAAAACCATGTTTTCGTCCATGATTTCTTTCCTTCTCTCATACCCCACAGCCATCAGAACTTTTGTCTTATTTACCATCAAACCTATGAGAATATGATGGCGTCTCATCAACCACCTGTTCCCACCTTGGTTCAAGCCACCACTATTTCTCACCTCCTAAACAGCCTCTGGTTTCCGTTCCCATTCCCTACAGTCCACATAGCAGTGAAATGGATCCTTTTAAAATATATTAAATTATGTCACTATTCTGCTCACCTTCTAATGGCTTCAAATCTTGCTTAATGCCTAAGTCAAGGTATCATTTTTAGGACTGCATTTATGCACTTAGAAATGAAGACAACAGTGCTACCTACCTCATAGGATCATTGTGAAAAGTGAATACAATAATGCTTGTAGCTTGCTTAGGACAGTTTCTGGAATGTTCTAAAAGCCCCAGATATACACTATCATCATCATCATCACCATCATGCATACATTGATAATATACTTAATCGATAGGATCAATAGTATTATACGTCTACAAAATATAATAAGATTTAAAGATGAAACTAGGAATTCTGTTCCACTTTCTGTCCAGACTAAAGAGCCAGACTTAACATCAGACACATCATAAGCTCTCTTAGGCACAGGGATAAATAAGATTGCTCAGCTGGCGAGGAAAGTTTCTTAGTGGAGACAAAAAGGTGATGACACTTAATAACAAAGTCAGTGAGGTAGGGAAAGTCAGCGACAACCACCGAGAACACAGACAGGAAATCTATCCTGGGCACATTTGTCCATGGGCATTCTGTCTCCCCGACTTTTCTTCTGCCAACTCCAAACTCTGCAGTCCTGCTTCTTGAGTAGGAGGTGGTCAGACATTCGTGACAATCTGCAACTGGACCCTTCAAATCCCTCGTGCTACCTTCCTACCCGCACCCCGTACTCCAACATCCCCATTTCTGCTTCTTCCTCCAGCCCTCCCATTGGGCCCCTCTCTTGCCTTTGGAGGAGAGCTGTGTCAGCTCCGTACCAGCTGGCAGAGAGACCCATAGGAAAAGGTGAGTGCATCTTTGTGCTGGCGTCTAGTGATTTTTTTTTTCCCTGTGTGTGTGGTTTCTTTTTTCCCCCTAAATTGACTATTACCATTTTCCTATTTTTTTTCTTTCCTATCTGAATGGTACCACTAATGCAGTGAGAGAGAAAAAAGAAAAAGAGCCAAAGCCCATTAAAATATAACAACAAAATAACCCAAGGCTCAGAATGCTGAGGTGGCTTCAAGGAGTCCTCTTTTCCTTTCTCATTATCTCTATAATTCAGCCACCTTCCCCCCGAATCAAGCCCCTCCCTACTCCCTCTTCCTTGATGTTTTTATTTTCCACACTTGGCCTCCTAGTTTCCCACATTTTCTTTTCTTCCCTTCCATTGTCCCGTCCTTCTTCTCTCTGTCCCTCCTTCCCTGAAAGATTTCCCTCTACAGCTTCGGCCTCTTTTTTCAGCTATTTCATGAGCTATTATTACAGGGTCCCTGTGCTATTAATTCTCACAAGAGCAACATCCTGAGGACACAGTAAGGATGGCGGTGAAGGCAAACCAAAGGATATAGAAGACTAGCTATTCCACCTCCCAGCAACCCATTAGCAGCAGATGATGAAAGACAGGTAAAAAGCAGGAATGGGGACCCTGCTGGGAAGAGCAAAGAACACAGGGCTCTGAAGCAGCAAGTCATATAGAAAAAAATTTGGACCAGGGGAGAAGACAGGCTCTGCCACTGAGTTGCTTGGTAACTATACACAGGTCATTAAACTTTGTAAGTCTCACCTGTAAAATGGGTATCTCAAACTTCACCTACCTCTTAGCCGTCATGAAGATCAAATAAATGGTATTGGGAGAAGTTAGTATAACTACAAACTATTCTATAAAATAAGGTGGTTCTTTTTTTTTTTTTTAAGATTTTATTTATTTATTTATTTGACAGATAGAGACAGCCAGGGAGAGAGGGAACACAAGCAGGGGGAGTAGGAGAGGAAGAAGCAGGCTCCCAGCGGAGGAGCCTGATGTGGGGCTCGATCCCAGGACTCTGGGTTCACGCCCTGAGCCAAAGGCAGACACTTAATGACTGAGCCACCCAGGCACCCCAAAATAAGGTGGCTCTTATTATTACCTGTGGAATCTCTTCTGAGAACAAGATATGTATTTATTCATCCCTGTGGCCCCAGAATTAACAGATGACCTTGTGCGTGATAGGCAGTCAATGAATTGTGGAATACAATTGAATTGAATTCCCATTCTTCTCACATGCTCTGGAAACTCCCTAAGTGTTTTATTTCAACAATAGCCATTTTTTTCTACTTCTCAAAATTACGAGGACTAAATAAAACACGTTACTGTGCTATAATGAAATCGCTCCTATGTAGCTATTAAAAATTACCTGTTTAATGAGTTTGAATAGTCTGATAAAATGCTCCTGTTAAAGCGTTACGTTTTAAAAATAAGATACAAAACTGCCTATATAATACGAATTCAAATATTTGTGTTGCATATGCATATACTCCAAATATTACAATTAATATCCAAAATATTAATATGCCCAAATAGCATTGCTCTAAAATGTTGAGAGCAGTTACTTCTGGATCGAGAGGTTACAGTTGATTTTGATAATATTTTGCCTTTTAGCAGTTTTCGACCATGATTAAGCTATATTTTCATATAAAAAACATAAAATGCTATTTTAAACAAAGAGTACAATGGCGAGGAACAACTATATGTACCCTTCCCCTCTCCCACTTTATCGATAGGACTGGGTTCTTCCAAGATGATAAGAGAACGTAGGGTCAGAAAATCCATAAGACACCAATGAGCATATGAGTTACTTAATTTCTGGAATATCACGTCTAAAATCACAATGCCTTCATTCTCTCAGATACCAAAAACTTCATATCTCTATGCAGAAAATTTGTACTGGGGTTTCATGTGGGTGAGTCCGAAGATGAGTTACCATAAAGTAGAAGACGGAGGAAGAAGGAGGTGTCCACAGTCGTAACACCAGTGAACTTCCTCAGGTCTCCTCTCAATCACCTGAGGTAATTAATTTCTACTTCTCCTTGAAGGAGATGTGCTCACAGATCACTGAGGGAGGATTAACTAGTTGTTTTATCCATGTGGAATCAACAAGGCTAACATATCAAGCCTCGCTGGTATTGTGCAGCATGGCACTTGATAATGGACAAAGAGGAAGTAAAGTTTATGAAAAAATCACCTTTCTGTGAAAAACCTGTATTTTGATGCACTCCCTGCTCTTCTAAAAGGTATAGTGTCTATCCAATCACTGACTTACTCCGTATCAAGCTCCCAACCTTCCCAAAGCCAGTGGGGAGTGTTTCCTCACACTTGTTTTATATTTTTATATATTAAAGGCTCCAGTCCTCTTAATCCAACCATCTTGGTCCTATCATTTGTTGGAGAGGACTTGCATCTGCTCGTCGGGAAATTTTCCTGTGTTAGGTGAGGTATACCAAAGGTTTCTGCTTCAAGTAAAGTAAACAAAGGTATCGTCTGAAAGAGAAAAGTTAAACATTTTAAACCTTCCAGATATTGTAGACTGAATCAGAAGGAACTACAATATAAAATCACGGTAAAAAACTATGTCTTCTAAGAAGCTGTGACTTGAAATTTAATTCAACTACTTAATGGGAAGCCAATGATTGGCAAAGTTAAGCAAGGGCTTGGAAGATAAAGAGAAATTTCTTGGACTCCTGGACTGAAACTGTTCCCCAAAGGTAGATTCTGTGCAGACAAAATTCCATTCTTGGGCCAGTCTTTTCTGGAACTCTATTCCTGGAAGACAGTTTTTTAAAGCATCTAAACAAAAAATGTGCTTATCAACTATATTAGCCCTTGACTCATGTCTTCTAACTAGAAAAATACCTCCGCATGAGAGAATCAGGTAACATTCTCCAGTATGTGCAAACATTTCACAAATTTTAGTTTCCTTAAAGAATTTTGTAAAGAGAATATGGGTTTATATTATGGACCTAGGTTTTCTTTATATTTACAGAGCACGTTTTCGTCTGGTATGGCTGCATGTTTGGTATAGTTCACTGGGCATCTCCACCTCACCTGATCCTTTTCTAACAGTGAATCGATATATGGGAAGTCAAACAAATATCTTATGCCAGAATCCCAGCCCCCATGATGATAAGAGGTATGCTGATCATTTTCCCTTAGGTTATGTGATACTATATATATACACACCCTCCTCCCAGTGTGTGATTTTTACTTCAAACTTTTACCTGGGTTAACTCAGCTCTCACTAATACCTGAGTCATTTATCTTAGCATGGACTCCAAAAAAAATTTTTTTAAGCTTATAAGCTTTCAAATTGTTGTTGAATACTGCTCCTTGGACACGTCTCAAATTTCATAATAAATCTTTCTTTTCGATATTGGGTCACCGGGTGCTTCATACCTTCCTACAGAGCCATTTATCTTACCCAACGTATTTTCTCATTGGCTGTATAAATACATATATGTTTTCTTGTTGTGTTCACCTCACAGTAGAGGGGGGAAAATGAACTCTGACAATATAATGTGGCTATTCCTCTTCTGCCACAGTCACAGGAAGAAAAAGTAACACAGAGAATGTCAAAACCTGGAGAATGCCTGCAGTGCAAAGCCTTTTATAACTAGATTTCACAATATAAACCACTTTGAGAAGCTTCCAGAATGGCAAGCACAATAGTAAATCGACCGTGCCATCTGCCAAATGGCCTGGAGAGGCAGAGAACCATTGGACGCATTAATTATTGATGACAATCAGAGTCAATTTGACTTCATTATGGGCCAAGAAGAGGAAATCATTAGGAGCTTATTCTTAATGGACCTAAGTATAATGGGGGGTAATTTGGGTGTGGGAAAGTCCATCTCTCCACCTCTTCTCGTCCATCTCTTTGAGAACGGCAATGTAACCAGAACTACACAAAGTGTCTAAATAATTTAGGCAAAAGTCAAGTGGCAGGAGGCCCTGAATTTCCAAAACCTAACGTCTACCTGCATGGCTCACAGATCTTCAGATAATTGTACTATCCTCTCTTGCAGGGAGGGAGACTGCTTAACCAAAACTGAGCCGCTTCCAGAATTGTTACCTGTTTTTATTCCATGTCTTCGGGGGATGATGTAAACCACCTCCCTGAAGATAACAGTGGGGATACACATGCCATCCAAGTGTGGGGATGCAGGGGTACACTGAGGCTCTGCTCACACTTACTCAGCCCTTCACTCGCTCCTCGCACGCAGCCTCTATTTATCAGAGCACAGCCTTTAGAAAAGAAATGAAGCTGAGTACCATATCTGATTGGAACTGCAGGGGGCTTTCGGTAGACAGGATGCAATTACTCAACTTGGACTGCAGCCAGAGCCAACACTCCTGTGATCACTCCGATTTCTTTGTATTTCTCTAGCACCTTCTCTAGCCCAGCTCATTGCAGTTCTCCCATCTGAGCTTAAGAAGAACTTCTGTGCCACTCCAGCAGCTTTTCTTTTACACAATTCACTTCAATTGAACAACACAGAGCCTGTGATATTCCCAGTGTTGTTCAAATCATTCTGGGCGTTATATGCAAAGGGCAAGGCACCGTGTATGTGATCAAGAAATTTAGTCCATTTGTCGGAACAAAATCTAAACCAAAGAAATAATCAGCAATAGAAAGCACAAGCAAGTACAAAAACAAGGGGCCACAAGCTAATGTTATTGTTATTCCTGGGTAGGAAAGGGAAGCATACACTCTCTCCTTGGCTACAGGGAACACAAAAACTGATCTTGAATCTAGTTAATTTGTTAAAGGTCACATCTACACATTGGGAAATTAACTGGGATACCATAGATGTGCTTTGATCACCTCTACAATCCCAGTTTATTTCTGTGTTTAGACCTGGACTTTTTCTCCATTTTAATACAGAGGGGTTTTTTTAATCATACTTTTCTAGAACCTTTCTTTAGCAAGTGGCGTGGTCACCATGATACTCCATACAGCTCATCTTCACTTAAAAATGAATGTGTTTTGAGCTTCCAGTAACGCAGATGCCCCTTGATCCTTACAATGGTAGCATTTTACTCTTTTTTTTTTTTTAAAGATTTTATTTTTTTATTTTATTCGACAGAGATAGAGACAGCCAGCGAGAGAGGGAACACAAGCAGGGGGAGTGGGAGAGGAAGAAGCAGGCTCATAGTGGAGGAGCCTGATGTGTGGCTCGATCCTGTAACGCCGGGATCACGCCCTGAGCCAAAGGCAGACGCTTAACCGCTGTGCCACCCAGGCGCCCCAGCATTTTACTCTTACAGTCTGATACACATTCATATACCTTTCTCACTAGAAACTAAAACAAATTAATTCATAAAAATCTCTTCTGCTCATTTTTCAAGTGTCCTTTGCAGTTCACTTATATTTATTCTTTGAAATTACTACTTCAGAATTTTAAATGGATATGGAATTTATTGGACATTATTGTGAAGTCTGATAGGAAGCAAATCAATCCAATATTGAGAAATGATCGTTAGTGCCCAATATGCAGCTAGTGTGGTCCTTCCCAAAATCTACACTAGAAAAAGCATGTTTATTTGAAGAGTATTTCAGGAAGACTCCTATTTTTCAATATAATAAAGTACCTTCATGACTATTCAAAGTATTTGCACACACCTTCTCCTTTTTGATTCTTACAAAGATACTCTGAGGCAGATAGGACATATTTTCTTATTCTTATACTCCTGGCAAAGAAACTGAGGTTTAGTGCACTTACGCGACTTGTCCAAGGTCATACTTCTAGGAAGTATCACAACCAGCTATTCTGACTCCTGGTCCAGTACTCTCTTTGCTGCAATCTCTTGTGACATTCTTAGATACCGATGTCAAGAAGGGAGAAATTAAATGAGACAGATTCTACACTATTTGCAAGCTGACAAATGAGATTGCCACAGTCTCATGGATGGTGGCAGAAAAGATGAAACTCCTGGTTCAGAAACAAAGGACTACTATTCACAGCAATCATCATAGTCAGAATACCAGCATTTTATCCTCAGGTGCCATAACCCAATGACTCCTGAGCATGCAGCAAGCTCCATCAGAGGAGAGTAACCCTAACGATTGGGGACCCAAGCTTTTTATAATACATGTTAAACATGCTTGCCCTTTGCTCTGGAAGAAAACATTATTTTTATTAGATGGGACAATAAGAAACTTCCCCTTCCCTTCGGAGAGATGTTTTTTGTACATATATTCTTTTAAAAAGAGTCTAGAACAGGTATTTGGTACCTCTGTTTGCAAGATGTACAGGAATATAAGAGACTGAAGAAAACTGTCGCACAGTACTAAGTCGTGCAGGAATTATGGTTGGCTCCAGTTTAAGCAACTGTTTCAAGTGACAAAAGCTGCTAAGTGGTTGAGTGACTTAGGATTTAAACCTATGTCTTTTCACTCTGCATTCCGTATTCTATTGTTCTCTGTTTCCTGTTCCAGAGTGAGGCACTATTTGGGGATAAATGAGTGTCTCTACATCCAGTAACTCATACCTTTTGGTCACTCATCTCTTCTTCAGTCCTGATGTGGAAATACCAAACATCTGCTTCCTGACATATATTCTACACCCTATATGTAGCAGGGAAATGTATTATAACTCTGAAGAGAATAAAGATAGAAATAGATGGACTTTTGATCCTCTGAGCTACTTGTCAAGAGTGTAAGTCCAATATTTGGAACCTGAGAGAAGGAGATTGCATTGAATTAAAGGGTAAACAGACATTGAAGTGGGAGGAGGGGGCCCAACAAGGGAGGGAGAACACCAACAGAGCCCGAGGGCTAAATGGAGTAAAGGTAGATACTTAAGAAAACAGATTTATCTAATAGGAAGCTCATGCTTACGTTGCACTTTAATGCTCTTGTAGCGGTAGCATCTTCGGGAAGAAATGAAACTCAAAAGTGCTGAATTTCATTTCTGGGTCTCCATGGTTTAGAGACAGTATCAATGCAAGGGTTCTAAAGGGAAGGGGATCAAAAGATCGTACCTCTCCAGAAACTTAGCGAAGTCTCAGGAAGGCTCATGCTGTTTCCAGAAATGCTTTGTGCTATAAAAAGTCAACTTGCATGGCCTGCAACAATTGACCCCATCCCATCCAGCTTCTACTTGGGTTCAGTCAATGGGAGGAAGCAAGTGAAGATCCAGAGTGTAGGAGGAGACTGCTACCAGAGTACTAGTTTTCCCAGCTCCTTCCACAGTTGACTATCTCCTTCTGCCTAAGCTCACAGTTCTCATCAGGCCATTCTTTCCAGACCCCTCCTCTCTCTAGCTTCATATCTTGATCTCAAAGAAAGTCCAGTTGCCATCATGGTAAAGAGCCATCTCTTGGGGTCTTAATTAAGCTTCAGCACTTGCTACCTGTGTGACTTTGGGTAACTAATTGACTTCTTTGTGCCTGACTTCCTCATGTGTAAAATTGGGCTAAAATACTTCAGAGTGGGGGCCCCTGGGTGGCTCAGTCAGTTAAACATCTGCATGATCTCAGGGTCCTGGGATCAAGCTCAGCAGGGAGTCTGTTTCTCCTCCTCTTACCCCTCCCCACTGCTTGTGTTCTCTCTTGTGAACTCTCTCTCTCTCAAATAAATAAAATATTGTTTAAAAAATACCTCAGATGGATGTGTGAAGACGGAATAAGAAAGTCCTTACCATAGTGCCTGACATATAGTAAATAGTGGATAAGCATTAGGTCATTTTTAATCATTTTATCGTTTTGTTGTTATTGTTATTTCTCAACATCAACAGTGTGGAAAAGAAGAAGGAAGTTTTGCTCTCAAAGGCCCATTAACTTTTAAAACTGAAAGACCTAGCTAGGGACCCAGTAAATGTCAGTGAACATATGGCCCTCCTAAATAGAAAAATGTCTAGAACCTATCATATTCATAGCATATTCAGAGCATAGGTTGCAAATATTTCAATTGGCTTGTCAAATATTAACAGCCTGTGTTTGAATATGTTCATTCAGTTCTAGAAAGATGTCATCTCCATATCAAGGGATTAAAATCGTTGTGTGAATGTTTCCTCTAAGCTGAGATTTCTTGCACATTATAGGATTCTCTATTATTAATCATTTTCTTTAATATCTTAATAATGTGATAGGAAAATCAAATTAGGCTGGTAGAAATTTCCCATCAAACAATATTAACTGTCTACTAAAGACTTCAGTTTTCTTCCTAAAGAAAATGTTAACAGCCAGTTTCGTCTGCACATTGCATGGATCGGACAAGTTCCCAACCCTTCTTTTTTAGAGAATGTATCAGAGCCATCTTGGAATCTTTCTTCTTTGTTGCCATTTACAGCTGATCAGTTTCCAGTGCTTGTCAGTTCTACCTTTATAACAACTTCCCTTTCTCTTTCTCTATACCGCTGTGTTAAGTCTTGTCTAGGTGACTCTCAGAGCCTCCCTCCAACAGTGGCCCTATCTGGTCTTTTAACACTCAAATCAGTCTACCATATTGTTGCTATATTAATTATCAAAGGCATATCACTGAGTATGTCAATCCCCTGTTCAAAAATCTTCTGTAATACCCCATTACCAACCAAAGGCAGCAATAGAAGGACACATTCTTAGCATTTCAAGTATTCCACATTCTGGTCCTAAATTACTTTCCCAACCTTATCTACTCATTTCACTTTCTTTGATAGCCCAACTGGATTTTTAAGCTATGCTGAACATTTTCTCTTTGCATATTTGTGCAATAATTCCAAAAGCACTCTCTACCTTCTTAGCTGCTCTGTGGACAAGGAAGTTGACCAATGGGGGCTTTCTTGCTCTTTGGTTTCTAACTGGGTTTGGCATTAGAAGCACAAACAAGAGGTCAGAGAGCTGGAGGAAAGTTAGCATCAGGTCCCTCTAAAAGCCAGAGGTGCTATCAGGAAGCCTTCTCTATATGGCTTTCTCTACTGGTGTTCTAGTAACTTCCCTCTCCTTGCTCTCTAGGCAAGACTCCAGATACTAGACCAGCCTTTGTTGGTCTCTCTAAAGCCTGATCACACTTCTGTAGACAAACCCTTTATTAAACTCTCTTCAACTACACATTTCTGTATCTGCATCCATCTGTTTCCTGCTGGCATCCTGGCTGATACAGTAACAGGGACCAGGAATGGCTCCAAGAAACCAGCCCTCAAGTGTGATTCAGGGGATGAATTTGAAGAGTACATGAATAACCTAGAACCAAGAAAGGGGACACTGGTTATCTGGATTTCAGTGGCATTAAAATTTCTCAAATTAATAACCACGGTAGCATAGGATGGGAAGGTATGGCATTGCAATGACAATAGCAATTCTAAACTTGTGAGATCAGATGGCACCACTCCTGCCAATCATAGAAAGAGTTCCCTGGGGGGAAAAAAAGACATATTGAGTCCTTCGATTTCCAGCTTAGTCCTTGGGTGGAAAACTAGAAAGCCCCCAGGCAGCTTTGAGGGAGGCCTTCCTCCCTTCAGTTGTAGGGCAGATATGGCTGAGCAAGTTCACAGGGCCAATTAAACATCAAAATTCGCCAGATAGCTCCTGTTAAAAAAAAAAAAAAAAAAAGCAAGGACAGCAATGGGGAAGGAGTGGAATCCTATGACAGGAGATGACATTTAGGCAGATGAATCAGAAGAGTCTGAGAACTCTGAACCTGGTAAATCTCCCTGTACCTCCCTCATCAGTAGAGGCAGCTACCCCTCGTTCCCACCTTTTCTGATAGAATCTACCTTTCCCTGCATAAAAAATTTTAGTCTTACATGAAGCCATTGCCTTACAAAACTATTCTCCCACCACCACCTGCATTGCCTCGAAGACCATACCAAGAATTAGAGCCCAGAATGAGAAGCAGAAGGCCCAGTCCAGGAAGGTGTGGCCTGTGCAGAGAAAGAGTTGAGGACGTCACCTGCTTGTAGTGCTCCCTGTATAAAAATGTAAGACAGCAGACGCTAAGGATGTTGGGTCAAGGTTGTGGGTGGTAACACCAGCCATCCAGAGAAAGGTATAGCTCCTGTCAGAAGGCCCTCTCCCTACAGCTCCCTTCTCTGAGTTTCAGTATAACCACCCCTTTCTCTTCCCCTTCAGGCTCGGAGGTAGTAACGGCTCCCCATTGTTGCTAGCCCCAAGGGACTGCATTACCGCCCTCCTTGACTTCACTTAATTTCGCACACAATGTTGAACTTTCCTTAATTACCCTGTCCAAGTGGGCTGATTCTTGCCGGGACCCTGACTGACACACTTTCTGGTTTCGTGCTTTCTTGCCACAGTGCTTTTTATTCATGCCATTCCCTCTGCTCAGAATTTCTGCCTACTCATCCTTCAAATCCCAACTTAAAAAATGAGTTTTGAAATGATGCTTTCCTGCAAGTGGTACTGATGTATTCCTCCCTGAAACCATATTTTTCTTCCTATATACCTCTTTGATGTCTCTTAGCAATTTCTTCTTTGCACTGTTGCTATTTCTAAACATGATGTATTTCCTTTTTCCATCAACAGGCTTCCTGCAGGCAGTATTCAAGTTTAATTCTTGTTTTTATCCTTAATTGGCCTTGTCAAGCTGCTGCTGATAAATAATAACAATCTTATTTAATTATTTGTGTTTCAGGTACCGTTCTATGCCCCTTGTATATATCAACTGATTTGATCCTCCAACAGACTTTGGAAGTTACTACTCTTATAATGTCCATTTTATAGAGAAGGAATTGAGGCTCAAGTAACTTGCTCAAGGTCAGACAGCTAATAAATAACAGAAGAGGCTTCAAGCCTAGCATAAACTTTTAACCACAGGAATACAGTCTTCAGTCAAATGAGCAGAAACAAGAAGGAAGGAAATTCTGATACACATCACAACATGGATGAGCCTTGCAGACGTTACGTTAGGGAGATAAATTAGTAACAAAATGGCAAATAAGATTCCAGTTATATGAGATCAAAATCACAGAGAAAGAAGGTAGAATGATGGTGTCTAGGGGCTGGGAGGAGAGGGGAAAAGGGAATTATTACTTAATAGGTATGGAGTTTCAGTTTGGGAAAGTGGAACATTCTGGAAATGGGTGGTGGTGATGATGGTTGCATAGTAATGGGAACGTACTTAATGCCACAGAGCTGTGCTCTTGAAAATGGTTAAAATGGTGAATGTGATGCTATGTATAGTTTACCATGATTATTAATTAATTAATTAATTAGTGAATTAATTTTTAAAAGTGAGTGGAAGAAATGCATGAACGAATTAACAGACTGACTAATTAATTAATGATGAGGTAGCTTGTGGAGTAGCAAGCCTGAGAAGGTGAGGCAAGACCATCTCTTTGCATCCAGTTTCATCACACAGCCCAAGTCAGCATTGTTTCCGTGGCCGTGGGTTAGGTTTCCATATAAGCTCTGACGTTTCTCACGTGAGGTCTGGGCTCCATCTTGCTTCCCCTTCTCTTGTTATTTACCTTCTCTCCCAGAGTGTTAAATACTCTCTACCTGCCAGTGATCAAATCTATATCTTCAACCTTGACCTCTCCCTAGTTCAGGTGCAGATTTCAACTGTCTACTTGATACCCCCATGCAGACATCTAATATCGATCTGAAACACAAAGTGACCAAACAGAACTCGGTTCTACCCCCGTCACCCTTCCCCTTGTGGAAGTCTGCGCCTCACGCCAATCCTTCCCATTAAAACAAATGCCACCACTCTCCAAACAATTGCTCGAGCTTTAAAACTAAAAGTTACTCTTAACTCTTTTATTCTCTGAATCCACTCACTCCTGTATTGTGATATGCAAGTTCCCTCAGCTCTACTTCCAAAACTTACCCAAAACTCCACTATCATCACCTTTATCCAGTCCACCCCCGTTCCTCCCCAACACCACTGCAGTAACTTCTAACTGCTCTTGCCTCCACTCTTGCCCCCTGCAGTTCACTGTCTACACAAAGAAGCCATAAATGTAATTTTAAACAACCTAAATAATATCATGGCAGTCTCATGCTTAAAATCTTCTAATCATCTCCATATGAATTTAGAATTTAGAAAATAATCCAAATTCCTAATGCTACCTTACAAAAACCTCATGTAATTCAGGCCCCCACCTACCTCTCACATTTTACTTATTATCGTTTTTCTACTTGTCCATTAGACTGCAGCCTAACTGTCCACCTTATTATTCTTCAAATAAGATAAGCTCATTCTTGTTTTATAACCAACTATTCCCTCTACTCCTACTACCCTTCCTGTGATTATTTCACTCTGACTCCTTGAGGTGACTCAGACTTTGGCTCAAATATTGCTTCCTCAAAGAGGCCTTCCTTGACCACTCAATTAAAGTAGCCACTGACTTACTCATTAGTCTTAATTTCATGGTCTCCTATAATATTTTTCCTTCCTTCCTTCCATCCCTCTCCTTCTTTCCCTCCTTCCTCCCTTCCCTTTCTTCTCTCTCTCTTTCTCTTTTCTGATTATCTGTCTCCCCAGCGAAGTTCTGTAATGAATAAAGACCATTTCTATCTTAAGTGTATTCCCCACAATATCAAATAGTACTTAGGACATGGTAAGCGTTCAATATATGTGTGTTGCATGTTGATTGTATAAGGCATTTTCATTTCTAGCAAACTACTTGTCCAAATGGAGCACACAATCACTTACATTTAAAGGTGTATTTGAGTTTCATTGACCTTCTAGCCTGGGAACAAAGCAACAGGTTAAATTTCAGTGCAAGATGTTAATCATAAAAACCAAACATGGAGGCAAACTATGAATCTACCAGTGGATAAACAAAATGTGGCATATCCATGGAGTGGAAAATTATTCGACAACAAAAAGGAACGAAGTACTAAAACATGCTACAATATGGATGACCCTCAAACACATGAAACTAAGATGAGCACTGGGTGTTACACGCAACTGATGAGTTATTGAACACTACATCTGAAACTAACGATGTACTATGTGTTGGCTAATTGAATTTAAATTAAAAAAAAGCATGAAACTAGTTACGAAGGGCCACATGCTGTATAATTCCATTTCTATTAAATGTCCAGAACAGTTGAATCTATAGAGACAGAGAATAAGGGCGCCTGGGTGGCACAGTCGTTAAGCGTCTGCCTTCGGCTCAGGGCGTGATCCTGGCGTTATGGGATCGAGCCCCACATCAGGCTCCTCCGCTATGAGCCTGCTTCTTCCTCTCCCACTTCCCCTGCTTGTGTTCCCTCTCTCGCTGGCTGTCTCTCTCTCTCTCTGTCGAATAAATAAATAAAATCTTTAAAAAAAAAAAAAAAGAAACAGAGAATAGATTAGTGGTTGCCCGGGGCTGGAATAAAAATGGGAATTAACTATCACTGGGCATGAGGGTTCTTATCAGGGTAATAAAATTCTTCTAAAACTGGACTACACTGAGCTTGTACAACTCGGTAAACTTACAAAATGAATGAATTTTGTGATATATAAATCACTCCTCAATACAATTTAAAAAATAAAAAGAGCTACTTACCACCTACCCCTTCCCTCCGCCCCCCTTCCCCTCCAAAAAAAAAATCCCCAATGAAAGCCCTTGAAACCCATTCCCAAGTATTGCCTGTTTGGGAATATAGATTCCTTCCTGTTTTTAACTAACTTACTAAATTGATTTTTTTTTCCAGTCAGAAATCTGGTTTTTCCCATTTACAGTGGCATCATGCTTAGCTCATCAACTTTTTTCAGCTCTTTTCTTTCACTGACACTTGGCACCTCTATTGCTGTAACATAAACACGGAGTATTGAGCTGTAGTTGCAATTTATAAGGCCCACAGGAGGAGCAAGAGATTCCCAGAAACAGAGATTTTAAGCAATAACGTGTAAAAATCTCTCACTCATAAATGGCACTTTTCTAATCTTCTACTTACCAAATTGGTAAAGAGCTATATTTTATAGCCTTTTTACCTTAAATAACAAAGATACATTTTAGAGGGAGTGCATCCACTGTTAACACACAACTCCCCACCCCTCCCATGATCAAACTGTAAATAACTAGACCGAAGTGTCCTAAGTGCGGCTTCCCTGACTTAAACAGGCGGAGTGAGAATGCCGGAAGCACAAGGAATCAGGCTATCCTGGAAGCATAAAGAGATTCTCATGCCCTGGGGATAAGTGGATGGAAAGGCAAAAGGCACTGAAGGTACAAGGAACAAAAGAATCTGGAGGCTACAGATCACTTTAAAATGTCAAGAAACAAGAGTTAGTCATGAAAAAGAATCCAAGGTTATCGTCGAGTATGATGGTCCTTGTATATTACATTTTTGTCTTTTAAATCATAAGATGAATATAGCCTTACCAGAAGATTTCAGCTGTGTTCATTGTTCATTCACATAACAAATATATACTGTGAGCCTACTACGCGTCAGATGGTGTATTATGGAAAGCATAATGGTGACCCGCAAGGAAAACAATGTGGCGTATTTGTTGAGTACAAATTTCAAAGCAAAATTCCTCAAGGTCAAGTCTGGGCTATTCCCCTGATTAACTATGAGAACTGAGGTAATTTACGTAGCCTATTTAAGTTTATTTCCTCATTTGTAAAATGCGGACGATACATGACCTACCTTGTAGGACTATTTACAGAGTAAGACGAAACTATAGATGAAAGTCTTAGCACAGAGCCTGGGAAATAAGTACTCAAAGTTACCTTTTATTTCCTGAAAGAGTTTATGAAGAATGGTACTGTTTTTTCTTTCAATGTTCAGAGAAGTTGCCAGTGAAACAATCTGGGTCTGGACTTTTCTTTGTAGCATAATAAATTTAATTGCTTTAATAGATACAGGGCTATTAAAATGTTCTATTTCATTTTAATGATGCCATGTTGCCAGTAAAGTCTTTGTATTGGCTGTGGAGAAAGGGGATCCCTCCTACATTGTTGGTGGGAATGCAAATTGGTATAGCCACTCTGGAAAACAGTGTGGAGGTCCCTTAAAAAGTTAAAAATTGAGCTACCCTATGATCCAGCCATTGCACTACTGGGTATTTACCCCAAAGATACAGACGTAGTAAAGAGAAGGGCCATACGCACCCCAATGTTCATAGCAGCAATGTCCACAATAGCTAAATCGTGGAAGGAGCCAAGATGCCCTTCAACAGACGACTGGATTAAGAAGTTGTGGTCCATATATACAATGGAATATTACTCAGCTATCAGAAAAAACGAGTTCTCAACATTTGCTACAACATGGACGGCACTGGAGGAGATAATGCTAAGTGAAATAAGTCAAGCAGAGAAAGACAACTATCATATGATTTCTCTCATCTATGGAACATAAGAACTAGGATGATCGGTAGGGGAAGAAAGGGATAAAGAAAGGGGGGGTAATCAGAAGGGGGAATGAAACATGAGAGACTATGGACTATGAGAAACAAGCTGAGGGCCTCAGAGGGGAGGGGGGTGGGGGAATGGGATGGACCGGTGATGGGTAGTAGGGAGGGCACGTATTGCATGGTGCACTGGGTGTTATACACAACTAATGAATCATCGAGCCTTACATCGGAAACCGGGGATGTACTGTATGGTGACTAACATAATATAATAAAACATCATTTAAAAAAATAAATAAATAAAAATAAAATGTTCTATTTCATGGTACATCAACTGGTAATTGTATTTTTTTAAATATTTGTTTCTTTAGGACACCTGGGTTGTTCAGTCAGTTAAGTGTCTGACTCTTGATACAGGCTCAGGTCATGATGTTAGGGTCATGAGTTCGAGCCCTGCGTCAGGCTCTGTGCTGAGCATGGATTCTCTCTCTCCCTCTCCCTCTGCCTCCCCTCCCCACCCCCACTCTTGCTCGCTCTCTCTTTCTCTCTCTCTCTAAAAATAAAATATCTGTTTCTTTCAACCAAGTTGTTGAGTTTAATGACATTAGTTGTTTATAATATTCCCTTATTTTTTTATATATGATGTTTTACATATGATGCATATGTAATATATAATATTACACATTATATTATATATTATTATGTATCATATACTATATGTTTGTGTGTATATATGTGTATATGTATATATATCCATGTATTCCTGTTGTTTTTTTCTTTTCTTCTTCAGCTAGAAGTTTATCAATTTTGTTGCTTTTCCTCATAGAATCAACTTTGGCTTTGTTTTCTCTCTTTCTATTTCATTGATTTCTGCTCTTATCTATTATTTCTTTTTTTACACTTACTTTGGGCTTTTGATCTTCTTTTTCTAGCTTTTCTTTAGATATAATCTTAGACCATTGATATTATACCTCTTTTCTCCTAGTAGAAACATTTTAATGTTATAAATTGCCTTCTAGGCACTGCTTTAGAAACAAATTCTAATATATTGTATTTTCATGATCATTTAGTTATATTTTCTAATGCTCTAGGTGATTTCTTCTTGGCTCATGAATTATTTAGAAATTGGTTGTTTAACAAATATTCAAATTTTCTAGCTACCTTATTTTTGGTTTAGAATTTAATTCCATTGTAAAGAATGTGCTCTATATGATTTCAATCTTTAAATTGTTGAGGCTTGATTTATGACCCAACATACAGCCTATCTTGGTGAACACATGGTATGCATTTGAAAAGAATGTTATCTGCAGTTGTTGGGTATAGTAGTTTATGAATATTAATTAGATCAAGATTGTTGATGATGTTGTTCAGATATTCTGTATCTTCAGTAATTTTTGGGGGGGTGTCAAATAGTTTTACCTCATTGAGGGAAGGATGTTAAAATCATCATCTGGTATTGTGGATTTTTCAGTATCTCCTTTAAATTCTGTCAGTATTGTAAATTCATGTTTTTTAATACTCTATTGTTAGGTGCGTAACCCTTTATAATTGCTGTATGTGGTGTTATGTATGAATTTATCCGTTCGTCATTATGAAATGCGTTGTTTTCTCTCTCGTAGTACTCCTAGTTTTGAAATCTACTCTATCTGATATTAACATAGCCATTCCAGCTGCCTCATGCTTCTTCTTTGTATGTTATATCCTTATCCATCCATTTTCTTTCAACCCATCTGTATCTTTACACTTAAAATGCATATCTGGTAAATAGCATATAATTGTACCCTACTTTTTTTTAATCCATTCTGATACTCTCCATCTTTAAACTGTAATGTTATATTCCAGTTACACGAATGTATGTATTATGTTGGATTTAAATCCACAACATTATTATATTTCTTTCTATTCATACCTCCATTTCCTGTTCCTCACACACTTCTTTCCAGACATTTTATTATTTTTGTTTTAGATTCAATTTTAATTTGTCTACTGGTTCTTGAAACTATGCCTCTTTTCATTTTTTAGTAGCTGCTAGGGATTACAATATATATCTTTAATTTTTCACTACATAGAGTTAATATTGGACCACATCACACAAAATGTAATAATCTTGCAACTGAACAGATGTATTTATAACCTGCTGGTCCTTTTTGCTTTGTCATATATATTCTATATATGTATGTTATTAACCCTGCAGTGTAATCATTTTTGCTTAGTGATGTGAACTTTTTAAAAACGTAGATTAAACTTCTATATTTATCCTACTTTAGCATCCCTGTGCCCTTCAATTCTTCCTGAAAGCCAGATTTCCTTAAGATGTCATTTTATCTGAGCCTAAGTAACTTCCTTTAGTACTTTTAATCATGCAGATCTGCTAGTGAAAATTTCTCTTAGTTTTGTTCATCTGAAAACCATCCGTCTTTTGCCCCCATTTTAGAAAGATGTTTTTACTGAGTATAGAATTCTGGGTTGGCAGGTTTTGCTTTCAGCACTTTAAGGATGTCATTTTTCTGCCCTCTGGCCTCCATTGTCATCTTATCATTATACTGAGTACTGTGACCTCTTTCTCTGGTTGCATTCAAGATTTTCTTGGAACTTTTGGTTTCTAATAGTTTGTCTTGTTATGTATAGGTGCGATTTTCTTGGTTTATCATCAGTTTCCAGAGCTTCTTGAATCTATAATTTATGTTTGTACCAAACTTAAAAATGTTTCAGTCTTCATTTATGCAAATAATTTTTCTTCACTCTCTCCTCTCCTTCTGCGACTGCAATCACATGTCTGTTAGAATTTTGCCATGGTCTTGGACATGTCTGAGTCTTCTTTTTGTCTTTTTGAAAAATATTTTGTCCTTCAAATTGGATAATTTCTACTGACATATTTTTAAGTATACTAACTCTTTATTCTCTTTTTCTTTTATCATTGCCAGTATGCTCTTAGGCTCATTAAGTGAATTTTTTAATTGTAAAATTAAATCTTAGTGCATTTTTTAGTTATAGAATTTTCATGTTATTCTTTTTTTTTTTTTTAAAGATTTTATTTATTTATTTGACAGAGAGAGAGACAGCCAGCGAGAGCGGGAACACAAGCAGGGGGAGTGGGAGAGGAAGAAGCAGGCTCATAGCGGAGGAGCCTGATGTGGGGCTCGATCCCGTAACGCCGGGATCACGCCCTGAGCCGAAGGCAGAAGCTTAACCGCTGTGCCACCCAGGCGCCCCCATGTTATTCTTTTTTAAACTTACAGTTCCTCTCCTGAAATATCCTATTTATTCATTCGTTACTATCATTTTTTTTTTTTTACATTCTTGAACTCTGTATCTGCTAAATAAAATATCTGGGTCAGTCTGTCTTGATTGCCTTATCTCTTGAATATAAGTTGCTCCATTTTCCTGTCTTGTCTTATGTCTAACAAATTTGGTTTTTATTTTTATTTTGTTCCAGGCTTACTGAGTTATAACTGACATATAATATTATGTAAGTTTAAGGCATACAATGTGGTGAACTGATCCACTTACATACTGCAAAATAATCACCGTCATAGCATTAGCTAACACCTCATCATGTCACATAACTGCCATTTGCTTTTTGTGTTGGGTGCATCTAAGGTTTACTTTCATGTATGTAATACAGTATTATTAACTATAGTCACCATGCTGTACATTAGATCCCCAGAAGTTATTCATCTTATGACAGGAAGTTTATACCCTTTCACCAATGTCTTCCCTTTTCCCCTACCCACCCCCTCCTGGTTATAACTACTACTCTACTGCTTCTGAGTTCAGCTTTTGCAGATTTCACATTTAAGTCATATCATACAATATTTGTTCTTTCTCTGTCTGACTTGTTTTACTTAGCATAATGCCTTCAAGGTTTATCCATGTTGTTGCAAATGGCAGAATTTTCTTCTTTCTCACAGCTGAATAATATTCTATTGTACATTTATACCACATTTACTATATTCATTCATCTAATGATGAACACATTGGTTATTTCCATATCTTAACCATTGTGAATAATGCTGCAATGATCATGGGGGTGCAGATTCTCTTCTACATTCTCTTTTCATTTCCTTTGGATATATACCCAGAGGAAGGATTGCTTGATCTTATGATAGTTCTATATTTAATTTTTTGAGAAACCACCATACTGTTTTCCATAGTATATTTTGTCAAATGCTTTGTCTTCTATTGGGATGATCATATGATTTTTATATTTTATTCTATTAATGTGATATATTACATTTATTGATTTGCATATGTTGAACTATCTTTGCATCTCAAAGATAAGCTCTTCTTGATCATGGTATATGATTTTTTTAATATACTGTCAAATTTGGTTTGCTAGTACTTTGTTGAAAATTTTTACATCTTATTCATCAGGAATATTGGTCTATAGTTTTCTTTTCTTATGTCTTTATCTGGCTTTGATATGTGGGTAATACTGGCCCTGTAAATAAGTTTGGAAATGTTTTCTTCTATTCAATTTTTTGAAAGTTTGAGAAGGATTGTCATTAATTTTTTAAATATTTGATAGAATTCACCAGTGAAGCCGTCTGGTCCTGGGCTTCCCTGTGTTGGGAGGTTTTTGTTTACAGATTAAATCTTCTGACTAATTATTGGTCTGTTCAGATTTTCTGTTTTTCCATGATTCAGTCTTGGTAGGTTGGATTTATCCATTCCTTCTAGATCATCGAATTTGTTCACATGTAATTATTCATAGTAGTCTCTTACAAACCTTTGTATTTCTGTAGTATCACTTGTAATGCCTCTGCTTTCATTTCTGATTTTAATTATTTGAACTTTCTCTTTTTCTTAGTCTAGCAAAAGCTTTGCCAATGTTGTTTATATTTTCAAACAATAGATCTTATATTTGTTAATCATTTCTACTGTTTCCCTGGTCTGTATTTCATTTATTTCTGCTCTGATCTTTGTTATTTCCTTCCTTCTTCTAACTGTAGCCTCAGTTTGTCCTTCTTCTGCTTCCTTGAGGTGTAGTTTGGTTTTTTATTTGCTGTCTTTTCTTTTTCTTAATGTAAGCATTTATCACTATAAACTTCCCTCTGAGAACTGCTTTTTCAGCTTCCCATAGGTTTTGATATGTTGTCTTTCCATTTTCATTTGTTTCAAGATATTTTTTGTTTCACTTTTGATTTCCCCTTTGACCCATTGATTTTTCAAGAGTGTGCTGTTGAATATATGCATATTTGCGAAATTTCCAGCTTTCCTCCTATTCTGATTTCGACTTTCATACCATTATGTTCAGAAAAGATGTCTGGTATCATTTTAATCATTCTAAATTTACTAAGAGTTTGTTCCAGCGGTGAAAAAAGTTGATGCATTTTGATAGGGATTACATTGAATGTATAGATTGTTCTACGTAGCATAGACATTTTAACAATATTTGTTTTTGCAATCCATGAGTATGGAATGTTTTTTCCATTTCTTTGTGTCTTCCTCAATTTCTTTCATGAGTGTTCTATAGTTTTTTGAGTACAGATCCTTGGCCTCTTTGGCTAGGTTTATTCCTAGGTATCTCATGGTTTTGGGTGCAACTGTAAATGAGATTGACTCCTTAATTTCTCTTTCTTCTGTCTAATGGTTAGTGTATAGAAATGCAACTGATTTCTGTGCATTGATTTTATATCCTGCCACTTTGCTGACTTTCTGTATGAGTTCTAACAAATTTTGGGTGGAGTCTTTTGGATTTTCCACATAGAGTATCATGTCATCTGCAGAATGAGAGTTTGAATCTGGTAAATACAAATCAAAACCACAATGAGATACCACCTCACACTGGTCAGAATGGCTAAAATTAATAAGTCAGGAAATTACCAATGTTGGTGACGATATGGAGAAAAGGGAAGCTTCTTACACTGCTGGTGGGAATGTAAACTGGTGCCGCCACTCTGGAAAACAGTATGGAGCATCCTCAAAAAGTTAAAAATAGAGCTACCCTGTGACTCAGAAATTGCACTACTAGGTATTTATCCCAAAGATACAAATGTAATGATCCGAAGGGGCACCTGCACCCCAATGTTCACAGCAGCAATGTCCACAAGAGCCAAACTATGGAAAGATCCCAGATGTCCATCAACAGATGAATGGATGAAGAAGAGGGATAAAGATATATACATAGATCTATATCTATATCTATATATAGATATAGATCTATATTATATATATACATATATCTATACATGTATATATATATGGAATACTACTCAGCCATCAAAAAAATGAAATCTTGCTGTTTGCAATGACATGGATGTAATTAGAGGGTATTATGCTAAGTGAAATAAGTCAATCAGAGAAAGACAATTATCATATGATCTCACTCATATGTAGAATTTAAGAAACAAAACAGAGGATCATGGGGGAAGAGAGGAAAAAATAAAAGAAGATGAAATCAGAGAGGGAGACAAACCGTAAGAGACTCATAATCATAGGAAACAAACTGAGGGTTGCTGGAGGTGGGAGGCGGGTGGGGGGATGGGGTAACTGGGTGGTAGATATTCAGGATGACACGTGATGTAATGAGCATTGGGTATTATATAAGACTGATGAATCACTGACCTCTACCTCTGAAACTAATAATACATTATATGTTAATTAATTGAATTTAAATTAAAAAAAATTTTAAAGAAAAAGTGCAAAAAAAAATTGCTAAGAGTTGTTTTGTGGCCTATCTTATGGTCTATCCGGGAGAATGATCAACGTGCCTTTGAGAAGAAAGTGCGTTCTGCTGCTGTTGGATGGAATGTTCCGCATATTCCTATTAGGTTTATTTGATTTAAAATATGGTTCAAAGGCAACATTTCCTCATTAATTTTCTATCTAGAGGATCTATCCATTGTTGAAAGTGCGGTATTAAAATTTTTTACTATTATTATACTGTTGTCTGTTTCTCCCTTCAGATCTGTTAGTATTTGCTTAATATATGTAAGGGCTCTGATGTTGGGTGTATTTATACTTACAATTGTATCTTTTTGATGAATTGACCTCTTTATTACTATATAATGTTTTCTTTGTCTCTTTTTAAACACTTTTGGCTTAAAGTCTATTTTGTTAGGTATAAAAATAAATATAGCTACACCTGCTCTCTTTTGGTTCCCATCCACATGGAGTATATTTTTCTATCTCTTTACTTTGAGCCTATGTGTGCCCTTAATGCTGCAGTGAGTATCTTGTAGGCAGCATTTAGTTGGCTCTTGTTTTTGTTTTCTCCATCCAGTCACTCTATGTCTTTCAATTGGAGAATTCAATCCATTTACATTTGGAGTAATTATTGATAGGTGAGAACTTATTAACACCATCTTATTAATTGTTTTCTGGCTGCTTTGTAGTTTCCTTGTTCTTCTCTTCTTCTCTTACTGCCTTCCTTTGTGAATTGATGATTTTTCATAGTGCTATGCTTTGATGTTCTTCTCTTTGTCTTTAGAGTATCTCTTGTAGGTTTCTGCTTTGTGGTTTCTATGAGGCTTAAACAAAACACCCTACCAATATATCAGTTTATTTTATACTGATAACAACTTGACTGTGATCAAATACAAAAACTCGACTCTCTTGGGGCGCCCTGGTGGCTCAGTCATTAAGTGTCTGCCTTAGGCTCAGGGCGTGGTCCCAGAGTCCTGGGATT
Organism: Ursus americanus; assembly: GCF_024610735.1. NCBI lineage: Eukaryota > Metazoa > Chordata > Mammalia > Carnivora > Ursidae > Ursus > Ursus americanus. The sequence continues at coordinate 42,274,472 of NC_142142.1, forward strand.
GAGCCCCACGACAGGCTCCTCTGCTGGGAGCCTGCTTCTTCCTCTTCCACTCCCCCTGCCTGTGTTCCATCTCTCGCTGGTTGTGTCTCTCTCTGTCAAATAAATAAATAAAATCTTAAAAAAAAAAAAAAAAAACTCTACTCTCTTGCTCCTCTTTCGTGTTGCTGATGTCATGATTTACATCTTTTTGTATAGTATACCCATAAGCAAATTATTATAGCTATAGCCATTTTTAATACCTCTGTCTTGTAACCTTTATACTAGATATAAGTGGTTAAACACTGCCATATTACATTATTACAAATATTACATTATTTGAGAATTTTCAATCTGACTATATCCTTACCTTTACCTACATATTATATATTTTCATGTTTTCATGTTACCAATTAGTGTCCTTTCATTTCAGCTTGAAGAATTTCTTTCAGCATTTCTTGTAAGGCAGGTCTAGTGGTGATTAACTCTCTCAGCTTTTGTTTCTTAGGAAAAGTCTTCATGTCTCCTTCATTTATGAAGGAAAACTCTACTGGGTAAAGTATTCTTGTCTGGCAATTTGTGTGTGTGTGTGTGTGTGTGTGTGTGTGTGTGTGTGTGTGTGTGTGTTTTAACACTTTCAATATTACCATCCCAATCTCTCCTGACCTGCAAGGTCTCTGCTGAGAAATTTCCTAGTAGTCCTATAGGGTTCCCTTGCATGAGATATTCTTTTTCTGCTTTTAAAAACCTCACTTTGTCTTTGATTTGGGGCACTTTTATTATAATGTGACTTAGAGAAGATTGTTTGGGATTAAACTTTTGGGAAGAACTATTAACTTCATCAACTTGGATGTCCAAATCTGTCCCCAAGTTTGGTAAGTTCTCGACCATTTTTTCTTTAAATAATCTTTCTACACTTTTTTCCTTTCTTTCCTTCTGGGATGCCAATGATGTGTACATTTGTTTCTTTTAATAGTGTCTTTAAGTCTCATAAGCTTTCTTCATTCTTTTTCATTTTTTTTTTCTTTTTGCTCCTCTGGATAATTTCAATTTACTGTTTGCAAGCTCATTGATTCTTTCTTCTGCTTCGTCCAGTCTGCTGTTGAAGCTCACCATTGAATTCTTCAAGGCAGACATTGTATTTTTCAGCTCAAAAATTTCTGTTTGGTTCCTTTTTCTTTGTTGAGTGTCTCATTTTGTTCTTGAATTGTTTTCCTGATATTGATACATTTATCTGTGTTCTCTTATAGCTCTCTAAGCATCTTCAAAACAATTATTTTGTATTTTTTGTCAGTCAATTCCTGGACCTCCATTTCTTTGGAACTAGTTACTTGAGGTCACTGTATTCCTTTGACAGAGTCAAGTTTCTCTGATTCTTCATGATCCCTATCGCCTTGTGTAAGGATATGCATATTTGAAGAAGCAGTCACCTTTTCTAGACTTTATGGATTGACTTCAGTAAAGTAAGACCCTGCAACCAGTGGTTTGTAACATTCTGGAGCATGTGTGACCCCCGGTTTTGTGGTACAGGGCACCAAGTGCAGGGATGTGTGCCAGCACTGGAGCAGAGGGGCAGTGGTATGGTATCTCTTTGGCTCAGGCCGCTGTGGTCCACAACATCAACAGCTGTGTGGTGATTGCCAAGCACTACAGGGTTCTGCAGTGTCTGCAAGGGCTGTTGGAATCTTCCATGGCAACTCCAGGTCCTATGGGAGGTACAAAGGCAGGCAATAGTGGTGGCCAGAGTTATTGGTGCACATACACTCAGATGCAGGGTCCAGCTGCTGATGGCTGTGTAGTTCCAGGGTGTGGTTGCAGAGACCCATGTAGTGGTAAGGGACAAGGTGGGCAGCAAGAGTTGGGGCCACCTACATGCTAACTGGTAGCTATGGGGCCCTCTGCTGTCAGAGTCCATTATCCTGGGTGCTAGGTCTCACCATGAGCACATGGTAGTAGAGACCTGTAACAGAGGTCGAGCTTGGAGTACGCTGATGTACAGTTTTGCATGGGGTACTAACTGCAATGAACAAAGTAGCTCAGGCCAGTGACAGAAGACAGGGCCTGATCAGAGCCTACACCTTCTGTGGGGGCCCAGCTGTTGGCGTGCTCCTCCATGACTGAATAATTTACCCCTCAGGCCCACCCCCCATGCATACTACAGTGGAGGCTGGTAACAGGCATCCAGGCCAGCAGCATGCAAGAACATTTAAGAGGCTAGCCCCAAGTCCACACCTGGCAACAGGGATTGATGTGGGGACCTAGGTTGGTGTCTTACATTGACACAGCTGCAGAGGTCTGAGCTGGCTGCTGATGCAGTTCCTGGGCTGAGGTAGAGGGAAGCAGGGACGCAGATAGATGGCATTAGCAAATGCAAATACCTATGGGGTCAAATCTGGTGCAATCTGCAGGGAATCCACAGCAGCTCAGATGGCCACTGACTTCTTTGGTGATGAAATCTGCTGGGTTCGTCGGCAACACAGGTCACTGCAAACTACAATTGCTCCCACCCTGTGCTTGTTCCTGGTAGCCCTGCTCTTCTTCCTTGTCCTAGCCACCTCTATACACGTCAGATTTGCTGGTCTGGGTTAGGGGAAACCAAAGCCGGACTTTTGTGCAGTACCATGAAAGGCAGAGGAAGCTGGTTGTTCACCCAACTCTGGCAAGGGGAACCCTTTCTAGCTGGAAAGTTCCCTCTTGGCACTGAGCAATACTGGTTTGAGGGGTGGGATGATGCAGGTAAAATGAAGTTGTCTTCCTTCCCTCCTTGTGCAGTAATTCTCAGGTTTTTTGTTCCCCTGTGTCACTGAAGGTTTTTTTTAAGTATACTCCAGAGCTGTCCTAGAGCTGTTTGGGTTCATGGGTAACTCTCTAATTACTTATCTTTGTAGGGGGACAGAAACTGGGGTCTCCTAATAAATCTGAATTGTCTTCTAAACACTGTATGTGATACAGTATAGAAACTCTGGATCCAGACACATCCCTCCAAAGAGTCTTATATTTTTTGTTTTAGTGGCCAGTTAGGTAGACATAGATTCAAAGTTCAATCTCACTTTTGGTGGGAAGTGGCTGAAATCTCTGTCCATTCTTTATTCCTTAGCTGGAATGTTTGAAGTCTGCCCTGTGCATGCATTTTTAAGAGGTTAGTCACAGAATTGGACAAACTTTGCCTATACACAGCATGTGGGGATCCCTCTCTCTGGCACTCTCCTTCCAAGGATTCCTCTCCTCCGTACTTTTTATCAGCTAAGAATGACCTAAACTCTGTCCTTCGGTTCTTTAACACAGTATGATTATAGTCTTCTATCTAAGCTTCTCTCATTTTCCCTAGTACGTTCTCGAGTCTGTCCTCAGGAAAAACAAACAAACCGATGTAAAACCAGTCATTTGAGAATGGATTGAATAACATTGTAGAAATTAAATTGAAAAACCTACTATCTAAGTACGGTATCTAAGGGAGTACGGTAGAAATCAAAGATATGCACACAGTTTCCCTTGTCTGGAAAACCATCCTGGCCTTCTGCACATATAAAAAGCCAATCCATCCTTCCAGGCACAGCTCAAGCTGCCTTGCCCAGTCCACCATCTCTCATTTCCACGAGATGTCCAGTGAGCACAGCCTTAGGTTGCGTGGAGCTGTGTGAGGTATACACCTTGCACTATCCAAGGTGATTTCAAGCTCTCTGAAATTAAAACCATGCTTTATGCATCACTGTATAGTCGTACAGCCTATCGTAGAGTAGGTTCTCCATAAATACCTTTTGATTAATTGATTCTCCCACTAATCTCCCCTCACAGTGTCTCTGATAATAGAGAAATAACTCCTAAGCATCTTTAATCCTCACCATGACTTCTTAATACTTGCTAAACCTTCTCTCAGAAGGAATCGCTACTCTTGCTATCAGGTTTGCTCATCACTTTATGGTAGCATGCCCATTTTAAAGGGACAGCGGAAATACTGCACTGAGAAGAGGGAACTATTCTTTCTGAATAGCTAAAGACCCGAGGAAATATACCGGGCTGGAAAATATATCCCTGTAGAATGGCTCTAGCAATGCTATGACGGTCTTTGATCAGAAAGAAGAGGAACGAAAGGAAAACATTGTCTGTAGCCATAGGGCACTCCCTTTGGCCTTTACCTGTTGATAGCAGCGCAAAGAAAATCCAACTCTTGAAAATGTTGGTGCACTAGACTGTAGGCATAATAAATGTTAATACGCACCTGCTCACACCCAAAGGCTTCTTAGTATAAATAACAAATGAAAAATTAGAATAAATAGAGGCTCTGTACTTCTAGAAAGTTCCCAGAAGGCAGCAAATTGAAACAGCACAAAACCCCAAAGCAATAGTAACAGAAAGGAGAGCCAACATGCCTTGGATCACAAAGCCCTGAAGAGCCTTAGTGAGGCCAGTGGAGAGAGCAGATGGAATCTCCTACAAGAGAAGCCCATGACTAGCTAACAATTTGATGGAGTCTGTTTTAAAACTGCACACACACACACACACACATACACACACACACACACACACACATTTCACCCCTCCTGCAATGAATGGATAGAGGCAAGTCTTGAGAAACAGAGAAGACTCCCAACCTTATTTACTTTATCTCTATAATGCCAAGATTGGTCTGATTGAAGACAAAGAATTGTTGAGAAACTTCCATATTAGAAGGATGAGAGCAGAAGTAGAACAGGGGCAGGTTAGTTACTGCCCACCCCCCTGCCTTTACTACCGCAGCTCTGCTTTCCTCACCTCTCCTAGATTTACAGCTGACAATGCAGCCCAGAGTGTCCATCAGCCTCTCCTGGAATTTGACTCATGAGCCCTGTATCCACTGCTTATTAATGAGCCCCTGCAGGGAGAACAGGTGCTTCTCCACCCCTCGTACCTTAACATCCCTGCAGCCGCCATGACCCTAGACCTTGGGATGGGTCAGTTCAACACAGGGACATAATTTGTTTCCGAGTCTCACTCCGTTACCGGATTATGAGCTCCGTGATGATAGAGATCTCACCCAAGTCATTCTTGTAACCCTCATGTTTAGCTATATCGAGCTTGGCACATGGCACACAATACATATGCCTCTTGCTAGCTTCATGCCTTGGTTTCTTCATCTTTAAATAGGGATCATTAAAATACTTAACTCATAGGACCTCATTGTTACACGATATTAAATGAGTTTAAACATTTAAAGCATTAAATCAATGCTAGGTCATAGTAAATACCCAATAAGTGCTATTCATTATTATAATAGTTGTTATTACTAACATTAAATTTGATCATTGCAAGTGACCTTATATTTTTAAGAATTTGTGATTTTTTTTAAAGAGTTTATTTGTTTATTTAAGAGAGAGTGAGTGAGAGAGAGAGTATAAGCTGGGAGAAAGGCAGAGGGAGACAGAGGAACAGGCTCCCCACTGAGCAGGGAGCCCAACGTGGGGCTCCATCCCAGGACCCTGAGATCATGACCTGAGCTGAAGGCAGACGCTTCACTGACTGAGCCACTCAGGCGCCCCCAAAATTTGTGATTTTTAAGAACACCTAAAAAGACCCCCTATTTTAACATATTTCCCTCACTGAAATAAAAATTCCACATATAAAGATTCCGTATATAAAGATTATATAACTTTTATTAAAAAATTTTCTCCTTTACTTACTGATCTTTTTGAACATAAAACCTCTGTGTGGAGGAACACCTTACTGCTCCAAGTTTGAGTTTTTAATATGGTTTTTCCCCAGGCAGAACGGAAACACTGAGAATCTTGGAGGGGACTGGGGGGCAGTGCAAAGATAGAAACCATTAGTGCAAAAGAAGAAAGACAAACTTCTCTGGGGCTCAATTTTCTGATTTATAGAAGCAAGTGCCTGGCCTACAAGATTTCTAATGTGCTTTCATTTCTAATAAGCCATAAGCTCATTTAATCAGCTAACTTGGTTGAATTTAAAATTTCGTCTACGCTCCGACTTGCCAATTGTTGGTAAAATCCAGCTCTCTTGGTTTAACTCTGGAAGTTAGCCTTCTGATTATCTGAGCTACCATCTTCTTATCTGTCAAATGGGTTGAGCAGAAAGACAGAGAGCCCCTTTTGCAGGATGGCTCACCATGAAGAAGGACAGAGTTGTTCCCAGTCTCAGTGACAGTCCGGAAGACAGCCCCATGCTAGGAATTCAAGGCATAAGTACTACTATCATAGTCAGTTGCCTGCAAACCTCTGCCCAACTGTTCTTTCTTAGATCCCTGTAACTTTGATGTTCTACGTAGGCAAGTTCCCCACCACAAAGTGACTTTGTTCCTCTACTGGTTATATGTGAGTGCACACACATGTGTGCATGATCACAGACAGCCATGGCACAGGCAGAACAATGCTCCCCAAGAATGCACTTCCAAGCATCAGCTTTATGAAGACACAACGCATGATGCCCATTTTACAGGTAGAGAAAATGATCTACAGAGTCCTACCAAAAGGTTTCCCCAAAGGCCAATCCTGAAGATACTAGTTACATACCTGTGAATGGCTTACATTCTTGTGAGTAGGCTTCCCGCAAAAAGCACTCAGTAACATCTTGAGAATGAAGTACATATTTTCAAGGTGTAGAGATAATAGGACCAACATGAAACTAATCAGACCCTATATCCCCATCAATCCCAACTCCAGAGAAAACCCAAACTGAACTATAAAATATTTTAAACTCCCCCAAAGAGCAGGTCAACAATAAAGGTCAGAAATCCTCCAAATAGGAAGGATTAAAAAAAATTCCTAGTGTTACCCCTAAAGATGCAAATGAGACCTCGTATATAACATCGTGCCTGACTTCACTGATGGTATCCAGACTCCTGCGTGCGCATTCCAGCTGGTGAGGACCAATAGCACTGCTCCAGGCTACTCTGCCCTCCTTCTTTGTTCTAACTGCTGAGAAGATGAAGATGCCAGTGGGTACTTTTAATCATGCAGTTTCTTCACCGCCAAACTTAAGGAAAGGAATTGGGGGTGGGGAGAAGGTCAAAGTGTCAACCTTTCCTCTTTTCATTTAGCTTTTCAAATGGAAAGAAAGGGGAAAGGGGAGATGTTTTGGCTGACATCCAAGACAGGAAAAGAAAGATCTGAGGCCCTGCTCTGGAGAGTAAAGTAAAAGGTATCTTATATCCAGAGGTGAATAATGAGGCATTTCTGCTTGCCAATAGACTCTAAAGAAAATATTTATTTATTGAGAAGATGCCCAGGACTCTGGGGTTCTTAGGTGGAAGAGAGTAGCTCATTGATCTCCCACTGGCTGTCATGGAGAATCTAGAGAATTCAAACATGGAAGTGCTGAAAGTAGGAGACAACCCTTCCCTGCCTGTGCCTTCCAGAAATGGCAGTAAGAAATGGCTCCTGAGTCCTGAATGCTGGGGGGCTTGGCGCTTTGGGACCCTATCATGGAGTATTTGAGCAGCCCCCCAACAAAAAGAAAACCCGGGGACCTTTAGAGAGGAGCAAGTCTTGCTACAGTCCTTGGATGAGTGTCAAACCATGGCCATGACAGCAAAGGTAAGTCCACACTGAAGGGGATTCCAGGTGGCCCATGTGACTACTGGGCTCTCAGAAAGATATACAGGGCTGATCTAGAAAGACGTACATTAATCTAGAAAGAGGATGGCAGCAGTAGTGGAAACTAAGTCACTGCTCTGGAGAATCAAGGAGGGAAGGGGCTCTGTTCAAGCAATAGTGGGCAGTGGGGCTGTTGCAGTAAAGAAGGGAGCCACAAGCTGGGGGTCCTGGATAAAGGTCAGGCCAGGCTCTTGGATAATTCTTGGCAACCGAACACCCATGTAAATTGAGTTCAATGACAAGCTCTCTCCCTGGAACCTTCCTCCAGATCAAATTGACAAGGGAATGGAAGGTGTTGGGGTTGCATAATGATTTTACTGGGAAAGGACACTATAGGGAAGTTTGTTGTTTTTTTAAAAAAGATTTTATTTATTTATTTGACAGAGAGAGAGACAGCCAGCAAGAGAGGAAACACAGGCAGGGGGAGTGGGAGAGGAAGAAGCAGTCTCCCAGAGGAGGAACCTGATGTGGGGCTCGATCCCAGAACGCTGGGATCACACCCTGAGCTAAAGGAGACGCTTAACAACTGAGCCAGCCAGGTGCCCCAGGGAAGTTTTTTGAAGCCCATAACATCTGACTCTTGGGGCACCTGGGTGGCTCAGTCAGTTAGGTGTCTGCCTTCAGCTCAGGTCATGACCCCAGGGTCCCTGGATCAAACCCCACATCAGGCTCCCTGCTCAGTGGAGAGTATGCTTCTCCCTCTGCCCCTTATCCCATTCCTGCTTTCTGTCTATCTCAAATAAATAAATAAAATCTTTAAAAAAATAAAAATTAAAAAAAAAATCTGTCTCTGACCAGTAGATTATTTTCAGCAATGTAGTGACAAGTCATACTTTATTAAATTTAGAGGAATTAGATAGATTTCTCATGAGGGAAAATAAGAGACAATAGGGAAACATGAGTGTTTGTTTAATAAATAAATATGTTCCAAGGGTTGTAAATGCATGCCTAAGGACTAAAAGTGGAACTGTCTCTAGAAATATTTTATATATATATATATATATATATATATATATATATATATATATATATATATATATATAGTAAGTATATATATATATAGTAAGTATATATATATATAGTAAGAAGCCTCCAGTACCACCTGCTAAATACCTGCCATATATATATATATATATATGGCATGCATTTCCCAATCTTCCGATTCAACATGGCCCCACCAATGCCTATTGGCTATGTTACTTACCTGCTGGTCATTGTAGGTTTTTGAGCCTGTTATCAATGATGATCTTACTCCAATTCTTTTTCCTTTAATTGATGTGGACACTTTCAGTGAGTTAGGGGCAGAGATGTTTTTTCTTTCCTCTATGGTAAATAAATATCTGAATTATTTCTTCTGGTCCTCCAAGGTTTTTAGTTCTCTATGAAGAATTGGGTCATTTTCTGCCTAGAAATTCAGACAGCACCATTGCCTCCATTGCATTGACTTTGGGATGACATTGTTCCTCTGTAGACGGAGCCCCTGGTGAATGTCCCAGACCTGAATGAACTTTTCCATCTGGGTCCTTCTGACCTTTCCTGCATTCGTCCAGTTCCACCAGGTTGTAAGAAAGGTAATAGTGCCTTTTCTCTCTTCTGTTCTCACAATTCATCACCTGATTCTCAATTCAAGTCTATTACCTTTGAAAAGATCATGAAGAATTATTTTCCTTTTGTCAAATCTAAGTTGAAGCAAATACTCTTCTTTAGGCTTTGGCCTGAGACTTAACCGACTTAGCCTCCAGTACCACCTGCTAAATACCTACCCTGGCAACTAAGTTACTGGCAATTTGCCAAGAGTTCACTTTTTTTTGTTTTTTGTTTTTGTTTTTGTTTTTTTTTTGTTAACTAGACTATTGTTACCTTGGTACCCTTTACCACCCAAAATTGAAGGGTCCTTGGACCAAATGTTATAAAAATGGGGCTTCATTAAAGGCCTTCAGACATGTGTCCATCAGACCTAAGGGCCATACTCTTAATTATGGCAGCTTTCAGAGCATGGCAGGAAATGTGCCTGAGTTTCTGATCTTACAGATCTCTTCTACAGGGGCCTCCATTATTTGATCAGAAAACAAATTATACCAAATGACATCTTTTTTGCACAAATGAATGTGTAATAGACTGAGTGAGCGAATGAGCACATAAAAGAATGCATGAATGAGTAAATGAAAGAAAACAGCAAACAAAGTAGAATAGACTACAAGAAGCTGAATTGTTCAAATTGCCAATTCTAGGGGAACCTGGGTGGCTCAGTCAGTTAAGTGCCTGACTCTTGGTTTTGACTCAGGTCATGATCTCAGGGTTCTGGGTTGGAGCCCCGCACTGGGCTCTGTGCTCAGTAGGGTGTCTGCCTGAGATTCTCTCTCTCCATCTCTCTCTGCCCCTTCCCCCATTCCTGCATGCACACTCTCTCTCTCTCTCTTTCACTCTCTCTCTCTAAACTACATGAATAAATCTTTAAAAAAATGCCAGTTCTGTACTTTTCAGTTTAGAGAAGATGGGTGTTGAACATTGCTTAGAATAGTCCAAGAATTTATTGCAGTAAGAGAACTTAGAATTTAGTTCATTCTCTTCTTTGTATCAACATGTCACTTGATGTTTTCTTGTGCTCAAAATCAAAATCACCCAGACAAGAGAGAAGATAGGGAAAGTACCCAGGTCTCAGACTCCTGGGGCCAATATGGTGTCCACCACCGCAGGGCTCTCCCTAGCTGGAAAGGTGTCAGGGAATTTTTGAACATAGCAGTGTAGGTGTTCCAGAAGCTACCTGGCGGGTTTGCTTTCTTTTCTTTTTTTTTTTTTTTAAGTACTTATTTTTTGTTTGTTTGTTTCCTAATGTGGATGCCAATCCATGAGGGATAATTCACTTTTAAGCACAAATTTTGCCTGACGCTGTATTTTCAGAGAACAGTCAATAAATACACATTTCTCTAAAACACATATAAATGGCAAAAAAAATGATTATCTATCAAGCTGGGTTGACGGAAAGAAGAAAGGTTTACATTAAGCCTAATGGTCAATAGCCTGAAGTCATTCAAAAATCTGAAACTTTGACCTAAGCACTGTGTTCCTCAAGGAAAAAAATGCCATATAAGGCAGAGGACAGCTGGCAAGGTGCAGAGAGCATGGATGTGATTTGAGCCACAAGTGTTTCTGAGACTGAGGGATAAAGGTAAGCAGGGAAAGGTGACTGGCCATTTCACAGATCAGGAAGGAATGTTAAAATTATTGAGGTCATCTGGTCCACCAATTGTTGGGGGCAAATTCTACTCACCGCCCACCAACTCCAAAAAGGCCACTGTGTCCTCAGAGGCCTTCAATCCAGTCTAGGCAGCCTCCACTGTACCTTCCCCAAGACTGACAGCTTGATAGACAGATGGTTCACATAGTGACAGTGCAGACACCCAGCCTGCTGCCTCACCGGTCAGCCGTCAGCACTTTAAGAAAGGAGGCAGAATGTCTCTTAAAGAAAACAAAGGGGGGAAAGGGAGGAACACATTTCCTTAAAATAAAATAAAGTGAAATAAAATAAAATAAAATAAAATAAAATAAAATAAAATAAAATAAAATAAAACAAAACAAAACAGTCACAGAATTTGCTCTGGTTTGAGCCCTGCCCTTCCTTTCTCTTAATGCCACTTAGATTTGGGGTCTCCTGCTAGCATGCCCTTGACAAAGGGCTGTTTCACAGTCTGCGGACCAGCATGGGCTGCTTCCTCATCCAACCAGTCATCCCGTGGATGGCTCGAGTCTTAACCGCTTCCCGCCTTCTCCTAGCTGACCCAGGCATGCCCCAAAGCATGATCTTCACCGTGAACTTGTGGCCTGGATTACTGAGGCCTGTGGCTCAAAATTCGGCTCCCTGAACCAGGAACCCTCACGATCCTGAAAAGCAGTCTGTGTTTGACATGTGCAGTTATAACCAGTGGCTAGAAGACTGCAAACACAGGCCAGATACTCAAATATTTCTTGAGTGAATGACGGAATGAATAAAAATTTCTGTGACATTCAACTGTGAACCGGTCCAGAAGTCTTCAATTTACTATCTCACAATTTAACCAGGGCTGGATGGAATATCACCCCTCTGAACCCTCACTTCGTCTATCCTTCATAGGGCAGTTGCCATTCTGATTTACTATAGTAAGTTATTTTTAACTTGGTAATGAGCTCTTTAGGGCAGAATCTGTGCTGGCTTCTTATTTCGTGCATTCAACACATGTTTATTGAATACTAAATGTTCTAAGAGTTCTAGAGAGGAAAGAGATGAATTAGGTCTATCCTGTTTTCTCTCCCATGGATGTTGGTTAGAGGTGGTGGGAGGAGAGGACGTATGCCTGAGTTGAGAGGTGTGGGGAGTGGGTAGAAGAGGATGAAAAGTAAATAATTATTATAATAGCTCATTTTTATTGAGTGCTTATGCTTAACAGGTACTTTACTAAATGCTTTATAAGCATTATCTTGATCCTTTACAAGACCTTCATGACATAAGCATTCTTATTATGCCCATTTTACAGATAAAGCAACTAACCCAGGCTCACCCAGAATGATTAAGTAACAAGCAAGGCAAAAGAGCCAGGAAGACCTTTCTGATTGTAGAACCAATCTCTTTCTTTCTCTCTCTCACTCTCTCTCTCTCAGATACACACACACACACACACCCCCCACACACACATTTGGGGCTAAATTTATATTTTAGTGACAATAACTTCTCTATTACTTGAAAACCAGTCTCACGCGTGGAAATATTTTATTAAATGAACGGGACTTGATAAAGTACAACCGAAAGAGTAAATTTATTCTTTCTTCCATAGTCCCTACAAAATCACTCTGGATTAGTCTTCTCTATCCCTGGGATAAAATTTCAGGGGAGTCTTAAAGCTGCCCAAGCTCCTTTTAATCACAAAAGTAGTCTCGATCCAGTAATTGAGTCCCCAAACATCCAGCACATCGTACTCACCAAGACGCCCAACTTCATTCGGCTTTGGGATTCTCCTTAAGCCCCAGTCTGAGGTTTTTTCGGCTGGCAGCCTGAAGCAAGGCAGTGGGTGTGCATTTCTCTATCCCCGCACCCCACCTCTCCTCCTCCTCTCCCAGTCCCCACCCCTGCAGGACAAGAGGGAATTAGCAGGAAACAACTTGTGGTTTCATGGAAGGTGGAGCTGTAATCTGGAGAAGGGCACTCTCTGGGTATCAGAGATAGGATTGCTAGCCTTTTTGCTGTATTTGTTATCTTTTGTTTTTAAAAACCTCCTACTAGGGCTTCTCACTGCATCTCTTTGATATGATCAAAGTCTCTCCCTTGACTTTCCTTCCAGAAACCCAGAACACCAATTTTTACTGAGTGGGGTTTTGCCCCCTTTAAGCAAAATCCCACTGAAACACTCCCAGGCCAGCCCCCTACCCCTAACCCTGCGGAGTCCATCCAGGCGCTAGGACACGTCTCTTTTTGTATCGAGAGAAGAGAAGTACTTCCAAGACTTTCTCTGCACTGGCACCAAGAGACCAGCCCAAACCTCAGCCATAGTCTTCCTTGAGAAGAAACTGAAGACCAGTCCTTAGGTTTCCCAAGCTCTAGAGCGCTCCTGACAGGCTTCCTCAGTAGCCCCTTTGAAGTTTTTCTCATCTGCCTTGAGATAAGAAGAAAGAGAAGTGCCTCCGTATTACTAAACTCCTTTCCAGCCTCTCCAACCATTACTGCTCCTGTACTCTGGATGAGGTGGCCCCTACCCATGAAGAAGCAGCTTTAGAACCTTCTAGCAGGTCCTGCATAGGTGATTTAGCATGCCCTTCTGGAAGCAGGACTGCTTGGCCCCTATGGTATAGTTCTCAGCCTGTCGGGCATCAGGGGAAATTGAGGCAGAAGGAGTCACTTTATCATTCTGTCACTCATTTGCATGTAAGACCCCCCTACCCCATGCACACATATTTAACCATTGGTAGCAAAACTGTCTCACTTTTGCAAATAGGTGCCCTTTCAATACCATGGTCCAGATTCTTAGTATCTGCTCTCAACCCCGTTTTCCAAAGGCCACCAAGGTCATTCCAGCATGCTGATTCTGGCCTCTGTGCCCTAATAATATCACACTAAGCACCACCTCTGAAGGGCTCTCCAGATGAGGCTGATTGTCCACTCCCGGGCACTGGAAAAATCCATGCTTCTAACCACCAACCAGTTGGGTGAGGTAGGGGTTATCATTTTACGATTCTGGAATCTAGCAGGTGGAGAGAAGTGAGAAAGGAGGAAAACACAATGAACAAGCACCTTGGTTAAGAAGGTCAAAATGACTAGTGGAGGAAGTTTGATGGGGGAACAGTAGTGCAGAATGACCATAATCACTGATGTCAATCAAATATTTATTTGCCAGACATTGCTCTGATCACTCTCCATGCCGTGATTTATCTTATACACTGCTAGGAGGGCTCCACGACTAGCTCCCTTGTGCAGATGAGAACACCGAGGCACAGAACATCTACCTAACTTGCCCCAAGTCACACAGGGAGTAAGTGAAGAATAGAGTCCAGCTCCAGACTCATGCTTGGAAGAGGCTCCCTCATTTGCCTCTTCCAGATAAAGCAGTGGGAATCAGAGGCAGACAAGGTGTGTGGAGTGCCATTCATGTGTAAGATATTTAGTTACCCTCTGCAGGTGGTGGCGAGTGGTGGACTATTTTGTACAGGCCATGAACTAAAATAGATCTTTATATTGTTGAGGGGTTGTGAAAAGCAACTCGAATAATAATAACAATAATAATATATGACAGAATGACAGATAATATGGTTCTGTGGCCTGCAAAGCCTAGAATATTTACTACTATCCCTTTATGAAAAGTTCACTGAGCCCTGGCTTGACAATGGTTCTCACACGTCTCATCCTGAGTTTTGGCTTTCTGCTACGATCTCAGTAAGCATTACCAACGTAGTAGATGGTGGAGGCTACCGAGCAGGAAATACTCCAGATTTCCCCCCTCAAAATCCCCTAAATGGAAAAGCTCAGCATTTTAAAAAATTCAAGTTCTGTACTAATATATTGTTTTTCGAGGATTCCACCACAAAGGAAAACCGGAAACCAGTACCACAGGCTACAGGAAGCCACTGCTGGCCTGTAACTGGGGAAGTGGGCTACAAAGCAGAAAGAAACAGAGGCTGGTAGTGGTGTTCAGGACCAACTAGAGCAAGAGAAACTCAAAACAGGCATTAGAAAAAAGGTAGGAACCCATTTTAATAATCCTGGCCTGATGGGGCGCCTGGGTGGCACAGCGGTTAAAGCGTCTGCCTTCGGCTCAGGGCGTGATCCCGGCGTTACGGGATCAAGCCCCACATCAGGCTCTTCCGCTATGAGCCTGCTTCTTCCTTTCCCACTCCCCCTGCTTGTGTTCCCTCTCTCGCTGGCTGTCTCTAACTCTGTCAAATAAATAAATAAAATCTTTAAAAAAAAAAAATAATAATAATAATAATCCTGGCCTGAGACTTTGGGGAAAGGACAAGAGTGGTGATGACAGACAGGAAGGGGAGGGCCCTGGGGATGTCATGCAGGAGGAATGATGGACACATGGAAGACTATGGAAATCTCAAGGCTAACGCCAAGATTTCAAATGTGGGTCATTGGAGGCAAAAGGATTCTACTGATGGAAGTAGTATGACAAGGAAGACCTGTTTGGGGTGAAAATATGGAGCAAAGTCCCTTAGAAACTTAGAAACCCTTAGAAACTTCGGTAGTTGTCCTCTCTGTTGCTCAGCCTTAGTGCACAGGACAAGAAAGAAGACCACGTGGAAGCAAGCTAATTCTGCGCTCAAAATCCAATCAACATGGGGAATTCACGGGTATCCCAGCCCCAAGAGGGCTGGCCACAAGCTCTTCCTCTTAGTCACCTTTTGTGGAGGAAGACCCGGGGTTTGGGTTTTTGGAATACACTTTCATCTCTTCTTTTTTCTCTTTCAAGATATGTTTCATCAACAGATAGTAACACCCCGACAAGGAGATCAGGTGTTCTGTCTGCATATATGAAATGGCATTCAATGGGATTTTATCTTTGTCCCCCTCCCTCCAAACGATGAGCCTTTCTCCTTCTTTCAGGAGCACTCACAAGCCGCAATGGGTCCCTAGTCTTGGATTCGACTTCCGGTAAAGAATGTAAACTTTCAGCCAGAAGACTTTAATTCCCTCCCATTCTTTTAGATCAGTGCCTGTGTCAGCAGGGTATTATTACAAGAGACTTTATTACATCTTATCCAACTGTTGGCAAGTTCTGAAATTTAAAGAGAACGGTTTTGTAGTACAAGGATGAGAGCGCTCCACAGAATACTAAGAGGAAAAAGAGAAAAAACTAAGTCATCAAGAAAAGTTTCTAAAAACCCTCTCTGCATATGCTTATTTGAAGAGCCTGTATTATGCACTTGGAATTTACTTTAATTATTAACATTGGAGGAAAACGTTCCTTTTAGGCAGAGAAACTTCAAAGGGTAAATAGTCATCAGGGCTCAGGTACCTTCTTCTCTAAGTGCCTCCGTAATAGCTGTGGCAGCAAGGCAGCTATTTGGAGGCTTGGTTATTGTTGTTGCTGGGTTTTGTTTTGTTTTGCTTTGTTTCACTCAATGATTGCAACGTGCTCTATAAGAAAAAAAAAATCAATAAGGCTTCTACCCAGTTAGAGTAAACTGAGATACAAACTATGACTTGGCCCCAGGTCATTCTGCCGGTCCTCAGAGAATGCCCTGTTCTCTACATTCATCACCAGCTGAGGAACTGGCTTCCCAGGAGAGAGTAAAAGAAGGGAAGTATATGTGGCGACCTGCTAAATGTGAGTATCTGAGACATACCAAGGATACCAATGCCAGGAGTGGAGGGATTGATTAGTGAGACTCAAAGTCAGAAGGATGCAATCTGCTGTTGGAAACTCACAGCATCCAGCTGGGTATGCGCACATGACCTTGGATGTCCTGGAAATAGCATGTGGTTCCCCAAGGCAGTCTCCATCATTGGTGTGGCTTAAATGTCAATTCGAGGACACGCTGGCCCTCCTTCCCCAGGGACAAGAAAATGAGTCGCTAGTCTGTTGCTAGTTTCACATCCTCTCATCTGCCGTACTAGGTAGCAGAAGTTCCACTCTGGTGTGAAACAATGGCTCAGAAGTCAGAGAAGAAGCCATGTAGGTAACACTGACCCCTGGGAAAAGGGCACGATCATTTTTCTAGTTATGGGGTAATTATTTTCCCATCTAGCTCATATTTGGCCAGCTTTCCCTGTTCTCCTTAAACATCCATTCACCTGGACTGCCCTTCCCCTTGTTACCCTGAGCTGAAAAGTTTCTTTTCAACTGTAGTCTCATGACCTTGTCTCAGCCAATTAGATTCTATCTGTGGTTCCAAAAGTAACCTATATAGGAGAATGTAACATTTATGCTTCTATACCCCTGGACGTTGCTAAGAGACCTGTCACTAGAAATCCACAAAGTCACTTGCTTGGTTCTGTTGGAAGACACACACACACACACACACACACACACACACACACACACACACAGAGTACACACTAACATTGGTGGTTTTCCAAGATTAGAATAGTGATGGATTACTCTGAAGGTGGCAGAAGGATAAAGAAGAAACACACGGCATAAACAACACTGATTTGCTCACTAATTAATTCATTCAACAAAAATTTCTTGAGTTTGTAAACTTAAAATATTCATTTGTACAGCCTTGTTCCTCAGTGAACTCGCTTCTATACAGAGTTCATCAGAACCAATTATCTAATGAAATTGAGCCTCACTGATTGACAATGTCAGCTAAGCAAACCCTGTCCTCTATTTCTTGAATATTTTGTCTTCATTTTTAGATAAATGCAGACTCCTAAGGCCAGCTCTACTTCCAATAAATATCACGCATTCAGCCTAATTTCAGGTTCTCATCCTTAAAAATGCCCGTTTAATTGGTGTCATCATTGCCACTGTCACTGTCATCAATAAATATTTATGGAGCAACCACTGGGTATCTTTTACTAAACCAAAACCCTTAAGGATTGTATAACCCAGAGGATATGCAGTCCCTGCTGTCTAGAAGCTTAAAGCAATAGATGTTAAACAGATGAGCTAATTAATGGCAGACAGTTGTTAAGAAACAAACTGAGGGCTTCAGAGGGGTGGGGGAATGGGATACGCCCGTGATGGGTATTAAGGAGGGCACGTATTGCATGGAGCCCTGGGTGTTATACGCAAGTAATGAATCATGGAACTTTACATCAAAAACTAGGTATGTACTGCATGGTGACTAACATAATATAATAAAAAATTATTATTAAAAAAAAATGAACCTATGGAGCTAACCAAACCTGGAAAAAAAAAAAAGGAAAGGAAAGAAAAGAAAAGAAAAACACATTCTCATGTATAATCAGTTATTTTGGATTTGTGGAAAATATTCTCTCTTCCCTGCTCATAACAAGTAGGGAAATAGCTAGTTTCTGTTTCGCCCATAGGGATCTCTGCATACAAATAATTCAAACAAAACTAAACTTTCAAACTTCATGCTTTCCCAAAGGAATCATCTTTTATTAGAAATAGTCACTTCAAAGGTTTGAGTAAATGTGGGCTTTTTTTTTTTTAAACACTGCAAGCAATTTACATTTTTCGTGCGCATTCACTAAATGATTCTGATCCGATTCAGGGAATTTATCCTGCCAGGAGTGCGATGAAAGTGTGAAACTTCATAGCACAGCGATATCAACCAATTAGTGACAGAAATTGGCGGGGTGTTCAAACCCCCCAAATAAACTTTGGATCGGATGAATTTCTGACCCAAACTCCAGAAATGGTAGTAGGAGTTTGTGTGTGTGTGAAACCTCTTCTCCAACAATATCGAGGACTTTTAAAGACATACTAGTTTCTGACAAATGTCATTCATCACCATGAGAACCTGACACTTTCTTTAGCACCTTACGAAAGTATACAAAATGCTTTGCCACCCAATATTTTCTGTACGCCCTCTTTAAACAATTCCATGAGCGTGATCTTATTATTTGTCTCCTTTTATGATCAGAAAACTGAAGATTGAGGGCGCCTGGGTGGCACAGCGGTTAAGCGTCTGCCTTCTGCTCGGGGTGTGATCCCGGAGTTATGGGATCGAGCCCCACATCAGGCTCTTCTGCTGTGAGCCTGCTTCTTCCTCTCCCGCTCCTCCTGCTTGTGTTCCCTCTCTCGCTGGCTGTCTCTATCTCTGTCAAATAAATAAATAAAATCTTTAAAAAAAAAAAAACTGAAGATTGAGCTCGGCAAGAATTGCACAACTAAAACATAAAGGAACAAGATCTTGAAGCCAGATTTTGTTTTAATATATTGGAATCTCTCCTAAGCTGTTTGGGCCTGAAATTTTCAGATGGTTTTATATCAAACAGTATAGGGAGAGTAATGGTGATGGTAAAAGGAATCTGAATTATCCAGAATGACAGGATATGCATTCCAGATAGTCTAGATTAATGGTGACCTTTTTACATCCCTTGATGCTAAGCTGAACCACATCAGTAAAAGACTTAAATCAAATTGCTCACTAGTCCTATCTTCCTAACCACTCAGACCATGCAATGTGGATAAACTAGCAAAGACCCGAGACTCAGTTGATATCCAGAGCTGATAATAATAGGTACATGTGGGCACAGTTAGGCTAGTTTGTAATGACTACCATCCTGTCTGATAAGGGATCCGATCCTAAATGTTTTCTATAAGCTCAACTCTATGCTAGGTGTTTTTTTGAAATTGTCTTTCCTAGAACCCTCACAACACCACTCTGTGATAAGCATCAGCCTAAGTTCTTTGTTCTTCTCTTTTCAGGGGGTGCATCTTTAAGAAACTGCAAAATTTCTGATGAGGGTGTTCTGTAACTCACAAAGTCTGTAGCTGTAGGGACACCCTAGGAACAGCCGAAGCCAGCTATATTTAGATGGAAGGGAGTGGCAGTAGGTATCTCATGCTAGGGACAATTATAACCTATTGTATTGTCATCGTAGGAGAGATGTGTTTTTTAATCTGCTTATCTTCCATTTAGGCTTTACTTGCCTTTGACAAGACCTCTCTCTTAGCATAGTCTTGCATAAAATACAGCAGAATGCCAATGAAGCATGGATAGTTCTCAGTCCTAGAAATCCTTAGGAAATCATCAATTCCCCACAGGGACTGGAGTCATTGATTCCCTCCTGGGAACTGCCTTTAGAAAGAATGATCTCAGAGGAATTTAGAAGAAGCATTAGCTCTGTCAGTGAGCCCAAAGGGAAAAAGTAGAGACAAATTCTACTTTCAATTCAATTCAATTCAGCAAGTATTTATTGAGCCTAACACAGTCTTCAGGATGTGAAAGAAGAAGGGGTCCTTGACCTCAAGGAGTTTGCCGTCTTAGGGGAAGGGGAAGGGAGGCTGATCCCTAGGTGAGGTAGTCAATCTCCTTGAGCTTCTTTCCTACAGAATGGAGCTATGTTGCCCCCCAGACAAGCTTTCTGTTCCCATTGGATCCACTGGACCAGCCCCTTACACTCGCCCACCTCGTTTTCCAAGCCTTTGCCCACGTTGGCACACCCCTCTCAGCGATTGGGCTATAGCTCAACATGGTCCGCTGACACTTTCCAGCTGTTCTCTACTGACATCTTCCCTCTACTCTGTTCATGGTAGTTCGTCAGTTCCCCTTTGTGGGTTACGCACCCTCGCTTAGCACTGCAAGCACACATAACCGTAGGCCAGTGGTCGCTGTACATCCCACTACTGTTCTCACTGGCTCTCTCTCTCCTTTTGTTTTTCTCGGAAAGGGCAGAAAGATCTAGATTTGTTCTTTCCTTTGCAGTTGTTTTGGCTCTGGCTTGTGTTGTATCTACACGTAAATCAAATTTCCTGAATAAATAAAGCTAATAAAGAATGAGCTTCGGGAGAACAAAGGGCCTGTCAGACTAGAGAAGTGAGTTGGAGAAGAGGCTTATGGACCAATTAAGAGGATGATTTGGAAGAGGGGAAAAAATGACATCTTGCTTTCTACTGCAAGTCAGAAAACACCAGTCAGGGGGACCTGGGTGGCTCAGTGCATGAAGCCTCTGCCTTCGGCTCGGGTCATGATCCCGGGGGTCCTGGGATTGAGCCCCACATCCAGCTCCCTGCTCAGCAGGGAGTCTGCTTCTGCCTCTGCCCCTCACCTGCTCCTGCTCTCGCACTCTCTCTCTCTAAAAATAAATAAAATCTTTTTTAAAAAGAGAAGAAAAGAAAACACTAGTCAGATTAACTTTATTTCCCCGATTTCAAAAATACTAGTTCGATTTCAAAACTACCAGTTCGATCTGTCAACATCACATGCGTGTACACACACGCACACACGTGCACACACACACACACTCACATATACTCACACACGCAAGATACAAATTCTATCAGCTGAAAGTACTCTTGCCTCTCCGCATAGTGGGGTTTATGCACCAAGAGCCCCACATAAACATCTCAATATTGAAACGCTTTAAACGAAATCATAAACTAAATAAAATCTGTGCTAGTCTCTGACCATAAGTCCTAATGATCTGAAAGATCAGATTTGAATTTCAAATTGTGGCTCTCCTCTGCGCTCTCCGTTGCAACCTGGCAGCAAGGAGAGACCCCGTGCCTCGCCTGTACCCCTTCTCTTCCCAGCTCTGGCTCTGATCCACAACATGAAGGGCCTCACAGACGAGTCTGGGGACCCCAGCCCACCCACCCACGCCTCATCCCCACCCCCTCCCACAGCTTCCCTTGGTCCTCAGTGCCAGCGAACACCCCCAGAAGGCCAGAGCAGGAAGGAGGCCCATTCAGAGCAGTACGTGAGCTAAGAGCCTTTCAGGTAGAGAATTTGGGGGTCCCGGGTAGCCAGGGAGTGATCTTCAAAAGGGGTGAAGGCTCAGAATATGGACCATCCCATTACCCCCACGGACTCCTTGCCCCCCAGGGGAGAGAAGTAGGAGTCTTGCTAACCATGGGTTGGCATCAGCCTCATTACCCGGGAGATTCACGTTGCATTTTCATGAGCTCCTAGATGAGCTGAAGGCACAGTGATGCTGAAGAAGTGCTGCCCTATGGGGCGCCTGGGGGGCTCAGTTGTTAAGCGTCTGCCTACAGCTCGGAGCGTGATCCCAGGGTCCTGGGATCGAGCCCAGCATAGGGTTCCCTGCTCCGCTGGGAGCCTGCTTCTTCCTCTCCCGCTCCCCCTGCTGTGTTCCCTCTCGCTGCCTCTCTCTCTGTGTCAAATAAATAAATAAAATCTTTAAAAAAAAAAAAAAAAAAAGAAGAAGAAGAAGAAGTGCTTCCCTAAAGGGTGAGCCCGAAAGCAGCCTGTCTTGCCTTGGGCCTCAGGTCAGCACTGCCCAGAAGCAGTGTGGACCCCTCTCTCCCTCTTCCACCGCAAAGATAGACACAGAGGACAAAATCAATGGCCTGGGATTCTACCCGTGTTGCCTGACCCCCTCGTGATACTGGATAGCAGCTCCTGGTAAATCTTGATCTCAGCTGTGAGGCATTCCAGCCACAAATGAGGCTACCCACTTATTTCAAGTTCATGTTCCTGGCCCTCGAATGCATGTGGGTGAGCCTCAGAGACTATCACAAGAGACAAAACTTCGATAGCAAAGAAAGTGCCTTCCTTTGTGACCCCAATGCAAAGTAAGTCAAGAAACTCAAAGATAACCAAAGCGTTTTAAATGGAAAATCAGCTCCCAGATACCCCATAATGGTTTGCAAATGCAGGTTTCTCTCTTTCCTGTTTAATTCCTTTTAGTAGGTGCAGGTAGAGAGAGGCCTACTTTATTCCAAAACATCCTTGAGCCATAGCCCCTGGACTCCAGTTACTGAAAACATTACAACATTGATCAGAGCTATGATTCTGAGCTAAAGGGTGTCTATTATTGGACGGCCCTGCTGCTAGGCAACATTAAGGGTGCTAGAGGGACTTTAGAAGGACATTAAGAGGCCCTACAACAGGAAACAGTTCCCCTGACTGTCATGACTCCAAGAGACAGATCTCTGAGTGAGGAAAGGCAGAGAGAGGTACAAATACCATATAAGAAAATGAAGACGCAGGGCACCTGGGTGGCTCAGTCGGTTAAGCGTCTGCCTTCAGCTCAAGTCATGATCCCAGCGTCCTGGGATCGAGACCCTCCCCAGGCTCCCTGCTTAGCGTGGGGTCTGCTTCTCCTTCTGCCCCTCATCTCACTCATGGGTGTGCGCTCGTGCTTTCTCTCACTCTTTCTCTCAAATAAGTAAATAAAATCTTAAAAAAGAAAATGAAGACACGGACTTAGAAGATCCCCTAATTCAGATAGGTTTCCTCCAACCTATTGAACACTGATGCTATGGTTTTCAGAAGGATCAAAAGGAATTGACCTCAGGTCTTAGAAAATTCTCTTCTTCTGCCAGGGACACCTCTTCTGATCTAAGTAAGGCAGAAAGGCTGTCTTTGATACTTCCATGGTTTTATCTTTATAAGGACTTTATTTATATATGTTCCCCAAAGTTCAGTATATATGTTGTCATCTGCATTTTCCAATTTATAACCAAATAGAGACATTTGGTAGACAGAATTTTTGTTCTGTTATTTAAAGTAGGAAGACATGTTCCAGAAAGTCCATTTTTAGGAAAATGACTGATGAGAGTCACTACTAATAGAACAGGTTGACATAACTCAAAGTGGAAAGCAGGGAATTATCAAGATAATTTATAATTCAGCCCAGATGTGCACTAGAATGTCTGCCTTAAAATCCCAATTCACTACATCAGCAGTTCTCAAAATATGGACCCCAGACCAGGAACACTGACATCACTAGAAAATTGTCAGAAACACAAATTCTCAGACCCCACCTCAAATAGGACCAAAATCTTTGGCCACGGAGCCCGGCAATCTGTATTTTACAAGGCGATTCTGATGAACAATGAATTTCACTGCGCTGGATCACTGGCTGTCAATCCTGGATGCTCATTAGAATTATATGGGAAGCACTTTAACAAGTACCGATGCAGGACCCACCTTAGACCAAGTAAGACACAATCCATTGGGGTGAAGCCCAAGTTTCTTGGTAGTTTTTAAACTCTCCAGGTAGTCCCAGCATGCAGCCAATGGCGGAGAATCCCTGTGCTGGATAATTTTTAGTTAGATAGACCTAACTTGCAGGTACTTCTCAGCAAACTTTGATCCAAGAATCGGCAGGCCATTTACAAACAGGGGCGTATTATAAAAGACCTGTGCCGTGGAGATACGATCACAAAGTCCACCTGGGCTTTGGACATATCCAGCTCAAAACTCCTGTATTCCAGGCTACCGAACATCATTTGCACAGCTACAATTATTTCAACCATGGTTAAAAATGAGAAGGGAATTAAATTAGCTTGCAATCTTTTTACATGTTTCTAGAGAACATGTCACCTGTCACTCGGAATGAGATGTGCTTCTCCCTCTCTCAGGATGTGGTATAATGAGGTCTCTCTCTGAGCTCTGAATGCAGAAATGTATTTATGGCACAAAGGGAGATTTATGTATTTTCTAAAAATCCTGGCAGCCAATAATAGCCTTGACTGACTCTCTAGGGCTCCAAATGCAACTAGATTGTATTTGGATATAAATCTGGACACATTGTAATCTTAGCCCTGTTTCCCTCCATTAAAGGCCAGATGGGGCAAAAGGGTTTGGAGGGGAAAAGTAATAAAATTATTGATAAAATGCATAAGAATAAAATACTACGCCAGAGAAGGCCATTTCGGTATAATCTGTGCAAAATTCTCAGAGATATCATGCGTAAGTACCATCTTAGTGACTATGCTAATGAATTCTGGGATAACAAGGATTCTATACAATCACAGCTTGGTGGGTAACATTTTTTTTTTCCCTTAATGTCATCGAAAGTTGTAAGGAAAATATATTCGGTAAAGGATTTGTCCCAGGATAGGGAAGAGATTCCAAAACTGTTTAACATCTGTCGTCTGATATTTCCTCTCTCCTTGATCATTTCATCATTCAAGAAAGTATTAATAAGAGAATGGAAAGTGCGGGATGGTACTAACATCCTTCGTGCCCAGTCTGCAATCGATGGGATGGCCCTCAGTCTCAAGAAGGCTGAGGGTGAGGCAGGTAGTAAACAGTTCTAGAATCATTGGCTCTGAGGCGTGGCATGTATTCCAACAGCTAAATATTAGTGCTCAGAAAACAAAACAAAACAAAAGAAACCTTAGAGTTGTCATAAGGCAATCTCTGAAAATATGCCAACTAAGTACCATAATCACTGTAAAGATTCTGACAAGGGTGACTTGAGCTGTGTGCTAAATGGTAGCAGAATCTCCCAGTTCCATGAGATGTAGCCCCTTCAGCAGGACGGAACATTCTTGAAACTAATTGGTTTTTAGAACTAAGCATCTTTCTGCATTGTTGAATCCTGATAAATTGTATTCAAGGCCCATCAGTTGGAACCAGCTGTAGATTCACGACCCCACAGGAGGATACCAGCAGGGGCCCAAATCTGTAGAAGCTGGGTGACAAAAGCCCGAGGGCCATTGTAGGTGCCCCAACAGAGGGTAGCAGGTCAGCACGGCCATAAATTGCTATCTTCCTGGATGGTGACCTATATTAGTTTTGGCTACTGCCATTTGGGGACTTGGAAAAAAAAAAAAGAAGAAGAAGTATCTATCCTATAGAGCAGAAGCAAGAGTAGTACAAATGCCCTAAAGACATTTTTCCAACTAAATTACATGCATTTATTTTTCTCCATGGGGGTCAGAATCGAAAAGCTAACAGGCTCCAGAAGGACAGCGCATGCTAATTTCACCCATGGTAAAGGTCCTTTAAAATGCCACTCATGCCCGAAGCACTGATGAGTTTGCGAGTTGCCAGGCTCGAGGTATGCCACGCACGTTCCCACTGGAACCCATTAGATGGCCTACGGACAGATGAGCTCTGCGCAATCGCGTATGTATACCCACCATTCAAAAGTTTTAAAAAATTACTAAGCAATTACACAGATTTTCCAGCTCTAACAACAAGGCTAATGGCAGCCCATTTGCAATTGAGTACAGTAGATTAGTATGGCACTAAGAAAGCTAAACTGTTTAGCATTGAGCGCAAAGCTCCCATGGACCATGTAAATTACATTCAATTGCAATTCATAGAAAATAACGGGAGGAGTTGTGTTTGATGTCGCAAGCATTGGGTGCCACACTCACCCATGTGGAAGCAGACCATAGGCAACCCTAACCTGAACACACCAAAAGCTACAGAGGTGCTCTCCTGACCAACTTACGGAATATATAGACTCACAAACACACGCAGGTACTCCTAAAGTAGCACAGGCATGCCAAGCTGAAAGCAGACCTAGTTTGCCTACCCTTATTTTACAAATAAGGAAGACAATGAGACTTCCACATTTATACACTTGTATACATACATGTGCATATAGCTACACATGCATGTATATACGGACACATATAGACGCACACGCACATGAGGGTGGCCAGCTGTCTCACTTTGCCCCAGGACTATCCTAGGTTTTGCGTTCAAAGTCCCATGTCCTGTAGAACCTCTCAGACCTGGGAAATGGGGACACTTGTTCACCACAACATATCTCTTTAATGAACCCTATCAAAAAACGCTTAAAAGGCTGAGCACTGTTAGACACTCTTCCAAAAAGGTATCATGCCAACAAAATTCTCTTCATGGGAAACCTAGCCCAATTACCCAGGTTGGGTTCCTCTGGGAGCCAAAAGCACAAAGTGCAGACACTATCGGAGTTTCCACCTATTGGCACATAACTCAGAGCACTTATCACAATTATAATTAATGATCTACTGCACAATGGCTTGTTTAATATCTGCCACTTGCTGCTGTAAGTTCATGAGGACAAAGTGTGATCACGGGTTTGTCTACGATCTTATGCCCGATGCCTGGAATAGTCCCTGAGCCATGACAGGCACTCTATAAATGTTTGTTGCACTTACTGAACAAATTAAGAAAAATCAGTGGATGCCGTGGTGTGGTCATGGGTTGGGGGTGCTTAAACTGAGCAACCCCAGCAAAATATTTCTTTTCTTTACAAATAGGAAACCCAGAGAATATACAGTTGCTCTTTCATAGGCAAGAACAGCCTCACCCCATCCTGCAGCCCTGATCTCCATCTTTGATTACTATGAATAACACTTCTCATCGGATAGTAATAATAATAGCTACAACAAGAAAGTTGAGAGCTTTCTACATATCAGTAAAGTAGAAGGTATGAGTTTCATCCTATCTTGGGGCAGAAACATCGTTCTCATAGTGAAGGGATACTTGGGGAAGGCTTGTCACTCTCCACTGTGCCATTAGTCCTCGGAAGGGACCCATTTCAGGAAGGTTAAATCTATCACTGGCCACCTATAAAAGGGATGGTGGGCAAGGCCAGGCTGAGCTCTTCTCAGGCCATTAGAAGACCACCCAGCACTGAGTAGGAGTTCAAGAATGTTTGTTGATGGAGAGTGGGAGGGGGTAATAAAGGTTATAATTGAAGAAAGAAAGCAAATGATGACAGGGACGATGTCTCACTTACTTTGTGTCTCCAGGGCTATCAGAGAACTCGAAAGTGCACAATGGTACCAAGGGAGAGTATGCGAGATCTCCATTCTAAACTCAAGCACAGCTTCCTGAAATCTGAGGACGAGAACCCAAAGTGATGAATGCTTTGTTTCTTCAAAGAAACTTACCTGGTCCATCAGCTCAGCAAATCAACTGAAGTGTCCCGATGTAACATGCTTTGCACCTTTGACTCTGCCTGTCCCCTCCATCCTGCTACAAGAAACCTCAGCATCCAGGGGCCGCCTGGCCGCTCTGTGTCTCTCCTCGTCTGTTTCATTTCCTCCTGCAAGACCAGCTGCAGCTCAATTGTGGACCATGTAATTCAATAGATTCACAGATACGTCTTGAGTCAATTTTAATTCTATTTAAAGGACAGTCGATAGAGTCATCTCTGGGGCTTCCTGAGATGAATTTCATATTCCATACGCTGAGCAAAATGGAAGGGAAAAACGCACTTCTCTTTAAAGATATAACAACTTAAGTTTCTAAAGTGTCCTGTGTTGGTCCCACTTCTCCAATTCGTCAAGACGCTGGTCCAACTTAGGATATTATGTTGGAAATCTGAATGGCAAAGGAGGCATGACTTTATATATAGAAAGTTTCAGGGGCGCCTGGGTGGCTCAGTCGTTGAGCGTCTGCCTTCGGCTCAGGGCGTGATTCCAGTGTTCTGGGATCGAGCCCCACATCAGGCTCCTCCGCTGGAAGCCTGCTTCTTCTTCTCCCCCTCCCCCTGCTTGTGTTCCCTCTCTTGCTGGCTGTCTCTCTCTCTGTAAAATAAATAAATAAATAAAATCTTTAAAAAAAAAAATAAAGAAAAAGTTTCAGACTGACCATTGTCCTTAGAGTTTGCCAAAATGGAACTTACAGTCACAATTTTTCTCAGGGATTTCTCAGCCTTGTGCCTTTCCCTGAATTGATGCTATTCTCTCTGTCTGGGATGCCATTCCATGCCTTTCCATATGTTCTCTTTGCTCAAATGCCACACCCACCTCGAACTTTCTTTTTCTTTTTCTTTCTTTCTTTCTTTCTTTCTTTCTTTCTTTCTTTCTTTCTTTCTTTCTTTCTTTCTTTTTCTTTCTAAAGATTTTATTTATTTATTTGTCAGAAAGGGAGAGCACAAGCAGGGGGAGTGGCAGGCAGAGGGAGAGAAGCAGTGGGGAGGGAGCCTGCAGGACTCGCTCTCAGGACCCTGGGATCATGACCTGAGCTGAAGGCAGACACTTAACCAACTGAGGCACTCAGGTGTCCTGCACATCGAACTTACTCTTATGCTCTTCCCTCCCCCTCATCCCCACTCCTATGCTGGGAGAACCCTCCTGCGAGCCTGGCCTCTTGGGCACGTAATCACGCTGTATCTCACACTTTTGCTATTGAATGTATTTGTTTTCTTTTCCTAGCTCATCTGCAGCCCCTTGAGGGCAGGGTTTATAGATTTGATTTACTTTGGTATTCTCCTGGATTACTCAAGTTTTCAGGCTATGAGCTTGCTGTTCTAATGATGTATAGCAAATATGCCCAAAGTTTCACTCGCTTACAACCAACATCGATCTTCCTCACTTGTGAGTCTGACCATCAGCTGGGGCAACTTTTCTTGAGGCTGGATTCAGGTCTGCACCAAAGGTCTCTCAATCTGGGACCCAGGCAGAAGAAGTAGCAGCTACTTGGGGCAAGGTTTTCCTTTGGTGAGCAGCAGGGGAACAAAGGGTCAGGCTAAGGCACACAGGTATATTTAAACCCTCTACTCATGTCATATCTGCTCCTACACCATTGGTCAAAGCACGTCATGTGGCCAAACCCAATGTCAGCAGCGAGGGAATGTACATCTGCACTGCAAAGTCACACGGATGCATAATCCTCCCCCACGTAGCTCACCCCCACAGCCTGCTAACTTCTCGTGATGCTTGCCTGAGGATCTAGGAAGTCCAGAGGATGTCACACCTGTTCCTAGGAAGCTTAAGCATGCTGCTCACTGCCTGTACTTGGCTCTATGCAAGTCTGGAAGTTGTTTGGGAATTCAACACACAAGCAAGCGAGTAGGGCCTAGAAAGTGACTCTGTATGTAACACAGTCTAGCCCTTGGTGACCTCCTAGCCCGATGCGTATACACACATGGGTAAAGGGGTGGCAGGAGACAGCAGAACAGACATTGCTAAACGATGGTTGAAAAGTTTTGGGAGAAAGTAATCCATTTTAAGTCACCAGTACTAGCAAGAGTATTGCCACTGGCCCTTATTGCTGGAATTCTGGAGATGAAAAGAAGATCTTTGCTATTTAAGATTTTCATCTGCTCCTGCTGCTTTTCCCCACCTGAAGTGCAATCCTCTGCTGGCCTCGTCATAACCACCTCTGTGGCAAGACCCACTGCAGTGTCCAAATACTCGATTGTGGGTTCAGGTAGTGAATGACCAGCAGGTGTGTTTGAAACAGACAAACAACTAGCATCCCAATTTCTCCGGGACTGTACAAAAATAAAAAGAGAGAAAGGAAGACGGATTCTCTAGGGAACAGCCTCTTGCATATACTTGACTTAGCCAAGTTCAGAGTGTTCTCCCCACATTAATTCATGAACGCTGAAGTGTTAAGTAGAATGGAAAGAAGGTCTGCACATACCTGCTCTTCCTCAAAAGGATAAAAAATAGGGGCCCGGAAGAGGCCAGTCATTTCCGGAAGGTCAGTAGGGATTCAGCGGTCTCGCGTGCCAGAATGGTGGTTCCCAAAGTGCTACGCTTGTTGCCAGACCACACTCTGCAAAGTGTTATTATTAAGGCATTTATTTTGCTATTGGATATCATTCCAGTCAGTGTCCAAGTAGGTTTTTGATTGTACAATAAAGTCCATTTGTTTGATCCGCTATCCCAGCTTTCTAAATTGTGTTTGCTCGTGTATATTCTAATCCACGCTGTTCACCGCTCGGCAATTAGTCAAGGCGGTCCCGGCCCTTAGTGTAAATTAATGAGGTTCTACCAGAATGGGCTTCTGAGGTTTTGATGAGACATGAGAGTGGTTCTCTCTGCCCTCCTCCACTCCCATGATATATGATCAATTTATTTAACTCGAATTGCATTTTCAATAGCCCTCACTTCCCAGAGTCAGCATGTCTGCTGTAACTTACACTTGAGAAAGGGAGTGACAGGGTGGTGTGGCGGGAGATAAGCCAGCCGAGTAGAAATAGGAGTGTTTTCTTGTATGCTACCTTGGATAAGCGCAGTGACATTTTGAGCGCAGACAACAATGTCAGTGGCAGCCACGGTCCTCTCAGCCAGGAACAATTACCTGGGGAGCATGGTGTTGCTCAGACTTTCTGTGAGATCTCCCACTGTGATGTTATTGGCATAATTAATATATATCAAAGTGGAGCCTCGCCCAAGTGAATATTTAAACAGTATACCGTGTTCCCTTGTCAAATGGTTTCTTTTTAGCAGCATAGAAAGCCCAAGTGAACATTTACTCCCCTATTATGCCTTAGAAATGAACTTAAACGTCACTAACAATAGCATCACTTTAAAACATCAAGTCGAGAGAACATATTCTCCAGTGTCACCACTATGGCATATTTGTCTTCTGCTTAATTTGCCCTCACTGTGTATTATTAGGAGTTAATACTGTAGTTTTGTTTAATAACTGGCTTCACCGCCCATGGCTGACTCCAAACTGATCACTCAGGCCTGCTGATGAAAGTCCTAATTCATCCTTGTTAGAGCAATTAGAGGGAAATTGGATAACCGTGCCTCTTCTTGCAAAGGTCTACATGCAGCTATAGCCTATCCCCCAAGAGGTTAAACAAACGCTCACTTTGGCTGCAAGTGAAATAGATACTTTCCTTGTAAGTGAGATAGTACCAAATTAATTTAGACTTCAAGAAGTTTTTAAGTGGGAGTTGGAGCTCGGTTTCTATTCTCCTCCTCGCTCCGTTCCTCTCTCTGCACACGGCCAGGTTAAATTTTCTCTGCCATTAGAAATCAATTATGATTCCCCGCTATATTGCATATGCTGTTGTGCCATGAGCTGCACCTCGGCATACTGACTTCAGCTGCCTTTTCTTCTTGCCCTTGACATTCGAGGAGTAATTTGAAAGTGGAAAACTTCTCAGACCGTTACAACACATCCTGTCTCAGACTGAATACGTTGGCCTGATGGGAACGTAGCCATAGATGGCTTCATTTCTGACTGGGAGGATGGTATTTCTGCTGCAGATGGATTTAACCAGATGGGAAGGGTTCAGGGGTAGGGGAGAGGGTTATGATAGGTTGGGAACTAGGGATGGGAGAAGAAATGCAAAAAGTAAGATGAGGTGTAAGGAGAGATGTCTGCTGGGTCATGGCAAAGTTGGTATGGACCCAGAGAACAAAGAAAAACAAGAAGCAAGTGCCATCAAAGGGTCATGAGATTTCTAGTGCCTGGGCCAACATTCCTGCTAATTTTGCTATGAGCCTTGGGTATGTCATTTAACTTCTTGAGGCTCTTCTCCGTTTTCTTATCTGTTAAATGAAGCACTTGTGATCTCAAAAGTTCCTGCTGCTTCTATAACCATTAGGAAGGCTTTTTGCCACAAGTTACAGAACAAATGCATTTGTTTGTGTCACATCACAAGAAATCTAGAGATAAGTGGCTCTTGACATTAGCTCAGCGGCTTGTACGTTCCCAAGAGCAGCACCTCTGCCGTTCTTTGGAGCTTTTTCTCGTCTTGCCTCCGGATGGTCACCAGGTGGCTGCTGCTTCCAGCCATGACACCCACGCTCCACACCAGAACAACAGGACAAGCAAGGAACTTCCTCTTCCTGAGGTTCTGCCTTTTTTTGGGAAAGAGATGCTCTCCCAGCGGATTTCTGCTATACCTGGTTTCCCTAGAATATGCGCTTGCCCACGCATGGGTACAAGAGAAGCTGGGAAGTATTCCATTTTCACGTCTCTGCAGAAAAAGAGGCAAAGAAGAATGGCCTCGTGAGGGGTGTTAATCAACCTGCAGTATCTGCCACAGGCTTGGAGGGTAAGAATGGGCTACCCCACCTCAGCTCGCCTATCGCTTTGTCAATCTCAGACACACAGAGTAAGGGAGTGACTAAGCATCGTTACTGCTCATACACACCCCCGAGTCTTCCCCACATTGGAGACAGGTGCAGCCAAGTAACTTCCTTTGGCCAATAACATGCATGCAGATGTGACATGCGTCCGTTCCAGAAGAAAGCATTTATGAGCCAGTGTGCATTCGCAGTTTCTCCTCATCACCCTAACCCTACTTCTAAAGATGTTCCAGATGACAGAAGCTCCAACAGCCTGGGTCTGTGGTGAGGACGAAATGGAGCAGATGCCCTGATGGCACACAGGGGACGTGCGGGAAGAGAGTGACTCAAACAGTTGCTAGGTATCCTAGCATAACCTAGGGTGTCCCCACTGAAACAGATGGGCAGAGAGGATCCACTTACTCTCAAAAATTCCACAACTCTCGTCAGGCCCCGATCTAAAGTCCAGCATCTCCAGCTTGTGGTCCTGATTCGGGTCATTTCTTTGGTTCCTTTCCTTCACATCTGCCCAGCAGTCTTAGCCATGGAGACACCGGGACTGGAAGTCTGCTGAGATGAGTGCCTCTCAGAGCCCCGCAGCTGTATGCTGTGATGGCGCCACGCAGAGCTCTTCCTTTCAACCTCTTTTTGTGAGGTTTCTCACAGGCTCCTCGAAGCAGGGGAGAATGGGGATGTTTCCCAGGCCACAGCACTTGAAATCATTTTTGTGCTACAGCAAATCTGATAATGATAATGGCAATGGTTTTGTAACAAAGTTGCGTGCAATCCATTACCACCATCATTTCGCCGCCACCACCACCGCCATCATCATTATTATTATTGTCGCCTCTAATAACAGTTAACACTCAGGGAGCACACCCATTGGGCTGAGGACTGGAAACGTGTAATCTCTTCCCACTGAATATGTATCTTTAAGAAGCCACTGGGATAACAAGTCATTGAAACTCAAAAAATAATGGATATTCCTCACTTACAAATGCAAAGAGAGGCAGAGCAGGGATGTGGAGAACGCATAGATCAGGTATTCTGGAAATTCCTTCCTTCCTCATACACAGCCTAACCTCTGTGACCAAAACAAGACTCTTACCTTTTTAGGGTTCTCTTTTCTCCAATTTACTATTAAAAAATAAAGAACACGTATGTGCACGTAAGTCCTTCCTGTAGTTTAATGAACCCAGAGAGACCGACTTTGACCGAAGAAAAATCTCCGTCATGGTCAACTTGCCAAAGCCAAGTGCGTGGCTGCCGTGAGTGACATCACAGGCACCGGTCGCTCTCGTTAGAGGAGGATGTGAGGCAGAGTATGCTTCTCCTGCCCTGTGGGAGTTATTTGCTTATTTGGAAGGAGAGAAATGAACAGGCAAACAGGAATGGCTAAATAACATTAGGCTATTTATTTGCAAATATGCACAGTCCTGTGGTGTGCGTTATGCACGAACACGCTGGGTAGGAAAGATGCAGCGGGGCTGGCCACAGCAGTTTACCAGCCTGGAACTCCTCATTTCCGGCTACAAACTCTCACATGTTATCGGACACATTAACACTTCATGTCCTTCCTGACATTGCTGGCTAACAGACTGAGCTTTGCCCAGGGCTTGTCTTAACACCTGTGCGAGGCAGTCGCGATCGCCTCTGAGCATTCTGAAGAGCTGTGGGCTTTTCTACATTTTCTGTTCCAGGGGCTGGCAGAGTCCATGGACATATAGAACATAAGAGTGGTCAAGTCCCCTAAGGGCTCGCAAATATCATTTAGAGGCCAGTGTCCGTTTGAAAGGAAATACGGGCATCGTGACTCCTTCCTGGGATGCTGCTTTTCTTAATCTGTTTTTTTTTTTTCTTTTTACCGGTTTTTCCATTCATATGTTTTTTTCTGTTTAAAGATACCACACTGCATTTAGTTGTCAAATCTCCTTAGTCTCCTCCAACCTGTGATCATTTCTTGGTCTTTCTTGTTTTTCACAACTATGCAGTTTTAAAGAGTACTAGCCAAGTATTCTATAGAATGCCCCTCAATTTGGAGTTTATCTAATGTTTTTCTCAGGATTAGATTGGAATGAAGGGTCTTTGTAATGAATATCACAACAGGTAAAGTGCCTGCTCGTCAGTATCAGGGGATACATGGTATTAACATGACCTATCCCTGGTCACGTGAATGTGGATCACGTGGTTTAGGTGGTAGCGTCCAGCTTCTCCACTATAAAATTATGGCGGCTCTGTTTCTACCTAGTTGTTCTGCTCTATTATTTGGAGGGTCAGTCCACACTCAAGAAGGGAATTAGGCTCCGCGTCCACTTCCTAATTTACATATACTATTTAGAATTCTTTTGCAAGAAAGATCTGTCCCATTGGCACCGTTTATTTATTTATATTAGTACGAACTACATTTGTTTTAGACTTTGGGTTATAATTCAACACTATGTTATTTATCTTCTTGCTCAAAGTATTCCAGCTTTGGCTGTTGGGAGTACTTTCAGGGTGACTCCTGTGTTCTTTTGATATGCCTCTATTTTTCTTCCTTTCCTCCTGCCTCCCACCCCCCTTCCTCTCTCTCTCTCTGTTACTCTCTTTCCAGCACTTCCTAGCTGGCACTACAAGATGCTCCAAGCTTACCTTGCATGTTCCCTGCCCCAGCCTGATCAGCAAGCATTTGCCCAAGGAACCCTAGTTCCTTTTATTGGAGAATGGTATATGGAAACCAAATCTTGTCCTGAGTGTGCTCCTTGCTACTGGGATGTCATTGCCTCTAGACCATCTCAGCAAACTCAGCTAGGAAATATATGCATGCATACTAAAGCATCTATGCATACAGATATGTATCCGTCTCTGTGTGTGTGTGTGTGTGTGTGTGTGTGTGTGTGTGTATCGATAAACCTGAGTTAATACCAAAGCCTCTGGCATGAGCCCAGTACCCCAGGATTCATTCTAGCTTTCTACCCTTACTTATTGGGAACTTATTTCTCTGACAGTTTATTCCCATTGTCTAAAATCCATTTACTTATTTGTCCAACTCTTAACCTCATTTTAAGTCTCTTTAATCCTTGAGTCTCAGTCAGGTTCCTATGTATAATCTCTCAACATGCCTTTCATATCTTACTCATAATATCTGGCACAGAGTGACTCTTTGTTTGACATCTGCTTCGCCTGCCGCTTTGAGTTACCTCGGTGGCAGGACTTGCTCTCTGTTGTGCACTGTGCAAGGATTTACTAAATGGATGAGAGAAGTAAGAAGCCTAAGGCAATGGTTGCCTTTACACAGGTCCTTCCAGGCTAGAGTCCCATTGTACAGATGGAAGGATGCCTAACCCCTCTTCAACACTCAATTACATTACCCTGTTTTCCCATCTTCAGAACAATTATCTGCCATTATCTCTCAATTGTTTTCTGTCTCCCCCTACCAGACAGTAAGCTCCACATGGGCAGAAACCTTGCCTGTCTTCTTTACTCTGTATCCTGGAACAGGATATAATCCAAAGCAGATTCTCGATTTTTAAAAATTGCTGAATAATGAAAAACCCCATTATTAGCAGTAAGTAGGAATGTTATTAAGATTACTGGTTTTCTTAAATTATATCAATGTAAATATTAACCAGATGTGTGATTAGTATGGTTATTTTTGAAACCTGTTTTGGTGACTTTATCATATTGTCATACAGCTGTGTATCATGCAAACAAAAGAAGACCTAAGCAAAGAAAGATCAATGTGAAACAGAAGAAAAGAAAAATAAACAAAAGTCCTTAAGAGCCAATGTTAGGCTGCAATAAGAAAATAACTTTTTACAGATGTAGGTCTTAGAGGTCAAAGTTCATGTCATTTACAGCCAGGATGGGGTTTTCTGACGTTTTTTCTCTAATGCTCTTCCTATGTATTTGCACAACATTGTCTGTGCAAACTGATGGTTTATGCTCTTTCCCATTTCCCCTCCATCATCCATCTTTCCCTCCCACAAAACTTACGAAACTTATGAAAAATTATAAATCATTCAAAACACAAAGTAACTGGAGATTTGTTGGCTGAACTA
Source organism: Ursus americanus (assembly GCF_024610735.1). Taxonomy (NCBI): domain Eukaryota; kingdom Metazoa; phylum Chordata; class Mammalia; order Carnivora; family Ursidae; genus Ursus; species Ursus americanus. Next base: position 42,310,643 of record NC_142142.1, read on the forward strand.
AAACAGGAAAAGCTTTGCCCAGGTTGGGGGTGGTGGTCAGGCTTGCAGATTTCCCCTGAGGAGGACTTCAGTCCTTGGTTCTGCTCCGGAGTCTTACTTTCTCACGTCCTTGATCTGTAAATGGCTTCACTTTTAGAATTGAAGCTTATGAATTCGGACATTTTTAAGTCGACTTTAAGAAATTTTGGAACATGCCAGGAAAACGTTTACCTTACCAGTATTTGAAAGGATTGTTTGCTGCCGTGGGGTGTATAACCTGGCCATGCATCGGGGTCACCTGAGACACTCACTAAAATACAGATTCCTGGACATCGCCCCAGACCAACTGAGCCGGACTCTGCAGAGGTTCAGCCTCTGAACAGAGGCTTTAAAACCACTCCCCCAGGTGATTCCTATGCCAACAACCCAGCCTCAGGCGGGGCCAACTACATATCATAATACTATAAGCGAGTTTGCAACGGTACTGCTTAAACTAAGTAAAACAAGGTTTTCAAGAACTAGAATTCTGTGTATTCAAACCTCCAATTAATTAATTTAAATATTATCATTAAGTAAAGGAGCCAAATTTGTTTCTTACCATGACCTTACAGGAAGAAATACATTCACATTGCGTTGCAGTATATACACACGTACGTGCATATGTGGTCATATATATAAGCCAATAGAAAATTCACAAAATAGGGGTGTCTGGGTGGCTCAGTCGCTTAAGCGTCTGCCTTCAGCTCAGGTCATGATCTCAGGGTCCTGGGATCGAGACCCACATCAAGATTTCTGCTCAGTGAGGAGCCTGCTTCTCTCTCTCCCTCTGCCCGCCGCTCCCCCTGCTTGTGCTCTCTCTCTCTCTGACAAATAAATAAATAGAATCTTAAACAAAAAAGGAAATTCACAAAACAATATAAAGCAAAAAAATGCAATTAATATTGATCATGATTTTCATATAATCAAATGTCAAATATCAAATAAAATACAGAAATCATCCCAAATAATGTAAGAATATTCTAGTAAAAAATAAAATCCATAAACATTGATTTTGTGACCCACGAAGGAGATGCAGTCCGTGGTTCGAAAAACACTGAACTGGGGCACCTGCGGGGCTCAGTCAGCTAAGCATCTGACTCTTGGTTTTGGCTCAGGTCATGATCTCAGGGTTGTGGGGATGGGGCTCCATGCTCAGCAGGAAGTCGGCTTGAGAGTCTCTCCCTCTTCCTCTTCCCCTGTCCCCACTCATGCTCTCTCTCTCTCTCTCTTTCGCTCTCTCTCTCTCCCTCTCCCTCTCCCTCTGTCAAGTAAATAAATAAGGGGCACCTGGGTGGCTCAGTCAGTTAAGCGTCTGCCTTTGGCTCAGGTCATGATCTCGGGGTCCTGGGATGGAGCCCCACTGCTCAGCCTTGGAGTCTGCTCCTCCCTCTCCCTCTGCCCTTCCCCCCTGCTCCTCCTCGTTCTCTCTCTCTCTCTCTCGTGCTCTCTCTCAAATAAATAAAATCTTTTTTAAAAAATCAAACAAATAAACAAAATCTTTAAAAAAAAGAAAAAAGAAAAAAACACCGAACTAGGCCAGCCCCGGGATCCCTGTGTGTTATTCCAAGCACTACAAAGTACTTAAAAACATCAAAACTGCATTTTAAAAAAATTCAAAATTTGGAAAACGAGCTCCAATTCTGAGGCGCTCTTCAATTTATGAAACTACTGCAAGCACTTTTGATAAAAAGAAACATACCTGCTACAATGTTCGTTCAAACTATTATTAACTTTTTCACTCTAAAAACTCACTTGCAGTTCTCTCATTTCCCACCACGGTTTTTCTGCCGCTCGTCGTATCCCTCTCTCAGTGTGGACTCTCAGCGTTCAGGTATCATTGACTCTGTAGGGACCAGAGTAGAAGTGACTCCAGCCATACGTTGTAGACGTGCGCTGTCATGAACTGCACTCGGCTGATGTCCACTGCACCTTGTGCTCTCTTTGGACAACTCGTTTCTGTAAAATAGGCAGCAATATCCCTTTTGAGGTCTCCTATCTCCTCCAGAGCGCTACAGACTTCCTACCTACTCTGCAAAGTCTTAACCAAACAGTGTCCAAACCAACTCCCCTGGACACAAATCTTTGCTTTTTCATTTCCTGTTCAAACGCTATCTTGGGCTCCTGAATGCTGCCAGCTACATTCATCTGCCTGCTCACCCTGCCTTCTTCCAGCTGCCCCCAAGTTCACGGGACCAGGGGCAAGAACTTCACCTTGCTGAATAATAATATCAGAGATGCTGATACTGATGGTGATACAGTCAATGTATTTCAATCCCTCCTCCAGCACCTTGCGACACCCCAAGCTTACAAAAATACCATCTACAGAGACTCATTATTTTCGACTAGAGGAAAGAGGAGAAAAAGGAAGCATTCTTTAAAATCTGGATGAAATACGTATGATGAAGAAGTTCAGCTTATTTTTTAATACAATTAACAATAAAACCCAGGTTTAAAAATTATTGTTGAATGTAGATCTTAAGGGACCCGCTTTAACATAAGTAAATGCTATATGCTTGGCATTTCACATTTGATCTTAAACCAATGTTAAATGCCAGTTTTCATAAATAGTAATGGAAAGAGCTAACTTCTATCAGATGCTCATTGTAGATTGCTTTATTTAAGCCTACCTACAGTGCACTATAATTACACCCATTTACAGATTGGAGGCTGAGATGTCAACATGTAACCAACTCCGGGGCGCCTGGGTGGCACAGCTGGTTGAGCATCTGACTCTTGGTTTCAGTTCAGGTCATGATCTCAGGGTCGTGGGATCGAGATCCATGTTGGGCTCCGAGCTGGGCATGGAGTCTGCTTGGGATTCTCTCTCCTTTCTCCCCCTGCCCCTCCCTCTGGTGCTTGCTCACTCTCTCTCTCTCTCAAAATAAATAAATACATCTTTTTAAAAAAAAATGTAACTTGCCCAGAGGTTCATAGCTACGACATCCTGGGACACGCAAACCCTAATTTCGGAGCCCTTGCTCTTAACCTCACTTCCTAAAATTTTATTTATTCTATTAACTTGCTTTGAAACCCCTGCACAAAAAAGCTGAATCCCAAAGCTTTATCTACATCATGAAGGCTTTGGAAGGAGAGTGGTCACAGTCGGTGACATGTTACTGTAACTACCTTGGGATCTAGGCAATGAAGGACTGAATTGCTAAAAACAGCTCCATCATTTCAGGCTTTGAAAACAATTCCTCTGTGAACCTTTATTTTCAACTCTTATAAATATTACCAGATCAATCCTGTGGGGATCCCACTTGCTCCCACCTCACTTTGACTCAGAGGAGAGTCATTTTGGAAAGTTCCAGCTGAAACGGAGGTGCCCTTTGTGAGTTATAGGCCTGAGAAAAATTAACGTGTTTTGGTTTGCTTGTTTTGTTTTGTTTTTAAAAAGTCAAGACCTTTTTTCCCCAGCTCCCCATAAGTTACAAATAGCTTTTCTTTCAAAGTTCAACCTTGTCAGGCCGTTAATCCTCCATGAGGAAAAGTGCATGTGATAGGTTTGGAAAGGTTTAGCTTTCAAATAAGGAAGTTATTAACTTTTACATTCCTATTTGGCGCCTTCTCGATGGTTCTAGAAGTCTCTTGGGGACTAAGAATCCCACAAGCTCCTGAAGTGAGGGAGCTACAAAGACCTTTTCCTCTGTGACCGCCTGCTCTTTGCTCTCTACTTTCTCTGTGAGGAGAAAAGGAGCCCTGACAGGGCAAGTCACCACAGGGCACGGGGCAGGGTGGGAATAGGGGCAAACTTCAGAAAGGACACTCGGGGGCTGGCCAGCCTCCTGGGATGGAGGCAGCCTAGACTAGGGAACGAGGCAGGCAGGTCTCAGGATCCAAGCAGTGACTCACAGGAGACTTCCACTCATGGAGGCTGAGGAGCATAATTTAGGCCTCAAATATCTCCGGGCATATTACCCTTCAGCTTCATTATCCATTCGTTCATCAGGATATTACTAAACTAGACTTTTCAAGCCTGCTCTGGAAGGCGTATGGAAAACAACAGGGACTTAAAATCAGAAGACCCGGTTTTGAAACTCAGCTCCAGTATAAGGTAAGTCAACACTCCTGAGCTGGTATTTCTTCACCTATGAGATGGGGATAATAAGATTTTTATGAAATTGGGGACTCCTGGGTGGCTCAGTTGGCTTAAGCAGCTGCCTTCAGCTCAGATCATGATCCCAGGGTCCTGGGATCAAGCCCCGCATTGGGTTCCCTGCTCAGCAGAATCTGCTTCTCCCTCTCCCTCTGCCTGCCGCTCTGCCTACTTGTGCTCTCTGTCTCTCTGTCAAATAAATAAATAAAGTCTTACCAAAGAAAAAGATTTTTATGAAATTAGTAACAGCTGATGTTTATTGGGTGCTTACTATGTGCCAAGAACTGTGGGGTTTTTTGCCGTTTTTATTTAATCCCTTGGCAAACCTAAGAGGCACACACTGTCATTATCCTCACTTTCCAGGTAAGGAAACTGAAGTTGAGAGAGATGAGATAACCCTTTGCCCGGGAGCTCAGAGATTGCTTCCAGGCTAGGACAGTTGAGAGCCCATTCACTTAGCCATGGACCACATGGCCTCCTGGGGTAACGAATAGAAGTGTGTCTTGTAAATTCTAAAGGGCTGCACAAAAGCCTTTCTTTTTCAATACATGGCATCCTGAGAATTGCAGACTCTTGAAGCAACCTCAAGCTAAACCCCCCAGAGCAGCAGGAACCATGAGCCCCTGGCAAGTGATTTTGTGTAACGCGGTGCTTCTTAAACTTAGCAGACTTCCGAAGAATCACATGGAGGGGTTCCTAAAATATAAATGATTGGGCCCTAAGCCCAAAGTTTCTGCTTCAGTAAGTCTGCAATGGGGCCCAAGAATTTGCATTTCTCACAAGTTCCCAGATGGAGCTGATGTTGTCAGCCAGGACCCCACTTTGGGCACCCCTGGTATAGTGGTTTAAAACATGGTCTTGGCACCAGAAGTCTGTCTTGCTCCTTGCTGACTTAAGCTCTCTGGGTCTCAAGCATCTCATCTACAAAATGTAAAGAATACTAATATCCACGTTGTAGACTTTCAAAGAGGGTAGAAACAATATAACACCACTAGACTCCGATCTGGAATATAGGAAGCATCATGGCGGCTCTCGTGCGTATGGGCACCCTGTCTTCTGCAGAGCCACCTTTGTATTCTTTAAGGAACTTAACCATCAAATCCTGAAAGAGTTAAATAGATCATTGTAATTTTTTCTTTTAAAATCTGTAATTTCATTTTTCATTGAAAGGGGGATGAGGTAATACTAACATGTTGTATCAGTCAGGGTCTCAACAGGAAACAGATGGTACACTCAAAATAGGCAAGTTCCAAGAGGGTTTATTTACAAAGGGACTGTTTCGAATGTGTGGGTGTTGGGGAACCACAAGGGATCGTACAGTAACCTGGTGCTCAATAGAAGATAAGCTGATATCACTCTGAGGCCAGAAGGAATAAGAAGGGAAGAAGCAGTGATTGGAGCCGTGGTGTGAAAGAACTCTTTAGAGTCTGCTGCCTTGAAAGCAGTGATCTGGGATCAAGGAATACAACCAATAGACTACCCAGCAGGGAAGAAAGCCCAGGAAATTAATACTCATTCTCCTCCCTCCCTCCTTCACCTGCCAGAGCTCCCAACTAAGTACAAAGTTGGACTCTGTTCAGTCCAACATTGACCAAAGCCAACTGCACTCCAGAGGGCCTGGGAGCTGAAATGAATCCAGCAGACATGTGTTGGCATGCATTATATCATTTAATCCTTCTGCCAGCCCTATTTCCTGCCCATTTTACAGGTGAGGAAACAGAGTCAAACTCATGTAAGTAACTTGCCCAATGTCACCCTATTTGGAAGTGGCTGGGTATTCAAAGCCAGACAAACTTATTCTGGAGCCTGTCCATTTACCAACCACAGTAGATGAAGTTTCTGCAGAGAAATAAAAGAAACTGAAATGTTTATTCTTGGCTTAGTACAAAAACAAATACTGTAAATGGTGGATATTATCTAGTAGTGGAATCTAGGGCCTCAGTGACCTCAATCTGTCTTGTTGAGTTTTAAAAATAAAACTAAAAGGAAACAACTTTTTCTGTACACCACTATTATGAGCTGGTAAAATATGCATATGGCAATTGATAGAGTCGGCAATAATAGGACATCAGGATGATGAATGATTTTCTTTTTATTTTCCCCATTTCCTGAAGTTCTGTAACATGGCCAGCTTGAACTTAACATCTTTTAGCATAAAAGCAATCAAATCAAATTTTTAAAAATAAAGTAAAATGAAGGGAGAACCAGACAATCTCTAAGTTCCCTTGAATGTTTCATGAGCCGACGATCTTGATGTCAGTCTTTCTATCTCTCCTCTTTTAATATTAAAGCCACCTACAAATATGAATAAAAGTTCAGAGAATCCATGTCAAGTCTGTAGGTCCCATTCTTTAAGCAAAAAACAGAAAAACAAAAAAACACCACAAACCTGGGGTAGTAAGGGTGAAATGAAAGAGGCAGGGCAAAAATGTAAGGGAGCCCCCAGAGGAGAAATAGTTGTCTTTAGCCCCCTCTGATCCATCTCATGTAGTATTTCTGTGACTTTTAGGAAGATCATAGAGTTTTAGAATCACGCTGGACAAAACTGATGTGGCGAGACAGCAAGCCGTGGAGGCATCCCTGGGAGAAGCTGCCACTGGAAGCTTAGTTCTTGAGATGAGAGTTGGAGTGTCCCCATGATGGGTATCTGGCTTGGTCCATGGGTATTGCTAACAATGGCCAGGGGCTCTGGAAAGGCTTCCAGGGGAGGTGTGGTTTGAGATGGACCTGAAGGGATGGATCAAATGTTGTGTGAGTGAGACACAAGCAAGAGAATTCCAAGTAGCAAGACTACGACAAATCAAGAAAAGAATGAGGCTGGAAGTGTGGGACAACGGATCAGCTTCACTAGAATAGGTCATAAAATGTGTGCAGGCAACGCAAGGGAAACAAAGTCAGAGAGATTGGGTGACGCCATATTGCAGAGTAGCATGGAAACAACAGCCAAGAGTCAACAAAGGTGATTGAACAGAAGATCTGCCCTCCAAGAAGAAAATGGAGACAAAATGTGAGGACCAGATCCTGGTGGAGACAGTTAGGGAAGTGGGGATACCAGGCAAGGTGATCTCACTGATCTTAACAGGAAGCAGTACGTCCTGAACTAAGGAGGGAACAACTGGATTAGGAGATAAAACCCAGGTGCTTTGACAGCTTCTGTAAGTGTCACCATATTGAGTGACATCTTTTTACAGTCATTAGCAGTCAAGATGTGGACGTGGAGTTTACAAGATTGAACCCAGCTGGCGTTACTCTCAGCGTGGTGCGAGGTGAGGGAACATTTGCAAGTTGCTAACGGACAGGTAAATAAATCCTCACAAAAGAAGATCTCACCAGCAGGAGCCAGGGGCACAGTATGGGACCAGTTAAGGACAGACTTCTGATTCCCCAAAAGGCGAAACCGACCAGGAGGTAGAGCCAGAATCCAATGTACGTTTCTCTTCCTTGATGCTTCCGGCTGCCAGCAGGAGGGCCCCTGAACCGCCACTCACTTGGAATTCAAGGTTCTGCAAACCTGAAACCATATTTAAAATTGCTCCCCACACAGTCCACAAACAGGCCCTTACAGCAATTAAAGTCCTGGGCCTCTGCTCTCTCGCAGACTAATTGGCCAACGTGCAGCATGTGGCGTTGGGAGTCTAATTGCTCAGGGGGCAGCAGGCTCTCTCGGCCTTCTGACCCAGACCCGCAGCACAGAGATCGCTCACCCAGCACCATCTCTGGTGAGCAGGCGGGCCCGGAGAGGCCCTGTGCTTCGTCCGTCAGCTGGAGACCTTGCTGCCCCATACCGTGGGAGGCAGATGTTTTCCTCTTTAATTGTTGAAGATTAAGGTTTGCAAACGAAAAAATAAAAACACCTCCCCCAGGCAATTATGGCCAATCAAATCAGGCTTTGGGAAGAAAGACGATGCGTATCTCCTCCCCTCTCCACGTGAGTCAGTCGCCCTCCCCTGAGTTCTCCTGCCCCGCCCCAGTGGTACTGTGTTTCCTTCAGCACCCTTGTTATCCTGTGATCTCTTGCAAGACAGCGGGGAGGCTGGGCACTTTGTCTTCGGGGAACCTGTGTTTTTTCAACTCACTCATTTAGTCAAAAAACCTATCATTTCGCTGTCCCTGTGGTAAGCACCGTGTTAGACACAATGCAGGATAAAAGTGGAGATCTGAGTGTTAGATCACTTCTAAATGAGGGAAATCAGGGAAGTCAACTTTGAGCTGCACTTCAAGACTAGGAAGGATTTTAACAGGAAAAGATGAAAAAGAGGACACTGGGAGAGAAATGGTCTACGTCAAAAAATATCAGGCCAATAATTTACAATCATATTTGGGGTCCAGTATGGTAAGCCAGATTGGGAGCATTACATGAGCAATTATATGCAGTTTACGCCTGAATTACGTGAATAGATGAATAGATAAATCTTGGATTGTTTTCATGACTGATATAACAGCAATAACCCTTTTTATATATTATGGAAAGTGTGCATGATCTAAAAATGCTTCAAAGAGTTAACTTGGTTGCCGAACAATGTGCAAAATCAAATTAGAATTTAAAACACACACACATGTACACAAATTCTAATTGTCCTATAAAAGGAAAGAATTGATTTATCAGCAATTGTCCCTAATTAGACAAGTCCACTCCACCGTCTAGGCTACCCAGCTGGCAGACACAATAATCTTTATGCATCCACACTTGGCAAAATGAGCTACAGTTCATTTTAAATTTCCAAGTTTGATTTGAAAATATATACACCCCTTTGGATTTAATGAGATACAATCTGAATGATAAATATCAGTTGATTAATGTATACAGGGCTTCGGTTTAATAACAGTTTAACAAAAAATTATTTGGCTATTGTTAAATCTTAATAAATGTTTTAAATAATAAATTGGCCTGTATTAACTGCTGGCTATTAGCGCCGCTATTTGTTATTATCTGGTAACATAGCACTTCAGATTTAATATGGCATTTATCATGGTTTACTTTCACAGTTAGTGCTTACACCTAATACTGCATTTCTATTCCTCCCGATTTTCAGAGTTCTCTTCTAATATTAACAATGACTTCCCTCTTTTTCTAAGCCTCGGATGACCTCCATGCAAACACAGCTGTACCACCAGGCTTGTTCAAGTACCTACCTACTCAAGTGAAGAATCTACTTCCAGGATTCTGCCAGACTCTTATCTGTCTGGGTCATGGTTTTGACTTACTGCACCCTGTGACTCCTTCTGGTGATAGCCACCTCTTGAAGGGACTTCCTGCATGATACTCACCATGAATGTGAATTTCTCTTCTGTCCTCTTATTGTGATGAGGGCGTTGAAGAGCACATGGAATGAGGAAGGACCTGTGGCATCACAGCAGAGAAAAGGGCCCATCGTCCACATGACACCAGATCTGATGGGGCTGGATCCCAGCCCTCTGTTGAAGTATCTTTTCTACTTGAACCCTTGGAACAGGTCTCGGCTCCTTTAAGAGCCTCCAGTGAGAATTCAATAATTGTCTCTGTGGAAAGTACGAGTTCCCCCTAGTGCAGCATGATAAATCTCGGATAATAATAGCTCTTTCCAAAATAATCCTTAGACAGAAGCAAAATCCAACTGAGAAGGTTGTTCAGAGTCAAAACGTGGGACCTGGATCTGTCTTTTATTTAGCTCTATAAATACATTGAGTGTTTCTTTTGCCGCTGCTGTTGACATAATGTATTATTATTATTACTATTCAGCTATTATTCCCTTCGTGCCTCTTTTTGTTGTTGTTTCTTGCCAGGTCTTCATTCAATTGTCCAACTGTCCACTTTTAACCCTTAGTCTTCTGCTGACCAGATTGTAGTTCTAAGCCTCTCTGCATTTACTACCAAGAGTCAATACTAAATCCGGGGAAATTTCTAGAAACATTATCATAAGAAGGGTGGAACAGATCCAGGCTTCAGAATTGCCCAGATTTTCGCTCCAGGATAGTGGGAATTATTAGGGATGGGTGTTTTTCTTTCAGACATAATCTCCATATTTGTCATTTTCACAATAAAGAACAAATTGAACTGTTTATGTCTAGACACAGAGACCCTCAGAATGACTTCCAGCTCTGTTCTGACTATAACTCATTGTGATGGTTCATTTTGTGTGTCAGTTTGACTGGGCTAAAGGATGCCCAGGTAGCTGGTGAGCATTATTTCTGGGTATGTCTGTGAGGGTTTCTGGAAGAGATTACCATTTGAATCAGTAGACTGAGTAAAGATCTCCCTCACCAGTGGGGGGTGGGCATCATCCAATCCCTTGAGGGCTCAAATAGAACAAAAAGGAAGAGGAAGGGCAAATTTCTCCTCCTCCTTGGTGGGGGCGACCATCTTCTCCTGCCCTCAGACATCAGAGCTCCAGGTTCTCAAGCCTTTGAACTTGGGGACTTGACACCAGTGGCCCCTCAGCTCTCAGGCCTTCAGCCTCAGGCTGAATCACATGACCAGCTCTCTTGGGTCTCCAGCTTGCCGAAGGCAGATTGTGGGACTTCTTGGCCTCAGTAACCAATGAGCCAAGCCCCACAATAAATCTCCTCTTGTATGTATCTACACGTATCCTATTGGTTCTATTTCTCTGAAGCATCATGACTCATATACTCATTATCTTGGATTGGCTGGGATTAGTTATAGCGTGATTTACTTGGCTGAGACATGGAAGTTTCACCAGCAGAGTGTGCAAACAGAGGGATGATTCACCACGCAGTTCACAATCACGATGCTCAGTGGATACCACAGTACCCCGGTGGAAGACTGGGCACCCCACGCTGAAGACTCCATGTCCTCGATCTTTCTTTCTCTCTTTCTTTCTTTCTTTCTTTCTTTCTTTCTTTCTTTCTTTCTTTCTTTTTTAAGATTTTATCTATTTATTTGAGAGAGAAAGAGACAGAGAGCATGAGAGGGAGAGAGCATGTGCACACGAGCAGGGGGGAAGGGCGAGGGAGAAGCAGGCTCCCCAGGTCCCAAGACCCCAGGATCATGACCTGAGCCGAAGGCAGACGCTTAACCAACTGAGCCACCCAAGCACCCCATCCACCCACATTCCAAGTTCCCCCTGCTGTCTCAGGTGGCACATCTACCCATAACTCACCAGGTCAGGTCCCATCATCAGGCACTGTAAGCACGAACCCTAAGTCTCTAAGACCCTTGGTTATTACCTCATCTACAAGTTCATACTTTGCTTCTTTTTTATTTATGGGACAAACTAGAATCATAATTCTATTTTAAAATATCCTAAGGCAGATTGTTTCATTTTCCTTCTTTAGAGTGTAATTATTCCTAATTCTACAGTTACTTTGCAAAGTGACAGTGTAGTGATTAAGAACACTCACTTTTAGAAAAATTTTTCCTATCACCAAACTCTATAAAAATTTAACTTCCTCCAAAAATTATGACGTTGTTGGGTAGTTTTTATTAGACAATTTTGGGGACTTGAAAATTCTTTGTGACTAGTTCTCCCATACTCCAGCACATATATAATTATAATTAATTGCTTCTCTGCTCATTTCCTCTTTCTCTGGAAAGAAAGAAATAGTTTGAGGAAAATAAGAACAGTGGGAAAAGCAGGGAGGGGCCCTTTTCTTTGTTAATTATATGGGGCTGACTGCCTGTCTAGGGTACAGTCCGTCATTTCAAATCCTGGCTTTGCACAGCTGGACTATGCTGTGGGACATAGGCTACGAGAAAGGCCATGGCATGGCGTGGCTTCAAAACCAGCAATCAGTGTCGCGCGTGCTCTCTCTCTCTCTCTCTCTCACAAACACACACACACACACACAGAGAATACACACAGGGATTGGGAATTGAACTATCCCAGAATCTGTCATGATGCTGGATAATATGTGTTTTATAAGCATGTGAGTTGGCAGACCCGTGCCCTTGACCTTCTCTGAATCCCAAGTCAGATCTAAATCTGAAGTCAAGGGAAACAAGGAGCCTGATCACTCAGGTGTGTGTCCCTTCATGGCCCGGTCATTGACTGTGCCCGCTCACGGTTTGGAAAATTAAGCTGCAGGTCTGGAACCTCTCACCCTGATGTGAGCTTGTGAAGGAGGATGAGGGCTAAGATTCAGATGCCCAAGGAGCTCATGGCCTCAGAGGAGCAGACTTGTCTGGTCATTAGCCTACTCCCATCACCACAACAGAAGCAACCTTTGTTTGGGGGCAGTTGTCGTGGGTGAAGAAGAGACCGATACGCCTTATTTATCCAATACAGTAGAAGTCCTATAGAAAAAATACATAGTCTGGCATTTGATGGAGACCAGAGGGATGAATAAATCCTCAGACTTGGGATTCTTAATTATCTGAGGCTCAATGAGATCTGGTTAACCCTCCCTTCATTATTTCTGACCCCAGCTTTCTGACTTTGGACAATGGAAGTAGAAGCTGAAAGCTGGATGAAAGGCAGGGGGACATATATCCTCAGACTATTTCTAGAAGGAAGTGCCAGAGAGAGCTTGTGAAGCTTCCGTTTTAGCAAGCCCAAGAGGTGGGATAATAATAACTCACTGCTGTGTGTGTGCGTGTGTGTGCGCGTGCCAAATGCGTTAAGTGCTTCTTAGACATTAGCTCATGCAGCCTCCTGGTTCCCTGGTGCAGCAGGTGAAAAGCTCTGATGCCATTCCCCATGCACTGAACATCAACAACCAGAGTGGAAAACCTCAGAGCAAGTCACCAGTGTCAAGTGAGTCGTTTCCCTCGGCAACACCAAGATTTAACTAACAAATACAGATTCGATCTCTACTCTGTGCCTCAAATTGTTCTGAGTGAAATAGACACACTGGGGGAAAATGGGAGATACAGCCCTTCTCCTTGATCATCTAGCACTTTAAGGTCATCAAAGAGAGCAATATATGTACACCAAGCCTCCAGGGAAGAAGAGAAAGCAACATGGCCCCATGTTGGAGAGCTGGGGCTGCTCTGAAATCCTCATGCTCTGGGCTTTGAGGGCGGCATTGGGAGAAGACTGTTGTGGTTCTTTTTTAATGCTACCAAGAAGCCACTTGGGGTCCCTGGGCTCCTGTATAGAACGACTATCATGACTGCAACTAAAGTAAGACTTCGGAGGTTTTGCTTTTGAGACTCTGGAACTGCTCTCAAGACTTGTTCTCCCTTGGAGTCCTCCAGCGCAGCTACCACAAGGACGAATGCATGTCCTGGGTACTGCTGATGGCCCCTCAGAGATGCAGTTGGAGCCCCTAGACGTTGCGGGCGGGCGGCTGATGGCCTCCGGTTGGAAGGGCGCACGTCTTCCCATGAACTTGCACGCCGCGGTTCTTCCATTAACGAGCCCGTGGGTCAAACCGAGAGGCAAAGGTGGAGCACGAATCTGCACCGCCCTGGCCTCCCGCCTTAGGGTTGCGGAGGGGAGCCCCGAGGGCCCAGCGGGGCGGGGAGAGGTGCTCCCCCCCTGTCTCGCTGTCAAAAATAAAATAATAATAATAATAATAATGTTGATGATGAAAAGCCCATTATGGCTTGAGGGTGAAAATAACATTTTCATTCTAAAGTCTATATGAGGCATCGAGACATCTTCCCGCAGAAAATGATGAACTTGCACATCGGGAAGTGCAAGGAGTATTTAATCAAAGCCTTCAAGAAGATCAAACCTAATCATGAGATGTTAAAAAAATATACAAAAGCAGATAAGAAGAGGTTTTGGCTGCATGACCAGAATCTGAAAATCAGAAAAGAGCCTTTTAGGTTCTTCCACGACGAGGGAAATATGTCATTTTTTTTTTCTCACTCAGCAATCCAATTTACTCACTACAGTGGGGACAAGATAGGACTTAAATAGCATGGCCAGTCAGACGGCCTGGAAAACTGGGATGCTCGCACCAGGCTCTTGTTCTCCACATGGTCTGTTTTCAACTGTCCCCCTTTCCCTATTTTGATTCATTTTATATGTGATTCTTGAAAGAGCGAAAGATAATAGAGACATTCCACAAGCTATAAATGCATAGGTGCCATGGAAAGAATTGACAAGGTCTCAGAAGGGTGTGGGGGCCCATCCTGCTGGCCCCGCGAGAGGCCCAAGGGTTCAGGTCTTCGCCTTCAAGACCAGGCCAGGGTCACAGAGGGCCCCGTATGGACAGTGGGATACAGAAACACAAAGAAAGCCCTATAGAGTAAACAGGTGTGGAAACAACACCCTGAGGGCAAGATCAAGGACGTAGGGTAGGCCAAGACTGTAATGCAGTGATGTGTGGATTTGTTCCTATTATTAATACGTCAGCGTGATCGGGGCACCTGGGGGGCTCCGTCGGTTAAGCGTCTGCCTTTGGCTCAGGTCCTGATGCCGGGGTCCTGGGATTGAGTCCCACATCAGACTGTCTGCTCAGCAGGGAGCCTGCTTCTCCCTCTCTCTCTGCCTGCCACTCCCCCTGCTTGTGTGTGCGTCCTGTCTCTCTCTGTGTCAAATAAATAAGTAAAATCTTTTAAAAAAATGTCAGCGTGATCGAAGGCCATCAGTACAAATGGAAGTGTACCAAGGACAGCGTACAATGAGGAATTATACCAATAGCTACCACAGAGCGTTCACGATGTGCCAAGCATGACCTAAGCATTTCTGTACATCACATCTGATTCTGCCAACAACCTTCCAAAGTAGGCATTCTTGAACCTCATTCTGCCCAGAGTCAAAAAGTTTAAGTCACTTGAATGATCTAAGTCATAGCTCAAAAGAAGCAAGACCTGGAATCCGCCGCAGGTCTGCACAATTACAAAGGCTTGGCTCTTTTACTTCCTGAGTAATGCCCTACTCTTTTAAAATAGGAACACCTCTTTCTGTAACCACCTTCAGAAGCAATTCTAGAAATTTTACAGAAAAGTAGTTGCACTTTCAGGCATGCAGTCTGCAGGCAATACTTGGGATGCATTCACCTTCATGGCCCCCAGCAATCTCTCTGCAGTCCCAGAAGCTGTCATCCCTCATTGCAAAGGACTACTATGAAAGAAAGAAAGAAAGAAAGAAAGAAAGAAAGAAAGAAAGAAAGAAAGAAAGAAAGAAAGAAAGAAAGAAAGAAAGAAAGAGAGAGAGAGAGAAGAGAAGAAAGAAAGAAAGAAAGAAAGAAAGAAAGAAAGAAAGAAAGAAAGAAAGAAAGAAAGAAAGAGAAAGAAAAAGAAAAATCCGGAGGAAAGCAAACATAAGCAACAGGCAAGGCTTCACACATTCTCGCTCCCACACCAAACCCGTAGAGAAAAGAGAAAGAGGGTCAACTTGCAAGTAGGCTACAAGATGTAGCAGGAAACTCCATCCCTCCTGGCATCCCCTCAAGCTTCTTACCCTTTTGTACTCTCCTCTTCTTCCACCTTGTGTTCCAGGTGACTGCTTTCCTGCCGTTGACTCGCCAGCCTCCCTTGATTAAGACAGCCACCCTAGTTTCTTCTGATTTCCCGATCAGAAAATCATGGGGCAATTACCCAGGCTCCTCACAATCTGCTAGGAATGGCTCTGTGTCCAGTTTGATGGACAGGTAAACACATAAAACACGCAAGCATAAAATCAGTGCATATAAGGAATATATAAACATACAGACATATCAATAAATAGAAACATGCAAACCATATGATATGAACACATAAACATACATATGATATATATTAATAGTACTAATTATTATAGCATAAAATTGTACAGAATAAGTGACTAAGAGTATGGGGCAAATAGAGGAATGGTAGCCACATGAAGTTACTTAAAGTGGTTTTACTTATAGAAGGCAGTGAATTACAAGCAGATTTTGAATGGAAGAGAGAGAAGATAAAATGAACACTGGTGATTAAAAGTTATCATGTAGCAGTTCAGGGAGAATACAGAACAGGAGTTTTGATACGTTTACGTTTTAGCTGAGAACAAATAAACAATCCACATTAATAGAAGAAAAACTAAAGGAAACAATGGAAGGCACCCTATAAACTGCCACTAAGTTTTGTTCTCTCCATGACCTTTTTCTTTCTGACCACCTCCCAGGGGAAGGACTACTCTGGGGGGGAAGCAAAAAGCCCCAAAACGAAAGCTGGGCTTTTTCCCTTCCTTGGCTTCCTGTCCCATCTTCTCCTGAGCCCAGGTCATCCCAGGGAAGGCTAGCAGGGTGCAAACACAGGGCACACAGTTCCCAACCCAACATCACTTTGGAAGTTTCGCAGGAGCCACTCCTATTTGGAACAGAGGGAAGGTGAACGTAAGAGAAGGCATAATGTCTACGTGCGCCTCTGTCTCTCTCTTGCTCACCCTCTCACCTCTGAAGAAGGGAATGAAAACAGGTAGCAAGCAGCTGTTTGCGGGGGGGGGGGGTGCGGTTTGAGATTGTTTGGCCCCACCTTCTGAGAGCAGCAGGGTATGTCCCTGATGTCTGGGCTCCCCGGAAGAACATGGGCCTCTGCAACTTCGAGATAGCTTTTTTCACTCTCCTGAGAACAACTTGATCTTACGATGAGCATGATTTTATGATCAGCAAATATACCCGAGGGCTCACAGGCTTTAAGACGTTCATCAAGAAGCCTCCTGCCACTTTGGGGAAGTTGCCCTTAATCTTTTCATATCATACATACATACAGAAGCACTTAGAGATTATGGATCCAAACCCTGGGACACTGGTGACCAGATGGGGAGTTCTGGAAACCAGGATATTTAGAAAGTTGTTATCTCCACATTGCATCTTGCTGCTTTCTCATCTCCGTAGCTAGATCTGGCTTAGGAGAGAATGCTGCCCAAGTTTACTGAGTACCACTCTGCATTAATCCCTTCCACATCCACGATCTGCCTTCCGGGGACACAGTATCACTACCATTACGTTATCAAGGAGGAAACAACAGTACCTAAAATCAAACAGCCCACAGAGGTTTGATTCAAGGGCAGATCGCTTTGACCCCCACCCCAGACCACATGTTGCAAAGACAAGAACACAGACAGCATAAACAGGTGCCTGCTCTTTGTAAAGCCCATTGGAGAAGAGGAAGTCCAGAAAGTGCAGGCTTGAGGAGCCAAGCATCCAGGATAGGGTGATCCATGTTGTGGGAGCAGAACTGACTGCTGAGCTGTTGGGGTAGGCAGAGCAGTGAGGCTGGTCCCAGTGGCATCCCAGGAACCATGCAGTGCCCTGCTGGGTCCCATGACTGCCCACCTGGCCAAAGACTCAGTTCCTTCGACCTTCTGCAAAATAGCAGAGTGGGAAACTGGCCTTGGTGTGCCCTTCCACCCACTTCATTTCCCTCTCCATCCCTAGTTCTCCCTCCCTGATATGGATTTAAAAATCTTTCCCTATGTTCTTTCCCTCCACATTGAATTTCTTAGACGTACACAGCCTTTGTTCATGCTCTTCTCCTGATCTTGGTTCTTCTTTTCCTCCTTCTCACTATGGCCCCTTCTCCTTCCTGTAATATTCCCTTACTTCTTGCTCTCATTTCCCATCCATTTTTCTCTCTTGAGATAGCAAAAGAACAAAAGAATGAGAATGGGAGTGATCCTTTGCATCTCCCTGAATGATTCATTATCTGAGTTTTTTCCATTACATTCTTTGAGTGAGCTTCATAAGATCTATGGTAACTAGATACCCCATTTGTGTCAAATGCTCTTTTGATATGTAGGCACTGTCTCAAAAAACATTTCAGAACATCTTCATCCCCCTTTCTCTCTGTCACAAGTCTGATTGTTGGGCTTCCAGCTAAAGAGAAGAGAAGAAAGAAAAGAGAGAAAAGCCAGCCCATTCAGAGGGCAGGCCCTTGTATTCCCTGCGCTATGTGTTCCTTTGAGAGCATGGGAGTGTGCAGGGAAGAAGGTCAGGACATGCCACCCCAAAATATACCACTTTGGTATATTGATTACTTTGGGCTGAAGACACTGGAGACACTGCGGGTACGGGAGGAGTTCTCTGCCCTCCCCTTTTCTACCTAAAAGCAGGTCATAAAATTTCCCATGGGACAGGTGCTCTCCCTGTTCTGGGAAGAGAAGAACATTCTAATGGCCAGAGACTGGGAGTCAGCAACAAACTGGATCTGCCCAAACAGACCTATCAAGATAATCCTGATCTCCAATTAGTTTCTCCCACGTATTTCCTAGTCACTGGGCCCCTGCAAACCTAAACCCCTTTTCCTTTGTCTTGCCACTTTCCACAATTTATCTTTCTTTGTTAAAAAGGTATATAAACTCTCAGTTCTGACGGCTCTTCCAGGTCTTCATTTGTCCTCTGAAGGCTTCCAGGTGGATACGGATATAAAAGTATTTAATAAAATGTGTGTGTTTTTCTGCCGTTTATCTGTCTTTTGTCAATTCAATCCACAGGCCCCAGCCACTGAATTAAGAGGGTAGAGGAAATTCTCCTCCTCCCCTGCAGCAGCTGCACACGCACCTGCAAGTGCTCATGCACGTGCACGTGTACACTGCAGACTCTGGGAACGTCAGGGTTAGAAATGCACAGAATCACGTAGATCAACCCTTTCATTTTGGAGATGCAGAAACGGAGACTCAGAGAAGCAAAGTGAGTTGAGGAAGATCACACAACCCGCTCATGTTCACACCGGGACTGGAATCCATGCATTCTGCCTCCTGGTGTTCAGCGTTCTTTCCACTGACTGACCCATCTAGAGATGGAGCTGGGAATCTTTCTGACTTTCCCTTCAGTAATCATTTTTGGCTCTATTATCCATGAACTTGTCTGAAGTCTTCTTGAAGCTATTTCTGTTTTCAGTGTCATGCTCCCAAGCAAGAGCCTGAAGCCACGGGGACAGAGGAAGAAGGGAATATGAGGGTTTTATTTTTGTACTCTCTCAGATCCATGACCTCTTTCCTTCTGAGAGAGTCAGAGGCCTTGCAACTTAAGAGAGAGATCTAGAAGTAAAGCACTTTGTTTTGGAGGGGCATCATGGCAAGCTGTTAGAAATTCCCAGGAACTGAGTTACTGTTCCTCCTGCAGCGAGAGATTGGCAGCAGACAAGTATATAAAGGGTACTCTGGTCTGACTCTGCCCTTGGCCCCCTGTCTGGTTCTTACATTACAACCACCAGTGAGCTTAGAGTCAGAGCAGATAGTCAGTGGAGGCCTCATCCAGGGGCCCTGCTTGTATCAAAATCTTTATCAGCCCCCAACAGATGGACATGGGGCTAAACCACCCAGCTCGCCTCTAAATACTATGAAAACGAGCCAGTGTACCATCTTCTTTGGTACAAGATCCCGGCAGAGGCAAGAATACAACTCAAAGGTCCTGATTCCCAGGCAACCAGAGCAAGTTCAGCTCTGTTAGGGAGAGGTCTGCTTTGCTTTAGTCAGCTGTTCAGAGTGGAGAGATTTTTCGAATGTCTCTTGAAAATCAGAAGTTGGGAAAGGTCTTCTTTTTAATGAGCTCAGCCCCCTCCTGTTAATTTCCCCCCTGCAACGTGGCCTTTCATCTTTCCTCAGGTTCAATATAAAAAGGCTTTGGATCGGTGGAGAAAGAGATAGGAAGGAGATAACCACAGGACCTGGGGCTGGAGTCTTTCCATTTAAAGTATGAAGATTCTTGGTCATAATGGATAATCTTTTTAATGTACTGTTGGATTCTATTAGCCAGGATCTTGTTGAGGATTTTGGCGTCCATATTCATTAGGGAAATCAGTCTGTAATTCTCCTTTTTGATGGGGTCTTTGCCTGATTTGAGGATCAAGGTAATATTGGCCTCATAGGATGAGTTTGATAGCTTTCCTTCTGTTTCTATTTTTTGAAATAGCTTTAGGAGAATAAGTATTATTTCTTCTTTGAATGTTTGGTAGAATTCCCCAGGAAAACCATCTGGGCCTGGAGTTTTGTTTTTTGGAAGTTTGTTTATCACTGATATTGAGATTCTCTCAATAGATGCAGAAAAAGCATTTGACAAAATACAGCATCCTTTCCTGATTAAAACCCTTCAGACTGTAGGAATAGAGGGTACATTCCTCAATCTCATAAAAACCATCTATGAAAAGCCTACAGCAAATATCATTCTCAGTAGGGAAAAGCTGGAAGCCTTTCTCTTAAGATCAGGAACACGACAAGGATGCCCACTTTCGCCACTATTATTCAACATAGTACTAGAAGTCCTTGCAACAGCAATCAGACAACAAAAAGGGGTAAAATGTATCCAAATCGGCAAAGAAGAAGTCAAAATGTCTCTCTTTGCAGATGACATGATACTCTATATGGAAAACCCAAAAGAATCCACTCCCAAACTATTAGAAGTTATAGAGCAATTCAGTAATGTGGCGGGATACAAAATCAATGCTCAGAAATCAGTTGCGTTTCTATACACAAATAATGAGACTGAAGAAAGAGAAATTAGGGAATCCATCCCATTTACAATAGCACCAAAAACCATACGTTACCTTGGAATTAACTTAACCAGAGACGTAAAGGACCTATATTCTAGAAACTATAAATTGCTCTTGAAAGACATTGAAGAAGACACAAAAAGATGGAAAAATATTCCATGCTCATGGATCGGAAGAATTAACATAGTTAAAATGTCCATGCTACCCAGAGCAATCTACACTTTCAATGCTATCCCGATCAAAATACCGAGGACATTTTTCAAAGAACTGGAACAAATAGTCCTCAAATTTGTATGGAACCAGAATAAGGCCCCGAATCACCAAGGAACTGTTGAAAAGGAAAAACAAAGCTGGGGGCATCACAATGCTGGATTTCGAGCTGTACTACAAAGCTGTGATCACAAAGACAGCATGGTACTGGCACAAAAACAGACACATAGACCAATGGAACAGAATAGAGAACCCAGAAATGGACCCTCGGCTCTTTGGGCAACTAATCTTTGATAAAGCCGGAAAAAACATCCGGTGGAAAAAAGACAGTCTCTTCAATAAATGGTACTGGGAAAACTGGACAGCTACATGCAGAAGAATGAAACTTGACCACTCTCTCACACCATACACAAAGATAAACTCCAAATGGATGAAAGACCTCGATGTGAGACAGGAATCCATCAAAATTCTAGAGGACAACATAGGCAGAAACCTCTAGGACATCAGCCAAAGCAACCTTTTTCGTGACATCTCCAAAGGCAAGAGAAACAAAAGATAAAATGAACTTGTGGGACTTCATCAAGATAAAAAGCTTCTGCACAGCCAAGGAAACAGTCAAAAAAACTAAGAGGCAGCCCACGGAACGGGAGAATATATTTGCAAATGATACTACAGATAAAAGACTGGTATCCAAGATCTACAAAGAACTTCTCAAACTCAATACACGAGAAACAAATAAACAAATCAAAAAATGGGCAGAAGATATGAACAGACACTTTTCCAATGAAGACATACAAATGGCTAACAGACACATGAAAAAATGTTCAAAATCATTAGCCATCAGGGAAATTCAAATCAAAACCACACTGAGATACCACCTTACACCAGTTAGAATGGCAAAAATTGACAAGGCAATAAACAACAATTGCTGGAGAGGATGTGGAAAAGGGGGATCCCTCCTACATTGTTGGTGGGAATGCAAGTTGGTACAGCCACTCTGGAAAACAGTGTGGAGGTCCCTTAAAAAGTTAAAAATTGAGCTACCCTATGACCCAGCCATTGCACTACTGGGTATTTACCCCAAAGAGACAGACGTAGTGAAGAGAAGGGCCATATGCACCCCAATGTTCATAGCAGCATTGTCCACAATAGCTAAATCATGGAAGGAACTGAGATGCCCTTCAACAGATGACTGGATTAAGAAGTTGTGGTCCATATATACAATGGAATATTACTCAGCTATCAGAAAGAACGAGTTCTCAACATTTGCTGCAACATGGAAGGCACTGGAGGAGATAATGCTAAGTGAAATAAGTCAAGCAGAGAAAGACAATTATCATATGATTTCTCTCATCTATGGAACATAAGAACTAGGATGATCGGTAGGGGAAGAAAGGGATAAAGAAAGAGGGGGTAATCAGAAGGGGGAATGAAACATGAGAGACTATGGACTATGAGAAACAAGCTGAGGGCCTCAGAGGGGAGGGGGGTGGGGGAATGGGATAGGCTGGTGATGGGTAGTAAGGAGGGCACGTATTGCATGTTGCACTGAGTGTTATACGCAACTAGTGAATCATCGAACTTTACATAAAAAACCAGGGATGTACTGTATGGTGACTAACATAATATAATAAAAAAAACATTAAAATAAAGAAAAATAAATAAAGGATGAAGATTCTGGCTGCTTGGGGGTTTTGCATAATTAAAGGAGCCTATGGATGCAAAAAACTAGGGTGACCAGGGATGACCCGGAGTGGGGGCAGTCAGGGAGAGACTGCCACAGTAAAGAGAGATGACAGGTCATGCCACAGGGAATAGAACCAAATTGTTCCCTTTCTGCTTAAGGAAATTATCATTTCAACTTTGCTCTGTCTTCTCTGTGGCCATTTAGAGGAAGGAAGGCTTCCAATCTGCATTTAAATGGAATGATTTCAGGAAGCACAGAATAGAGTGTAGGCTTTTCACCTGCCCCATCAGGAAAAGGCCTTCCTTGCATTAAAATTGACAGCTACTCTTTGCAAATGCGGAGGGCAACACTTACCCATTTCCAGTGGTCCTCACAGACCACAGGCAGCTGTGATTCAGTTTTGGGGATGGAAAAGGTCCTTCACTCAAAGGAAAAAATCGAATGCTGTCTGGAATCCCACCATTTAATTTAATTGAACTTCCTCCCATGTTGCTTTGATCTGGTTTTAAACAGAGATGTACCAGAAGAGGTAAAGCTCTAACCTGTTATCAGTCATTTACCTCTCAGTAGGATGGGGGGCTTCCAGAAAAAGGTTTTCGTTCCTTTAACAAATATGTGAAAAACAACTCAGCCAGGCAGGCCTTGGGCTAGTTTCTGAGGATACCCCCTTGAACAAGGCAGGGCCGGTGGGCTTTGCAGCTCAGGGTTAAGGCAAAAAGGCACAAAATGGAGAAGGGGCATTTCAGCTCCGTGGCAGGGAAGGGGGAGCAGGAGACGGGATCTGGGGAGCAGTGAAGACACACGTTCATGACATTTTTATGATTTTCCATTTTTGTCACGGGCTAGTCCTGTCTCTGACAAATGGCTCTCCGCTTGACTTCTGGGGCTATAAGGCACCCATCCTTATCCTGCTCTCCCTGAGAGGAGAGCAAGGAGGGAGGGACAGGAGCTCTTCCCGTACACTAGGATTTTATTTCTAAGTCTCCTCCACCCCCACCCCCAGGGCCAATTCGCCCCCAAAGGATAGTCCCATCCTCTTATTAAAATCTCCCTTCCAGTTTGCTTGGTCAGCATGTGAAGGACCGAGGAATGTGCCTTTTCATTAAGATTATTTCTATTTCTGACAGGCCCCCGGGTGGGTCAGGGGGACCGACGCCTCAGTCCAGTGCTGACTGATGTCCTCCTGCCACCATCGGTCTTGGTAATTACTTTTGGAGCTGGCACTTCACACACCTGTGTTGCCTGTGGGCCAGGGAGGTCCCGTAAACTCCTCTGAGTGGAATGGCCGTCGATGACAAGGGAGGGACACACCACGGGGACCCGGAGTGAGGCAGTTTGTGTGGGAGAACCCCGGTAAGCACCCCATCCTTGGCTTTCAGAAGAGATAAATCAGGGCTCACTGGGGAGGGGGTTGGGATGGTGGGACACTTCTAATAGCCTGGAAATTTCACCACAGAAACTACCTTCCCAACAGGACAGGCTTCTCATATCACTGCACTTGCCCCCTGGAAAGATCTTTATTCCAGTCTTTCCTCCTGAGGAATGAATTCCTAGTCCTGGCTTTGCTACACAGGTCTTGGAAACTATTAGAGGGCTATTACAGAGTCATACATGGGGAAAGGCTCATTGCCAGAGGCTGGTGGACTGTTGGGGACAGGAGTCCATTCAGAATGTCCCGGGAAGGCTGCCATCCTTGCCCCTCACCATCTGGTCGGCCATTGCAAGAATTTAGGATTTGCCAGTTAGCACAGTAGAATTTCCGGGGTGAGGTTCGATGTTCACGGGGATCACCATCTAGGCTGAAACCCTCCTCACAGCCAGCTAACATTGATTGGGCCCACATTCAGGCAGGAAAGAGCCTTATTATGATTATTTTTACTTTACAGCTGAGTTAAGTAAGATCCCAAGCAACTACACGATTTTCGCAAGGCCCATCAGGGTGAAAGAGGGGCTAGAATCCAGATCTCCCTCCCCCTAATGCAGGGATTCTACAAAGCCCTCGTCCTCTCTGTTCGGGGCTTAGATAACGAAGAGAAGCCAGGACTGCTGAGAAGCCAGGCTCAGGTTCTGGGGAGAAGGAAGCCCCCTGAGGTCCTGCTCTCTTAGACCCACAGCTTCCTCTTCGCCCTCACTGGGCTGCGGTTGCTCGAGTCTCTGTGGGGAGATAGTCATCCTCGCTGAAGAGCCGTGATGGAGCTTCTGCAGCAGCTTCTCTTGGGATCCAAAGAAGGCATTTTTCACAGTCGTTTCTCCTCCTACTAATGATCTCTATCTTACGACAGGTGCCAGAAACTCATGGCCACCAAGCCAACTGTGTTTATGATCCATACATTCATTTTTGAGCACACTGGTGTGTCGCACGCTGGTGTGGGCGACTCTGGGGGCTGAGTGGGGGACACAGAGATAAACTGGACCAGACTCAGCCCTCCAGGAACTTACCACCCAACAGAGGTGATGGCATCACCTGCCTCTCTCTCCTGGGGCTAATCTCTCCGGAGCAAGCTCCCATCACTGACCTTTGTGCTTCACAGAGGTCATGTCCTAACCCAGAGCAAGCCCACAAGGCCACACAATGTGCCCGAGCTGTGACTCAAAGCTGGTCCTCCGCTGGCAGAACCACGCTGAACATAGGCAACCAGATCATGATGCCGCATCAGGGTGAGAGAGTGCTGTGGTGTTTCAGAGAAAGAAGCCATCTCTTCTGCTGCCACAATGCCTGCTGGGTGGCCTTTGAGAGCTGCTTCATGATGTTCCACCAAAACAACCCACCAGCTTCCTGAGGCCAGCTCACAGACAGGGCTGGCCCGTGTCTGAGAATAGGAAATATTTCTTACTTCCCGGTCTCCTGGGAGAGGAGGTTCTCCTTCCTCTCCTCCCAGGGAGGAGCTGCCCAGGTTCTCTGCCTCCTAGAAGTAAGATAAATATTTAAACTGGGAGAGGCCTTAGAGATGGACGAGTCAACCAGAACACCCCCATCCCCCAATTTACAAAGAAGGAAACCGAGGCTCAGCTCAGCGTATCACGGTCACAGTCAAAAGCAAAGCAGGACCCCAGCCCTGGCCATCCGTGTTCCAACTCTCTGCGATGTCTTTGTCGGAGCTAACCAGGGAAATACAAAGTCAGACTTCCTAAGGAGAGTGACTGGCTTTAGCTCGTGCCTTCTAGTAGGTCAGCCCAGGGATAAATAGAGAAGCACTGATTTGGGGGTCTTAGCTTCTGTCAATCTCACCTCTTTCCCAAGCCGGACACTCGCCGAACATCAGATTCTGAAAAGTCCCATTTAAAGGAAATCTCTCTCGGCTGATTAGCACTGTGCTTTATCCTAACCAACAGCCTTTATTGAACACACCCTGCTAAGCTAAAGGTCTCTGGAGAATTGATTGTACAATCCTTGCTCTCCTATTCAGGGGACTGAGCCTCTGGGAACACCTGGACCGGAATTTCTCTCCATGATCTGGTTTCCACCCTGCCTCTTCTCAACCCTGTCGATGGATGTGGAGGGATGGGCAACTTGGGGATGGTTTGAGACTGACCAGATCTGGCAGTCTGGGGTGTGTGTGTGTGTGTGTGTGTGTGTGTGTGTGTGTGTGTGTAAAATCGACTCCTGCTGCCATAGACTTTATGAACGAGGACCCATGGTCATGCTGGATTTCGAGTTGGGAGAGGGTGTATTACGGTAGGGTCGTGTCCTCAGTAGGAGAGGTTGTGACAATAGCAGGGAACGCGGAGGAGATGGTGGTGGTGGAGATAACATCTCCACCCCGAAGAGCAAAGGGGATGATTTACAGGCCTGCGAGTCTAGTACCTGATTCAGCAGAAGCTCTTTGTTTTATTGCCCCCGGTGAAACTCAATCATTCCCGGGGCGGGCCTTTCCCCTGGAAGAGGGAGAATCAGGCTCTTGTTAAGTTAGGATTAAATTGCTGATTTCAGCAAATGAAAACTAAGGACCGCTGCTGGTCTCCCATTTGCAGGGGGCGCCTTAGGAGGTCATTTGGCCCCCCGGGGAGGGGGGCTTGAACAGGAGGCGGGTCTGGTTGAGCTTCTCGGGGTGGCGATGCTTCAAGGCAACTCAGCCTTACCTCTTGGACTCTGACATTTCAAAGGACAGGTTTCTTGCTGGGGCTTATTTTCTTTCTGAGTCGGCACAGAGGGGAGACAGAGGGTGAAGATGGGAGCCCAGGTTTCCGGAACTGTCCCCCGAGGGGTGTCTTGCAGGCTTTGGCACAAGCGGCAAATCTGTTAACCTGGGCCTGGTGCATTATTGGTGTCACTTCTTTGAGTTTGGTTTTGGAAAGCGTGGAAACATGTTTACACGCCCTCCCCCCACCCAGGCAGCAGATCCCCCCACAAGGCCAAGGGCATTTCCCGCGTCTGTGTTCTCCCTCTCCGGGAAAGGCAGACGACCGTTGCCCTCATATAGGGGCAGTATCTATTTTCTGTCTTCAAGTATCTCCATCTCACCCCAAATGTAGCTTAGGCCAATGCCTCAGCAGGCAACACATTAGCTCGGCTAATAACAATCAACTGATACTAAAAATGAGGCTTAGCATCCGCAGTAATGATATTATCTATCGAATAATTACAACGTGCCGGGCACTAACTAAGCTTTCTACAGCAGTATCTTCCTTCCTTCCTTCCTTCCTTCCTTCCTTCCTTCCTTCCTTCCTTCCTTCCTTTTTTTTTTTTTTTTTTTTTTTTCATCCTCGCCGCAGCTCTGAGGCAGATACTGTATTTTATACTCAGAGAGCTTCGGCAGGGCACCCAGGGTTACACACCAAATAAGTCGGAGTCAGGAGCCAAACTCGGGGGTCTGACTACCTTGCCCTTTCCTACAGGTACTGAGGGTTGCGGAAAAAGGTGGAGGAAAGGGAACACAAGAGGTGGGGAAATTTTGCTGCAAGGAGACAAGGAAAGGAACAAAAAAGAGCCCGATGTGTTGGAGCAGTTAGTGGCTCAGATTTGGCACAGACCCTGATTTGAATCTCAATTCTGATGTATTCTCTGCCCTGCTTCATGCGATCTTAGGCAACTCGCTTGTCTCGGATTGTCCGTTTCCCTGTCTGGTCGATGGGATCGTGATACCCCCTGCCACCCACCTATCCTCAGGTCTCTGCTGAGGGGTTTCTTCCTCTTGGAAGCTTCCCTGACCTTTCACTCCACACCTGTTTAACCCACCTCTGAGTATAGGCTCTGTGCAGTGTATGCATCACACTGTGTTTTAGCCCTTCCTCGAGCACCGTCTGTAAAGACAGGGAACGGATCCTGCTCGCTGTTCCATCTCAGTACCTCCCATACACTGAATGAATGAATGAATGAATGAACTAAGGAACTAGCAATGGGGAATAAAATAACCTGGAATGCGGAAGACATTGAAGAGCTTAGCTGCCCGGGCCCCTTGGCAGTTTTGCTTGGGTCAGCTTCAGTGTTAAGGCTCAGGAGAACCGTGGCAAGGTGACAGCCAGCAGGACAAAGAGACTTTGATCTTTCACATTTCCCAGTGTTGGTCATTCTGATTCTTGGACTGGGGCAGAAGGGTCTGGCACAGTGGTGAGTTTCTCGGGGGCACCAGAGGCTTCTTCAGTCTTGCCTTGACCAGTCATTCTGTGACTGTTGAGTTGACCAAAGGAGGCATCCCTCCCTTGGTGCGTGTGCGCTCCAGGATGCTAAGTTCATTCTGAGCCCAGAGTGCGGGGTCTATGTGGTACAGAGTTGAGAGACCCCAGCTGATGTGGGCAGGAATAAACACAGCCCAGGGGGTCAAGCGTGGTCTCTGTGAACGTGGATACAGGTGAGTTTGTGGGAAGAGTCTGACACACACAGCCATCCGGCTAAAGCCTTGACATTTTCTGAACCTGAAAAGGAAGAGCCTCCAAGTAGCACCCCAGGGAGGGAGGTGTGGGGCAGGTGGGAAGGGCCGAGGATCAGGGCAACACGGGCCCTATTACCACTGTCCATCCTGCAAGAGTCCGCACTGCCTCCATGTAAGCAGAGAGCCTTGTAAGGACCAGTCCCTCCTCTCCACCTGCCTTTGCCTCCCAAATTGCCCCTCCAACCCCTACTCATTCACCTCCACACTGTATGCTTCCCATTGCACTCTTTGCTCCACCAAGCACTATGTGGGAGCGATAAGGATAAAACCCAGCCTAGAGAAGAGAACATAGCATGTCAGGTCCTGGTCTGAGTTCCCACAATCAGCCTCTGAGGCAGGTACTGTTATTCTCCCCCTTTTACAGATAAGCAGAAAACTGAGGCACAGAGAGGTTAATGGAGTAGCTTGCCCAAGGTCACGCATGTGGAGAAAGCTGAAATCAAGCCCAAACAGTCTGGCTCGAGCCTCTGTGCTCCCGGAAGATGGGGGAGGGGAGGGATGGGGAGAGGATGATGATGTGGAAACCAGAAAATCAAAGTGTTCATGGGTGGGCAGCATGGGCCCCCTTTAAAGTGACTCTCTTTTCCCTCGATCTTTCATGGCTGCACATCTGGGTCTCCCATTCACTACCGGGTGTTACGGCTGGTGGGGGGCATGACACCGGGAATGTGCTCTCCGTCTAGAAGGTGGCTGGTGGTGTACTCTGTCCTCCAGGTAAATGTCAACCCGGTGCCCTCACCTGGCAGGCCCAGGGTGCAGAGACACCCCTCTGCCAGCGGGTCCACGGGTTCTTCCAAGATGATGCAAGTGAGAGGAGGCGCTGAGCCTCCCAACACCCACCTTTCTCCCTCCGACGCACACGCACACACCTGTGCACACACACTCGTGCACCCTCTATCTTAAGCCGTGCCACAGGTATCAGCCGCTCGCCTTCCCAGGGAGTGGAGCGGTTGCCCTGTGTCACAGGGACAGCATCCTTCCCGTGCACCTTCCTCACCCAAGCTTGCTTTTGACAACCCCGCAGATATTTTTCAAACCACTTTTGTTTTTTACCGAACAAAGGAAAAAAAAAATGTTCCTGTCATTGTTCACTGTGCTGTTTCTTCCTCCTATTAGCTCGGCTGAGATGCACCCAAAGAAAAGAAAATACAATTGCATACAATTAGCAATGGAAATTATTAATAGGAGCAAGAGATTCAATCCATTCTACAAGTAATTCTGTAGTGATTTTAGTAATTGATAGTAATTAAACACTAATTAATTCATTTCCCAACTAATGTATTTACTTTATTTATGGGTATTCACTTTAATTACATTTGTTTGCATTCCTTGGGTTAAGTAATACAAATTTGCTCTCTTTTCTGAAAATATTTATTTGGGCTTCTTTAAGTCATTCTTTGAGAACATGTGGGAGCAAAGACTAATTGCTTTGAATTGCAGCTAAGCACATTGATTTCTTCCTTTGGAATGTGGAGCTAATGGAAAGTGAAGTTTGCTGCCTGCCTCTCCCGGATGAAGCCTCACCTCTGCTCCCCTAATTTTTGGTCCAGCTGTCCAGCAACACTTCTTGTGAGCTCTCCTTAGAAAAGATCAAAATGACTGTGGAAATGTTCTCCAGGGAACTGAAATGCCAGGGAACAAAAGTCCCATCTCCGGGCCTTATGTTGGCATGAGTAGGTTGACCCTACAGAGACATGGAAGGCATGAGTCTGTTCTTTGGAGTGAGTGGCTGTTAGCTGTGGTAGCTAGACTCCAGGACCGGAAGTACAGTGCAAGCACCCATCCCCATCCAGCCACTCATCCGATGCCCACATGCTTGTATCGACTGGCCATACAGCCTGTGTTTAGACAGTTCTCCTGATGGGGAACTCTCCCCTAGTCTTCCATCTCTGGATAGCCCCAACTATCAGACATTCTTCCTCACACTGAGGAATCTGTTACTTGGAAAGTATCTTCTTCCCTAATTATCTCCTGACCTCCAACTATCCTGCCCAGAGGCCATAGAGAGAAAATTCAGTCTCTTTCAGAGGTCAGCCCATCTGATGTTTAACAGATAACATGGCAACACCACATACTCCAATTCATTCAACCATTCTCATGTAGAATGCATTCATATCCCTTCAGTATCCTGTTGGCTGAAGGAGGGCTAGCCTCTTTTCATCTCCCCTAAAATATGCAAATGGCTGTGGCCCAATTATTACAATGGAAAATGGAAACGACCTCTCTCGGTCGGCATTCTGTACTTCTATTAACGAGCGCCTTAGCTTGGGTTGGCCACATAACCATAATGACCCATTTGAGATGTTGGCCCTGCTAGGAGCAACAAGTAGTATGCTGAGTGTTTCTGAGGGCTGTTGTGAATACTGGAGAGGTCAAAGCATGAAAGAGGTTTTCAGTCACAGAAAAGATTTGGAAAGCCCAGCCTGGCATCAACTATAGAGAAGAAGTTTGCCTTATTGTGCCTCCCTTTTTATACAAACCATGTTTTAGCTCAGACTGGCCAAGAGCAAAATAGGTGAGGGGTCAATGAGGGAGACAAAACACGTACCATCAGGATGGCAAGTGGGCCTACACTCATAGTGCGTTATTTTGGCAGCAGACTTGCCCTCGGAATCCTCATCATTCTGCACCTCAAACCTCCCCTACATCCTGGAAGGGAAGGAGGATGAGGTAAGAGAGCAGCAACTGAGGTAGGAAGGGACAGGAGAGTTGGGGGTGAGTCTACTTTCTGGGAAGCCCTGCACTGAATGTCTGTGAGAAGTACATGACCTTGATAAAAGGTGAAATCCCAAATACACTTCATTCCTACATTCAGGGGCTGCCCTGTAAGACCATGATTGAATGTGTCATTTTCTTTCACTAATTGGTCTGGATGGAGACAAAATGAGAAGCTGAGGCTGCACAACTGGCTCATTGCTCATTCACTGGCCTGTGGAGGCACCAGGAACCTGCACCTCTGGCCACAGGAAGGGAGCCGAAGCCCAGGGAAAGGCTGGGTCAGAGGCTTCAGCCCTGAGCTGTCCAGAAGAGAGAGTGCTGAATCAGCCCTCACTGCTGAGCGAGGAGGCTTGGCGGCAGCTGCTGCCAGGACCTGACTTCTGGCCATTCACCTTTACGAGGTGGGCAAGAGGTGATGGAAATAGCCATGCAACCAAATTATAACAGAATTATTATTGGCATTTGAATTGCTAAAAGAATTATGTCGGGGGTGGTGTGCCTGGGTTGCTCAGTTGTTTGAGCATCTGACTCTTGATTTAGGCTCAGGTCATGGTCTCATGGGTTGTGGGATCGAGCCCCATGTCTGGCTTCCATGCTCAGTGGGGAGTCTAGTGGAGATTCTCTCTCTACTCTCCCTCTGCCCCTACCCCCACTCTGAAATAAATAAATAAATCTTAAAAAAAAAAAAAAAAGAATTGTGTTGGAAAAGCTGTTGAAGTATAGTCCTTTGAAAAAGCCCCCTTCCTGGCCTGGAGAAATGCATGCAGGTGCCTGATAAAGACCCATTATTCCTTTCAATGCCTGATGCAGTGTCCTCTTCAGTGGAAGAGAACCCTAGACCTCCGATTCTCCCTATTATTGCTTGATTTCTTAGAAACCCCTTTCATCCTATTAAATAACTTCTGCCTATTTTTTGAAACCGCAGAGAGGATTTCCAACTATGGAGAAGTGAATATATCAGAAATGTGGATGTATGTAGATTTTAATGAAAATTGTGCGTGTGTGTGTGTGCATACCATCTAGAGATACACAGACGTATGTGGTTTAGTTTCACCCACATGCAGTGTAGGATTTGCATCTGCTAATCAGTTCAGGATCCAGAAAAGTAGTTTCCGATAGAAGAATTCCATTACCAGTCAGCCAGCTGTGACATACTGTACCTGTTCCACACCTTATAAAGAAAGGCCTGTTTTCATCTCCTGTACACACACACACACGCACACACACACACACACACACCACGTTATCCTGACATGCCACAAGGGAAATCAACCAAGAATTCCTGAAAAAGTCCATGAAAGGGGGGAAAAAATCAAGGTTCTTTGAATTTAGTTTTTCTATGAACTGGAATGAGATTTCAGCACCAGAATCTTTAACATGCTGTTTTATAATGAGGGAAGGAAGGGAGGGAGGGAGGGATGAGGGAGGGGAAGAGGGAGGGCTGGAGGGAAGGAGAGAGAGAGGAGGGAAAGAAGGAGGGAGGAAGGGCACTCTCACAGACACAGAGGAGTGTGAGCTCGATAAGAACCTGCTAAATTGAAACAATAATTATGGGAATAAAGTGCATCTGGCCAATAGAGGCCAGATCCTCTCACCTTTCCTTCCCTCGTCATCTTTGGAGAAGTGGCATTTAAGGAGTTGCGTCCCCTGAGCCATTACTCATTGGGATTTGGCTCTGAGAGTATAATGTTAACTAAACTTTAAGAAAATGAGAGTATAAAAGAGAAAAGAAATCAGATGGAATATAATGGAAGAAAAACGATAGGACATTGCTGAGGATGAAGTCTATTATCTTATTTGTTTGCTCATAATGATCTTTTGCCTTGGCTGCTTCTTACAAAAAACAGACCTTCTCCACATTCATTATGAGTTGTGTATTTGACTAAATTTAGGTAAGGAGATCCCTAACCCAAAAAAGCAAGTGAAACACAGCCACCCCTCTTTAAAGGGAATAAAAATTGCCGATAGAGTACCACCCCCACTACTCCGTGTATAGGCTGGAACAAGCTAAGTATTCTGACCAGCTTTCTATTTAAAGTGAATTTCATAATCAAGAGCCTAATTACTGAAAGGCTCTCATTGACATGAGATGAGAACTGGGGCAAAGCAAGTGACCTGACAATTTTGTACCTAATAAAAGACTAGGAGCCGAAAATGAAGCAAAATGAGCAGAGTAAACCAGACAGAATCTAATCAAGGTTGGGAACCAAGTTGAGGGTTTGAGGAATCAACATAACAAGAAAATATTCAGTAGGATATACATTTGTTCTGATACACGATGATTCAACTTAGTGCTCTCCCCCCATTACCAATTTCACCCCATCTCTTTCCCATGTCTTGCTTATCCACTTCTTCCCCCTCCGGACACTTGGATAAACATGCACAAACACGCACGTGACGGTACCCCTGTGGGCACACCACCTTCACCTACGAAACCAGCTGTTTGCCCATCCTCGTGCATTGCTCCTCTCCTGCATTTCACATTATTGATCATGCTTTTCCCTTGATTACTGACCCACTAGCTCTCCTGTTTTCTTTCAATGCCGTGGAATTGAATAGACCAGTCATCCGGATGTTCGTGCATTTTAGGGTCTCTATGTGTGCTCATGGGAGCTGGGCTACTCCTCGTTCTCCTTCTGTTCCTTTTGCTAGAATATAAATATTTACCTCCACCATGCTTTAATTCTCTCTTTGTATGTTCTCTCATAACAATTGCATTCATTTCTAAGGTTTCAACTATCACCTCTATCAATCTGATTATCAAATTTAACTTCAGTCCTGAAATCAGTCCTGAGAACCGCTTCCAAATAAATAGTCAATGGCTTGCCAAACTTCTCCATCTGGATGTTCCCACTAGGACTTTATACTCAATGCATCCCAACCGAAATTCACTATTCCTTCTGTACCTCATCACAAAGGAAAGGAGCTTCTCAGTGTCTTGCCCATGTCTGTGATGACACCTCCACCATCTCAGTTCCCAAAACCTCATCATCCTCCTTCCTCTTCCATTCTGCCACTGATCCAACTTTGAGCTTCCTCGGTGTTGGCTCCATGGTATTTCCTTTATCTGCTTCTGCCACCACCCTATTCAGACATTCATAATCTGCCTTCGGGTTACCGTAATAGCCTCTTAACTGCTTTTGATGCCTCTAGTCTTCCAAATCTTTAATTCATTTTTACAAATCCCTGCACAGTGATCTTCCTAAAGCACTACTCTGATCATCTTACTTACCTGCCTAAAAAAGTTCTATGTCTCCTGATTTGCTCAGTCCAAAAACAAACTCCTTAATCTGCGTCCTTAGTGCCCCCACCCCCCCAAGATCTAACACAAACTGACCCCATCTCCCACTGATTCCTTCACTCACCCTGAGCACTGCAGCCTGACCGAACCTCTTACTATTCACTACACACTACCATTTCCAGCTCCCTGCCTTCGTTCCTGGGGCTCACTTGGCTTGGGATGCAGTGCTCATTTCCACCGATGTGAATCCCTGACTCAAGTATGCTCTCCTCCTAGAAGTTGTGCCTGGTCTCCAGCTGAAAGCATGTTATATTCATCGGATCCCAACTACCTGTTTTTGCATGACCCCCATATCAACGTGGTGTTAAAGTTGCAGAACAGTATCTGACCTCTTTTAGAAAATTGGAAGTCCTTGAAAGTAAAGCCAACATGTTCACCCAGACAGCCATGGTTTATCACTCAACACGTACCCATGCCTTCCACATGAGTGCTTAATAGGCACTAAATGAATGGATACATGTTCGAATACATACAGGTGTATAAATGCTCATACCTTCT
This sequence comes from Ursus americanus, assembly GCF_024610735.1. Taxonomy (NCBI): domain Eukaryota; kingdom Metazoa; phylum Chordata; class Mammalia; order Carnivora; family Ursidae; genus Ursus; species Ursus americanus. The sequence goes on from NC_142142.1 coordinate 42,345,323, forward strand.
CACTAAACATGCAGCCATTCACGATGACAAAAATATGAATCCATCATTGTATGAATCAATCATTAACCACAAATTTACGACGTTCCTGCTGTGTGTATATAATTGCATGCCCCATGCACTCACGCTTACAGAGACAGAAAAACTAACTCTTCGAACAAATGGGCAATGTCTCTTTCTCCAAGTACTGCAAGTCATCCTGGCATGAACACCTGTGTAAAAGAAAAAGAAAACACTGGTGTTGTTCTGGAAATGCCAGACCAGGTGAGAGAGAGGCTGGGAAGGGAAGAATTCCACACACATTGGATAGATCTGAGAGCTGCGACTGGGGCCATTCCAAGCTACCGCCGTTGGGGTGAAAAACCCCAACAGAAGAATGTGCTTAAGGGAAGGAAGCTGAACAGCAGACAATCCCAAAATTGCCCTACGTGACAAACAGCGTCCCAAACAGACAGCAAACCACATTGCCGTGGCTGACATGTAGTTGTGTGTGGGTGTGTGACTGGCTGGGGAGGGATGTGGGAATGAATGAATGAATGAATTCAGGGCACCCTGATAAATTCCCCCTGGGATAAAATCCAAACATCTGCTTCTAAGAGATAAAGAGAAAGCTCTGCTCCTCAGAGGCATGGCCAGTGGCTGAACACCACGCTAATCTCCTCTGCACCGGGTCCCAGGCACCACGGCAAATGTGTGTCAAAAAAAAAAAGAAAGGAAAAAAAAGAAAGAAAGAAAAAGAAAGAAAGAAAATGGAGGCAAAAAAGAGAATTTCACTAAAGGCACTACTGTGAATTCAAATACTCTTTGCAGTCTGGATGAAAGCAACCAAAATTGATGTTGTTTCAAAGAGGGTAGAGGAGCAAGAGCTGAGAACTAGATTAATTTGGCCGCATAGATGAAGAGGACTCCCTAGCTAAGGGGTGGGGACAGGCCAGCTGCCAATGAGCATAAAAATACCATACATTTCCCAAGCACTTTGGACTCCTCTGAGCGCTTTCCCATTTATTGTGTCATTTGATCTTCCAAACGCCGCAGTGAACAGCAGCCCGGGTGGTATTACCCCCCGCCAACCACCACCACCACCCACCCTAGGGAAGAAGTCAGGCCCAAGAGATCCCCCCAGACTGGCATCCATCACCTTTGGGCCGAATCTGGGGCTTTGGCTGGTACTTCTAAGGCTTTCCTGTAAACGTCACCTGGAGAATGAATTGAAATTCTGATTCTAACTCCACGAGTCCGAGGTGGGGCCTGAGATTCTGTACTTGATTACAGTCCCGGGTGAGACCCATGCTGTCCGTTCAGGATCATGCTTTGAATGGCATGGCTTTGGATATCATATCAGGGGGACTTGAAAGGCTTGTTTCAGCAGAAGTCTGACTGTCGGCTCTCCATTTGGTAGGATATTATTTAATTTACATGACAAAAATCCTAGCACAGACATCACAAATAGCTCCTCGTGAGGCCTGTGTGGACTTCAGCTCTGCCATGCGTGATCAGCCAGGGGAGATGCCTTCCCCTGCCCAACGCGGTGACTCTGCAAAGGTCACAGTTTCTCTAGGTCTCTGTTTCTCCATGTGAACAAAACCAAAGCACATCTTCTCCTAGGCCTCAGCTTGGCTGAAGGAGCCCAAAGAAGGCTCCCTGTTTTGATTGAGTTGGCTCTTGCAAAGCCGTCAGAATGTCCCAGAACATGGAGATGCCAAAGGAAGCTCATTGGCACCATGACACAAAGCCAATTTGACTCCTGTTTTCCTTCAAGAATCTCAACACATTCATCACCATCTCCATGCACCGTGTAGGGTAAGAGCAGGCAGGTATCATTATTCCAGCCTTTCCTGAAGAAGAAGGAAGGAGAGCACAAGGAGGGCATCTGCTGGGGAGGGACAGGGTCAGAATGGAATTCTGAGGCCCCAATTTCTAACCCTGTGCTTTTAGATCAGAGTACAGAGGAAAGGCCACTTCCTTCGTCTTTCCGACTGACCAAGCACAATGCTGGCGTTCCATCATTTAAAACCAAGCACAATGCCGGCATTCCATCATTTAAAACATATTCCTTTGGGATTATAAAGGTTGGTTGTTTTCTATTTTGTTTTTTTTTTAGCTTCAAAATGTGTTATAAACAATGGAATTTTTTTTATTTAAATTCAATTCAGTTAATATATAGTGTATTATTAGCTTCAGGTATAGAATTTAGTGATTCATCAATTGCATATAACACCCAGTGCTCATTCCATCAAGTGCCCTCCTTAATTCCTGTCACCCAGTTACCCCATCCCCCACCCACCTCCCCTCCAGCAACCCTCAGTTTGTTTACTAGAGTTAAGAGTCTCTTATGGTTTTGCTTCCCTCTGTTTTTATCTTATTTTATCTTTCCTTCCTTTCCTCTATGCTTATCTGTTTTGTTTCTTAGATTCCACATATGAATGAAATCCTATGGTATTTGTCTTTCTCTGACTGACTTATTTCACTTAGCAGAATAACCTCTAATTCCATTCATGTCATCACAAATGGCAAGATTTCGTTCTTTTTGATGGTTGAGTAATATTCCATTGTGTATATATACCACATCTTCCTTATCCATTCATCCGTTGATGGACATCTGGGCTCTTTCCATATTTTGGCTATTGTGGACATTGCTGCTTTAAATTTTGGGGTGCATGTGCCCCTTCGAATCACTATGATTGTGTCCTTTAGATAAATACTTAGTAGTGCAATTGCTGGGTCGTAGGGTAGCTCTATTTTTACCTCTGTTTTCCAGAGTGGCTGCACCAGTTTGCATTCCCACCAACAGCGTAAGAGGGTTCCCCTTTCCCTACATCCTCTCCAACATCTGTTTTTTACTGACTTGTTAATTTTAGCCATTCTGACCTGTATCTCATTGTGGTTTTGATTCGTGTTTCCCTGAAGCCAAGCGATATTGAGCATTTTTTCATGTGTCTGTTAGCCATTTGTGACATACAATGGAATATTATTCAGACTGAAAAAGGGAGAAAATTATGTCACGTGCTGCCACATGGATGAACCTTGAGGACACTATGCTGAGTAAAACAAGCCAGACACAAAAAAGACACGCACCATATGACTCCACTTCCAGGAGGTACGGAGAATCATCAGATTCGTAGAGACAGAAAGTGAAACGTGGTTGTCAGGGGCTGAGGGAGGGAGGGATGGAGAGATAGCGTTTAATGGATACAGAGTTTCAGTTTTACAAGATGAAAAGAGTTCTGTGGGCAGATGGTGGTGATGGTTGCACAACAGCATGAATGTGCTTAATGCACCCGAATTGTACACTTCAAAATGGTTAAGATAGTAAATTTTATGTAATGTGTATTTTATCACAATAAAAAAATGGGAAAAAAGTGTTTTTCAGAAACCATAAACATTTCCGGGAGGAATGTTTAACACCTTCAAACTCTAATCATTTGACAACATTGGGAGAATTCGTATGTTAGATTTCTTGTGACAAGCAGCAGACACCAAGGTCCTACTAGAATAAGGTGAGGGAGAAGCATCCCAGGGGTACAGGAGGACCGCTAAAAGCAATGGAGAGAAGCCACCAAAGGCTACCATTGCCTGCTTCCCAGCTTTGCAGAAAGCCAGGCCTGTTTCCTTGCCTTCCCCCAGGACCAGGTGGGACCTGCTCTGGGGGCCTGGACTGACCTCCAAAGTCACGTGCCCTGGGAGATCTTCCCAGCCGGAAGCGCTCCTTCCCCCCGCCCCCTCCCACGCTGGGGCTGAGCTCTGATTGGTTCAGTCTGTGGGGCCCTGGGTCCGCCCGGAGCTGTTTCAGAGGACGTGGCTTAGGGTCGCGGAGACTGGGTTCACTGGTTTCGCAGCAGCTTGGCGCTGCCCGTTCTCAGCGGGCTCGCTGAGAAGATGACAAAGAAGAACTCCAGTATCTTGATTCCCCGCTCTAAGGCCTTCTGCCTTGGCCTCCTCGCCAGCCCCAAATGCCCTTCAGAGACAGCAAACCTCCAGGAAAAATTAAATCCTTACCAAACACCCTTTAATTTTATCCACTTGGCTTAATGAAGGTTCCGGTATTAATGACCTCGGAGGCTCTCTGTCTGACAGTGCTGCTGGTAACTAAACCCTGTGCTATTTTCCCCCCGCAGCCTGAAATCTCAAGCATCGCCTCTAATCTTATTTTCTATTTCTGGGCTATATTGCATTAGCACCTTTTTATTTCTCCTGGCATGTTTGACAGTGAGTTCAGGCTAGTGAGAATCATCTCTTTGTGCTGGCAAATGGGGATTGCATTGGTTGTTTTAGAATAATGACTTATAGTTAAAATTACCCCCAGGATATCATAATTACATGGTTGCAGCTTTCTTCTTTGACAAGGTGGAGAGGAGGAGCTCAGGTGGCCTGTGGGAGGTTGCTTGGGGTAAAACAGAGAAGGGGGGATAAACACACGTGTACCCCTAGCCCCCCAGGAGGCAGGAGGACAGGAACGGAGGCCAAAGCTTATGATAAAATGTGATCGGGGAGAAAGCTGTTCAGCCCCACCCCCCGCCACGTGCCTTCTGCCCATCCAGATGGAAATGGGAGAGCCCAGAGCACCGGCCTCATTAAGGGCGGCACAATTTACAGGATCCCCGAATTCCCCTTAACCATGAATATCACACCCTATGGGACGCGCCATGCTATCTGAAATTCACAAATGAAATTTTCTTTTGGCCTAACTCATTAAACAAAAGGTCTCAGCTAAAAGGGAAATGTTATTTGGGGGGGGGCCTTTATTAACATAAATAGTTCAGCCTAGGTTAATTCATGGGTACTCTACAGCAATTTTTTTTTTTTTACATTTGCTTTTAGTAGTGAGATAAACATTATCTTACGTGAACCTTATAGTAGAAACCAATGGCCAAATGGTGCTGTGGAAAGACTTCTGTCCCTCAGCCCTCCACCCCCTCTCCATCCCCAGAGGCCTCTAATGAGGAAGGGTGATGGGACCCCACCTTGAAAGCCTTTCCTCTGCCTAAACTTCTAGCACGGTCCTGAGGAGGTGACATCCAGAGATGGGGAAAGTGAAAGGTTGAAAATGTTGATTCTGTCTGGGTAAGAGTTCAAAGAGGAGGGCCTTGGCTCTGGCCAGGATGATAAGGGTACTGGACCCAGGGGGAAATGGTGCTGGGCCAGAAAAGGAGCAGAAATGGGACCGGGGATAAGGTAAGTGTATCCTGGGAAGAAACGAGTGACCCCGAAGGACCAATACAGCCAGGTGGATATGGACTTTGGAGTCAGACCTGGGATCTAATCTTCACTCCAACACAATGCCCAGTGCTTCAAGGCAGATTACTTAACTTCCCTGAGACTCAGTTTCCTCATTTCTAAAATGGGAACAATAATGGAACCTAATAAAGTCGAACCAAATATGTAAGTACAAGGCAATGTCCTTCAAAGAGCATGTGGCTCATGGCTTACCCTTGATGACCCAACACTATTCCACCCACGCGATCATTTCCACATAGCTATTGTTAGAACTGCACCCCTTGGCCCCCCAAAATCGACATTATCTTGCTCTTCTCATTTAGAAGTCCCCCAAATGCTGCTTTCCGCCCCTGGGAAAGGGGGGTCAGGAAAATATCCCAAAGGAAGTGTGGAAGTTGAATTTATTGAGTCGGGAGGAGATGCCATAGTGAGGTGTGAATGGGCTGAGCCGGACGAGGTCCCCGGCCTGGCTTTACTTGGTCAGAAGGGTGACCAGGAGCCCAACGGGGTACTAGCAAGTGAGGCGGGGGTCCGTGAGAAAGATGCTTTTTTAAACGCGACTCCTAATCTGTGTAATTACTTCTAATCTGTGTAATTACTGGTGCTGGGCCAAGGCACAGGAGAGGAGGAACCTCGTAGACCATCTTCTCTTTTTGTTTTCCTCTCCATCAGAGAGACCTTGAGACCTCCCCAAGGTTTTGAAACAAAATTACGTTTTTTCCTGCCGCAGGGCAGACTCAGCCTGCGGGAATGAGGCTACAGCGGTCTCCCGGATTGTCAACTGGGGCTCCAGCAGAAGCAAGTGTACAACGGGCCATTTTTCAAATGACACTAATTAATATGGGATTATTGGAAAAGCAAATCTACTTCTGCTCCTTGATTAAAACGCTTTGCTCCCCGGTGTCCCCGTCTGTCCAATGGGCTTTGGCAGGCACTTGTGCTGAAGCCACGGTCTGAGGAAGGAGGTACATTGCGTGATCCCCGGTCTCCTCCCCGGGTCTGCCCCTCGGGTTAGTCTGTCACCTGAGAGCCTGGCTCAGGTTTCGCCTGGTCTCACGAGAAAGAGGGTGTGATCAGCACAGAGGATGGGGGCAAAGAGGCTGTGTGATCTCATGCAAGGACCCAGAAGACCCAAGCGTAAAGCCAGCTTGTCTTTCACTGGTCAGGCGGCCTAACCTTAGTGTCCTCGACAGCTCTCATCCTCAGTATTGTCCACTTACCTCCCAAGCTCGTGCTGGGGAAGCCCTGTGGTGACGAGTAAGAATAAGCCTTCTACGCCCCCAAGCCTTGGAGACGCGGGAGGAGTGAAAAAGCCTTCCAGTACCACCATCATGGACAGCGCGAGTCTCAGTTCAGCAGGGAGGGGACAGTCCCCAGCTAGCGTGGCAGGCAGGTTCACCATGAATTTCTCAGGCAATAGGTGTACGCATGTGGTATTAGAAAGAGCTCGTCCCTCCCTTCTGACTATGAGGATGCTGTCCCTGTAGAGGTCTTCCTAAGCCCTGCTCCTTGAGGATGCTGCCCTGAGGACCCCCATGCCCAGGGAGCACCAGTGGTCATGGAACTGACTCTCCACCAATGGACTGTCCCTTTCCTTTTTTATGTGTGGATGTCTTGCCTCCTCATTGCACAGAAAGACCTTTGAGACTGCCACACACTTGGTGTCGGAATTCCCTCGTGGCAGGGTGCCCATGGTCTGGCGCACATACGGGCTCAAAAGCAGATACCGACTGATTGAGCTGAGCTCTCCCCCACTTCTCTCAATGCCTGGCTTTGTGAGGAGCCCCCTGACTTCTTTGTTTCATAAGACAGGCTCCTTTCTGGCTGCAGGAGCCTTGCCCAGGGCGGGAGCCCATCTGCTGCTGGTGCTCCGTTGCATAGGGCCAGGCGGGAGGGCCCAAGGGTCTCCCACAACACATCCTCTTCTCCTGACCAGACGTGGCATCTCTCCCCAGCTGCCCACACCCACCAGGCAAAGAACCAGGACAAAGCTTTGCAGCGCAGACTTGTGAAGAGCTTGTCAGGAAAAGCGGCAGAACTCGATTAGCATTCTTTTCATCATCAGCTATCATTCTCTTTATCTGTCCTGGCCTTGACTTCCGCATCAGTAAAAGAAAGGACCTGGACCTGGTGACCCTGCTGTCCCTCCCACCTCTAAGACTCTAGAGCCCAGCGAGAGGATAGGAGGACAGCCAGGAATTACAGGAAAGAGGCTGAAGCCCAGAGTCTGTTCCCACATAAGGGGGCTATAGTTCCGGAGCGTTCTCCATCCTACCCCCTTTCCTAACCACAGGCCAGAAGAGTGCAGGTAGCAACTACTGGACAATGGCTGAGCTTCTGGATCTAAGCTTCCAGGGTGAATGTGCTTTTGGGGAGAAGGGTCATATCAACCCATGCCTTACACATTGGCCTACGCACATGCCCTATGTTGTGTCAATGATACCACAATAAAACTGGTGAAATTTGAAAAAAAAAAATATGGCTTATCAGAGAACATCTACTTCCCTCCCACCACCTTTTGCAATATCATTTTGCAATATAGGAAAGAAAAAGTAGGGGATTGTGCAGGACGCTTCGTCTGTGTCCTGTTTTCCTGCTTCGTTGGGGCTCCGGAATAAATTGCGTGTTATTCTGTAGGGGGAAAAGAATGTTAAGCCCTTTGATTTTAGAGTTGGCAGCTTGTACTCAAATCCTGACTTTGCCTCTCATGAGCTATGTGATTTGGGCCAGGTGATAATTGCCCCTATCCTCAGTGTCCTCATCTGTAAAATGGATGACACGTCTACCTGTCCAACGTGATTGTGCTAAAGGCGAAGCTATGCCCTCGACACCTGGCATATCGTTGGTGCTCACGAAGTGGTTCAGGGAGTAAAGCAGGGGTCTGCATGGGAAAGTCACACCCCGAGCCATGTTAAGTTTCACCCTGCTTCTGAGTTCCAGCCTGTTTCTGTGAAATTTTTTAGGTCATTTTGTTTTAAATGGAAGAAATCTTCAAAATGACTCTCAGGATCCAGCCTTATGAGACGTGACATATTGGGGTCCAGCGTTCGCGAGGCTGGCTCCCATTTGCTATCCCAGGGCTTCTTTGTGATTTGTTTCCCTTAACACCCATTCTTACCCCATTTTTTTCTACAGCACAACCTTAAGCCCTGCCTCTTCCCAGCCTTCTGAGCCATCCTGCCTCAGAGGTATCCAGCTCCAGGCATCAGCCCCCAATTCCAGGAGAATACAAACAGTCTGATTTCTTGGCATCTTCAAGCTGTGCCGTGCCCCTTTCCTAAGATGGCAATTTCTTTTCTGTTGTTCTGTTGAATACATTTTTTTAAAAAAAAGATTCCCTTGGCCGCCGCCGCCTCGCTTTTCTTTGTGGCTAGGATGCAATGACTAGAATCTTGCACATACTTACAAGTCAATTTTCCTTTAATGATGATTTTACCTGCTCTGAAGCTTATCAGAAGGAGGGTTCACGCACCCGGGGTCTCGGCTGGAAGCTTTCAGTGGGCCTCAGCAGCTGTTCTATAGGCAGTGCACCTGTTTTGAATGTCATCAATGCAATGCTAATATGCAAAACGATTTGTAGTGCAGGAAACCGGAACCAACAGGGAAAGAAACTGTGTTTGGGATTATAAATCACTTCCCCATCCGCCGCTGAGCTTTCTTTGGGATTCAGAAGAGGCGCTGCGGGCAGCGGGACCCTGTGACATCCCCTTTCCTGACTTCTGTTCTCTGAGAGAAGGATCTAGAGGGACATTGTTCTATCTGGCAAGAAGAGATTAGAGAAGGTTACAGGGGTGGGAAGGCCTTTGGCAGAGGAGGGAGCAAGGAAGAAGAGGGCGTTTATTAGGCAGAAGGCACTAGACACAGGCTTAGATCTGCTTCTTTAGGTGGGGCAGGAAGCTTTTACAGAGGTTAGCGTAGAGTGTTCTGGTAGGGCTGCTCTACATCTTATGAAGAAGAAAGGGCACCATTAAGGTTCATTAGATACTAAGGTCTACAATCCCCACCTCAGACAACCTTCCACTTCAGAGCGTCGCTCTTGTGACTTTGAATTAACCTACTTCCATTAGCCAAACAGAGAAGTGACAGGTCAGGTCCAGCGAGTGATGGTGATAGCTGAGCATCCCTGAAATACAGTCGGGGCACGGCTGCCTCAGTTGGCACATCCGTGAAATGGGTACAAACCATCTACTGAGGGGCCAGGCCTGGAGGGTTTCTCTCTAATGAGAGCCATGCAGATTATGAGGGCCGAGCTCACCTCCTCTCTTGTTCTCAGAAAGAATGTGGGTGGGTAGAGCAGAAAACAGTACCTGAGCACAGGCCATAGCTCTAAAGACAACTGCCACCCTTTTACTGTCGCTTAAGCTGCATGCTCATCATAATTGAAAAGGGTTTAGGACTAGGCTGGAATTTTTTAGACCAAGCCATAGAGCTCACACTGGGTCTGGCAGGGCTGGCAACTGAGAACTTTCTAGAAAGTTGCAGAGGAGTGTTGGGTTTGGGGACCAGGGAATCATCAGCTGGAGATGGCAGTGGGTAAGAAGGGCCATTTTATATCAAGGATGTTCCTGTCTCAAGGATTAAATTGAAAGTTGCTGTAGGATGTCAGCTCTGTGGGATAAACAAGCCCGGGGCATCTGCTCCATGCAGGACGCCAGGCAACCATCCGCCCTCAAAGAGTTTACATAGCCATAAAAAGCTAAACGAAAGCACAAGGTGGCATATCCCAAATGGAAGATCCTTAAATGCTGTAGGATTTCGAGGGAAGAAGAACTTATCATAGTGTGGGCAAAGAGATGAGGAAACTCAATCTGGAGCATACAGAACTGGCACGCAAGTTGTGGAGAACATTCTGGGCCGAAAGAGGGGCAGGAGCCAAAGTGTGATGATAAATGTGCACCAAGGGCAGGACCACAGGACGGAAGTTGGGGCCTGAGGAAGCAGCAGAGGTGGAGGCACAGAGCCTGGGGAGGGGTGAAGACCCTGCGTATGGAGAACCCATCAGGGGCAGGTCAGCAGAAGTGTAGAGGAGTCAGAACACCACACAAAATGAAGACTCCCTGGACTGCTGGCCTCACTCCCGCATGCCTGAGATGCGGGGGAGGCGGGAGCGGGTGTGGGACCCACTGAAAGTCCTACTAGCCCAGCATGCAGGTTCTGTTTTCACAGCTGCAAATAGTCTGTTTTCATCAACACTAGAGGGGGTTAGCTGGCAGCGTGAGAACCTGCAGGTGTCCCCGAAGGGCCTCTCCAGCACCGCTCTCTCCCAGGCTCACTCAGGCATGCACTCGGGCACAGCTGGGTCTCCCCCACCTGAGAGCAAGGACGAGAATCACCCGGACAGTCGGCGTGTGCATGTCCCCTGGTCCCACTCTTGGTATCGTCATTTTCAACGCTGCACTAGAACTGTAGTCCCTCTGGATGTTCTGGGAGAAAAGAGTTATTTACTTTCTGGGTTTATTAAAAATGCACCCATTACCTGAATGCCTCCAGGCAGCAGTATAAAAATATATTTTTAAAGGATGAGAATTCAATTAAGCAGATGCAGATATACCTTCAGCAAGTAGGCCAATGGGGCTGTCCCCCGTCTGATGGATGGCAGCCCTGATATGAGACACCCTCAGTCCATTCAGGCTCCCCGAGCCCTGACGGGAAGGGCCATGCAGATGTAAGGGTCCACTGGGTGGTGTATCGTCTTCTGCTCTTTCCCAGTCCAACCTGAGCCTTCCACAGTGTTCTCAGACCAGGCTTGGTGCCTGCAGTAAGCCCAGGAAGGGATGGGAGGTCTCAGGTAGCCAAGGTAGAAGCATCTAAGAAGGGGATTTGGAAAATATTGCTTGTCAGCTGCCTGTATATTACTTTTGCTTCATGCTCAGCCATAATGTGAAACAGGTTTGTGGTGAGGCTGTGGCCATCCCTGCAGAAATCTGGGAAAGTAGGTAATCGTCTTTCTAAAACTCAAATATGATGCCGTCCCTAAGAATCCCCGTAGGTCCCCGGTGTGTTAGGGTCTCTAACATAGTATAGGTAGTACTTTATGATCAGACTGCTGGCTGACTCCCCTCACCCCCACTCACTTTCACTCACAGCTATTTATAGATCCTCAAACTATTCTCAGCTAGTTTGCACCTCCAGGTTATTGGAACTCTCACATCTCTCCCAAATATCTGAGATATCAATGTCATACTTGTGCAGCCAGATGATTTCTCTTTGTCCTTCAAGTCAGTGGAGGCATCACGTGCTCCTGGAAGCCCTACCCCCTGGTCTTCCTTTCTGGAATAGGTGCTCCTTCCCAAGTCCTAAAAGCCCTCATCACACTATATTATAACCCTTTGCTTACTTGTCTGTCTCTCTGGCCTGAGTGCGAATTACTCAAAGAGAAGATTCATCTCAGCATGTCACTCACCTTGTCATTCATCTCTGGATCCCCAGTGCCCAGAGCCTCAATGTAGAGCATCCAGGTTCGAATAGAGGCCTGCTTCTGACCCTCAAGTTCTCTTAAGCCTGAGGCTCTCTTCTATGAAATGGAGGCGAGAAAAGTATCTATCTTATGAAAAAAAAATTGTGAGGAAGATGCAAGACACGACAGAGGAACCACCCAGCTTCGCATCTTGTGTGGTCCATGACCAGGATGGACAGACAAAGGGAACAGAGCCATAGCATATGTTCTTAACTTCTTCAAAACAAGAGACTAAGTCTCAGAAAAGTGAACTTACTTGCCTAAAGTCATCAGCAAGGTAAGGAGGTGGCAAAACTGGAATTCAAACCTGGGCTTAGCTAACTTCCAAGACCCTGCCCAAACTTCCCACATCCCTTCCCCCCACCCCCAAGCTCCACAGACTGGAGACACTGTCAGTGTCTCTGCCTAGTTTCTGCCCAGTCTCTGCCCAGATGGCAGACCCATTTCCCCAACAAGGAAAACGCAGACTTCTGGGTTCTTCTGGCCGAAGAAGTCACAGAACCTTCTTCACCCTAATCATCTAGGGCAGTGACTGAGCAAGTTTGCTATAGACCATTTGTTTATATCTGGAAAGCAAGATAGTTTAATGAAATGAGCAATGGACTGAGGTCACCCCATGAAACAGTGTCATCATATTTGTTCCTTTCTAACCCTTCCTTTCCCCATTGTGAAAGAAAGATTTTGGGAAAATTACCCTCTGGCTCTGATTTTCTGTGCTACCTAAGTGAAATAAAAGAGTTAATGAATCCCAAAGTCAAAATTGGCCTTGGGTTGCCCACTCTGGGATAATGCACTGCTCCGTCCTTGGGTTTGGGTAATCAAAAGCTGGCCAAACCTCTCTGCTGTCCACCAAGGTGAGGTCATGGTAGTGAGGTGAGCCACGGGGAGAAAACATTCGTGCCAAACAAAAACGGTTCAAGCCTCCCTGAGCTCCATCAGTCTCCTGGGGAGAGGGAAGCAGGTGCAAGACCCAGGGCCTGCGCTCTCTCCCAACACCCTGCTCGGAGGCGAGTCCATACCTGCCCCTCAGATCCAGGGAGGGGTTTATCCTGGAGGAGAAGACACTTAAGAAAACTGACTCTGTCCCATCAGCTATACTGCAAGAGATTGATCAGCTGCTGGCCCAGCAGTTGCTACTAAGAGACCATTCTCCACTGGGGATCGCAGCTGTGTTTACATTAACTGTCTAGGGTGACCTGCCTTCCCCAGAGGCTCCCTTGCATACTCAGTCCCACGGCTCAGCTCGGCAAAGGCTTTGCTTTCAAGGAAAGGCGCATGTTTACCATCGATGTGATCATGCAACGAGGAGCCTGAGACCTGCCCGGCTTTTGCTGCAGCTGTGCGAATGGCTGCCAGAAACTTGTCTCTGTCTGGCCCACATCACCTAGAGCTGTTAGATGACCCTCCCTACTGAGCAAGTGGTTGGAGTCAGGGAGCAACCATGAAGATATCATCTCCACCATAGGCTGCCCTTTATTGAGCCAAAGAGAAAGCCCCAGGTCGTGCGCACCGTCCCTGGAGCTGTACGCAGATGGTGCTCAGCCGGCTTCATCTACCATCATTTCATTGGCATTTATCCGCAAGTCCTATCTCCTAGGTTTGTTGAAGACGTAGAAGGAATTAACACAGGGGCGCCTGGGTGGCTCAGTCAGTTAAACTTCCAACTCTTGATTTGGGCGCAGGTCATGATCTCAGGGTCCTGGGATCGAGCCCCGTGTCTGGGTCTGTACTCAACGTGGAGCCTCCTTGAAATTCTCTCTCTCCCTGTCCTTGTGCCCCTCCCCCCATTCATGCATGCAAGCGCACGCACGTGCACGCGTGCTGTCTCTCTAAATAAATAAATAAATAAAATCTTTTTTTGAAAAGGGAATTAATACATTCAAAGCCCTTAAAACAATGTCTGGCACAGAGTACGCTCAATGCAAGTATTAATTCTTATTTTTATTCCTCTAGTCCGATGAATATTTAGGGAACACCTTCTGTGTGCCAGGTACTGAGACAGGCACTGCAGATAGAAAGTGGGAAATGAAGACCTACTTCCTTCCTGCCCTCGAGACGCTTAAACTCTGGGGCAGCATCCATGGGCATCCTCGTGGACCTCCTGCAGAGCACAGAAACCTGCCCTACGGGGAGGGAAGAGAGGTCAAATTCCTGCTTTCCAAGGTCGTATGTCAGAAAAGTCACTCACACTGACCTCTGCTTTTGCAGACAGAGGAGGATTCCCACCTTCTGTGCTTCCCCTGGGGCTCTCCAAGGCACTAGTTGTCAAAGCTGGTCCCTTAGACAGAAATCCTATCCCATTATGTCTCAACCCCATATTTATCTACTGAAAAACTACCTTTCGTCAAGGCTTTCAGATTTCATTTCCTAGCAAATCCATTATAGTTAGAATTAATCCCCAACCCAACCCCGTCAGTTGTCCTTTGTCTAAAAGAAACAGCAAAAAAAAAAAAAAAAATTAACAGTGAGGAAGTTATCCCAAAGCCAACTTCGATCGTCTCATCTTTGGTACCAAGTAAAAAGCTTATTGTTAGGTAGTGATCTGATGTTAAATGGCCAGTCTCCCTACGGCAGTAAAACATCTCAGCCTGGTTCCTTCTCTGCGGACATGGAAAGTTGCCAGTCAGTATCCTCAGTGGCTCACCCTGGGGGGTGGGGGTATCCAGCTCTCTAAAATGCCAAGGGCATATAGAGGAACATCTGGGATTCCTCGTAAGAATTAATTTTAATTGATCCATTATTCAACAAATATTGGCCACAAAGTATATACTAGACACTAGAGGTAAAAAGGATAACAAGAAACTCTTCATTCAAAAATTTCACAATCTTATAGGAGACTCAAATATGTGAACGTTACAATACAGATGGATGAGTCTGATGATAGAAACATGCTTACAGTGGCTCCTTACTGCAGAGTAATTTGTTAAAAATGTTATTCCATTGTTAAGAGGCTTTCCATCTTGAACAACTCTTCTCATCTGTCCTCTGGAAATTCCTTGGGTATGCCATGTTGATTGATTCCTTCACCTGCCATGCCCTTCCCTCCCACTCCTGGTTCATATGGCAAACTCCTGTTCATCCTTTAAAACTTTTTCCCTCCCACTCCTGGTTCATATGGCAAACTCCTATTCATCCTTTAAAACTTTTTTCAGGCTGTCACAAACATTTTAACCATTCCCTTCACTATACTACTTCCTACATTTTTTTCATATTTCTCTTTTTGCACATATTACCTTATATTCTGATTAATCATTTGCATATCCTTACTCTTTACTAGACCACAGCTATAGATTTGGTTGTTTGCTTCCTTCCTTAAACTATGCCTCATTTGTTTCTTTTATCCCAAATAAACATCATGGTGCTTAGTACACATTAAGTGTTCAATGAGTATTTATGGTAAAAGGAAAGAAGGGAGGAAGGGAGGAAGGGAGGAAGGGAGGAAGGGAGGAAGGAAGGAAGGAAGGAAGGAAGGAAGGAAGGAAGGAAGGAGAGAAGGGAGGGAGGGAGAGTGGGCAACATCACTTATTTTCTATCTAAATAGAAATTTAGATTTGTTGGAATTTCAACAAGGTTTGTTGAAGACGTAGAAGGAATTAACACAGGGGCGCCTGGGTGGCTCAGTCAGTTAAACTTCCAGCTCTTGATTTGGGCGCAGGTCATGATCTCAGGGTCCTGGGATCGAGCCCCGTGTCTGGGTCTGTACTCAACGTGGAGCCTGCTTGAGATTCTCTCTCTCCCTGTCCTTGTGCCCCTCCCCCCATTCATGCACGCAAGCACACGCACGTGCATGCGTGCTGTCTCTCTAAATAAATAAATAAATAAAATCTTTTTTTGAAAAGGGAATTAATACATTCAAAGCCCTTAAAACAATGTTAAAAGGAATTTCAACAAATTCCTTCTACGTCTTCAACAAACCTTCAACAAAGCCAACACTCTTCAGCCAGGCAAAGGAGAAACAAGATCAATGGGCATACTGGAGTCGAATTCCTGAGTTAATCAATCACTTGATATGTGTCATTCTTTACAGCACCCCCATTTCATAAAGAGAAAACTAATAAATGTTGGTAAAGTAAAAGGCCTTCAAATCCTCAATGGACTTAATCTTAAACTTCTAGCCTGTTGCTTTATCTACGGGACCCAACAGTTTTCAAAGGCAGTTCCAGTGGCTTCTAGTACCCTCCTCAAGCAGAGGTGAGAAAGAACTGGAAATTGTGTCTCCACGTATGTAATAACATTTTTTACTACCCATTCTGTGCCAGGTTCCCTACAAGGCACTGGGGACACAGAGCCCTGTCCTCTGAGAGCTCCTATTTCTATAACTGGCCACCAACCATCGTATGCCCGCTACTACTCAAGTCATCCACGGTTAGCTCATCAACATGACAACATCTGTGCGCTGAACAGGCCGATACAAAGTTTAAGCCTACCTAAGGGGCAAGGAGAGAGAAATAATAAACATCTGAAATTGAATTGTCCTCTGACTACAGCCTAAGAATTGGAGTGACTCTGGGAAGAAAAATTACATAGAAACTATGTGTAAAATGTGCCCACTTTATTTTTTTCTGCATCATATTTAACAATTATTCACAAGGTAAAAAATAAGAAGAATAAAAATAAACAAACAATAGAAAAACAATTATCTGTGATAAATACCCTACCCCTCCAGCAAAAAATCTCCAGATTCATTTGAAGCTGCCTGTAGACTAAAGACAGACAACTGTCCCTTGCTCCCCCCATATTCTGTAATCGGACTTGCAGGCAACTTCCTGCACAGCCCATGGTCACGTGCCAAAACTCATCATTCTCCTGAGACATGGGGGGGGGGGGGGCGTTGTTTGTGCAGAGAATTCCCATGGGTGGCAATGCTCACAGTGATCCACCACCCTCCTTGATCTCTTCCCTCATCTCCTCCAGTCTCCTGACTTCCGTGGGAGAGTCACTCAGGGTCAGCCTAGACTGTCCCCCACTGGCTCTCAGGTGGTAAAAGTTTACAGAAAGAGCCAGATTCCCACTTAAGCGTAGGAGGAGGAAATCCAGCTCCTTTGAGGTAGAAACAAGCACTGTCCCCCATGCAGAGCCTGCTGCTCGCCTTATCCTTCACCCTGCCACCTCCCAGCCACCTGTGGCTACAGAGCCCCAGGCAAGTGTTAGGTTGTCACACCAAACCTTGACGCCCAAAGTGCTCCCCACCCACCAGGGCTGCTCAGGCAGCGGGAAGGCGATTATAACCTGTAATTTCTCATCTCGGTTAGCAGGTGACAGGCTCCGATAACATGGCATCCATATGGTGTCACCCCTTCTGTTGAGCACAATTTTAGGGCAAGATTCATACCGCTTCTCTCTGTGCTCAAAATAGATGCCCAAAATTGGGATAGAATTTACATAAGTTGGCTGAAGAGACTGTGTTCAATTAAAAAGCTTTTGTCGCCAAGAAATTTTTTTAGTTGATACATATGCTCCTTTATTGCAGTCCTAAGGGGGGAAAGATTTTGGTTCTCTCTCTTGCTCTCTCTCTCACTCGCTCTCTCTCTCCTCTACCTCCCTCCCTTTCTCCTTCCATCAATTAATAAATTAAGGAGGGGTGGTTATCTGCCCCGAAGGCTAAGTGAACAGCAAATGAAGATGAAACCCATATGGAAATAACAGGGAACCTGGCCCATGAGAAAAAGAAGCAAGTGGTGCCCTCCTGCCTAGCCTGGGGCAGGGCAGGCTGCAAGGCTCTTCTCTGTGTGTAATCTGGGCTCTGTCCCAGAGAGAATGGGTTGTCCCACTTTGCAGTCACCATAAATTCAATGGAATACGTTTTCAATTGCACTGACACTGAGGCATGAATTTAGAAATATAAAACATGGTTTTTTTCCCATCATGCAATAATAGTGTTCTTGGGCAAAAATTGGGAAACGGAAAAATATAAAGGAGAAGAAAACGCATTGGTGCTTTTACTTTTCAAAGATGAAACTCTGTTAGCATTGCAGTGTATTTCCTTCCAGCCTTTGCTGCAACTGTGTATATTCAAACAAACTAGGGACGGGAATATACAAATACTTTTGTATCTCCACATTTTGCGTTACACTGTGTCATGATTTCCTGAGCGTTTTTCTATATCAAGTACATTTCCAGAACATCACTTTTAATGGATGTACTATCATGTATTTAGCCATCTCTCTAATTGGGAGATTTATATCATTTCCTATTGTGTAGCTAGCCTCCTACAAATATTGCTGCAATTAACAGCTTTGACTTTGTATGCACTTCCGACTACTTCCTTAGGATAAATGTGCATGGGTTGTGATTTGAGGTGTCTATTCCATAGTGAAGACAAGTTGCACTGAGCTTTTCACGTGCCTTGGGACTGGTTCATCTTATGATTAATGCATGCATTTTTTACAATGCCTGTTTAGCATCAGAAATGAAATCAGTGTTTAAGAAAGTACTTTGTTTCGAGTGTTTTCCTATGGAAAGCTAAATAACTCTGGATGGGACATCTGTTGTTTTTGCCTGTTCAGCATCCACCCTCTCCCCATAAGAAACGTACGCACCATTGTCTTCAGTCTCCATTCTTGTGGATCCAGGGGAGCGAAGGACCAATCACCTTTAGATGCAGCAGTGGCCAATCAGACTCGCCATGAGGGGCGGGACTTGGACTTTCATAAGGGCTCTCTCTTCCCTCTGAGTTTGCTGAGTGGGTAGAAGAGAAGCCCAGAGACGTTAGGGCTCATCTTTGCCACGATCTGGGAATAGTCCACCCAAGTATCAAGCTGGCATGGGAAAAAACAGAGTTAAGAGAGGGAGATGAATAGATTCCTGACAACATTTACAAATTCTAATCTACTTGTGCCTGAAGCTGAGGAAATTACCCCCACAGGTTTTTCATTTCTGTGAGTTATAAAGTCCCTTTATTACTTAAAATGATTTGAATTAGGTTTCCTCAGGTACAACCTGAAATGTCCAGATCACATAGGCCACATTCGGGAATTAAACTTAGAGCCTCGCCTTCATCGTACCTATGTCCTCTGCAAATCAGCTAACTGGTGAACTATACAATTATCTAACACCTGCTCTGGGTGGAGTTGTATGCTTAATATTCAGTGGCAAAACTCCAGCATGACCGGCTCCAGGCTTACAACAAGCTGTAGGGCAAGATAGAGAATCATGAGGGAGGGATCACTTGGTGTTTCCGAGGGTGTAGAGGTCAAGCCTCACTGAAAGGAAGAGACGTGATTTTTTTTTTTTTTTTTGATGGGATTTAACTTGAGCCTTGACAGATGGGTAGAATTTTCATGGGTGGAGCTTGAGAATGAGGAAATAACACAGCAAATTCAAACAGCATGAGCAAAAGGGCAGAAGCAGGAGAGCACTCATGGTAGCAATGATGGCGGGCATGGAGATTTGTCCATACTTCCTGAAGTTAATATGCCATTAACTGAAGAGGGAGCTAACCATTAGCTGTAGTGCTATAATTATGGAGTGATAATTACCCTGAATTACATCTTGCAATGACATATTCCAATTGTTTTTTCACCTACTGAACTGAAGGCTACTTGAGGCCGGGCACAGGCTTTTCTCTGCACACCAAGCTCTTGGCACCTTGCCCCGTTGTACCACACATATTCCCACAGGACTCATTGACCAAAGAGTAGCTTAAAGCTAATTGCAATATTCGATGGAACATAATCTATCAGACATTGAGAGAGGACATTCTCACCTGGTGTCAGTACCCTTCCTTGGAAGTAGGTCAGGCACTTGAGCGCATTCATTGTTGTAAACCACGAAATGCTCTGCGATTCTGAGAGCTGGCTCTTTTGCTCTCCGTGACATTCTCGACCTGACATGCAGGACCTAACAAGGCACCTTGCTCATAAATAAGAACTCAATAACTATTGGGGAAATTGAATTAATAAGTCCTGGACTCTGCTTTGTTTGTCCTTCTGGTCCCTCCAGCTAGCCACACTCTTTGCCTTCCCCCTCATGACCTTATCACATCTTCCGAAAACAACTATTCCAATATCTGTGCAAAGCTGACAAGTGAGGTCTCTGGGCAGAATTTTCTGGCCCAAGGTTTATTTCCCAAACTATTCTGATCATGAGAATCAACAGGGGTGCTTGTTAAATACAGAGATTATTGGGTCTCTCTTCTGGGAATTTGGCTTCATAGGCTTGGATTGGGGCCCAAAAATCAGGGTTCTGGACAAGCACCTGAAATGATGCTTTGGGCAAGTTTGGGAAACCCTGCAAATCAACAGAGCTTTTCTGGCACTAACATGTTAACTAACCACAATCAAAAGCAGCTAGTTAGCATGTTGAAAAGCAGTCCTGCGAAGTGGAGAGGTCACCGTTAAGGGAATCCACTATCTTGGACTCAGATCCTAATGCTGACACTCGCTAGCTGAGTGCCTTTGAACAAATTATGTAATTTCTTTCAATGTGTGCTTCTGCCTTTGTAAAGTAAGGAAGACACTACTTGCCTCTTTCCCTCCAAGCAAACTAATTAGATGATGCATGTATAAGTGTATCATATAGGAGAAGAATTTTTAGTTTGATGTTTTGACTGGAGGCAAAAGCCAAAGGATGATCTGTCTGATGGAGGAGATAAGGCTTACCCCCGTCGCCAGTTATTTGTAAATATTAACGCGACAAAAACACTCGTTGCCTGCTTGTCCTATTTGGTGCCAACACACTGAAGCCAGAAGGTCATCTCAATAAATACCAATTAGCATTTATTGAGCACTTACTCCACGTCAGGCATAATTCTAGATGAATTATTCAGACGGATCAATTTAATCCTCGCAGTAGCTCCATGACATAGGTGCTATTTTTATTGCCATGTTTTTAGTTGGAGAAACTGAGATCTACCGAGGTGTATTTAAACAATCTACCCAAGGCATAACTGGGATATAATTAAATAATTGGTGAGAGATCACACAGCTCTTAAGAAGCAGAGCTGGGGGGCACCTGGGTGGCACAGCGGTTAAGCGTCTGCCTTCGGCTCAGGGCGTGATCCCGGCGTTATGGGATCGAGCCCCACATCAGGCTCTTCTGCTATGAGCCTGCTTCTTCCTCTCCCACTCCCCCTGCTTGTGTTCCCTCTCTCGCTGGCTGTCTCTATCTCTGTCGAATAAATAAATAAAATTAAAAAAAAAAAAAAAAAGCAGAGCTGGGCTTTGAATCCAGAAGGTGTGACTCCATCGTCCCTATCTCTGACCTGCTAAAGCACATGACTTCTCAGGACAATGTGTGGTTTCCATACTGATACGCAGAACATGCAGGGTCTACACTTATTTGCTTCATTATCCCTCTTTTAGAACAATGCAAAAGGGATCAATGAGGGGCGCCTGGGTGGCACAGCGGTTAAGCGTCTGCCTTCAGCTCAGGGCGTGATCCCGGCATTCTGGGATCGAGCCCCACATCAGGCTCCTCCGCTAGGAGCCTGCCTCTTCCTCTCCCACCCCCCCTGCTTGTGTTCCCTCTCTCGCTGGCTGTCTCTCTCTGTCAAATAAATAAATACAATCTTAGGGGAAAAAAGGGGGATCAATGAAAGAGATAACTAGGCAGAACACAGAAGGGCTGGGAAATACTCTGTGTGACACTACAGGGTAGCTACGTGTCATTATACCTGTGTCCAAACACACAGGACGCACAGAACTGAGAGGGACTCTACTGCCAGCTATGAAGCCCGGGTGCTAATGATGGGTCCATGCTGGCTCATAGATTGTAACGAAGTCTCACTCCAGTTGCTGTTGCTTGCAGAGGAAGCTATGCATGTGTAGGGGCAGAGGACATAGGGCAACTCTCTATCCCTTCCTCTCAATTTTGCTGTGAATCTAAACATGCTCTAAAAAAGTAAGTTTATTAAATAAAAATGTGAGGCGCCTGGGTGGCTCAGTCCGTTAAGCGTCTGCCTTCAGTTCAGTTCATGATCCCTGGATCCTGGGATCGAGCCCCGCATTGGGCTCCCTACTCAGTGGGGAGTCTGCTTCTCCCTCTCTCTCTGCCCCTAGCCCATGCTATTTTATTTTTAAAAATAAAATAAAAGTGCAAGAAGTACTAGTTTTCCTATCGATCACCCTATCGCCCAATCGGCCAATCATTCCTACAGAATATTAGCGCTTGATGGCATGTCCGCAAACATCGAATCTAGGGGCATTCTCAGACTAGAGGCCCAAGTAGCAATTGTATGCGCACAACTTTGACGTGGTCTTGAGTTGAGGAATGCCTCTCAAGAAGGTACACTGTGCTCTTGGGCATTGGCTACACCTGGCCATACACCTGCGTTACCTGCCCAGCGCCTAAAGCACTTGGGTTTGCTCCTTTAATCCAATCTCATCCCTCCAAGGGGAAACAAAGAGCCCAGGCAAATGAAATGGATTGCCCAAGTTCAAAGCAAATTAACAGCACAGTCTGGGATAGATCCCAGCTCTCCCAATTCCAAACCACAATAAAGGAGAGACCACAGCAATGTCCTGGCCATCAGAAAACAAAACAAAATAAAGCAAGCATGAGGCACAGCGAGAAAGAGTGTGAGGATGGCTGGAGGCAGGGAACAGAGACCACGTCATGGTCTCCAGCACGGCTTGCCTCCCTGCCAGTTGGACCTGTCCTGGGGGGAGGGGGGAGGGGGAGACGGATGACCAAACAGGTGCCCAGAGTGGCCACTCTGCCCTCACAGCACCCAGGGATTGCACGCCCCCCCCAGTCCCCATTGTTTATCACAGCCCCAGGAAGGCGGGAGCCCTCGGAAGGGCCCCTCCGCCCACTGAGGCAGGAGAGGCGAGGACGCACTTTAATTGAAGCCGGCAAAAGAGAATTCTGGAGCCTGGCCGCCTTCTCTTTGCCCGGCGCAGAAAGGCGGGGGGAGGAGAGCGGCACAAAGCCGTGCTCCCTGGGCTGCCTTCAGATCCGCCTCAGAGCGGCTTGTAGCTCTGGAGAACTTTTAATAGAAATCTGCGGAATGAAATGGGCTACAGCTGTTTGCCTTGATAAATATATTTTATGCTACATGCCTCAGCCGCCATCTGTTTGCTGATACGAGCACTTCTTCGTGGCAACTAAGGAGAAGTCATCAAAGGAATAGCAGGAGCTGGGTTTCTGAGCAGGTAGAGAGGGTGAGGCAGGCAGGCAGGGGAGCTGGTTTCAGGCTGAAAGGGGCCGGCCTGGGGATGAAGGGCAGGAGCAGAATAGGGGTGCCCTGGGCAAGCCAGATAAGCCACCCCCCCACCACCACCATTCTCTCTCCCAGGAGTTTCCAGGGTGCTTTCCTAGAGTCCTCAGGCTCTCTTCCCTCCACCTTCCACCTGTTGTCTCTAAAGCCAAAAGCAAGAAGCTGACAGGAATTGCAAGGTGCACCCCAGCCCTGGCCCGTGGTAAGCATGCCCAGCGGCACAGCCGAGTGGGGCCAGCAAGAGGCCTGCGGTCCCTGCACTGATCCCACCGTCTGCAGAGCCCAACTCCTAATCTGGGCTGGGTGCAGAGGAGGCCCGGAGAGGCGTCGAGGCCAGTGCCCCAGGAGTAACCTCTCCTGTTTTGGGACCACCCACATCCGGGGGCAGTTCGGAAACACCTCTCTGGAGCCCTGTGGACACACAGCTACCGCCCGTGAGGATGGGAGATAGAATCCCTATTTGCTCAGAATGGATCCGAGGGCGGACGCATTTACCTGTTCTGGGTCTCTAAAGTATTTTGGTGAAAGGCAACAGATTTGTTTGCTCTAGAACCATCAGAGCAAGAGAATACAGGAATGTCCTTAAGAGAAACCAGCATCTACAGGGAAAGGCTTCAAGAGTTGGAGGTTTCTGATTTCTGAATGCAGAACCTATGGGAATTTGTCTTCCTTCCTTCATCCTTCCTCCCGCCCTCCCTCCCTTCCTCCCTTCCTTCCTTCTTTCCTCTCCTTCCTTCCTCCCTCCCTCCCTCCCTTCCTCCCTTCCTCCTTCCCTTCCTCCCTCCCTTCCTCCCTTCCTCCTTCCCTTCCTCCCTCCCTTCCTCCTATCCTCCTTCCCTTCCTCCATCTCTTCCTCCTTTCCTCCTTCCCTTCCTCCCATCCTCCTTCCCTTCCTCCCTTCCTCCTTCCCTTCCTCCATCTCTTCCTCCTTTCCTTCTTTCTTTCCTTCTTCCCTTCCTCTCTCCCTTCCTCCCTTCCTCCCTCCCTCCCTCTCTTTCTCCCTTCCTTCTTCCCCCAGAGAGAAATGTGAGAGGCCACTACGACCCACCGCTGTCCTCAGTGGCTCCTATTTCTGGCATCTCATGCCATCACCTCTGTCTCCCACCCACCAGATCTCCACCAAGAGAAATGCAGCCTGGCTGGGAAACAGAGTGAGCACCACGCTGGAGCGAACGGACGCCCAGCGTGTCTCCCTGACCCCTTCTCCTTCTTCTACCCCCACCTGAGTCATGGCAGGGAGGACCCGGCTCTGACTTCTCCGGCTGGCAATAAAAGGGCCAAAGTGTCCCTCCTGGCCACATCCCGGCCTCTCCTTCCTTATCCTCATGGAGCTGCAAAAATCTGGAATGGCCAGGTGGGATTCGGTTTCGATGCTGCGGGGGAAGAGCAAAGGAACAACCCAGAGACAGGCTGAAGTGAAAGGAAAACTGGATCTATGATAGTGGAAAACAGGACACAAGCTTCCAAACCATATTAGTCAAAAACAAACTGGACCGAGCACCTGCTGCTCCATGCCACCTCCTCCCAAGGACGTGGGCAGGGTGACTGCTGGTGACATGCTTTGAGACACTCTGACAGAAGGCACCAAATCATTGTGTACTGAGGATTGTGATTTTCAGTCCAAGAAACCAAGTGCTTTGGACGCGCTTGCAAACTGCTGGCTGGTAATCGGAGCCAGAGCGAGCCTCCGGCTCCATCAGAGCACCAGCCCCTGGTATTAATAAGTGTTTCCATGGCACTTGATATTTTACAATTATCTTTGCTAACACGTCTGCCTTAGCAGAAGTAGCCGGCCAAATGCAAATCCTTCTGCCCTCCCTGATGCCTGCCAGCTTTGGAGGAAGAAGTCCCAGCTCGCTGGTACACCTTGAGAGGAGATTAGTAGGTCCTGCCAAATCCCCAAGTTTGCAGCCCCTTCCGTCCACACCCACTTGCTGGCTCCACACTCATGTCTTCCACTCCTCTGTCCTCATTTCAATCCAACTCAAGACAAACTCCATGCATTCATTCCTCTGTTTACTCATTCCTCAAATACTCGTTGAGCGCCTACTGGGTGCCAGGCATTATTTTAGGCACTGAAGATAAAGCAGCGAATGACAGAAACAAACGAAAGAATCCTGTCCTTGTGTAACTTACATCCAGCGAGGAGGTAAACAACAGGCAGATAATTATTTAATACTATGAATAAAAATAACAGCAGGTGAGGGGTAGAGAATAATTGGGAAGGATATTATTATAGATCTCACGATCCAATGGCCTGACATCTGAGCAGATATCTGAATTAAATGACAGAGTAAGTTAGTCATCCAGGGGGAAACATTATAGGCAGAGGAACCAGCAGGTGCAAAGGCTCTGAGGTGGGGACACACTGAGTGTTGAGAAACAGCAAGAAGGCCAGTTTGGTTGGACGGGAGCCAGGGTGAGGCATGGGTTGTCATGGTAATATACACGGTCAGAGAGGGAGCCTTGCTCTCATCAGAAGCCCTCTCTTCTCCAGTCAGTCCAGCCCCACTGGCCAACCCTTTTTTGAAATTCTACACCGACCCTGCCTGGAGTGGCTCATTCGGACCTTACCAAGGTTTTGATATTTTGTAGCATCGTTATTTCAGGCCCTTGTGTTTTCTACACCTAAAGCAGATGGAGGTTCTCCAGATTTCCTTCCAGACTTCGGTGTCTTTCCCGAGCCCCTGGTCATCCTATCCATTCTTCCTTTCTAACATCCGAGCATCTTTCCATTGTCGCTTTGAAACCAGATGTTGTGAAAGAACCACTTGTCATCAGTTGTATGTTTCCAGGAACCCATCCGAGGACTCCATTAGCTTTTTTTTTGCTTTTTTTCTTTTTTAATCTATGTGATAGACTCTGTGCTAGATGCTGGGAATAAAAAGATTAGCAAGAAGGTTCACTCAATAAGCACCAAGCCAAGTAGACAGATAAGTTATAATAAAAGAAGTAAATGCTAATACGAAAATACAAATAAAGGGCCCTGAGAACACAGAGGAGAAAGCAATTAGTTTTTCGTTCTTCCTGGAGAAGACAGTGAAGGCTTTACAGTGGGGAGATGGGATAGGTAGGCACTGAGGATGAGGTGGTGTTTCATAGAGAGAGTAAGGAATGAAAGATGTTAGAACAGGGGGTCTCAACCAGGGATGATTTTATCTCCATAGGACATTTGGTGACGTCTGGAGACTTTTTTGGTTGTCGTGGCTGGGGGGAGGGGAGTGTCCCTGGCTTCTGTCGGGGTACAAAACAGTCCCCCCAGCAAAAACTAGCCTGCCCCAAATGTCAGTAGTACCGAGGGTGAGAGACCCCCCCTGGAAGCAAAGGGAACACCATGAGAAATACAGAGCAAAGGAAGGTGGTGGTGGGACGTGATGCGGGAAATGCAGGCTGAGCCAGAGAGAGGAGGGCCTCATACGCCACACTGTGAAGTTCTACTCTGTAGACAAGAAAAAGCCGATGCAAGAGAAGTCTGAAGGAGATAAAAATCACAGCTTCTAGTTCCTGAGCCCATGCTCCGGGCCCAGAGCTTTACTGCATCATCTCTGACTCTCAGGAGAGACAGAGAAGCCCAGAGGACAGTCATTCTTTCTACTTTACAGGTGAGGAAACAGGGAAACCAAAGCTCAGGAGAGGGCCTCTGCCTGCTCAGGGACAGCCACAACAGAAGATCCAGATTCGAGTGAGACCCATCCAGTTCCGGAGCCAGGAACAATTGGTCCAAACAGCCTCTTCCAGTCTGACCTACGGCAGTGCTGTGAACCCTGCTGACTTCTGTAGACAGCTGTTCCCACCCGCGGGCTGCGACCACCGTGCTCCAAACGGGGCGAGCACGGAATAAAACCCTTCTGATGGAAGAGAACACGGGGTAACACGTAAATCTCTTCGAGAATCACGTGGCATGGTTCCATTCTTTCTACTCACTGGCGTATTTTGTGTCCCAGGAAATGTGCTTTGATTATTTCTGGAAAACAATGGAGCATTTGCTGATCTTTCCCTTTTTTTCTTTCCCTCTGTTCGTTCCTTCTTCCCT
The DNA here is from genome assembly GCF_024610735.1 of Ursus americanus. NCBI lineage: Eukaryota > Metazoa > Chordata > Mammalia > Carnivora > Ursidae > Ursus > Ursus americanus. The sequence goes on from NC_142142.1 coordinate 42,372,182, forward strand.
CCTCCTTCCTTCCCTCCCTTTTCTTTCCTCCTTCCTCTCTTCCTTCCTCTTTCTTTCTTTCTTTCTTTCTTTCTTTCTTTCTTTCTTTCTTTCTTTCTTTCTTTCTTTCCTTCCTTCCTTCCTTCCTTCTTTCTCTCGAAGGGATGTGCTTGGCCAACTATGAATATTCACCAACACTCACTTTTGTTTCCCAAATGACATTTCCCAGCTGCCTTTGCAGCCGTGTGACTGAATTCTGCCAATGAGATCTCTGTGGAAGGGTCATGTACTGCTGGCATTGCCCATAGAAAATCGCCCACATGCTATTCCTGCTTACTCTCCCCACCCGCTGCCTGCAGAAGGAGGACATGGAGTGTATATAGTTCGGCAGAGCTGGAAGACACAGGCCCTTGAGTCCCAGAAAGCCTGCCTGCCAACCCATGACTGCTGCATTAGGCTTAGTGTGACTGACTCCTGTATTGGGGGAAGCCGGTAAGATTTGGAACTTTGCTTGTCACTGTATTTGGATCTACTTGTCCCACCTGATACACCGTGTGTGCGGGAGAGGTGAGTAACCTAGAACTGAGTTTCCCCCACACACAGAAAATTCAAACAAGGGGCTTCTTAGGCAGAAGTCCTGAAGGCAAGTATAGGCAGGGAGAGCGGTCATCCAGAAATCGGCGTCCTCCTAAATGTCTGCTTTGCTATCTCTAGTGATGTCATTCTGTCCTCATATATCCCTCCAGATCTGAGCAGATGTCACATTTCAGGCAGAAAGAAGGAGGACGAGCACATAGGAATTGCCCCCGACTGAGTCAGCCCCATCGAAGGGCTTGCCGAAAAGCCCCACCTCATGCCCTCTGCTCAAGTCTGATGAGCCTTGCCTCCTTGCAAAGGAGGTTGGAAAACACCATTTTTTTTAAGATTTTTTATTTATTTAACAGAGAGAAAGCAAGAGAGCACAAGCAGGGGGAGCAGCAGAGGAAGAGGGAGAGAGAGAAGCAGGTTCCCCACTGAGCAGGGAACCCGATGTGAGGCTCGATCCCAGGACCCCGAGATCATGACCTGAGCCGAAGGCAGACGCTTAATGACTGAGCCACCCAGGTGCCCCGAAAACATCATCTTTTTACCAATATCTTGTCACTTAGGATAAAATCAGAGTTTTACAGAGAAGAAGGAGAATGGTTATTGTGTGAGAAACTCAGAGTCTTCCTTAAAAGAAGGGAGAGGGGCACCTGGGTGGGGCAGTCTGTTAAACGTCTGACTCTGGGTTCCAGCTCAGGTCATGATCTCAGCGTCATGGGATCGAGCCCCTTGTCAGGCTCTACGCTTAGCACAGAGTCTGCTTGAGATTCTTTCCCACTTACCACTCCCTTCCCCCGGCCTTCCCCTCCCCCTGCCACACCCCCCAGCTCCTGCTCCCTCTCTCTCAAATAAATAAATAAACCTTTAAAAATAAATAAATAAAATAAAAGAAGGGAGAGAATAGTGGTTTGGAATCAGGAGTTTCTGCCCAGACTGGTTATGTAATTGCTGTCTTCTCCCTCTGCACTGGGCAGTCTCTGGTATCAGTGGCCTATGGGGTAAACACGTGGGTGTCTAAACTGGCTCTGTCCTAGAAAGGCCCACCCTCACCTCCCTTTCTTGGTTACCTCTGAGACAGGATGCATTCCCCAGCTATCCCCTTGCACTCGGCCCAAACCCTGTGTACCCTAGCTGGCCCCTCAGCTCCTGAGAGCCCATCCTGCTACAGCGAGGCTTCCCCCTTCTCTTTCAGTGCTCCTTCCAGCAGATTCCCCCGTAACACCGAGCACCAGGGCCCCTGGGAAGGAGCTGCATTGGCGCTCCTGAGCACTGGCTGCTTTTTACCCCTTCACAGTTAACACCATAAAAACACACAGTCTCCTGCCATCAGACTAAGCCAATTTCCAAGTCCTACGTGAAGTTAGCGCTGCTCTCTGCCTCTCCCGCTCGGTGTTGCTAAACGCTGTTCCCTGTGGCACTCGGCACAGGCCTGCAGGGAGAAAATAACACAGAATTAGCCTTGAACATAGGTGTGGGGGAGAAAATACAGCTTTACCAAAATGAGGATAATAAAGGGCCAGTAATCACCCCTTTAACGTTAGCACTTTGGGGTGCCACATGGAAAAAAAAATTGTGCTGGATTTTCGGATTGTATAATAGGACTTACTGTACTTGATTAGTCCCTCTTCTTTCCACCTGTGTGCCCAAGCAGCAAGAGCAAAGAGCCGAGCCGAAGAAATGGAAGTCAGCCTGCCCTGGCGTCTGGTGCCCAGGAAGCAGGCATAGGAGAGGGGCCCTCTCACCCAACAGAGCCATGAGTCATGGACCAAGGCAGGCTCCTCTAGCCTAGGCTCTGGGACCGGTGTGCTAGGAATTTTAGAAATAGGCTTTATATAACTTGATATAGTTCAGTGATCTCCCAAAAGATCAGAACCCCTCTCTTTGTTTCCCCCACTTCTATTTCATTGAGTCTAACTTCTTTCTTTCCCTCTTATAGGAGAAATACCCCATCCACCCATCAAGGAGACAGTAATCCGGGACAGTGCTTCCCAAGTGGGAATGGGCATACACATCACTTTGGAGATCTTGTTAAAATGTAGAGCCTGGGGTAGGTCTGAGATTCTGAATTCTGATGGGCTCCCAGATAATGTCAGTGCTGCTGGTCTGTGGACCAGACCTTCGCCTTGGCATCATTGACAAACTTTGACTGGGTTAAGCAACTGAGATTTAAAGGCACATTCGTTAGAGCACGGTCTAGGGCACAATCAGGAGCTTGGATGGAAGACCCTATGACTTATTTTTTAAGTTTTTATTTAAATTCCAGTTAGTTAACATGCAGTGTAATATTAGTGTCAGGTGTGCAATATAGTGATTCCACATTTCCATATATCAGCCAGTGCTCATCACAAGTGCCCTCCTTGATCCCCATCACCTGTTTCACCCATCCCCCCTCCCGCTTCCCTTCTGGCAACCATCAGTTCTTGAAGACCCTATGACTTTTAGAAGTTCTGATCCCACATCTCAAAAGTCATGAGTCTAAGATTAGAGGCATATTTGAAGTCAGAGCACTGTGACAAAGAACCCCTCACAACACCAAGGCATATAGAAGAGGGATTCATTGTGTCCAAGAGGCACCGTGGACTTTACATAGACTATGAGCGGATGACTCTTTGGTGTATGGTAGACCTGTGGGGAGTTGTGCTTGCAAGTGGCCTCCCAAGCAGAGGAGCCAAAGAAACTTATGCTTCCTTCCCTGCTTTGATATCAACAAATGACTTTGTTGACAGCAGCCCGAAGACTGATGATTTGGGGAAACTAAGGCAGGACACAAGGTGTTCATCAGAGCACAAATTGGCAGGCTCTTTCCTTTTAAACTAGCCTCCTAGAGATCACCTGACGGTGTCAGAAATAGTAGTGCCCAGCTCGGCACTGCTTTCTAGAGTGCCCATGACCGTCTTCCAAGCATATCCCAGGTACCACGTGGAAGGGCCTCTCAATTCTAGAGAATCCACAATAAGCGGAACCACTTTGTCCACCTAGCTCTTTGCCCCTCACCTAACCTTCTTTCTCTTCTCCTGGCCACGTAACTATCTCTTTCTTTCCTAGATTATTCTGATTGTGCTTTATTTTGTCCTTGCTTTGCTCTTTGGATAAGACGCATTTCTACTGGGGCACCTGGGTGGCTCAGTCGTTAAGCATCTGCCTTTGGCTCAGGGCGTGATCCCAGAGTCCTGGGATCGAGCCCCGCATTGGGCTCCCTGCTCCGCTGGGAGCCTGCTTCTTCCTCTCCCACTCCCCCGCTTGTGTTTCCTCTCTTGCTGGCTGTCTCTCTCTCTCTCTGTCAAATAAATAAATAAATAAAATCTTTAAAAAAAAAAAAGACACATTTCTACTGCCTTCTCAATTACAACGGTGTCGCTTTCATTTCTCTTGCCTCCATTTCTAACTTTGGGATGGCAAATATGTCCTTCTGCCACGTCAGGTAGGGGTCTTCCCCTTCCGGGCTTTCTTCCGGGTGACTTTCAGTAACCGTCTGTGTGCTGAGATATCCCAAACCTGTATCCCCAGACCAAAGCTGTCTTCAGCATTTCAGACATAAATACCCAGAGGCACATCAAGGTCAAGATGTTCTGAACTGTGCTGATCATTAGACCTGGAAGAATAAAGAAAGAAGCAGGGAAAGAACTTGCTTTTTAATCTCCCAGCTCATGAAGTGACACTGTCCCCTCCCCACCTGCTCAGGACTCCTGGGAACCATCCCCCTCTCTTCTTCCTTCTCAGCTTCCCACAGCTCAGTCGAGGGCTACGGTCTAGAACTTCCATCCTCCAAATTGCTGTGGAAGTTGCCATGTTGTTTTAGGATTTTGGTGTCTTCACACTATCTTTTCTCTCTGCTTGGGTACTTTTCCTCCTCTCTTTAAATGGCTTATTGTCAGCCACCTGGAGGACGATGCTGCCATCGTCTTCGACTCACCTGCAATGTGCTACTATCTGTTACAGCAAGAGTGGCATGAGAACGTGAGGCATGAGCGACTCGGCTAGGAAAGGCTCTTGGTATGTTCAGAGTTCTACTTGGGGCTCTATTATCCTGGGCATCCGTGTCATTTTGCCAATGCTGTCAAAGACACTGATATTTACTCCAGAAGAATAATCCCCAATTATTCCAAGAGAAAAGAACTACCCCCATGACTCAGCATCAAACAGCAAAGTCTGTCCACTCGTGATGTTTTTTTTTTTTGTCTCCGGAGAGCATGTCCCAGCAGGTGAAAGTTTACCACACAAATTCCCCTCTGACTTATTTCTTGTCAGCAGGGAGATAGGGGAGATGAGAGGCTGTTTGGAAGAGATTAATGAGCCCACGTGCCAGCTGTTCCAGGAGCAACATCTTCCTCCCCTTCTTTTTGCCTCTTCTTCTGCCCAGAACACTTCTCACAAAAGGGACCTTCTAGGCTGTTTGCTACAGTGCCTCCCTGACTACCTGTCCCCAAGTGCTTGACAGGAGCTGCCAAATGATGCAGACAAGTTACAAAATTTTACATGAACTAGCATCTCAGGACTTGATTTCCAAACTCTGGGTCTGCCACTTGCGTGTGACACGCAGGGGGGCAAGTCCCTTAACATCTCGAAGCCTCAGTGTCTTCATTTGTAAAATGGATCCCTGCCCACCTCAGTTATTATGCTAATTATCCAAAGCGTTATCAGCATTTGACAAACTCCAGTGCATGCTGCAAAAATAAATGTTACTACCGCTGATAACAGTCCTAAGTTACAAACAGGCTTTTTATTTGTGGAGGTGATTACAAACTGCTCCAAAAGCATTGAACATAAGAATAGAAGAAGATAAAGCAGAGGGAAGATGACAATGAATCATAAACAGAAGAGAGTTTGGTGACAGGAAGGGACTAGCACTTAGATTCTGGAAATTGGAGGTGACGGGGGGTAGGTGTGGGGAGGCAAGCAGCATCGTTCTTGCAGACCCTTGGAGGCCGCCTTATGGAGTTGCGATCTTTCTGGAGCTCCAGGGACTGATAAAAGTGTTTAAAGCAGCAGAGCATCCTGAGAACATTTTTATTTAATAAAGTCATTTGTGCTGCACTGTGGATATCAGATGCGGGTGGGTCAAGACTGAAAGTAGGGAAACCAACTTAGGACTCTGGCAGTGACCCAAGTGAGAGGAGGCATTGTCGTGGCTTGGAGAGTAACGGTGGGGCTGGGAAGTGATGGATGGACTCAAGAAGTAATGGGCAGCATTGTCCACATGTCACAATCTCATCTCTGAAATCGCAGCTCTGCAACTCCAAAGGACTGCCTCTAGAAGGAAGGCACCGGACTTCTAATCAAAAGATCTGTGTCTGATCCCTAGACTTACAGGTCATTAATGAATGAGTAATTAGCATTAGCTTCAGGGATCTTGGGCAATCCACGAGCAAGCCTCAGCCTTCTCATCTATACAATGGGGATAATAATGCTTGCCCTGCCTCGCTTTGCTGGGTAGTTGTGACACTCAGGTCAAAGGAGACACGCGAGATCCGCTGTGGAAGTTGCCAAGCGCTGCATAATTGTAAAGCAGCCCGGCATTCTCTAGAGACGCACGTAAGCCAAACACAAATGGAATAGACATGAAGAGGAAAAGAACATTCCGCTCCTCATCGGGGCCTCCTGCCTGATGCTTCCCTGGCCCACCTTGACTTGTATTAGGCCGGGGCTTATTTCCATCGTTCTTTAAGTTTTATAAAGCCTTTCGTAATGAGAAAACTTTGCGAGAATCTTATTAGACACAGCAAAGACCAAAATCAGCACAAAGCTCACATATAAAAGCTTTAGGAAAAAATAAGGATTTCTCTGGAGGCTCTATATGTGCTTAAATGGCGCAGAGAGCTAAATTGCGAAATTACAAATGAGATGTGGGATGGCATATTTGATTATACGGAGTCATCTGCAATGCCTCATAACATGTAAGAAATTTGAGAGACTGTTTATCTGGCACTGAGCTCCAGGAGGAATCTGCAGGAGAACAGAATAAGCTCTAATAGGGCATTCAGAAGACAGAGGGTGTCCTTCGAGGGGGACGGCATGGGCTCATCTCTTCACCTCGGGCCTCGGATCCACTTTCTCCCCCAAATTCCAAAGGCTCCCGTGGACTTTATTTGAATTGCTGCATTTGAGAAGAAATGGAAAGATTATCCCCGTTTCACAGGTAATGAGCCTATGTCCTAAAACAATTACAAGGCTTGGACTCTACTCTCTACCAGTCGACAGTCTAATAGGGTCCATACGATAGGTGTCTGATACGAGTAACTGGCCTCCACGGCCCGGTGCTAACAAGGTCTTGTACATGCGGTGGCGGACAGCGGAGCAGAGCCTCCGAAGCCGGGCGAACCCGCAATTACATCCTGCCTGCTGCTTCCCGGCCTTGAGGCCTTGGATGAGGCGCCTCAGCCTCCCCGAGCCTTGATTTCTTCCGCTGTGAGGCTCGGACAGCAATGTCTTGTCCTGCAGTGTTGGTGGAATTAAATAAAATGGTCATGCAGGGCGCGTACCCAGCGCCTCCTCCCCCCGCAAGTGCTCAATTAGTATTCTGTGCGTGTCGTGGGTTGGTAATACTCTACGGATGTAGCGGAAAGCCAGGCTGTGACCCAGGGATGCACAGAAGGGAGTATTGGGCTGCGTCCGATTCCTAGACCAACACCACGCTCTTCGTCATGTCGGTACATCATTTGGTCCTAGCCACAGCATCCCAAGATGCAGGTGTCACGCTAACACCCGAAGATTCTGTATTTCTCAGAAGCTCCAGGCAACGAGGTCAGACACAAGCAGGTGCCCTCCCTGACCCAGCTTCTGCTGGAGCACCCCGACCCCGTCTTCTCCCCCCACCAGCCGGGCCTCACAGGGGCCCAAGCTGTTTGGCCCGGCTGGCTTCGGAAGACCAGCTCTCGGGGTTGCTGACGCTGCAAGAGTGCCCAGCAGGCAGGTGTGCGGGTGGGAGGCACTCACAGGAGGGAACAGATTGAGAAGGGCTTTGGGAAGTCTCTGGCACAGATGCCAAGGCAGAAGGGAAACTCCTCCCTGTGCTCCATCTTCCTACCCCTCCCAGCCATTCAGGGACAGGAGCAGGGAACTTGAGTTGGGAGCTGTGTATTTGAATCCCAGGATGTCTAGTGCCTTCTCTTCAGATCCTGGCCGTGGAGGCTGTGACCCTGGAGGCCAACATCTAAGCCTATGTAGTAAAGCCCATGTGTGGGGGTCCACGACTCTCCCAACTATGAGGATTTGTAATCTGACTACAGAAAGTGCGGGAAAGCTCTGCACAGATGACAAATACGTAATCCGTGTGTGTGCGTGTGTGTGTGTGTGTGTGTGCGTGTGTGTGTGCGCGTGCGTGTGTGTGCATGTGTGTGTGTGTGTGTGTGTGTTGAGTATAAGCATGTACTGAGATACAGAGGATGAGAAGATAGGACACTTACATATTTTAATTTGACTTCATTCTTAATCATTATCAAAAGGATGAGGGTGGGACCTGGAGAGAATAAGGAATTAGGACAAAGGCATAAAGAGAAGGATGCTTCCTGTTGGACCCTCCCATTTTCCCTCATGCCATAGCTACCTCTCAAGGAGAGTCGACAGCAGCATTTCCTAAAACTGTTCCATGTTATAATTCACACAGACACACGCATGCGCACACAAGATTTCAGTAACGTCTCTCAGTTTGGGACACATTGTTTGTTTAACCTTTTGTCTTCGAACTTGGCATAGAAATATACTTCAAGAAACTTTGGCTATAAGATCCTCCTGGATAATCAAACCACACACCTTTCTAGCTTCTGCTGTCTCGCCTAAGTCAATCAACAGATAGATGTTAAATGCCCACCAAGTGCAGGGTCCTGTACAAGAACTTCCAGAAGATGCAAGAAGGTCTGAGATTATTTTCTCTACAGCTACAATCAATCACAAAGCTCTACTGATTTGCTTTGCTAAATTTATCTCTGATATGTCAATTCCTCCCTGTCCCCACAGCCTTCATCATCTTATTCCCAGACGCCAACTGGTCAGCTCAGTTGCCAGGTCCGCCAAGAAGCCTTCCCCAGCCCAATCCCTGGCTTTGCTCGCCTCATCTGTGTCCTCAGAGACCTTGAGCTTACATTTTTGGTAACACTTACCACATGATATTAAAATAGAGTGCTTTGGATCTGTCTCTGACACTAACCTGATCGCAGTCTCTTAAAGGGCTTTGTAACTCTTTCGTGCATCACAGTGTCTGCCACTCCTCTGATGTTCCAGTGACGCCTGTTTGCCAATGCCTAGTCTGTGTCACAGTGTGCGTTACTGTGTTATAATTACCTACGTAGCTGGCCATCTCCCTGAGCCAACTGTGGGCTCTGTAAGGACAGAACCAGCTTCCCCTTGGACTCCCCAGTGCCTACCACGATGCTTGATGCCTCGTTACAAACAAATGGAAGAATGAATGAATTACACATGAATGAATACATCTCCAGATTCCCTATGATTTATCCGAGGCTCTTTCTAATTCTAAAATAAGAGTCGATGTGTGCCACATGAGTGCACAGACAATAAGCACGATTACATTTCTCAGGAGGAGAAGATCACTTTCAGCTAGAAGGATTGGGGAAGATTTCAAAGAGAAATGTGATTTCAGCTGGGACTGGAGGATGCATAGGGTCTGGGTGTGTGGATGGGGTGGGGGGGGGACCATCTAGGAGGAAGGAAAAGCAGGAGCAAGGTTGATGAGTTGAGAAAGAACAATGGCAGGAGCCACCAGATTTGTTTTCTGTGTCTGATCTGTATGGAAATGTGGGAAAGGTTCCCATTGCTGACTGTGTCCCTGCATGCCCTTCAGAATTGGCATGGTGTCCGATTTGTTCTTCACACCTGATCCTTCATAACTAAAGTTTCTGGAGTAGGGGCGGGGTGGTCGTAGCGTGACCACCTGTCCCAACTTGCCTGGGATTCATGGTTTTTCGGGACTCAGGACTTCCGGTATGAAAACAGGAAACGTCTCAGGCAAGTAGAGATGAGGTGGTCTCCCTAGCCCTAGGGAACGTGCAGAGATAACTGAAAGTAGCTCAAATGAAGTTTTTTGAACCACTCCACACCACTCCCCTACTGTGGATCCTAGCTCTGGATTCATTTCTTCCTCTGAGGACAAAAGCAAATGGTTTTACAACAAGGAAAATGTTTTACCGTCTCCAGGAGACGTTCTCTCACGCCCTCCCCTCCTGATTCAGGTGCACGGCCTCAATGCTACCATAGAAAAATTGCTACCGTGCATTTACTGGTTATTATGTGGCAGCGATCTGTTGTCTCCATTCCCCCAAAACACACTAAACTCCTTGCAGGCACAGAGTGCCTATGTATTCTTGCAGCCTCGAAATGCAGCACGATGCAGACCACCCCGTCCGTATTTGTCGAGTGGATGCACCTATTGGTTGGTTTATTGACAGACTAGACGATCACGACTCATGATTGATTTGAATATTCACAGAAACATGTGGGTCCATCCTAAGGTGACGAGTGCAGATCTTCCTGGAAACAATCAACTCTATTTGCAGTCCTGCATTTTAAAGGGAAGATTGAGGCAGCTTTTGCTGTTGAGCAGAAATACATCATGTTACACCTGCTGATAGTGTTAGGGACCAGCTCTCTAAGGCTGAAGGGCTCAGCAAGCCTTAGGTCACCGAGGGCCCATCACTCCCCAGACACTGACTTAGGTTCAATGATGAGCCAAAACAGCTCTCATAATGGTCCCCGCTGGTGTGGCAGCACAGCCCAGGGGTGGCAGCCGGTGGCGAGCCCTCTCTGTAGACTCCTTGGAAGCCTTGTCCCCAGTGGGCCGCGAGGCTCCAAGCAACTCTTGTTCCATCAGGCTAAGATTTGGGGGAAGGCATGAACTGCAAGGGAAGGAATTCCAATTTGGATACAGGAAAAAGAGAGTTCATGGATGAACCAATGTCAGCCGACTGTACCATCCCCAAGTTTTTATTCTTAAAACGTTCAAACCTCTAGAAGGTTGAAAGTGTAACAGGAATGAAAATGCATATACTTTCTTTCCACTCCATTCACTAATTGCTAACATTTTCCTGTATTTGCTTGAGATGGCTCTTAATGTTTTTTGCTAAACCGTTTGAAAATTAGTTACGGATATTTTGAGGTTTGACCCCTGAAACACGTTAGTAGGTACTTCCTAAAAACTAGGCATTCTAGGACATAAACACATTGTTGTTTTTTCACTCCCAAGACATTGATCCAATAATATCATCTAATAGATTGCCCGTATAAAAGTGTCCCCAGTTGTCTTAGGAACAGACTATAACATTTTTTCTGATCCAGAATCCAATCAAGAATCATCTTTCGGGGCGCCTGGGTGGCACAGCGGTTGAGCGTCTGCCTTCGGCTCAGGGCGTGATCCCAGCGTTATGGGATCGAGCCCCACATCAGGCTCCTCTGCTATGAGCCTGCTTCTTCCTCTCCCACTCCCCCTGCTTGTGTTCCCTCTCTCGCTGGCTGTCTCTCTCTCCGTCAAGTAAATAAATAAAATCTTTTAAAAAAAAAAGAATCATCTTTCCATGTCATTGTCATTCTCTTCAGTCTGGTTAGTCTTTTGCTCTAGGACAGTCTCTTACTTTTTTTTTTTTTTGTCCTTTGTGATGGGCTAGTGCCTTGCCGAACACTTATAGTCTAGATTTGCGTGTCTCTTCACTATCACGTTCAGAGTAGACATTCGTGGTGTAAGTACTACATAGGTCATATTGGAGCCTTCTCATGCCTTTCTCTTTATCAGGAAGCTCATAATGTCATTTTGCTTCAGCATTGATAACAATCCCACAAGGCATGGAAGCCTCTGGAGCAAGAGTGAATGAGGCAGGCAGGCAGGCTATACTTTTTCTGTCACTTGGCTAAGGTGATTTCTGTCAGATTTTCCACCACAAAAGATCTTCTACTCTGTGTAGATAATAAGTAATCTATGGGGCGAGACCACGTGAATAACCGATTCTCTAACAGCCTGCCCCCGATGGATTTATCATTCCTTCATTAATGGTCTTGGCTCGAATTATTGCACCAGTGATTGTAAGTGGAGATTCTTCGAATTCTGTCACTTTTACGTAGGCTAGCGTTCCTCTGTAAAGAACACCATCCCACCATCCACACGCACCCGCTTATTGGCTAACTTTTGATCTTGAAATAGTTATAGACCCACAAGAAGTTACAAAAGTATTCCAAAGGCTTCTGTACCCAACACCTAGCTTCCCCCAGTGATACCATCCTACACGGCACATTATCAAAACCACGAAGTTGACGTTGGCGCGAGTGCTAGAATATGGATGTCACATGGCTTATGCTACTTTTTTTTTTAATTTTTAAAGTCAGTCTGAATTTTGCACCATCACTTTGGACTCATTTTTTTCTCATGGTGTTATAATCTGTTACCATTGTTACTCTTTTTGACACTCAGACCATCTCAAGTCTGACCTGCAAGAACCCCTTCTAGCCAGCTCAGGGATCTTGTTGTGAGCCCCCTCAGTCGTTGAGTTCTATTCTTTGGTTTCTGGTGCAACGAGATGTCTCAAGCTCCAGAGCTGTAATTAGTCATTTCTCCAAAGAGCCCTGATTTTTTTCTTTCCTTTTTTTTTTTTTTTGTTTTGTTTTGTTTCAGAAACTTGATCCTGATTCCAAGCCTGGGTTTCTTTCACCAGGGAATGATATTTAGGGATAAGATCTGAGTGCCAGGGGCGCCTGGGTGGCTCAGTCGTTAAGCGTCTGCCTTCGGCTCAGGGCGTGATCCCAGAGTCCTGGGATCAAACCCCACATCAGACTCCTCCACTGGGAGCCTGCTTCTTCCTCTCCCACTCCCCCTGCCTGTGTTCCTTCTCTCTCTGGCTGTGTCTCTCTCCGTCAAATAAATAAATAAAATCTTAAAAAAAAAAAAAAAAAAAAAGATCTGAGTGCCAGGTGAGCTAATTGCTACTGGAGTTTTTCTTCAAAGCCTTTCTGGTGAGTAAACCAGAGTTCAGACTGATTCCTCTCATTCAAAGCCAACATTACAGGAGTCCTCCTCTTCTTTCCCTATCTATCGTCTATTTCTATATCCCCTTCTGCCTGGTTCTTATCACCATCAATATGTTTAACTCATTTGTTCAGTCCTACAATACACTCAAAATGATTGGAATTACTATACCAATACATTACTGACAGCAGACCTACTAAGTAAATTCGAGGTGTCCTTACGGTTCTTTTTTTTTTTATAACCCACTTAGAATATACAGTTGAGACACTGTGCTTGAATGTTTTGCATTGATGATTTATTTTCTGTAGGTTGTGTTATCAATTTGCTATTTGGTTGGCTTCCTTTGTTTCATTACGTATTCTGTTTTAAGAACTTGCTTTGTATTTATCCTTACTGATCTAATTTTATTTTAAAATATAGGAAACATTTATATGATTTGTAAGTCAAAATTATATGATAAGATGTATTCCAAGAAGTCTCACTATCACCCCTAATAATCCCTGCTCCCTTATTCCCACCTACCTCCCATTTTTCTTAGTTTCTGGTTCATGCTTCCTGCATTACTGTTTCAAAATATATATATATTTATGGGGCGCCTGGGTGGCTCAGCTGTTAAGTGTCTCCCTTTGGCTCAGGCCATGATCCCAGGGTCCTGTGATGAGCCCCACATCGGGCTCCCTGCTCGAGGGGAAGCCTGTTTCTCCCTCTCTCACTCCCCTTGCTTGTATTCCCTCTCTCGCTGTCTCTCTCTGTCAAATAAATAAATAAATATTTTAAAATTTATTTATTTATTTATTTGTTTGTTTATTTATTTATTTATTTCTGGGGGGAGGGGCAGAAAGAGAGAGAGTCCTTTTTTTTTTAAAGATTTTATATATTTATTTGACAGAGAGAGAGAGACAGCCAGTGAGAGAGGGAACACAAGCAGGGAGAGTGGGAGAGGAAGAAGCAGCCTCCCGCTGAGCAGGGAGCCAGATGCAGGGCTCGATCCCAGGACCCTGGGATCACGCCCTGAGCCGAAGGCAGATGCTTAACGACTGAGCCACCCAGGCGCCCCATGAAAGAGAGAGAGTCTTAAGCAGACTCCATGCTGGGCATGTAGCCCAACTCGGGGCTCAATCTCATGACCCTGAGATCACGACCTGAGCCGAAACAAAGAGCCCACCGTATCACCCAGACATCCCTCCTGCATTACTTTTTGAAAAAACAAGGAAATAAGTACATGTTTTCTCATTTCCCTCTTACATAAAAGGTAACCTACTATATTTACTCTTTCACATCTTACCTCTTGCTATTTCTAGCCTGGAAATCATTTCCTAGCATTTCATAGAGAGTTTCTTCATCCTCTTTATATCACGTGTATTCTCTAGTGCGGATACACCATAGATTATTCACTGTATCTTCTATAAAAGAGCATTTAAGCTGACTCCCATGTCTTCTTACAAACAAGCAGCATCACAATAAATAACCTTATCACAAGTGGTTCTTATTTGTGGAAATGTATCTCAGGGTAAATCCCAACAAGAATAATTGCAAGCTCCAAAAGTAACTGTGTAGTTTTGTTCAATACGCCAGATTTTCCTCCATGGAGACTGATCATTTTACTTTCCCATCCACAATTTATGAGCGTGCCCGTTTCCCTACAGCCTCGTCAAAGGGCGCATTGTCAACCTTTTGAATTCCGCCAATCTGACAGATAAAACATAGCACCAAAGTGTACTTTTATTTTGCATTTCTCTTATTAACAGTAAGTTTGAGCAGTTTTTAAAAATGTTTAAAGACCCTTTGTGTATATTGTTCTCTGAAATGTCTGCTTCCTTTGCTCATATTTCTTTCCAGTTTTCAGACTTTCATTTCTTGATTTTCAAATATTCTTTAGTATTACAGAGGTATTAGCCCTTTCTCTGTGATATATATTGCATATACTTCCTCCAAGTTTGTGGTTTATTCTCCTGACTTTTTGTGGGTTTGTTTGGGTTTTTTTGTTTGTTTGTTTTATGGGTTGGTTTTTTGGGGTTTTTTTGCTATGCAAATTTTGGGGGTTTTTTTAATAATATTTAAATATTTTTTAAAGATTTTATTTATTTATGTGACAGAGAGACAGCCAGCGAGAGAGGGAACACAAGCAGGGGAGTGGGAGAGGAAGAAGCAGGCTCCTAGCGGAGGAGCCTGATGTGGGGCTCGATCCTAGAACGCCGGGATCACGCCCTGAGCCGAAGGCAGACGCTTAATGACTGAGCCACCCAGGCGCCCCATAAACTATGTAACTTTCATCAGTCTTTTTTCTTATTAAATCTGATTTTTCAATCATGATTGGAAGGACTTTCTCCACACTCAGATTATAAAGAAATTCACTCCCTTGTGTGGTTTCTTTTCTTCCTTTTTTTTTTTTCCCACATTTAAATCTCTGATCCATGTGGAGGATATTTTAGAAGATGGTGTGAGATATGGAGCTATTTTTATGTTTTCCCAAATGGCTATCCAATTGTCCAACCCTTTATTAAGAAGGATTTCCCAGAGCTTCTTGTATCTAGAGGCCTTCCGCACTCCAGAAGTCCCACAGTCAACACTAGGCATGTCAAGACAGAAATCGAGGGGCACCTGGGTGGCGCAATTGGTTAAGCCTCTGACTCTTAGTTTCAGCTCTGCTCGTGATCTCAGGGTTGTGAGATTGAGCCCCATGACAGGCTCCACAGTCAGCGGGGAGTCTGCCTGGGATTCTCTCTCTCCTTCTCCCTCTGCTCTTTCCCCCACGTGCGCTCTCTGTCCTCACTCTCTCTCTAAAATAAATAAATAAATCTTTAAAAAAAAAACAGAAATCAAACAGAGAATTTTCTTTCTGTGCCTGTTCAGTGTGATACCGCCAAACTCTGAAAGGAAGGGAAGATGCTGGGGGAAAAAGTAAGACTGAGGGTCGGGAACTCAAAGTTTCTAAATTATATATTTTGCTTAATATTTTTAAGAAACATATGCTAATGACAAAAATTTCAAATTGAACAAAAAGTTGTACGGTGAAAATTAAAATCACCCCCTTCTCTCAGATCTCTCTAGAAGCCATCAGGGCTTTCCGGTTCTTCTGTATGTATTCACAGAGTCTATGCCTGTGCAGACAGAGAAAATGAAAGAGAGAGAGAGAGAGTTGTTTTTAATGAAAGAGGAGGAAAGTGAGCTCATATCTATTGAAAAACCCTTAAGTGTCAAGCATGGATAAGTTATCACTCTTTACCAACAATTCCTACCTTCCAATAGTTGTCTATTTACGTTCCATTTTACAGATGAGAAACTGAGGTTCAGAGTGACCTGTCCAAAGACCTCAGGGCAAGGGGAAGATCTGGGTTTGAACCTCTACTGCCCTCTCTGTACTATGACGTGCACGTGCAGGGAGCGGTGGTCACCATAGTAAATGGCTGCTTGGAACTCATGGAGGCACCCGTGGTAGCATTCACAGCCCTCAACAGTGTCGTGGCAGTAGGAGCAATGACATACCCAGATTGCACCAAGAAATGAACATGTCACGTCATATTCATGCTTGCGCTTCACTTCCGTGCTCCTTGACTGGGAGCTCCCCGTTCATGTGTCAGGGCAAAATCTCCCATCCCCAAACACTGCAATTTTTCTGTAAGCTCACCTATCAGGAAAGAAAAAAAAATAGAAGGAAAAAAAATTAAAAGAAAACTGGATTGTATCAAAAAAACATTAGCAGCTATGACTCAAAGATACATCGGGGGCAGATCTGTTGACTCGGAGGGTCCATTTCTTAGTCACTTAGCAGCATTTGCCACACTTTAATCTTTGAGAGAAAGAAAGTGATTTGCAAAGTGGGGGGAGGTAAAAATAAAGGACTGCAACAGAAGGATTTGCTTCTCAACAGCAGTTCCGTGGCAGCATGCAAGGAAAATATAGAGGAGAAAGCATTGTTATTCTATTCCAGAGAGAGGGCTTTTGAATACCGAAGTAGATGGGTGTCAATTTCTGTATATTAAAACATTCAAAACACAACTCCGTTCCCACAGACGTTCCCTCTATTGTAGCAGAAATGTATTTTTTCTCCTCTTTATGAATTACAACCCTGTAGAGTGCACACGCTAAAAGGGGAGGGGGGATTGGGGAACGGCTCTCCTGGAAAGTTCACAAGCTGTTTTCCATTTCCCTGGGGATTTTACCACCTCTGGACTAAGGCCCTTGAACTGCTCTGTTCCCTGAGATACTGGAATATCTGATTGGGATGGGACTCTCCAATAGGCACTTCATTAGTACAGGGTAGAGTTCTAGTTCACGAACAGTCCTACCTCGTCCCGCCCTATCTCCTTTCCACTATCCCCAAGATTTGGGAGGCACTAGAATTCTCGATTCTGTACTTGAGCTAGATATGGGTACGTTTTGATCACCAATGGCATACCTGCACTTCTCTTGCAAGGAAGCTGTTGGCCTTGCATGGATGCCCATCCTTGCATGGATACCTATCCTTGCATGGATGTCTATCTTTGCATGGATGCCTATCCTTGCATGGATGCCTATCCTTGCACAGATGTGCATTCCTGCATGGATGCTGCCCGTCTTTGGACAGATACTCATGCAATGAGCTGTTTGCTCAAGGACAAGCTTCACTTCAGCACCTCACCTCTGACCTCCCAGCCTTGTGTTAATTCTTCTCCTTTTCTCCATCCTTTACCTAATTCCCTTCAACTTCTACTCAAATTCTAGCCAAGGAAATATGCTAGCTATTCCCACTCATCTCTACAGTCAGGAATGTTCCTCTGCTCCTCCTAGCCAAGTCTCCACAGCTCTTCCCATTTAAAAATTCTATTAAAAATCCATGATTTATAACAAACCTCCTCTGAGTTTTTCAAATGTTTCCAATAACTCCATTCTTACCCTTTAGCATCTGGCTACCCACCCATCAGCTAGTGCCTTTATTAGACACTTACTATGTGCTAGACACTGCTGATATGAGGAAAACGACATTTGTATAATGCTTTCCCGTTTGCAAGGCACTGCCGCATCTGTTTTCCTGTATGATGTCCACAATGACCCCTCAAGTAGGAAGGGCAGAATTAATCACTAATCCCACATTGCAGATTAGAAAACTAAGGCCCAGAGAGGTTAGGTGAGCACTACAAAGTGACAAATCGAAAATTTCAAACACAGATCTTATTTGGAAGCTTGGACACTTTGTATTAACCATAAAGTTTCTGTATGTGACCATCCATGCTCCCCTCCCCGAAGCGCGCTCGCGCACACACACACACACACACACACATACACAGCATCTATCTTTGTAGTTGCAATTTGCCGTAAGCATGTTTTTCTGTTTTTCTAATGTGTTTGTTCTGTCTTCCCTTTAATCAATAAGGTCCCTATAGACTGGAGCCCAGAGTGGCTCTCTGAGCATGGTGCCGAAAGGGTAAGGAAAAGTCAAATAAATCCGCGATACTTAAGAGCAAAGCTGGATGAAGGTTTCGACTTGCACAGATGCTGTCCCATCTGAATTGTAGCTAGAGGAACTGAAAAGCCCATGCAGGTGGGCTCCCTGGTGTGTTACCCATTTAATAAGTATCAGTGGGTTTTTTCAAAGCCATTTCCATTCCGTCAACACCACATAGGCTGAATCAGCCCTGGCATCTCCGTCATACTCCCTCCCCTAACACAAAAGCCAGTGCACAAGAAAAGCCCCCACAGTGAGCATATAATTACCATCAAGCTGCACACCCATTTCTCAAGGATCCTTTTGCATTGCTAGAGAACTGGATTAATCAGCACGGGCACGGGGGTTTTTGCATCTCTAAATTTACTACCAAACAGTCCCTTCTCTCCTGAGAGGCGATGTTTTGTTACGTGTAATTAGACCATGGACGCAATCCTACGTGGGACCTGTTATTGTAGCACGGGAGGATTACAGAGCTGTCTCCAGGTGGGGAATGGTGACATGCTGTATGAACAAAGGTATGCTGCGTGTTCATTTGCAACCCTCTGCTGGCTTGGCGCAGGCTGGAGTGGGGAGATGTTAGGGCTGGAGGCACACGTGGGCTCAGCAACTCTGACTAATTGTCTGGGGCCTAGAGGTTCAGAAGATAATGGCTGAAGCATATGGTTTCTACTGCTTCTAAGGTTTTCTGCCTCCTGAGAGCAAGGCCGGCAACAGCCACCACAGGGCTGGAGGGCCTGGCAGTGGCTTCAGAGCCCCTCCTTCGTTGGCCACAAGCTGGGGGCCAGGAAATCTCTTTGAAGAGCTGCATCGGCTTTTCGGAAACCAAGAGGTGGCTGGGCTTCAGAGAATGAGGGTCCTTCGGGGTCCTGAGCTCTGAACTGAGGGTTTCTCCTTGTGAAAGTCTGAAACCCATAATTCCCAGCAGCACCTGAAATGAAACTCTCGAAGCTCCATCTCATACCAGAAGCAAAATGAAAAGAGAGCGCTGAGGCACCATCTAGCCTGTTTCGAAAATTCTTCACTAGCATGCATGGACCCTCCACTCATAACTCAACTTGTACTAGAGAAAGCTGTTCAGAATCCGAGTCAGTCAGTCAAAAACATACTACATTTGCATATGTCCTCAGCTGTCTTTCTTTTCCTGTTAATGATGGCGAAGCAAGACGGGTTGGGATGACTTGAGGCCAAGTATTTCACAGAAGCCAGGAGCACGCTGCTCAGACGGGAGGAGGGAGGTATTTGACACCAACCACTAGACTCGTGGTTAGGAAGCCCTAGAGTGTGGACGTGCTTTGGATCAGAGGTTCCCAGTTCCTGCTTCATCATTGACTAGCTGTGTGACCTTGGTCAAGTCATTAGCTCTCCGGACATCCATCTTCTCAGATGCCCAAGGATGATAATAGCAATAACGTCTGACCTCCCTCCCAGGGCCTTGGTGAGAACAAAATGAGAAAACGGCCATGAAAGAGCTTGCTAAACCATACTCCTCTGCACAAAGGGAAGGCCTTGTTATCTATAATAGTGACTCTTCCCACCGTTGATCGCTCTAACCCGGGAGTTGGAGAGGGGCTTGCTCCTCCAGCGTGCCTGGCTCGGCTAAGTCCCTCTGTGAAGGAACAGCATTCAGGAGCCATGCGTGTGCCCGTCACTCACCAAAGGACTGCTGTCAGAAGGTGCTGGAGGAGAGGCGCCAGGGCTTTGGGTCCCTCAGGTTTGACACAGCATAATTGTTTTGACATATGATGGAATTTGTCCTCGCATGGGTCAGAAAAAAAGCCCAATACTGATGCTTTTCATCTAATTTCAATTACAGTCATTAAAACCCTTACTCCTGAGTCAAACCTTCCAAAAAGCCATCAATGACAGCCCATTACAGATGAGTTATTTATAGCAGCGCATGTTAATTTTGCAGTACCACAGACCAATGATTCATGGTTTGGCATTAGTGAGAGACATCATTCACTGGGCTGAGTGATCTCTGACATAACAAGCACTGCTCTGTGTCTCGGCAGGGACGATTCAAGGCCTCAGACTTATGGGGCCAGACCTTGCACAGAGCAGAATAACCAGAGCACCTTGGCCTTGGCCCATTCCACCCATGGAGAACTCCTGCCCTCGGTGGGGAAGAACAGTACAATCTGTTTGGTATTGGACTGTGACACCTATAGGATTCTGGCCGACATGGTACGGGGCCTGGGCCAGACTTTCAGCTTTTCTTTCTCACAAGCACAGCTATTGGTACAGGCATTCAGTAGGCCTCATATTATTTGCTGCTCCTCAGTTACTCTTGGGGGATCTGATATTCACCTGGACTTGATGGAAAAAGATGGCTCTGGGGCCATCGAAAGCCCAGCATCCTTTTATCCAAACGACTTCAACCTCAAGTTCATAAGTGCCACTTTGACCGATCAATATTGGGCCTCTTGATTCTTGGTCTATTTGTAGCTGAAATTCTCCCCCTTGATTAAAAATTCACCAAGAGGCAGCCTGATGTGACATTTATGAGTTCCTGGAAGTCCATAAATGTTGAATGTTAGAAATTAGCACCGAGTTGTTTAGATGATAAAAAGCAATAAGCAAGCAAGAGGGCTAATATTCAACACTCCCATATTTTTATTATCTGTCTGTGGACACTCGTGGCAAAGTGGAATAACTAAACTTCTACAAAGCATTTCTGTGTTTGATGAATCTTTGTACCGGTCCCTACTTCTAAAGTAAACCCAATGAAGCTGAGCTCGTCTCCATGAAACTGACTACCCTATTTCCTTCTGACTTCATAACAATTTGGCAATGGGTAGCTTGCCCAAGTTCCCTGCTCTGTTCTAATAGGGGCGATGATAAACACTGAAATGAATTACTTTTCTGCTCTATCTTCATATAATAGTAGCTCTGAAATCATGGGGAGGATAAGTTGGTAAAAATAAATTTGTGACCTCATTATTTGGAAGTGTTCTACCACAGAACTGTTCCACACCCCATCCATAATTATTTCTTTCAAATTATCTCCTACCCACATCCCAGCACGCTTCTGAGGCCCTGTTCCCTTCTTTTAAGCTACTTCCTCAGACGTTTCTATAATGTTCTCCCTGTAGACCCTTCTGGGCCATTGATTATGGTTCTGGGAGCTTTGCACCCTTCCTGGGAGGCCTTGTCTAGTCTAGGCTGAAGTCAATGATGACACAGAGAAGGCCAAATGACTAAGACTCTAATCACCACCCTGAGTACCATTCTACTTTTACTGCACAGCCATCCAGAGAGTTTGTAGCTGGAATTTCAATTCTGCCAGGTTGCTGGTACGTTTTATAAAATATAATGAGATGCTCTTGACTCTCGAATGGAGAAACCTAGAAATGTGCTATAGTATATGCACGGATGCAGGAAAGTGCAATGGGAAGAGGACAGAAGCTAGAGCCAAGTTGTTTGACTTACCTCCAAGCTCTACCATTTCTCGTGACCTTGTCCTTTACCTTCTCTGTGCATCAATTTTGTCTTCCGTAAAATGAAAGCGATCCTGGTACCTGTCTTAGAGGGTTGTTATGAGAGAGTAAATGAGCTGATATTTGAAGGCATTACCTAACACATAGTAAATGCTGGGTAAGTGTTAAATAAGAGACTTCTAATTTAAGAAATATTTATGGGATACCCACTGTCCACTATCCAACATGGTGTTAAGCAACGTGGGAATGTTAGAAAATGAACAAAGTATGTCAGGCTTTAAGGACAGTTTGGGGAAGGCGTATAGAGGTATACTCAAATAACCAAGAGAGTAGGGCTGGTACATGCTATTTTCGGGTCTATCACACAAAGGTAATGATGGACATAGAATGGAGGGAGGGACCATAGTAACTGGGAGGGGACGAAGAAGATCACACAAAATGAGATGATATTCACATTGCTCCTTACAGGATGTGTGGTATTTCCGAGGGCACTTAATGTGGAGCGGTGGGCAGAAGGCTATCCCGTGCACCCAGTACCAGCACAGGGCCAAACTGCTACCCTCCGTGTTCGCCAGTCCCTCTCTGTCTCCCCTGTGTGCCTCATTTCCCAGGTGTGCCTTCCTTTCTTCCTTTTATTCCATCCCTCCCTCCACTTGCAAACTTCTACCACTGGTCTCACTTTTTCTCCAAACACTTTCTTCTTATTTTATCTCCCTTTCAATCTCAAAAGTAACACAAGCAATTTTTAAATGAATCAAATAATACAGAAGGCCGTAAAATGAAAAGCAAAATCTTCCCCCACCCCTTACTCCCTAGAAGTAACAGTGGTGTGGTGGTTATGAAACATGGCCAAGAATTCTTGGTACTTCTCCCTCTGAAGGGGACAGTTTATATCCTGGGAGTAGGCTTATAACGACTTCCACCCATAGAGAATTACAGAGGTGACAGTGTGTGTCTTCTGAGGCTAAGGCGTAAAAGGCCATGCAGCATCTCCTTGTTCATCCAACACTCTCTTGGAGCCATGAGCTGCTGTTCAAGGAACTCGTTCCCTGAGATAGCTTTGCTGGAGAGGCTACATTGGGACACTCTGGGCAATACTCTCAGCTGGGTTGGCCCCATCTTTCAGCTTTCTCCAGTACTTACATAGCCACCTCTCCTAGTTAATGCATGCCATTGCACAAGTAACCCACAACTTATTTAACCTCTCTTTTAATGATAACTATTACAGTAGCTTCTAGCTTTTTTGGCATTACAAAAAAAACCTGGCAATGAACACTTTTATCCCTGTATCTTTGTGCATTGCATGGGTGTTCCTGCAGGATATACTCCTAGAAAGAGCGTTGCTGAACCAAAGAGTATGTGATTAAAAAAAAAAAATTGTTTGGGTAGATACCACCAAATTGCTTTCCAAATAGGATCTGCCAATTTAGACTTTTCCTGATGTCACATAAGAATGCCTGTTTCCCTGTAACCTCACCAACACTGAGCATTATCAAACTTCTTCATCTTTACCATTCTGGTGTTGTCACTGCCTTCATTAGGATGTGGGCTGGCTGTATACCGTGAAAGCAAGCTATCCCAAATGTGTCTTGTCCAAAACTGCCAATTCATGGGGCTGATGTGCAGCAGACGTGGGGAGGGGGCATTCAAGGTGGTAAAGGACAATGATAACACAAAAGGATGAGCTATTCATAACTTAGGGGGAAGAGAACTAATTTAACATAAAGGTGAGCCACAGAACACCACAGACTTGCAGAGCAAATGTGTCAGAACGTAATGAAATTCAGCTCAATGACATTCTGCTCATGGCAGGTGTTATCCAAGGTCCAGAATGACCCAGTTGAAAAAGAAGGAGGTTGGGGGCTTATGAAACGAGGAGAGAGGAAAAAGGAAGTTCTCTCGGTTAATCAAAGAGCTCTCTAGACCACTGACTATAAATAGAACCTTTTATAAAGACTGATTTCAACTTGGACAATTCCACAGTGCAGTCAAGAAGAGTGGTTCTCAAACCCAGCTGCCTCGCAATATTACCTAGAGTGTTGTTTAGGAAAATGTAGATATTTTGTCTTTCTCACCATCACCCCCAAGCACATACACAATCATTCTGGGTCTGAGTCAGTTGGCTTTCCCTTTTGACCAATGCATCAGGTCATTCTGAGGCGGAGCAAAGTTAAGGACAATTTTTCTGGAGTGGGGCTTCTTAAACGTGGACGCACATCCGAATCACTCAAGGAGGGGGTACTGAAACACAGAATGTGAGGCACCACCACAGGAGCTTCTGGTTTGGTACATCGGCAGTGGGCCTGAGAATTTGCATTTCTGACAAGTTTCCTGGCGATGACGGTCCAGACACACAGCTTGAGGACTATTGGCACGGGAGCCACACCCACGCCAGCCACGCCGGGGAGCTTGCCGGAAATGCAGAACCAGAAGCCCCTCTTCAGATCTAATGAATCCGAATCTGCATCTAAAAAGATCCCCCAGGGATCTGTGAGCTTATCAAAGTTTGGGAAGTGATCCCGTGTAAGTGTCACTTTTTTTGCCTTGGGTTCTGTCCAAGGAAGAGGAGGACGAGGGAGTGGAAAGCTGCAGGACAGACCTAGGTTCTAGTCCCAGTAGTGATAACCTTGGTGTTGAAACAAAACACTTCATCTCTAATGGTTTCTAATTCCTTATAAATAAAATGGACACACTGGGCTAAGTGATCTTTTAGATTCCTTTCCTTTTTTTCTATGATTCTAATTTAGTAATTTACCCATTCTTATGGGCTGAATTGTCTGCCCCCAAATACATAGGTTGAAGTCCTAACCCCCAGTACTTCAGAATGGGATCATATTTGGAGATAGGGTCTTTAAAGAGGTAATTAAGGTTAAATGGAGGTCCTTAGGGAAGGTTCTAATCCAATATGATGGTTGTCCTTACAGGAAGAGACAATTAGGACACAGACATGTAGAGAGGGAAGACCACAGGAGGACAGTCAGAAGTTGGCCATAAGCAAGCCAACGAGTGAAGCCTCAGAAGAAGCCACTCCTGGCTGAAACCTTGATCTTAGACTTCTAGCCTCTAAAATGATGAGGAAATAAAAGTTTGTTGTTCAAGCCACCTGGTCTGTGGTCCTCTGTTATAGCAGCTCTAGCTGACTAATATACACGTACTGAGCTTTGTAACTAAATCCAGGTTAGATTCTAAATACTGAAGTCCAGTTTCTTTTCTTTTCTTTTTTTTTTTTTAGGATTTTATTTATTTATTTGTCAGAGAGAGAGAGAGAGCACAAGCAGGGGGAGCAGCAGAGGAAGAAGCAGACTGCCTGCTGGGCAAGGAGCCCCATGCGGGACTCAGGACTCTATCTCAGGACCCTGGGATCATGACCTGAGCCGAAGGCAGGTGCTTAACCGACTGAGCCACTCAGGCATCCCTGAAGTCTAGCTTCTTATTACAGCTCATTACCCCATCAGACTGATGAGCTGTAGGCAGGTTCTCCAAGAATGCCAGGGCTTCCATATGCAATCCCTCAGGTTTTCAAGGCAACGCCAACACCGGTGGAAATTCATTCCCCTGGATTCCATATCCAAGAAGGATGGAACCCCATTTACTACTGAACCCTCAACCCACTTTCCCTGATCTACTCGCCACTACCATACCCGATCCCACCAGCCCTTCCCACTCCGCCTGGAGTTTGCTTTACATTTTGATCTCTGACTTCTGATCTCCCCAAACTCCTCACCTCACAAATCAAGAAAAGGCCGCTACTATGCCCTGATCCTGGCTGTTTCATGATCCCTTTGCTCAAGAACAGATTTATATTTATTGCATTTTCATTCAGATCATTTGTTTCTCTGCCGAACCAAGGTACTATTACAGTGCAAATAGAAACGAGAAATATGATGAGGACATGAACCCTCCAGTGTAGGTCCATTCAGATTATTTTCCCACTTCACTGTAGTTCCTAGTAATACAGTTAGAAATAGGGATTCTAGAATTCTTCTAGACAAATGCAAAGACCAGGCATCAAAACATTAACAGAACCATTGCCATTGTTTTGAGAGCCCTAATGGTAAGGCTATTTCTCATAAGCAAAGGATGGAGGTACCTTGGGCATTTTTCAGTAGAGACACAAAACAGTCAAAGTTCCACAGAAGCAAAAATGTTTAGACTTTTTCTGAGCAATGGGGAAAATGTCAAAACTTTTTGTTTTTTCTGTTTTCTCGTCGAGGTAGTCTAGAGCTGTGCTTCTCAAGTGTAGAGGTTCACGCACACCACCTGAGGGGCCTGTGCAGATCATCTGGGCTGCAGCCTGACAGTCTACATTTCCAAGAAGCTCCTAATGGAAGCCCACGCTGCTAGTCCATTGATTATACTATGAATAGCAAGGATCTAATGGCAACAAGATTGGATCCATGGGTTTTGCAGATCCATTGATAGCTGAAGTCTAAATTCTAAGATTTGCTTTCGATGGATGTAGGCCATCTCACCTTGATAGGGATGGGCGTTTGAGAGACACAAAACCCTGAGCCCATTCACTCAGGCTCTTGACATCACCTGAGCTTTGAAGATGCCAGTGAGACCAAGAGAAGGCACCCAGTTTGTTGCCAATTCTGATAAGTGATCTGTCCCTGCTCATGCTTCTGCACTGCCATGAATAAAGGGAAACAGATGATTAAGGCGACCACAAACTTAAGCTTTAGAACTTAATAAACATCCCCTCGCTACCTTCCTTTGTCCTTGGAGACATACCCGAGGTCTGTTATAAAAGCTCAGGAGATTTCTTGCCTGATCCCAGGCAAGTGGGATGGCAGTGGGACTACATTGTCATAACCAGAGGTAGCCATGAGAAAAGGCAATCATAGACGTTCTTTGTAAAGCACCAAGTTTCTGAGTAAACCCAGAGAGCAGTTTTCCAAAGTTGTCTGTACATTGGGGTCACCTGGGGAACTTCAAATATTGCTATTGCCAGGTATAACCCCAAAATATTGTGATTTAATTGGTCTGGGGTGTGCCCTGAACTTCAGAATTTTTTTAAAGACCCCAGCCCCAACCCCAAGGTGATTCAAATGTGCAAACAAGTTTGAGCATCACTGCTTTAAAGTATATTGATTGATATCCTATGATAATCATTTTTTTCTGGTTGACTTATTTCATTCATAGGTGGAATTTAAGAAACAAAACATGGGCTCATAGGGGAATGGAGGTAAAAATAAAATAAGATGAAATCAGAGAGGGAGACAAACTGTAAGAGACTCTTAACTCTAGGGAACAAACCAAAGGTTGCTGGAGGGGAGGTAGGCGGGGGGATAGGGTAAATGGGTGATGGGCATTAAGGAGGGCACTTGAAAAAATGAGCACTGGTGTTATACGCAACTGATGAATCACTGACCTCTACCTCTGAAACTAATAATACGCCATATGTTAATCAATTGAATTTAAATAAAATAAAAATTTAAAATACAAAAAGAGTATACTGATTGAGTGCGAGGACCGAAGTGAGAGAGAAACCACAGTTTTCTTAAAGATTCAAGACAGCTGCCACTGAACTGTTCATTCATTCATTGATTCATTCGTGTGCTCATTCATACACGCGTGCAGGCCTATATGCAAGAAGTAACTAGTGAGAACACATTTTGTGCCAATGCTATGCTGGGTCCTTAAGATTCAAAGAGGAAACACATAGGCCCTGACCTCAGAGGGTTTAGAATCAAGGTGGGGGAGGTAGATGAGTAAACAGACAACCAGGGTACAATGCGAGAGTTCTATGCCAGGGCCACGGAATATCTGAGGGATGGCACCTATGACCCAGGGCCATGTCTCTTGTGCAACGACCTCGCTCAGGTTCAGGCAAAGACGATGAAGAGCATGCTGTATTCTTTCTTTCTTTTTTTTTTTTTTTAAGATTTTATTTATTTATTTGACAGAGACAGAGACAGCCAGCGAAAGAGGGAACACAAGCAGGGGGAGTGGGAGAGGAAGAAACAGGCTCATAGCGGAGGAGCCTGATGTGGGGCTCGATCCCATAACGCCGGGATCACGCCCTGAGCCAAAGGCAGACGCTTAATGACTGAGCCACCCAGGCACCCCTGTATTCATTCATTCAACAAATATTTATGAGCACCTACCGTGTACCTATCATAAAGTGAATTGCCGGCTAGGTTATAAATGAAGCAGCAGACTCGATAAGCACCGAATCTCATGCTCCTCTCAGGATTTCTGCTTTTCCTAGGAGAGTTGATATCTCTTGCCTTTACCAGCTTGCCATCCATTCTCCCTTCCGTGACCAGCACTCAGAACTTCCTCTGATGAATAACTGCTCCACCATTCTCAGTCCACGTTATCTGGAAGAGCTCCTCTCCTTTCTGTGGAGCATCAAATCTCCCTGGTTTTCATATTGTCCTTGGACTTCAACCAGGTGTGTATATAGACATGGAGGTATTGGCCGCCATCTTGCAATGAATGGATAGAGGCTGAGGATGAAGCCAACCTGGAGAAGAGAGCCAAGAGGTAGGCACTGCATCCGACCACACTGTTTGCCTGGATGGAGCCATGCCTTTATCCCTGCTACATATGCTCATAAATTCCCTCTGGGGCCTAATTCAGTTTGAGTTCGTTTTTCTGTTATTTGCAACCTAAAGTGTCCTAGCTGCTACAGCTAAAATGGATTTTTTCAGAAACATTTCCATTTGTGATTAAAAAATAAACAAACCCATTACTATCTGTTCGTGAATTGCTCAGTTTCCTGTTTTGTGAAAATGTGTTTTTTAGAGATTCTATTCTAATATGTACTTCGGCATATAAATGGAACTCTGTAAAAGTAAGTCAGATCATGAGCTCAAGATGTTCTTCTGAAAAGTATTTAAATGATGCTACACCTAGTTAGTGGCTGCCAGCTCAAGGCCCAAAGAGCAGATGGAGAGAAAAACTTCAGGTTGCTCTGTTCGTCTTCTAGCAAGTACCCGAGAAACCTAGGTTTGAAGAGACTGAGTTGGGGGTTTTCACTGCCTGGATAGCATTGCTGTGAGATTAGAATCACGGAAGAAGAGGAGCTGGGGAGCACAGAGGTCTCACAGCCAATCCGCTTGGAGCCCCGGCAGAAGGGCATGCTCAGCTCACAGAGGATCAGGACATCTTGGGCCCCAACGTGCGCAGTGATCCCCACAAAGGTTGCGAAGATTGCAAGGTGAGCTGGAGGTTAGATTGCTAACCTAAGTTTATCTCTTCACCTAGTACTATTGGTCCTTCTAAATATCTCTAAAATGATAGTCTTGATTTCAAACATACTAACATTTGTCCAAATTCTCATCATTTTTAGCCTCAACTAACGCAACGACCTCTTAATTGTTCTTCCTTTCTTCCATAGCACACCCCAAGTCCATCCTCCACGTACCGTCGGAGCGATCCAATCACACTACCCACATAGAAACCTCCCTGCTTGTCCCATTACCTACAGAATAAGGCCCAAGATTTCTGCCAAGGTCTATTTTGCCCCTACCTGCCTATCAAGCCTCCACATCTAGTTTCCAGCACGTGCTAGGCCACTTCAAGTATTTGTACGTATGTCCATTGCATTCATCTTGTCTTCAAGCCTACTTGGAAAACTACTCTTTGTCCTTCAAAACCAATTCCTTCTTCAGGAAGCCTTTCTTAGAATCCTTCCACCTTTAAAGCCAATTCTTCCATCCTCTGTACTAATTCCTAATTACTTTCATCCTCTAACATTCTATGATGTGTTTGTCCTTCTGTCTAAATTTGAGCCCCTTTAACATAGGATCAGTTTCTTATTCATTTCCCTGTCTCTACTACCCAGTCCAACGCCTGCCATACAGTAAGCACTCAGTAAATGTTCAATGAATAAACTGATTGTGTTTATCTTCAAGTCAGTGTTGAGGGTGATTTAGAAAGAAGTATCCTGATAATCAGGAATAAGATCTAAATTAGGTTAAGATGTGATAAGTAATAGCTAAGAAATAGTGATAAACTTTACCCATGTGCTGATATCTTTTCTTAAGGATTATCTAATTTAATATGTAAAACTTAGCCATATTTGGCTTTTGCATTCAAAGTAATATATTGTGACTAATATTGAAAGAACATATATTTATAAAGTGTGTAGGTTTGAATTGAAATCTCCATAGAAATCTCAAACACAAACACTTACATCCAAACACCTTCTACTTCACTCTGGGAGAAAATGGGATTCTAATTACCTCCCCTAAATTAAGTAAAACTGTCTCAGAGAAAAAGGAATTCTTAAAAAAAAAAAAAAAAAGACATTCCCTAATTCCTAATTATGCAAAACTAAAATTAACTAGTTGAGGCAATCTAGGCTAAATCCAGAGGGTCAGAAGAGGCAAAGGGAGAGAACAAATCCTCCTCACCAACCTGCCATCCTGACTGGGGTGACTGGGTCCCTGAGCAATGATTTCCAAACAACCTGGCCCAGAGCCAGGGGCAGGAACCAGATGGCCCCTCGATTTGTTTTTCTGAGTCTACATTCGCCCTTCCTGGAGAAGCCCTGCTCGATGTGGGCTGTGTTTATTCCTAGTAACCATTAGAGTTACAACATCACTTCAAACTAGCTGCAGTAAAAGAAGAAGGAAAGAAAGCAAGCAAGCGAGAGGGAGCCAGAGATTGCCTTATAAAATTGGCGAAGAAAATTTCGCTTGCCTTTTGCTGTGGCTCAAAGTTGGAGCCGGTTTTCATGTTCCTGGCGCCCTATTTTTTTAAGGACCTACACTCAGCCGAAAAGGTTGGGAACTGGGGGGCATTCGCCACCCCCACCCCGCCCCTGATTTGACCTCTTTGTTTGCATCACACTTCCCCTTGTTAACCCAAGATTAGCCTCTCCCCGCAGTGCCCGTGGCCTCCTCCACGCCAAGGACACAATCGGGTTCAGAAGTACGTTCAATCCTTAAAAAAAAATAAATCCGCACTCAAGAGACAAATGTAACAACGTGGAATTTCTGGATTCTCCACCAATCTAATTACAATGGCCGTGAAAGGACATGAACCTAGTTAAACTGCCAATCAAGCTGAAATGATACGCATCCTATTTATACAAATGTTTACTCGCGTGGCTTAAACCCGTCCTTTTGACAGAGGGGGCGGCAACCAGTGATTTTTTAATCCGGCCAATGAAGAAAAGTAACCTAGCTTTTAAACTTGGAGGCTCAAGTACATCAGATTCTTTTTTTTTTTCCTTAAAAACAATCTTTTTACTGGAAATGAGCATATCATGTGTCTAGTTTGCTCAATGTCCCCAGATTGAATACATCGATTTCCTAGCACCAGAGAACGTGTGCAGCACCCCCAAAGTCCACCACTTTCCCCTTTCAGTAATACCCCCTCTCCCCAAGGGTAGCCACTGTCCTAACTCACAGAGCTTAGTTTTGCCTGCTTTTGTCCTTTGTGTAAATGGATTCATAGAGAATGTACTCTTTAAGTGCCTGCACAAAGTTGTGAGATCCGCCACCCACCCCCACCCCCACCCCCCCACCCCCACCCCCACCCCAGCCGTGTGTTTATTTTCACTGCTGCGTAGTGTGACCTTGGGACTGTACCACAATACAGTGCTCCAGTCTGCTCCTGGGATGCGAGGCGTTTCCCGTTTGGAGCTATCATATGTACAAGTTGACCCTTGAACAACACGGATTTGGAATGCGTGGGTCCACTTATATGCAGATCTTTTCCAACAAATATATTGGAAAATATTTTTGAGATATGAGAGAATTCGAAAAAAGCTCCCAGATGAACCACATAGCCTAGAAATATTGAAAAAATAAAGAAAAAGTTAGATATGTCATGAGTGCATAAGCTATCTACAGATATTGTCTCTTTTATCATTTACTACCATAAAATACACACAAATGCATTATGAAAAGTTAACATTTATCAAAATTTACACACACAAACACTTACAGACCACATATTATCTTTTAATTTGTGATGTCTAGCGTTGGTAATATATGTAACATCTTGCAGGGCTTTATATCACATTAGACAGTATTAATGTAGGTACTGACAGACAATTCATCTCATAAACAAATGACGTAATCTTACGGTATGAATAAATACAGCACAGTACCATAAATGTATTTTCTTTTCCTTATGATTTCCTTAGTAATATTTTCTTTTCTGTAGCTTACTTGATTGTAAGAAGACAGTACAGAATACATACAACATACAAAATATGTGTTAATCGACTGTTTCTATTATCCGTAAGGTTTCTGATCAGCAATAGGCTGTTAGCAGTTAAGTCTTGGGGGAGTCAAAAATTATACGCAGATCTTCAACTGCAGGAGAGGTTGGTGCCTCTAACTCCCGTGTTGTCCAAGGGTCAACTGTATTGCTGCTGTTAACATTCCAGAGCATGCCTTTTGGTGAAATATGTTTCCAGGACGATTGCGTAAGTATGTGGGATTGTGACTGCCAGATCATAGGTTATGCCCATGTTCAGCTTTCATTGATGTTGTCATGGTTTTCCAGAATGGCTGTAGCAATCACCCTCCCACCAGCAGGGGGACACTACCTACCACTTGAATGTCTCCCTTGTGGCTTGGACTAGGCAGTATGTCACTGCCTGTTTTCAGTTGAGGAAACAAATTAAGAGACTTGTGAAGATAATACTAAGTGACAGCTGGGGCTCCCACTCAGGTCCTTGTCACCTGAACACTGGAGCTCTTGTTCTCTCTGCTCATGGCCTCACGGGAGTTCTGATTTGGTGCGGTGTAATGTACTGACTACACCTTGTTCTTAACAGAACTCCCAGGCTCCTTTCTCCTTTGTCTCGTGTCGCGGGGCTTGTGGACTTTACTCACCTCTACTAGGCATTTCGTGCTGTGAAGCCTCTAAATCCAAGTGGCGAAAGCATCACTTGGCTTTTGGGGATCCAGGTTCTTCTCGTGCTCCTTCTCAGGCTCTGCTGGTTCCTTCTAGCCCCGCCCCCAGCCTCAGTGTCATGGTGCCCCAAAGCTCATCTCCTTCTCCCTGGGTGATTGCAGACACCATGACCACCCAATACTCCAGATCTTCCTGCCTCTCTGGCTTTCAGGCACATGATGGGATTGTTCTTAATGTCCTTCCTGACACATCTTATACTCGGCCGTGAGGCTAGTCTGGCCAGGACCTGTGAGCAGAAGTGACACGTATCTCTCCAGCTAGAACACTCTATTGCCTGTGCAAGCCTATCCAGAGCTCTCCTGTCCTCTTCCTGCTCTGTCAGCCTGAGTTCTGGGGTAAAGAAACATAAAGCAGAGCTCACCATCGACTCACAATGGACATATGGCATAAACAAGAAAAAAACATGTTGAAGTTATAAGCCATTAAGATTTGGGAAGGTGGCAGGGGGAGTATTTATCACTTAGCATAACCAAACCTATTCTAACTAATACAATGAGAACATTTAGTTTTGCAAATTTAGTTATAACGTATTTTGACCGTTCCTAAATTTTACCTCTTAGCTGATCCTGAGCCCTTAACTCCAAGCCCATTTACCCTACTATCTTTTCTAAAGTGTCTCTTGGAAAACTAACATATATCTGAAAAGTGGACATGTCCAAAGTGGAATTGGTGATCCCCAGTCTCCCCCGACCTGAACCGCACACAATCCTCCATATCTCAGTAAACAGCAGCTACAAGATTCCCACGACTCAGGACAAAAACCTCAGGAATACTCTTGTCCCCTCTTTCTCTCGTACCCCACATTGACTCCATCGGCAAATCATGCATGAAGGCTTCCCTTTCAAAATAGATGCAGAATCTGACCTTCCCTTGGCTATCGAATTTAGATACCACGGTTTTTTCAAAAATGCATTTCTACTGAATATTAGCATTTTTACCCCCCTTTCTTTGAAACCTCTTACAACAAGCCCTCTCACCCTGCCCCCAACCTATTTGCCATGACATCATACTCTCCGGCCCTCCTAGACGTCTCCCTGTGTAGTTCCCAGTCACATTCTGTCCCCTACTAGAGCTTGCTGGTCTTCCTACTGCTCTACTTCCATGAGAACATCAGGGCTTCTCATGGCTTTAACTTTCATTTTTATCCGTGTTTCATAAAATGTATAAACCATGTGTAACAATGATGGTACCAGGAATGATTTTAGAAGGTATATGGATGACGATTTCTATTTTAACAGTTAGTTTACTTTAATGTGTATTAGACAAAATATAACATGCACATATAGCCTGAGATTTCACAGATATTACTGCTCAGATGAAGCCAAATAAATCAGCTAAGTCAAATCAAGGTAAAATATTAAATAAACACTACTACAGCGAGGTATGAGGTAGGGAAAACTGTTAAGTACACACATGAAGTTTAGAAAACACTGTATGCATCCTCAACGAATAAATGCAGTCAGTTCTCTTCCATGGATGAACACTTCTGACGGCCACCTGGAGAGCTCCATTTGCAAGCCCCACCATGCCCTCAAAATTAATAAATAAACCTCAACTGGATTTTTCCCTTAAAACAGGTCCCCCCACTTATTCAATGATACTACTCTTCCAGCAGGGCAAGCCCAATAACTGGACATCAGCTTTTATTCATCTCCACCTTTTGTTGCCTTTATTCACTATATTTTAAAATCCTAAAATGATTGTCATGTGTACCCTTTCTCTTTTATTTGCATTAACATAACTTCAAGACACGACCCAATTACCTCATACCCAGATCATTGCAATGACCTCCAAACTAGTCTTTTGTCTCCATGTAAATTCAATTGCGCTCTGCCAGTGCCCGAAAATCATCCTTACGTTCAGTACCTTCGGTAGCTTCCCCCAAAGGCCATGTCCAAGATCCCTAACCCTATGCTAACGATAACTAACATTTACTTAGTTTTCTGTGCTAAAAGTCTTACAGGAATGTTCTTATTTAATCCTGACAACCCCATGAGGTCAGCACGTTGGATGAGGAAAGGACTTATCAAGAGCTAGTAAGAATTCTATCCCAAATAGCCTGCTGCTAGTAACTTTAAACAGCCACACTATGTTGCCCATTGACAAATTTAACATGATTTCTCATCACATACCAGCTTTGTGTCCTCTGTTTTATTTCCCTTTTCCCCCTCATTTAGGTGAGGCTCATTCCTGCCTATATTGGAGCTTTATCAAGACCCACCTGGGCCTTGATATTCCCCCCCTCCCACTCAGTGCTCACCTCCTTCTGACCCACCCCCCCAAATGTGCCTCTCCTTTATTTAAGACCCAGCTCAAATTCAACCCCGTATGCGTCACTAAAGCCAGAATTACCACTGAAAGAAATAGATGGCCATCCTCCAGGGTCTAAAATGTCCTTGCCTGGGCTCCAAATTGTCCCATTCCAGTCCTGATGTTAACCTGGCCCTGTGGGCAAATGGCCAGAAGGGAAAAGGCCACAGTCCCACTCCATCCTATGAACAGGAGGTCCCTTCATCTCTGAATTGAGAATGTTTCAAAGTAATACAAGTGGACGCGGTTCAAGTCATTATTTTTCAATGTTTTATGGGCACAGGACCCTTTTCAGTTCCCTATTCTTTGTGTTTAATAGACACTCAGCAATTATGATAACGCTGGCTGATTTCCAAATGTGCCAGGGTTTCAGAGTGCAGAGAGAGTCCCGATATGGGTCTGCCCAGAGAACGCATGGATTCATGGAGCTTTTGGTCCACCAGCTTATCTTCTGCTCTCTGAGTTTTCTTCAATTGGTCAGCTTCTTCCTTGAGTTGTTGTTCTGCACAGAGAGCAGGACAAGAAATAAGGGTGGTAAAAACAAGCTGTCTCTTCTGTCCTTTTTGTATAAGGAAAAGCCAGCAAAAACCAAAAACCAACCAACCAAACAAACAAAAACCTCTTAGAACTGGAAGGGAATGTAGGCATCATCTAGTCCCACCCTTCATTTCAGAGAGAACAAAACTGAGGCTCTGACAGGAGCCTTGACCCACACAGAGTCACACAATTAGTGGCAGATTCGGGATTGGAACCCATGACTTTGAGTTCCAGTGCAGCTTTTAAATCCCAGGTCTATTTAATAGGGTTCTAGGCTTAGAAACATGGTTTAGCCACGTACCGTTTCTGAGATTCTGTGTTCTTAATTCCGATGTGCGGAAAATAGGAATGATTACGTCTATTCGGAAGGATCGTTGTAAGGATCCAGGTCGGATGAAGTAAGTAGTGGGCAAGAATCTAACACATTAATAGTTGCTCAAGAGATGTTCATTTATTTACTCAAGCGATTAAGTCAGCTGATATGAAGGAAGAACCTAGAAAAGACGTATTTTAGGAAGATAACTGAAGGATTGCATCTCTAAGCACACCAAGTTTCTGAGCAGCTGAGAGAGCGTTGAGATCAGGGTGGGGAGAAGGGCGGCAGCAGTGAAGGGGGGTGTGTTAAATGGTAAAGGTGTCTCGGCTGTTTGTTTTTTTAAAGAAAAGGTGTGTGTCAGCTGGGTGACTCATGAAACACTAATTAAATTTTTGCTTCTTTTTATCCCCGTAAAACAAACAAACCACTTTTAGCAATGCCGAGCTTTCTGGAGACCCAAGAAAATAACTGCCAGAGTCTCACATTAATTGTTTTAAAAATTAGTTCTAAGTTTTAGTTTGAGCTTTGTTTTTCAAGACGTTACATGAGTTATTAGAATCGAGTCATGGGTGAGGTGGTGACACCGAATCCAGTAGGAAGAGAGGCAAAACTGAGGGGACTTCTTCCCTACCCTGTCACACTGTCTGAATGTAAGATCCTGTCTCCTTCCTGGGTCTGTATAGCACCCCGTGCGTGCCGTGCCTGGTCCTGAGTCTGCGATGTCTTCCTTGGTCCTGCTAGAGGTCCTTGGAAGGCAGGTTCCCTGAGTTCCTCTGTCTGCCCTTGTCTGTTTGCCCTGGAATCCGTGAAGCTTAGACTGAGGTTTGTGAGTGCTGATATTAAATGATCAGGATAATTCTGATCTTGCAAAACATTCGGAGTTTTTTAATTATGAAAAATATATAGATGCAGAAAAGTAAACAGAATCATGTAACAGAGACCCACGTACCCCTCAGATCTGACATGTTAAGTGGTTTTGTTTTCTATCTGCTTTAGAAAAAAAATTCAAAGCAAAAATTTACAGATAACACTGAACCCCCCATCCATCCATTTCCCTCCCTCCCCAAAGGTAACCATCGTCTTGCAGTTGAAATTCGTCTCTATATTGCTTATACGTTTATGGTTTGATACTCGCAAACAATATATAGTATCAATTTCTACTTAAACTTTATATAAATGATATCATCTGCACATATATTTTTGTAACTTGCCCTTTTCACTCAGCCTCATGTGCTTGAGATTTATATATGTTGACACATTTGAATCTAGTTTGTTTTATTTCATCTACTAGAAAATATTTCTTTGCATGAACAGACTACACTTTACCACCACATTGTTGATGGACATTTAGCTTGTTTCCAATTTTTTGCAATTACTAATAAGACTATAATGAATATCCTTGATCCCATCGGCTTGTGTACATGTACAAGATTTTCCCTAGGATATGCGTCCAAAAGACAATTCCTGGATCATAGGGCATTTATATCTTAACTTTACTAGATATTGACAAACTGTTCTCCAAAGAGGCTGCACTAATTTATGTTCCCATCTCCAGTTTATGACAGTTCCTCTTTCCTTTTTGGTGCTCACTATTATAAGAATTTTATTTTTTTTTCCTAATCAAATGGGTATAAAAATGACCTTCCTTTGTTTTAATATGTGTTTTCTTTCTTACTAACATTTTTACATGCTTTAAAATGTATTATCAGCTCTTTGAATTTCCTCTTCTGTAGATTTTTTTTGGTTCATATTTTTTTCCAATTTCTCTCTCCTTTTTTTAACATGTTTGTAGGAAGATATTTTCAATATTCTGGGAAATCATCCCTTGTTGGCCATGTAATTATGATTTCCATGTTCCTGGACTCTGTTATTTCCACTGGACCCAATGATTCAAATGTGAGAGTAGCCATGGAAAGCCCTCCCGTTCAGTTATCTAGAGGCAGTCTGTATGGGATAATCACCGCAGATCTCTAAAGCAATGATATGGTAGAGTGGCTGGAGAGCTGGGTCTCAGAAGCCCTGGTTTTCTAGACTCAGTTTGACCCTTGATAATCTGAGAGTTTTCAGGCCACTTTTTTTTCATCTGTAAAATCATATTAATACCAGCCTCAAGGGCTTTTGTGAAAAGCAAATAAAATATGTAAAATCACCTTTGAAAATGCTCTACAAATGTTAGCCATTATTAGTCGCAACAACTCAAATACAAATTTGTTGTGTTAGTCTGTGCGGGCGGCCATAACTATGGACTGGGTGACTTAAACAATAGAAATTTATTTCCCTAGAGTTCTGGAGGCAGGAAGTCCACGATGAGGCTGTCAGCACAATCTTGTTCTAGTGAGAGCTCTCTTCCTGGTTTGCAGAAGGCTTCCTTCTGGACGTGTCCTCACACAGAGAAGAGAGCCAGCTCTGGTGTCTCATCTTCTTCTTACAAAGGCAGCACCCTTTGAATTAGGGCCCCACCATTATGACCTCATCTGACCTTTAACACCCCTACATAGGTCCTATCTCCTCCAAACACACTCACCTCGGGGGTTAGGGCTTCTCCATAAGAATGTTAAGGACTCAGTCCAGTCCATAGCAGTCATGGTACATTGATGGCCACTCATGTATTTCCAAATGGACCGAAGTGTCTTAATTTTTCGTCAGGACTAGATGGGAACACCATTAATTTTGTGACACAGGTATCTCTGGCTTGCTCTATTTGAAAGCATGACTGTTATCAAACCGAAGTTTGACCATTTCTGTGACAGTCATCCATATGGGACAAACCCTGACTGTCAGTCTCATTCCCATGCCTGATAGCTTAAAATTGATTGGGTAAGCAGCTGAGGAACATTATTCTTAATAGCCAAGATATGGAAGCAGCCCAAGTAGACACTTGTCAATTGAGGAATGAATAAAGAAGATGTGGTGTATGTGTACACACACACACACACACACACACACACACACACACACACAGAATGGAATATCATTCAGCCATTCAAAGTAATGCAATCTTGCCATTTGAAATAACGTGGATGGAGCTAGAGGGTATTGTGCTAAGGAAAGTAAGTCAGACAGAGAAAGGCAAATACCATATGATTTTACTCATAAGTGGAATTTAAGAAACAAAACAAATAAGCAAAGGGAAAAAATGAGGGAGAGAAAGAGAGAGTAAAAGCAAGAAACAGACTCTTAACTATAGAGAACAAACTGATGGTTACCAGAGGGGTGCTGGGTAGAGGATGAGGGAAATAGATGATGGGGAGTAAGGAGGGCACGTGTGATGAGCACTGGGTGTTATATGGAATTGTTGAATCACTATATTGTACACCTGAAACTAATATTACACTGTATGTTAACTAGCTGGAATTTAAATAAGAACTTTTAAAAAAAAGTGATCAGGTAAAGAGACTAGATCAGTACTAATAGAACTTTCTGTGATGTCAGGATGCCTGGGTGGCTCACTGGCTTCAGCATCTGCCTTCGGCCCAGGTCATGATCCCGGGGTCCTGAGGTTGAGCCCCGCAACAGGCTCTCTGCTCAGCCAGGAGTCCGCTTCTCCCTCTGCCCCTCCCCCCAACTTGTGCACGCATGTGCTCGCTCGCTCGCTCGCTCACAAAAAATAAATAAATAAAATCTTAAAGAAAAAAAGAACTTTCTGTGATGTTAGAAATGGTCTATAAAATCTATACTAACACAGTAGCCACTAGCCACATGTGGTTACTGGGTACTTCCCATGTGACTAGAATCACTGGAGAAGTGTATTTTTAATTGTATTGAATTTTAATTAAAAGCAGAATCAGACCTATAAATATGGAGAACAACCTGATGGTTGCCAGAGGGAAGAGGGGTAAAGGGATGGGCAAAAAGGGTGATGGGGAGAGGGAGGTACTAGCCTCCAGTTATGGGATGAATAAGTCACAGGAATAAAAGGCACAACACAGGGAATAGAGTCGATGTTATCGTGATAGTGTTGTGTGGTGACAGGTGGTAGTTATACTTGTGCTGAGAATAGCGTAACGTACAGAGGTGTGGAATCACTATGTTGTGATTACCCGAAATTCATGGAACACTGCATGTCAACTATACACAAATCAAAAAATTAAAAGTAAGTTAATGAATGAATTAATTACATGTGAAGAGCAGCACGTAGGGAGTGGCGACTGCCTTAGGCGGTGCGGACCTATGTCATGTGTGCTTCCCAGTCGTGAAGTGACTACTCCCGCCACTGACTTCTCCTCCCTTATCGCGAGCTCTGAGATCTCGCAGTCTGTGCAAGATGGTGCAAGATGATTAACAGGAATAGCTGGTGACCTAAAGGAGCAAGAACGGAAGTCTGGGGCTCACAGAATTCCAAACTAACGTATGGTGTCCCCAGGCTGAGGCTTAGATAGTCAGGAGCGGTCAGAAGTAAGGAAGGAACAAATTCAAAGGGCAACAGTCCTGCAGGAAGTGCAGCACTGACAAGGTCAAGCATTTGGAAAACATCAAATTTTTACCTTCCCCAACTTTCTTTTACTTTCAGGGAATCTGTGAAATAATCCTTAACGATAGAGGGTTTCCAGACTGATGATGGAGAGGTGTCCTTGCAACCACTCTGGACTAAAACTCGACACGCTTGAAATGAGAATAGGAAAAAAGCAGACACTGGTTTCTTCAAAAGGTTTCAGCTTTTAAAATGGCTTTCCCTGGGTCCTACACAGAAGGGGATCACAGAGTAGAGACGATTCAATCACCTGTTACCCCCGGTCCCTTCCACCTCGGGCTCCGTATTCTGCTCCCAGCTCTGGTTCATGGAAGGTATACAAATGCCAGTTCCCAGAGTGTCTGAAACCAAGAGCAATTTGTTCGAAGGAACAAGGTCCCCTAGGCTCCTTCATAAGCGAGAACAAGATCATAGATAGTTATGGAAGCCATGGTTCCAAATCATGAGTCAAAACGGAAGACAGTTGGGTCCAAATCTGCTCTAGAAAAACAGGCTTGAGAACACCAGCTTTTTGACACAGTGTTTAGAACCTTGAAAGCTACCTCTCGAAACACTGATGAACCTGAGCCCCACCCCCCCGCCTGCTGTCTCTTCTCCTTGGCCCCCCCGACACACACTGCCAAACTGTATTTACTGGGTTTGTGATTTGGCAAACTCCTTTGTGTGCCGGACAACACAGGCATTGGAATTATGAGAACTATCTATTGTGTTCAGATCAATAGGCCAAACCCACACTTATTTTTTAGCTCAAAAAAAGCTTTCCATTTGCTCCCCTAATAGCCTTGAACATCTGTGCCAATAACCAGCAAGCCAGGTCTAACTGTCCGGGAGCTTGAGCAGGGAGGTGGGACAGGAGCCATGGGTACACCTTCATATAATCCGCCAGAGTCTGCAAGGTTCGGAGGTCCCAGAGGTCCCTTCACCCTCCGAACTGTCCACTCCCTGATGAAGTCACCCAAGAGACTCCCTCCTGATTCCACAGACTCTTCTGAGGGCTGCCATGTGCCCTCCTCATCACTGTGGCTCTCCAAGGAGATGTCAGGATCCAGATCACTACAGGGACACAATCTGGGCCACCTCAGAGAGGAACAAACCCTGGAGGAATCCCGGTGACTTTTCCAAAGTCTTACTCTAACCCGATTATTCACTCACTGGGCCCCGATCTCTGTTTTTCCCCACCGTCTGCCCGAGACTAAGAATAACGAGCCAAGTTTGTAGAGGGACGTACACTTAACAGCACGCTTTGCTGAGAATGGATTCTAATGTTCTAATCCCCCCTCCCCCAGCCAGCCTCCACTTGGTCTTGGGAACATTACTTAACCTGCCTGAGCCTCATATCATGGGGATCATGATAGTAACAGATCTCGTATGGTTATTGGGATATTTGAGGGAGAAGTCTCCTTCCAGGGGCCTCTACGGGCACGCGCAGCCACTGCACCTGATTCCCTGCCCATATTAAAACTTCCACAAGGCGAGGTAGCACTGTTTCTCACCACCTCTTCTCTCACCTAGACTCAATAACAACAAAGCATGACAGATTTAACACTATCCATGGTGGCATTTGGCCATGTCTTGCACCTATAAATTTGAAAAAAGCAAAGCAAAGCAACAGCCCCCCTTGGGCCGCACCACGGAATGAGCAAAGAGCTCAGGGATGCGCGATTCTCTCAGCCCAGCCCAGTCTGTGGTTCTCCGCTCCCTGATCACATGACTAACTTGCATTTTAAACTCACCTGCACAACAGGGTGGGCCTCCAGAGGTCCAGCCTTGGGGGCCCCAAGGCCTCCTCGTGGCCAGCAATGACTCCTTAGCCTGTCCCTAAGATCCAAGCTGTCCCTGTGTTACCCACACATCCACATTCCCACAAGCACCTCCAGGCTTTGTCCCTGTGCCCTTGCTGACCCCATAGCAACAGGTGAAGGCAGCTGGGAGCAATGGAACTGTTTTTAATTCAGAAGGCTTGACACGTGTCCTCCCGGCCTCCTATCATGAGCTTTGGGAGTAACCAACCAATGACCCACTTGGTAATTCTTCCTGGAGATTCCTAAGACGGCGTGGGGCTTCCTAGTGAATATGCTAGAAATCCTGTCTGTGCTGAGCAGGTCCGAGTCCACCTACTGGTGAGAAACAGGAAGAGACCCTCAACGCAAGGCCAACTCTGTGCAGGAAACAGCCAAGAAAACCAACGCGGGGTCATCAGAAGAGAAAGAAAACCAGACAAAGAAAGATGCTTTTAAAAGGAGAGATGGTGTGTTTAGGGGTAGAATTTGTTTCAAATTATCATTGCACATGGAAGGTTCAGAAGGAATTCCTTTCCAGAGAGGCCTGAATTTAAACCTTCAGATTCAAACATTAGAAATCGGGGGTCTGGGCGGTGGGGGGGCTGTGGAGAAATGAAGTAGGACAAAATAATCATGGGTTGTAGAAAAGCTAATGTTACTGTCTCCTTATATTTTCTTTTTTATTGAAGAAAAATTGGGTACAACATTGTCTTTATGGAAAAGTCTGGCCCCCAGCAATGATTTACAGCCCAGTGCAAGGGACCTGGTGCCCCATGTGCC
Source organism: Ursus americanus (assembly GCF_024610735.1). Classification (NCBI taxonomy): domain Eukaryota; kingdom Metazoa; phylum Chordata; class Mammalia; order Carnivora; family Ursidae; genus Ursus; species Ursus americanus. The sequence continues at coordinate 42,414,652 of NC_142142.1, forward strand.
GTGTGTATTTACCCCAATCATTACACACCTATCACTCAGAGCCAGGCCCGTTCCCCGGAGCAGATCTGCAAGCAGGAGAGAGAGCTATTTTTCCCAACGCATATGTTGATATGCAGAAAGGAGGGCAGCGCTTCTCGCTCCTCGGTGCAAGCTGTCCTATTGAAGCCCTGTTTCCTGTCAATCTTCCTTTTTTTCTCCCCCATGAAGCTTTAATTTTTTGCCACAGCACTTTCTGCATTTTAGTTTCCTGCAAACCTCAGGAAATAGCCTGAAATTAATATCGTCAGATGCTTCTAAAAGTGCTGGCTTGGCGGCATTGCAGAACGCTTTTGGATGCCGTTTTTGGATTAAAATATACCAGTTATGCCCCTATTGTTTGCAAGAGAGGTCTGTGAATGGAATTGTGTCTGGGATGGGACTGCACGGAAATGTAGGTTTACAAAAGTGGGAATGGATACCCAACTTCTCAGAATGGGCAAAGCCGGCAGGTAAACAGATGGGGAGAGCCAGCCGAGAAAGGAACTCGCCTCTGGGGGTCAGAGTGCTTTCTCAGCACCCCGGCAGCGGGGAAACTGAGGCTGAGACACCTTACTGTCGTTTTCTATGTAGAATTTTTAAGCCTTGACTACGACCCCGCTGCTTTAGGGCCTCTAGATCTGGCTCTGGAGAGGAAGACAAAGTGTCACAAGAAATAAAAGGAGGAAGAGAGCTCATTCATTAGCCTATGTATTCTGGAACTAGCATGGAGCTGGGGGAGGGAGCACCCAAATCTTCACTTTTCTTATGCCTCGCAGGCCCTGAGGAGCCCAGGTCAGTGGAGAGGCAGGCAGTGGTGAGATCTAGCTCTGACCCTGGCTTGCCTTGGCCTTTAAACAGACCTCTGTTTCCCCACATTGTAGTTTCCCCGCCAGCGTACTGGGAAGAGGTGACAGGGTCTTCTCATTTCCTCGTGCCAGGGCATCACACCAATAAACTTATAACAACTACGCAAGCATGCTCTGGGTTCTTGAGAGGGAACGTGGGGCATGAATAGACGTTATTTTTATTATTGCTGGCTTCTGTATCTATGACTTTCAAAGACTGCTAGATGAGGTCATAGTCTTTCAACGTCTCCGAAAATCTATTTTGAAATCTTGGTAATATTGAAGAATACACAATCTTTTTACATCCTTTGTGTTTCATTCACCCTTTGGATCAGTCAGCTACAGCTTCTCCCTCTCCGGCACACAGTCTCCATCCAGTCAATCTGGGAGACCTATTGATTGCACAACCAACTCTTTGTTGTGTATCTCTATGCCCCTGGTTCAAGTCCTCACTACCTTCTTTCTCTCCAAGTGTAAAAGCCACATGATTGGCTTTCCTGCTCTGGGCCCTCACTTCTGCGGGCAGTCTCCATGTTACCTCCCACCATCTTCCTAATACGTTCCTCTAGGAGGGAAACAATGGGGCTCAATGGTCCTTCAGAGATCTTCTGAGAAAACCTGTATTTTATAAACAAGGATGTCGTTCCCAGAAAGGCTAAGTGAATCACCCTGAGTCACCTTGCTAACCAGGAGTCAGAGCTGGACTAAAAACAGCCAGACCATTGAATACCAGTTCTATCCTATGGCTTTTCATGCCCAGGGATAGAGCTGGACCAAAAGCAAAGCCCCCTAATACCAGGCCTGGACCATTTCTTATCAGCCTGCGGTGGTGCTGTATATCTTCTAGAATGAACTCAAGCCTCCAAGTGCCGGACTCTATGACTATAGAGGCTGAAAAACTGAGGTTCACTTTTTTCACATAAAAGGAAGTCAGGGAGCGCCTGTGTGGCTCAGTCAGTTAAGCATCTGATACTTGGTTTTGGCTCAGGTCATGATCTCTGGGTCATGAGATCAAGCCCCACATTGGGATCCACGCTGGGTATGGAGCCTGCTTAGGATTCTCTCTCTCCCTCCCCCTCTGCCCCTCCCCCCTGCACATGTGTGCGCTCTCTATCTCCAGAATAAATAAATCAATCTAAGAAAGAAAGAAAGAAAGAAAGAAAAGAAAGAAAGAAAGAAAGAAAGAAAGAAAGAAAGAAAGAAAGAAAGAGAGGAAGAAAGGAAGGAAGGAAGAAAAGGAAGTCAGGACATAGGCATCTCACCACTGCTGCTGCTGTTCCAGGAAGTCAGAGAACTTCGGTTCTTTCATATTCCTTTCTTCCCCCAAGCATGGGTCTTTGCTTCATGGTTAAAAGATGTCTGTTCCGCCTCCAGGCCTCAAGTCCACATTCTAGACAGGAAGAAGGAGAGACAAGCAAAGGGCAAAAGGCATGGGCCAGATGAGTCCCATTTGATCGGTCATACATGGCTCTCCCAGGAGCCTCTTCTAGTGGGCTTCTATTGACCTGTTGTAGGGGAGACTTAGGTCACGTGATGCTCCTCTGGCTGTAAGGGAGCTGAGCAGGTTCGTAGTTTTAAGTGGGTACAATGCCACTCTGAAAAAAATTGGGGTTCTGTTAGTAAAGGTATGAGGATAATGAATACTCAACAGGTACCTGGCCATCTCAGCCCCAAATACCTTATTGCTATTGTTCAGATATTCTCTGGTTCCACCCTGACCGGCTTCTCTGCTCCCACTTCTTCCTGGCCCTCACCGCCCGCTCCGCAGCCCAGCCCAGCCCAGCCCAGAGCTTCCTTGTCCTCCCAGGCAGGTGCTGTCTTTCCCACTGTGTTGCGACCACTTCTTTAAGTTCACCTCTTCTTTAAAACCCAGCTGAGATACCGCTCATTCTAATGCTCATTCTAACACTCGCAAAAGCAGTCAAAATTAACCTCCAACTTTTCTATTCTTTCATCACATATTGCATTTATCTCTATTTAAGCACTAATCACATCCCACTTGGAATTATCACTCGCCGTGATATACCTGCCTCATTCAGCGGGAGGTAAGCTTCAGAAGAGCCAGGATCATACCTTGTTTATCTCCAGCACAAAGTCTAAAACGCTCTGTGTCCGATAGTAAACGCCTCAGTGTTTATAACTGAAATGTTTTTTTTTTCTTTTTCCATTTTGCTTGCATGGCTAATGATAGGTGAAGATGAACATCTCATGAAACTGTGTGAGCAAAAAGGTTGTGACCGCTCATCCCCCTGGAATAATCTCGTGCTTGGAGGCCGAAGGGTGAATTCTGGAATTCTCTCCCAGCCTGTGGACTCCATGATCCTGTCGACACCCAAAGGATCGGGACTCCACAATTCAGGGACTCGTGGCTTATTCTGCACCTTTCGAGCTCTAAGCTCACGAGCGTGACCCGGACCACAGTTCCTTTGCCCTTTGGATTTGATCTGAGCCTCTTGAAGCTCTGCCAGGTTGCTCTGCACTGACCTGTTTTCGTGTTCAGGCTGAATTTTTATTACGCTGAAGTGATGGCTATTCTCTGCATGCCCTTACCACCATCACACTGCCAGAATTCCTTCTCGGACCTTCTTCACTCTGCTCTGTGCATTCATTTCCAGCTTCCTTTTCATTCTGATGTCCACGTGGATTCAGCCATCAAGAGTCACCAGAAAGAGCTGGGAGGGAGAGAAGGGGCAGTGTTTTATTCCACTGCCTCCTTTCGCTTCAGGGCTAGGTCCTGGTATGGGGGGCAGCCTGTCCCTCTAGGACTAGAGCTCCTGCCAAGCATTACCCCCCCCACCATACTTCAGTTCTCAGAGGCTCCAGGGACACTGGTCCAACCACTCCCTGCTTCAGGGCCAGGGCAGTAATGGCTGAACCACTGTTCCTTGTCCCTAAGTGCCCCAATACCTAAGTGTCCCTAAGTCCCTAAGTGCTCCAATTGGCTCCCTTCACCCTGCCCACGCCTCTATACGTAGTCTAGGAAATTTCCTTCAGATACCCAACTAAGGTATTTTGGATACAGACTGGCATGACTGCCTAGGCCCTCGCTCCCTGATCTGCAGTAAACTTCTTCAGCATAATAACTAATCTGAATTTTGAACTGGCTCCACAAACACGCTTTTAATGATAGTCTCTGGAGAAGCCCTGGGTAGTGTTTTCCTTGCCTTCTCCAAAGACCGAGGGAGTCTGCACCAAAAACTCAAATCTGGTGTATATTTCTATAACTTGCACATTCAAGAATTAACCCCCTTCTCTGATACAAAAAAAGATGACACCTGTCCTGGGGCGGGGAGCCCGGGATATGTGCCCGACGGATATTCAAGTCTCTGGTTGATTGAATCTAAAAGCCAATAAATTAAAGAATGCTTTCCCTAGGACTTCATCCCTCTCCAGAATCAAGGGGTTTGAATGTGGAGAGCTGATCTAATAAACATCAGATGGTCACTCTTTGAACTCAGGACAAACCCTTTTCTGCTTTCTTTGTGTGCTCCCGGGTGGGCTGAGAGAATGGAAGCCCCCAGATTCTCCCCGAGAGGGGCACCCAAGAAACTCAACCTCAGACATGTAGAGGGAAGAGATGGCCTTTTTCTCTTGTCTCTCTTCTCTCTTTCATTTTGCAGAACAGGGGCAGTGGTAGAAAGAATACCACTAAAGGACTTGTTCATTTTTGCGCATAGAAAGTGATGCACCAACCTGAGCTTGACAGTGATTAGTTCAAGGTGAAGTCGTCTTGCTCCCTGAGGCCTGCGGATCATTGCTTCCCTGTGCATTTCAAGAGTTAATTGTTGGTTCTGTTTTCATTTCTTACATTTGGGCCAGATTTAAAAACCTGGAGGCTCAGTGTGGCTCGTATTTTCCCTGAGCCCTCACCTTTTCCCTTGTGCCCCCTTGCCCTGACCAGGACGACAATTACCGCTTCACCAGAAGCCTGGATCAGATAGGAATGAAAGAAACAAGTTTTCCTTTGGAAAGCAGAGAACAAAAGGAAATGAACACTTCCATTTCTGTTTCCTTGAGGCATATAAAGCAGACTATCTTTGGAATCTAAGAGATACATTGTTAAATCCAAAGAAGATATAATTGCAGAATAATATATATCATGGGGGGGGCTTCGTTTACGCATATGTATATGGAGTGCTTGTTCTTAGATGTGTATATAAACACATAACAAAAGACTAGAAGGGTCCACACGAAACTGCTAATAGTGGTTACCTCTGCGAGTAGGTTTGGAGCGAAGATTGGTGAAAGAAAGTATTCTCATTTTACTCTGTATGCTGTAATATCTGATTTTTGTTTAATGAGATTGTCTTTTTTAGCTTTTGCTTACATAAGTAATAGATGACTTCAATCACAGGTAGTGCATTCTTTAAAAAAAAAAAAATTTAGGCCTTTCCTTTCCCTTAAGTTCTACAAGGAAGAACCAAATCAATCTTTTTAAGTTAAAAAAATTGAGATTTCTTCACTTGAAATACATTCTCTATCATGTTGGGGTGTCATTGTGCTTCCTGATGATGATTTAAAATAGATAGTAATGAATCATCTTCCACAGCAAGTTTGACTCAGTCAAGTAAAAATGATTCAAAGGAAATCAAAATTAGGAATTAATCTCATTCTCTATTACAATTATGCTTCTCCTATCGAGTTTTCTGGCTCGTGATGTGGGAGATGGAACATGAAGTGGAAAATAGGGGGCAGTGGGTATCAGTGTCTCTAACTCAACCGGAACTCAGGTCAGAGGTGAACCCTGAGCCTTCCTGCTCCCGCTGAGGCCTTTGCGAAACTCCCCTGCCCATCCTGCCCACAACAGACGCTCCCTTCTCAAAGCATCTGTGTCGATGGATCACTGTCAGCTTATCTCAAAAGCTCATGCTATTGTCCTTTATGTCTCACTGGACTGGCACAGACTCCTCGAGGACAGAATGCAAATCTTCTTCGTCTCTATGCTACCAGCGCCCGCATCTGATGCCTGACACAGGTAGGTGCTCAGTAAATGTGCCACGTGAATATTTGAATGAAACAATGTGTCTGATTGGTGTCTTCACCTGCATTGGAAGGTACTTGAGGACAGAGACGTGTGTCTTCAATCTTCCGCGTTCTTTATAGTGTCCTAAGAAAGGTAAGCATTAGACAGATAGCTGTTGATCAATCTCTCCTGGTTTTTATTTTATTTTATTTTATTTTATTTTATTTTATTTTATTTTAAGATTTTATTTATTTATTTTCAGAGAGAGAGAGAGTGGAAGCAGGGGCAGGAGCAGAGGGGGTGATTGAAGGAGGGGAAAGAATCTCAAGCCGACTCTGCACTGAGTGCAGAGCCTGATGTGGGGCTTGATCTCATGACCCTGAGATCACAACCTGAGCCGAAACCAACAGTCAGAGGCTTGACTGACTGAGCCACCCAGGTGCCCCAATCTCTCCTATTTTACAGGTTGATGAAAACTATTCACAGAGATTTATATTTTGATTTTTTTTTTCTGCCAACCTATTGACAAGCAAGTGAAAAAGATGTATTCTTTCCCTCATCGGAGATAATTCAAAGGAGGGAGAGAAAAGTGGGAAATGTTGACAAAAGAGAAGAATGGAAATTCACCTCCTGACCTTTTCAGGCTACTGTCTCAGGACTTATCTGTGCCCCTCAAGAGCCCGGTGTTTTCTTACGGTGTACTTACTTTTCCCTCTCCGTCAGGAAGCACGCCAGAGCTCAGCAGAGAGCCCGTTGCTGAGTGATCTCTGAATTTCAGGTAGTTAAAGTAGAAAGTGGCACTTCATAATTATATAGTAATGGCATAATTATCTGAAGGTGCCTTATAATTACATCCCTCCTCCCCAAGCTCCTCGAGCTGCTTCAGCTGGGATCCATGTTTCCTGTCCCCTTCCTGTCCTGTGTCAATGCAATGCCACTGGGCCAATAGTAAGCATTTGGCAGGGATGGTTGTATCTTAATAAAGGAGGAACCCTCCAGTGGATTCTCTCAAAAACTCAGAACTCATGGGCTATCACGGCTCCTATGTGGAAAATTCCATTTCAAGTCATTCTGCACATAGTGCCAGATAAATGAGATGGGAGGTTGGGAGATCATTGTGAAGCCATTAAATCTAGATGCTTCTTCAGTATTATCTCAAAGGGACTCTGTGACCTCAGTACACCACCCTGAAGGTCTCCCCCAGACCGCCATATGCAATTTGTCCTTATTTGTAATTTCCAATCCCATGACAACCAGATTTCCTATTGGTTTAGCTTTGGAAGAAAAGAAAAACATCACCACCACTCTCCACCAAAGAAAAATATCTGCATTTTGCCCTCATGTTGTGGTGGAATATAGCTCCAAACTGACAACCTCTGAGCAAAGAACACACCCAAATATAAGGGCAGAGAGTGAAAACAATCCGCTCAGGTGGGAATAGCAAGGGAACTTTCTGTCAATAGCATACATCACCTGCTTTGAAAAATGGCTGTCTGAGTGAACACCATGTCTCAAGAAAGGAAGGGCCAAGGGAGTCATTAATGAAAGCAAGAAACTCAGTTTTACATCTCATTCAAAAGATGGATTCACTGTAGTCCTCTCGATCCAGGTGGGTGAGCTAGTTTAGTGTGGAATTGGTCTGCCCTCGCTGAAAACTCCGGTTAGGCAATGAATTATTCCAAGTAAATTAAGGGTATCGATCCCCTCCCCTTTCTGACACTTTGCAGATATTGCTATCAAATCATGTTCCATGCAAGTGTCAGTTTTTGCCACAGACATCTGAAGAGGGGAGCAAATAATCTCTCGAGTTTCTCAGAGCCTAATAAGTACTCCTGGGGTATGATAAAACTGGAGGGGACCAGACAATGAGATTCCTGCTACGATGAGCCTGGCTGCTTAATGTGGAAGGCTATCACACTCGGTTGGTAAGAACAAGGTCATGGGTGTACTCCCAGACTTCTCAGGGAGTATCAGGTCCTGGGCATGGGTTGCATCTGAACTCTGGCCCATCTTCATGCAAATGCAAGTGAACCATAGAGAAGATCAGGCAAAGGACTGTGGAGAGAAACTGCGACTCTGTCACAATTCTGCGAGAACAATCAGACCCCAGAGCCTCTGAGTTGGACGTAGCCTGAAACTTTTATAAACTGTAAGAGGCCGACACTTTCAAGGTGAAGGCACGCATCATTTCATTAGGGGCCTCAAACTGGGGCTTGCTTCTTTGATGTTAATTTTTCTTCCCCATCATAATGACCAGACTCATCCTTTTCTGAATGATAAATTCTTAATCCAAAAAAGAAAAAAAAAAAGATATTTCTCTGTCTTATCTAGTTGAGCTGTCTTTTTTGGCCAAGAACGACCATACAAAGGCTGTGGAATGTATTTCAAGGATGAATTGTCTAAAGATGAATGGTCTGGCTCAGATATCTAACAAATGTATACTATAAAGTATTATTTTCATCCACATTAAAGTCCCTTATCGTGTTCTGAAATACTTACGGATGAAAGGATGTGATGTCTGAATTTGCTTCAAAATAATCCAGTGAGATGGGAGGAAGGGAGGAGAGATGAAACAGAATTGGCCATGGCTTGATCATTGTTGAGGCTGGGTGATGGTCCATGGGAATTCTAATACCAGTGGTTCTCAAACATTAGCAGGCATCTGAATGATCAGAAGGCTTGTTAAAACACAGATAGCTGGGCCCCCACCCAGGCATTCTGATTCCAGGGGTCTGGAGTGGGGCTGAAGGATTTGCCTTTCTAACAGGTTCTCAAGGGCTGCTGATGTTCTGGCTCAGGAGCCCCACACCGAGAACCGCTGTATGATCCTATACTCTCTATTTCTATACAATTAAAAAAAAATCAAGGGGGACTGAGCTGGGCTGGCACAACAAAGCAAGCTGGAGAAGGAGTTTCTACCTCTTCCTGTTCCCACTCTCAGACAGACAACAGCCAAAAAAAGACGGACAAGAGACACAGACAACAGAAAAAAACACTGAACAATCAACTCAATTCAAACTGGACTGAGTCTGGGGAAATTAATGTTGGCTTTCCTCATGGGCTTTGAACCTGTGTCCATATTATTGTCATGGAACGTGCTAGCTTCTCCACTGATTTGGGGCCGTGCAATTAAGCAATCTGAATAACCAGGATTTCTAGCTGTTCTTTTAATACAGGAGCTAGAGCTGGACTGTGTTTTATACACAAAGATGGGACCACTTCCCATATTGGCCTTGAGACTTGGGGTCAACATGTGTGCTCAGAAATCTTTCCCTCCAGATTTTCAGATGTGCCAAGTTCCAGATGATGGATATGGAATTTCCTGGATCTCATTTGCGGCTGAAAGCATCAGATGATGAAGGAAGAAAATCTCAAGCTTGACACTGGATAGTCCTAGGAAGGACACCAGGACTTTTTCGGCCTAACTTTATTGTGTTTAGACTCCATTTAGCAAACAATGACTACATGCCAAGCATTGAGCAATACACTCTGCAAAAATAAATTCCCCAAAATGGTCCTTGACCTTGAAGATCTCACATAGAGCGTAGAAGGTAGACATGTAAAAAAGTAATTATAAATGTTAATAGTTATATAATAAGAGCTCAGAAATGCTGTGGAAACAGAAAAAGAAGCTGCTCATTTTTGACTGAGAGGAGGAGGAGGGAAGGAAACTTCTCATGGGATGAGAGTCCAACTGGTTCTCGAGCAATGGGCACCTGTTTATTAGGCAAAGGGGCGAGTGAAGAAGGAAAGGCATGCCAGGAGAGGGAATGGCATGAGAAAGAGATGGGAAAAGGTGTGTGTGTGTGTGTTTAAGTGTTTGAACATACATAAACTTATATAACTTTATAAAGATGGATGTGCAACTTTTATATCTATCTATAGATAGTTTTTTTTTATTTGGACAGAAGGAAGGAAGAAAAGAAGGGAGGGAGGAGGCAGAGAGAAACCCAGGAAGGAAGGGAAAGTGCCATACGCAATAAGCAAACAAGAGAAAGGAAAGTTAGTCACCTGTGCAGGAAGCTGGACGAGGCTTCTAGGGAGGTGCACCTGTTCCCCGGGCTGCCGGGAAGGTTTACTAAATTCTAACATCGGCCCAGGGGTGTGTGTGCATGTTTATGTAGGGAGGGGCCGTGAAAAAGAATAATGGGGGAAAAGAATAAAAAGCAGCATAATTTCTAAGATGTTGAATACCACAAATGAGTCATCAAGTGGAATTTCACTTTGTCTTTCCATATTTCCACAATTAGCCTATTCATGTACACAAAAAGAGCACATGGCACATTCCGAAATGACACAAGACTTGTTCCAAGCACTGAAGAGGGATGCCAAGACTCGTCTTCCCTGCCATCCCTGGGGCGTGGACAGAGGTCCTGGCCTCGGCACTCAGGCGGTGACGAGACAAGGCATGGGGGCCCCACCACCTCCTTTCATATCTTTTCTTCCCTGTAAATTATACTCTCTAGGCCTTTGCTAGGAGAGATAATGCTGCTCCCATGTGAATCGAATACCCAGTGCCCTGCATGCATGAATGTGTCAAGGCTAACCAGGTCTATTGTTCTTAAACAGTGCTGCCGGAGAATTGTCTCCTTGTGCAGAATGATGCTGAAGAGATAAAAATATCTTTCATTTCTATAGTGCTATGCATCTTAAAGTGTGTTCCACATTTTGCAAACTATATATAGGCTCAATTCATTACCCATCCCCATAAAATACAGCCAGAGCAGTGGCAGGCACATGCCAGATGTTTGACAATGGTTTAATAACACAGTGAAGAAGTTAAATTGGATTCAGAAAACAGGAAATAGGATGTGGGGCACTAGGTAAAACTTTCCCATTCATTCAACATTATGTGTTGAGTGCCTACCACCTACCAGGCCAAGAGCTGGTGCACGGGTCATGACCTGGGGAGGCCCTGATCCTACCCTCATGGGGTTGCCGAGATATCAAGAAAGATTCATAAGTGGCCCCATTTTCCAGTCGGATCTGTATTAAGACTGAGTTAAAAATACAAAGTGTCATGGTCCTTAATGCCTTTCAAGGGAAGTCTTTACAACTAGCCACCGTGACCTCAGCATTCCCTTACTTTAATAAAAGGCATGCATCCAGTGCAATTATAGGATGTACATTGAAGAAAATCTGGTCTGGAACCCAGAATCCAGGCTGGATGTTGGAAAACAGAATGGTTCTGGGAAAAACACGGAGAGTAGGGAAAGCACCAGTGGAGCAAGTTGCAGAAAGACTGAGGACAGTCAGAGCAGGAGGAGCATGGAACAGTGTAGGAGAAAGCTGGAACCAACGAGAGCAGAGGTATCTATGTGGATTCCAGGCCCACTGCTGTTTTCTCGTGGGTAGGGATCAGCCACTCCCAATCATGTGTGTTGACACTGGGACCACCATGCAAGCGCCTCCAGATCTCTCCAGTCTGAGAGGGGTAGCCTCAGGAGAATAGGCAACAGTTTCAGGCCTGGGAGGAATCCTGGAAAGTCACTTTCTCAAACCGGTCATTTTCATAGATGAAGAAAGAAATGTCCAGATTCATGAAATAGCTACAAAAATTCAGTGTGTCCAGGCCAGGCAGAGCCCAGTCTGTAGACTCGCCATGATCCCCTCCCTCAGGCTTGATATCAGGTAAATCAGGGGAGTCAGAATCATCCTGCCCTTTGGGGGATGCTTCCAAAAGCTGAAGACCTGGTCCTTTGGGCCCTTTGGCACTCCCATGGAAAGACTGACCACAGGGATCAGGACTTATAATCCACCTCCACAGATGTGATAAAGAAATGTGGCTCAGAAAATGAAAAAGAAATCGGCTAGAAGATTGTGACTGTCCAGGTCAGACAGGCTGCCACCCAAGGGAGGAGCCCTGAAGACCGTTTGGTCTCTGGAAGTATATGCGGCTTTGAGCTCTTATTAACTTACCGAGGACGTAGAGTCGGATTACCCTAAACTCCCAGGAGAGGCCCGTTCAAGATGTGTTTAAATCCCTGGACAAGAAGGTATTAGCCAGCACTGGCAGGATATATGAAAAACAAAAGGAAATGTGGTTTATAATGTATCTGTGCAACAAATATTGTGAAGAGGCATTGAACAGGAAATTCTCCACTCACGATGACTGCCGATCTCATCAAACAGCCTCTCCCTCTTCCTCTCTTTATTCAGGGTAACGGCACCTCGGCACCTCGGGCACACAGGAGACAGAGAGAGGGCGCCCGGCCACCAGGAGCAGTGCGGGAGAGCAAGGAGGGCAGGGCAATACAAATACAGGACTGAAAGTTGGGGCTCTGGGCAGCATCTCAATCCGTGTCAGCTTCCTGTGGGGCGTCAGGCAAGTGAGCCTAGGCAAACCCATCTAGAAAGGATCCAGCGCGACAGATGACCTCCAGGGCAATTTCTGTGTTATTAAAAAGCCAATGAGATGTTTCATCCATTTTTTCCCACGTCTCCACCTGTGTTTACTTCTGCCCAACTAGAAGACAAACTTCTTCCCAACTAGAAGACTTTCGTGGATTCATTCCACACGCGTCTTTCTAAAGTATCCCACACGGGCCTTTGCCCAAATGCAGGAAATAATAAATATTACAGACATCGAATGAACAGCCAAGGGAAAGGTCACTGGAAAGTAGTCTAGGCTCTGCATGGTCTGTAATGAACTTGGGCCACTCAGGGCACTGAGCTGCAGCACCCCCCACACTGCGGCATCGGGACCCCTCTTGCCTCGCTGTCTTTGTCTCAGACCTCAGAAAACTCTGGGGGGCATGCTTGCTGCCAGGAGAGACCCGCTTGGAAGCAGTCCTGCGGAGACTTGGCCCCTTCCGAAGCTTCTTGGCCGGCGAGCCGCAGAATCTACAGCCAGCCCTCATTCTCTGCGGGCTCCGGCCCCCGCGTAGCTCTCTCCGGCCAGAGCCGGGTGGTTCAAAGGACACAGGACTGGGCACTGAAGGCCTGGGAGAGGGGGGTGGGGGCTGATGAACTCTGCCTCCTGGGCTCCGGTCCAGGAGAAGAAACGCTGGAGAGGATGCCACCTGCTGGTGAGGGACCATGGCTCGCGCGGTGGGCGCATCAGAGACCTGAAGCCAGGATGTGCAGAGAACCAGAATTCGGGCAGTTTTCCAAATGCTTGGTTTTCTGCTGTCTCTTTAGGGCTGTCACCTCCACGGGGCCATGCCCCCAGCCCCAGCGCCTTGAGTCCCGCGTTAGGGACGCGCAGGCTCTCACTGGGGGGGGGGGGGGCGGTCTTCCTTCTCCCCTCCCCTCCTTTCCCCTCCCCTCCCTATCTTTCCCCTCCCCTCCCTTCGCCTAGCCTCGCCTCCCCTCCGCTCGCCTCGCCGAGCGCTCCGAGGTCTAAGAGTCTCCACTCTTCTCCATCAGGTGGAGCCGTCAGCGCCTCCCGCCCCCCGCCTCGCCCGCGAACTGCGCGCAGGCACCTTGCAGCGCCAGGAGGTTAACCGAGCCCCCGGAGGAGGTGAGGCCAAGGAGCGGCCGGGCGGAGATGGCCGGGCCGCCGTCGGGGCTGGCGCCAGAGCCCGGCCGGCTGTGGGTCCTGCAGGTACCGCTGTCGTTCTCGCCGCCCCACGTGGTGGCTGCCGAAGATTGCCGTGGTTTTTCCGGCACTCAGGCTTGAAATGCCTCCCGGTCCTTTTAGAGGCAGGCAGCTCACCACTTAATCCAAGCTTTTTTTTCCTTTCTGCCGGAGACCGGAGGCTGCGGGGAGGGGGCGGAAGGGGGTTGGGGGGTGGGGGAGTATCTGAGAAGGGAACAGGCCCAGCTGGCTGGGGGGGGGGGGGATCAGAACCAGCCTGAGGGTCATGAGGCCAATCTCAGGGACCAGTGGGAGAGCGAAAAAAGGTCCTTCCGACCTCGGATTCCCACCATCCCTCTCCTGTCCACGACCGAGTGTGTGTGTGGTGCGCACACGCCTGGACGTGGGCCTATTTCCGTGTATTGCACAGTTCACTAGCTTCATGACTCTGGTTTTGTAATATTTCCCTGGGGGCTGAATTAAGCGAATCTGGGCCCCAGGCCACTTAGGAGCTAGCAGTCAAAATGAAACAGCAGCTTAAAGGATAAACGTCAGTTAAAACATCCAGTATTGCTTTGTGAGGTACAGTCCACATTCTAATATTACTGGTCTTATTCACTGCAGGGCTTGCCTTAGGAATGGTGCCCAGACCTTAAATTTCTCTCCTCACCCAGTAGGTTTAATGGAGAGCTCCTACTAAAGTTAAAGCACTCTACATGCCATGTTCTCACTCTTGACATGTTGTATGGCATAGGTTACTTAGAATTACCATTCACCTTGCCCATGTGTTTCTGGTTTGCCTCTTCTGTTTCACTGTCTTCTCTGTCATTGAGTCAGAAGGGGTTAAGGGTGTGCCGACACTTTGTTTCTGGACCTTGTTTGCTAATTTAGCTGATGGGGTGCCTCTTTTGCAAGTCCTCTTGGTTTCTATTGCTCAGTATTCCCCCCCCCAAAGCTTCCTTACAAATTTCCATTTGTTCTGTTTAACAGCCTCTAAGGGATGCAGTTAAATAAACTATTAAGTTAAGAATAGAAAAGTCAACAAAGCAGACACCTACTAATTTGTAGAACTTTGATGTCAACTACCAGATGTAAGTAAGCTCCTATCAGCACACATTTTTCTCATGGGGCCCTGCTTCTCTTTTCTTGTTGATCAATACCAAGGAATACATTTTTAAAGTTAACATCCACATGGAAACTTGGAGTTGGAATGTGCCTTGAAGTCAGTAAAATCCCCCAAGTACGTAATACTGATGGAAAGAAGCCTAAGAGTTTCCCAAAAGACGTCCCCAAGGTCCAGCGACTGAGGAAAGCAATAACTGATTTTATAGTGAAAGGCACACATCAAGAGAACATCTTTCAGCTTTGTCCCCTTACTCTTTAGCCCCCCCCCTTCTTCTGTATAATACTGCATATTATAAGCACTTGTAACTATCCTTATAATTTGTATCTTACATGTATACTCTGCTTCCGCACTAAACTGTGAGTTCCAGAAGGCATGATCGGTGCCTGGGATTTTAGCTCCCCCAGTGCCTGCTTATCCAGGTATATCTAAATGTCCATCAAGGAAACAGACCTAGATAAATTGTTTGTTATCTTGGAGGAAAACTGAGTTTGATTTGAGTGTGGGCTTCACAACAGGTAAAAGACCTGAAGGTTCTTCCCAGGCAGTTGCCTATGACCTTGGCCTCTCCTTCGCAATAGGAATCACAGCACCTCTTGGAGAAAAAGACACTCTAAGAGTGATGGAGTGCTTATTAAAGGAGAGGCTGCAAACGCAAAGACAGGTTACTCCCCTCTCCTTGTTAGGAAATGCACAGACCAGGATGGTAATCATAATAAATGGGCATGTGTCACAAACCTGCTTGATTTCCCTCTAGTTCCTTCATTTTGTTTTGGAGGACTAGCGCAAAGCAAACTAAGGTCTAAACGTTCGGGTTTTTATTACCTACCTCCCTCTTCTAGGAAAGTCTCCAAAAAATGTAAAACGTGCTTCTCTCTTCCCCAACTCCGAGACTCCCGCTGCACACATTGGCCAAGTCCTTCCCGGGGAAAGATGCATCCCCCCCCCTCCCCCGCCCCGCGGCTTCCCTTTCAGCCAGTTCCCAATCCCCCGTGCAAAGGCAGGGCACGCATATTTTAATGCGTGTGCATGCATCTAGTCCCCCTCAACTTCACTGCCTTTGAACCACATTATGTGGCGGGGACAAAAAGTCACAGTCTGCTCCCCGTTCGAGATGCCTTTTGGTCAATAATGGTGACAAAAGCTGCATTTCCCCCTCTTTAGGGGGAAAAAGGGAGACGGGAAGAGAAAACAGAGCCTCCCCCCCCCCCGCCCTCTGCTTTGCCTAGATCTCCTTTTTCCAAGTGTTTCCTCTTTAATTATGACCTGTTTCCCCTCCCTCTCCCCCCCGCCCCAGCTTCAGTGAAAGGAGCCCTTCTGTCACTCGTCACTGGCTCCCGCGCCCGCCCGCTCGCGAGCTCGCTGTGGGAGGAGCCCGCCGGAGGAAGCCAAGCCGTGCGCCGGGGCCGCCGAGAGCCACAGAATGGATCTGCTCCGAGCGGGGACGCCACTGACGAGCCCGGCTTCCCGCGGCGGCTAGGCGCCGGCCCCTGGCCTCGGCAGGCTGCGGAGACCCGGAGGCCCCTGCAGAGCGGGGCCGCGCCGAGGGACGGACGCGCGGACAGACCGATGGTTGGCGCGAACCCGGGAGCAGCGCGGCGGAGGCTGAGCGCGGCGAGCCGCCCGGGAGGAGAAACTAACTGCCGACCCAAGTTGCCCCGCCGGCTCTCCCTGGCTGCGCTGAGGAATGAAACCTTTCCAGCTCGATCTGCTCTTCGTGTGCTTCTTCCTTTTCAGTCAAGGTAGGACCCCCCGCGCGGGCGGCGGCCGGAGTTGCGAAGAAAGTCGGCTGGGTTGGCGGGGCGCGGGGGGCTGAGGGCAGGGACGCGGGCAGGCTTCGCGAACTCGACCCGATCGATGCGTCCGAGAGGCGCTGGCGTGGCTTCGGTGCCTTCGCCAATGCCACAAAATGGTACTGTTTATTTTCCTTTGGAAGGAAGGGGTGTGGGAGGGGTGACTTTCTCCTCTCACTTGTCAACATCCAGCTCAAACTCTCCGATGCAAATGAGTTCTTTATGCTCCCGGGATGTTAATGAGGCAGTATCTGTGTGGCTCTGCCGCTCTGAACTTCTGGGCGCCTCCTCTCCTCCACGCTCAGGTTGGGAGAAGGAGTGGGTCGCGAAGGAGAGCTTTGTTGAGGTGAATATTTCAGCTTCAATAAGGTCTGACTTGCAGGAGTGGATTCAGAAGCCAGCGTGTGCGGTTGCACGGTTGCACAGGGGCCGCAATGACCGATTGCACCGCGGGGCTAATTTGCGGTGGTTGGGGAAAAGCTTGTCAAGAGTTTCATTGAATGTAATCGAGTTCTCTGAATAAGGCTGAATTGTGAATCCTACACAGCCCCGGATTCAGGGTCTAAAGTGAAATGTCGCCCCTGGTGCTGATTGTTTACTTTGTGCAGCCTAGCAGGGGCACAGAGGCTGGTGGACTTTTCTGGGAAGAACTTTGCTACCTCTGGGCTGGCTCCCGGCCAAGGGGAGCCCCAGAGGGGCTGGCATGGGGGAGGGGGGGGAGATGTGGAGAGGGAGATCTGGGGAGGGAGGGTGATTGCCTACTTAGCCAAAGGCATCAAAAGTCACCTGTGGAATTGAGTTCGAAGGGGAGAATAAATCAGCTCCTTCCCACTCTTCTGGAATGCCAGTGCTGCCTCTGCCATCTGAGGCAGCATTTGTGGCAGCCAGCACAGCTCTGAGAGGGACAGGACTCTCAGAAAAATCCACAACAGAGCATGTCCATCTGTTGATTAAATGAAGGGTAAAAGTTTTCAAGAAAGCAGAGCACCGCCATGGGTGGCTGGCTTTGCAAGCAAACAGCATGTCTCCTTTTCTTTCCCTGTCAGGAAGAAGCCAAACGCAAGTAGAAACCCACACCTCTTTCCTCTCCTTTTCCATTGGTACTTATGGTCACTGCAGATTGCCCCTTTATCAAACTTTGCTCATGGCCATCCTGATTAAACCCGAGGGCCCTTTCCCCCGTAACAGTGTGTACATGCCCACGCCTGTATGTGATTATAATGTGTACACACACGCACACACTCATGTATTCAGATGGTAGTGTGCATCTCACCAGGGCTCCCTACAGCAGCAGGAAGATAAATTGCCTTCCCTAGAGTTTTCAGGCTGAATGAATAAGAACTATGTCAGGACGCTGGTACAGAAACAGTTTGGGGCATATTACCATTTTGTGAGATTACCTCCTTCTTGGATGCCTGTGTGCTTGCTTATGGACACACACACACACACGCGCGCGCACATGCACACACACACATACACTCTCACACTCCCATTCTCCTTTACCTCTTCCCAATTTACTCAGGAAGTTGCCTGTAGAATCCTTAAAAGGAGGAGCCCACCATTCCCCCCTCGCAAATGTTCATGGGACCCGCGCACGTTTCAATCCATCGGTGTGTTGTTGGAAAGCTTGAGCTGTGATTCTGCTGTAGGTTGGCATAAGAAGCCTTTGGTGTCTGAGTGCCTCTTTGGCTGTCTGAATCATCACAGTGCACATCTGCTTTGCTTATCCCTTTCTCAGTACCGGAGCTGTTTCTTCGCTGTCTCATATGAATCTTTAAATATTTACCTATGGAGGTTAAACGCTCCGTTTCATCTACACTTAGCCCTTAGAGCACTAGGGAGAAACCACAGCATCCTGCAAATGCCTGCTTCCTTGTGATCCCTGAGTGTTCCGAGCTTGGCCAGCACGGCCCACCCTACCCAACAGTAGATGTCATGGCCCAAGGGGCTCCAAACAGATCTAAAGAAAGACCATGAGACAAAGTGGATGTAGCCAGTCAAAATACCCCATATCACTGGACACTGTAGGTTTTGTGAACAGACAGTTTCCGGTGACAGCAATTAAGGGCCAAGTGTGAGGCTTTTTCTGGACTTTTGTGATATGCTACCTTTTAACTTGATCCGCAGACATACGTGTTAGTGTGGATGTTGTTCTGAGTGTTGTGAATTCCCCAGAGGATTCTATTTGACCCTACACCAATATGATCAGTTCCTATTCTGTGCCCATCTCTGCCAAGTGCCATATATTTCTCAAGTTATTAGTTAGAGCGCATCTGCTTCCAAGAGGTCCTGAGAGGACTAGCCTGCAGGCTCGAGGTGATGCCCGCAGACATCGCCCTGACTGAAGTTGCACCCTGCCTGGCACGCCCCACCGAGTCCCCTGTTTGACCTCCCACCTCCCGCACACGCTTCCTCCTGGGATGCTTTCCAAGGAAATGTGCAGGGACTCAGGGATGCCCCTCCTTTCAGAGAAAACAAATGTCCAGGGTTCTTTTTAGGCCTTTATCTGGCACTCCGGTGACACCTCCATCTGCTGCCCAGCACCTCTCCCAGTGGGAGCCTGTGTGTCATTTTAGAGTTTCTGGAAACACAATTCTCCTGCTTCCTGCTCCCGTTGTCTTCGTCCCCCTTTGGAGGGAGAGCTCCAAACGGCGCTCTGAAGACTTTTCGTGGCAAAACATTTAAGTCCCAACTCTTAAAGTCCCTTTCATCTGTCCTTTCTCTCCCAATTTGTCCGATAATTATTCACTTTTACTTGTTCTTGTAACCCTTAAGAGAGTGAAATCTAAGTATAATCCATGTCAGTGATAGGCTCTATCCCCTTTCCTTTTAAAGTTTGGGCTTTTTCGTGTAGATGGAGATTAAATATTTATTTATCTTTCCTAAGGTGGCAGTAGAAAGACCAAATGGCATGCCTCCATTTCCGCCCCTGCCAGCGTCCCCGGGCCTGGCTCCCCACCAAGAAATGGCGAGCCGCCAGTGTGTGCTGCTTGTGGGTTTCTCTCTTGCTGGGGATGCCTCTTCCATCAGCTGTCAGGACCGCGTGCTTTGTACCGAGAGGGATAATGTCACAGCACAATTTGCCTCCTGCAGAGAAGAGGCATGTTCTGCCCCTGGGTGCAAAGGAATCGATTCTCTTGTCATCCATAAACTTAGAACTTTCGATATTTTTTTCCCTTTATCATTTCCGTTTGCCCACAACTATTTCCCTCTGTGCCCTCCTTCATCTTCAAGAGCCGTGCCATCCAGCCTGCACCTCCCTGTCCCGAGTAGCTATGAAGGACCAGTGTGCCAGCAGGATGGGAAGGTCCCTGCTTCCCAGCTGAGACAGTCTGGGGAATGCACAGTGATACAAAGTTGGTGCCTTGAACTCAGAGGCTCTTCGGAAAGGTGTTCTCGTTCCTGCTCACTGACATTTCCCCTAGCACTCCCAGACTGTCCCGTCTGGCCTTATAACCTCGCGGGGTCCGAGAGCTCTAACTCTGGCCAACCCAGATCTCTCGTTGGATTTTCATGCATGCCAGGCTGCTCTGATCGTGTTGGGGGGGGGGGACAATGAGAACTTGCATTTACCTGTCAGTGACAATCCCTGAGTTGAGGATTCACCCGGGGTGTCACCTCCCCCTTGGGAAGAATCTAAGTGACTTGCTCTCCTGACTTGCTGGCAGGAGTCCCCCAAAGGGCTGTCACATGGCTACCTGAGGGACAGACGTTTGTGGTGACATGACTCTCCAAGGGGAGAGAAGAGCCTGAAGCAGACATGGGGCACACAGCCTGTGAGTGGAGAGACCCAGTGAGGATGAAGGAAGCTATGGGGATGACAGGCAGCTTGGAAAGGAAGGAGCAACTGTAAGAGGTCTTAACTTGGGAGAAGGCCCCTTGGGGAGGGGGAGGGCACGACAAGATACCAGGAACACATCAGAGGCAGCCAAAAGAATGGGAAGATCATAGGGGGTACAGGCTGAGAAGGCGTTAGAACAAGAAACTGGAAGTGAACAGCAACTTAGCGAACATTTAACCTTGCCCAGAACTGTCATATAACAAAAGATGAGACAAGTAATAAGTGCGCTGGTCCCCACACTGACACCCCAAGTGGTATGACGTCTTGTCTAGAGGAGGAAGAATGGTTTCTTTTGTCCTGGAAGGTCAATGCACAATTGGCCAAGGGTGTGGGACCACTTCTTTAACAAATCCTCTGGGTAAGGGGAACTGGGACAAGTCTGTCGGGCATGGGGGTGGTCTCCGTGTCTGCTGCCCAGCAGGGAGCTCTCTGTTGCCAGCCAGACCTATTGAAGAGGGAAGAGAATCTCCCCAGGGGGAGAGGGATGCGGGGTGGGGTCAACGCCTGCGCACTGCCCTTACAGGATACCGCGGGGGCCTCCCTCTTGGGTTACAAAGGAGGATCTCACTTGGAACATGGCAGCAGTGAGCTAGGCATGGTACCAAGGAGCAGCTCTCCCTGGTGTGCCCTGTTGGTAGGAGCCAGGGCCAGCAGGAGACGGGGTGGAGCAGGGGATTAGGCCTGAAGATGCAATTTTTCTTTTTTGTTCAGCCCAGTGGGGGTGACTTAGGCGGCATTATATTGCAGACCCAAAAAAGCGCATGAATAATCCAGAGTGAATTCAAGAGATTTCAATAGCAAAATAATAACAATACTAATGATACCTTTGATTTGCTGAGTACTTTTCTTCCAAGGAGATAAAAAGATAAACTGTTTTGGAAACATGAACAAGGAAAAGAAAATTGCCTGTGATGGAGGAGTGGGAAGGAGGGCCAACAGCATTCATTTTAGGGTCTCCTGTAAATCGGGGGTGGGGAGGGAGTTACGTGGGCAAAGGCTTGAGCTACAGTCCTTATCCTTCTAAAATGGTGAAATAAAGCCCTTATAGGTGAAAAAAGAGGCATTTGTAATAGGGGTCAAGCAGAAAAAGGGAGGCCTGGTGCCCCGCCTGTGCCTGGGAATGGGGGCCACTCTGCTTCAGCACTGGGGAGGATCAGTGAGATCGGGAGACGGCCGGAACTCGCACCTGCACTCGCAAACACTGCAGCGAGTCTGATTTTAATGGTGGTGCTGGCACAGCCATTGGGGCCCGTCTTCCCGCAAGGTCAGCAGGGACACCCCAGTGTTCATGAAATGGGGTCCGGCTGGGGCTGCTGCTCTGGGGGAGGTCTGTTGAACACCCTCGGGTTGCATGTCACCTCACTGCTGTCCACAGGGAGTGAGGAGTAAAACGAGGCAGAGTCCCATGCCCCCTGGACTAGCTTCGCCCTGTATTCCAAATAGAGGGGCTTTTATTTCCAACGAGGGGAACGATACAGAGAGACCACCACATTGAGGCATCAGTACCATTGCATACGGTTTTCTTTTCCCCAGGGGAAAACCAGAATCTGCAGTTGGGGGTGCACGTCCAGTAAGAACGTAGATGCCTTACAGATCATTGCAATACATCTCACACAGTCACGCAAAGAGTGCCATGCCCTGCTTTCTGCTTGACGATTAAGCCTGGAAGGGCTTCAGCCTTCCGCGCGCTCTCAGCATCCACGCTCTTGCCATAGATTGAGGCTCTTCGCCGCCATATTTAACGGGAACTTCCGTTAACTTTATGCTTCTGAGCCACTGAAGGAGCTAGGGATCAAACATTGTGCTTTTTCCCCTTTCCTCTTCTGATTGTGAAAATGAGTACTCTGGCTGTATATTTCTAGAAGTCAGTAAATGTCAATATTGGATAAGTGTTTCCTTTATATCACTGCAATTTAGCATAAGCTGCTTGGAAACAAATGTCTTCCGTAAGCATACAATGTTTCCGTGAGTACACAGTCAACACCACTACGCGGATTAAATAAATGTCAGCTTTCTTTGGGTACACTGGTAACAAGTCAAAGCCCTGGAAATAGTGGCCAGAATGGGTGAATCCTGCTCCCTGCAGAATTATTCTGTCGCAGCCCTGGCCGGGGCTTGGAGGGTGGTGAGAGGTGCGCGCTCCTTCATCTGGTTCCTGGACAAAAAGGCAAGGAAGTAGCCAGCCGAAGATGACTCCCACATGCCATGGGAAGGTCCCCCCCCCCGCCCCCACAGTCTCGAAGCCTTATCATGCCTCCTCCAAAGACCGGGACCCTATTCTCCCATCTGGGACCCCAATCTAAACACACACTCTGCTTACTGCTGAGGTGTAGTCCTGTCCGGAGCTTAGAACAAATCCGCCATCTTCCTGAAATGGGAGGCGAGAGCTCACTGTGATCTTCCCCCTGGTGTCGGTGTCCTCGTGACCAGAGTGAGGTAGATTGACCTGAAGCTGTTTTTTGGGTTTTGTTTTGTTTCTTTTTTTGGACACTGAAACCAAAACTGCAATGGTATAGGTTGTCAGTATTAAAAAGACGCCTGAATATCTGGCAGAATTATCAAGATGGTCTGCTTCCTTGGCCTGTGTTCCTCGACAGTTGTTGTTAAGTTCAGTCTCTTTCTAACTCATGCCTAGAAGACAGGAATTTGAAATCTGACACTGACTTGCAGCAATGGCAACCAAGGCTCCCATTCGTCACTCCACACGTTTCCCCAGGGACCCCATGTAGCCTGGTGTCTCAGAGGACCACAGATGTCTCTTTGTCCTTCCTTTGTGATCCGATAGCACTTAAGGACACCAAAAGTCAGCCCTTGGCCACTCAGCCTGCACTCATTGTCAGCCTACTGTGTGGTGGGCACCATGCCAGGGACTTCTGATGCCAAGACCCCTAAGACGATATTTCTGCCCGGGGCGGGGGCAGGGAGGAGACACTTTGATACATGGTCACGTGATGGGCTCAGAGTTGTGAAGAGTATTCTGAGAGCAGCTGAAATGACCTAGGGCATCAGGAAAAGCTGTACAGAGGCAGTGACTTGATTTCAAAGGATGTCTGGGACCCCTCCTGGGGAAGCACAAAAAAGAGTGTTTCAGGCTTGCCTTAAAGTGTATGCAAAGGAAGAAGGCAGGACAGAATGCCATCTGTTCAGAAGCAATGGGTAGTGTGGGTGGCTGGAATATGAGTGTGTTGAGGGTAGTGAGAAGCTTGGGAAGGGGAGGGTCAGCTTGTCATAAATACCATCCTAAATGTTTTGATGACTTAACTATCGAGTTAAGTCTGTTCCCTAGAAACATTGTGAGTCGCTTCTGGGTCTGTACTCCTCTCTGTGCCATGGGTCCTATGGATAAAAAAGGGCAAGAATCCATTTGTTAGTTATTTTTCTTGGTTTGCCCTGTTTTTTATATGGGGCTTTAAAAATGTGGAATTGAATGGAAATACATCCATTCTCTTCCAGCTTACCTTCCTTCATAACTAGCATGTAAAGGGGTGGAAAAGTGTGGAGAAACTGACCTTCCCTGTCGGTCTACATTCCAGAAGGAGGCAGAAAAGAATAGCAGGTGAATGTATACTTAAGAACAATGTGTTGGCTAAAGAATGTGGCGAAGTACACAGAGCATACAGAAGGGACAGCTGAGTGCACACTGGATTGTTAGTCGGATGGCGTGCATTGAGGAATGGGATTTACCCATTTTTGGGGCCCAGGGAGGCTAGCCTAACATTGAGGACGAATGGTAAACCAGTAAGGGAGACAAGAACAAGGATGAGATAAGTAAGAAATGCCTAGAGACATTTTCTGATTATTTCTTTGCTGTTCGGAAGAGGAAACTAAGTTATGCTGGCTTTGGGGAAAACAAGGTTACAAGCTAAGTGATTCTACCAGAAGATGTTAGAAATGTTTATAAGGCTCTCGTATCAAGAGTAAAGAATGTCATCAGATCTACTCATGTGTTCCACACTTGGGCCTGTTCTCATCAGGAATTGAAGCAAATACATGCATTGTTCTGCCAGAAATAGGCAGTGACGTATCTAAGACTGTCGATATTTAATTCTAGGGTCTAAAGCTAACCCACTGAAAGTCTCCCATTGCTGATAGTACTCTGAGTAGAATTCAGGCCACCAAGGATGGAAGAGTCAATTCCCAATAAGCAGATCAAAGAGTAGACTAGATGTCATCCGTATCCTCTCCAACCCTACGATTCCCTGAATATTATCTATTAGCAGCAACCTATTGATTTTGAATAATAAATTCCTAGAAGATAGATGATGTGTCAGAGGTCTTTGTCCAGCACATTTGCTTGTAAGTGCCAGGCAGATCCTTCTGGTTGTTGGTGATGGTAGTGGCGGCAGCCATAAAGCTTTGATAATGGTGATGATGATGATGGTGATGAGTGTTGGTGTAAAGCTTCATGGGCTGTAGAGTGCCGTTCTCAAGCACTACTTCATTTCATCACAGTGATAGCATGAGAGGCAACTGTCCTCACTGCCATACCCTCTGAGAAGGTCATGTCGCTCCACCAAAGTCACTGTCATCCTGCTCCACTTTTTCGTAAGCCTTGATGCTTCTCAAGATGCTGGTAGATGCAGCTGCTTCAAATCGTCCCCACTGAAAAATGCCTGAGAAGATCCTAGGCTGTGGCATAAGAGGAAACATGTTCTTCTAACTTGTGGGAATCCTCGGTGGCTAGGCATAGAAAAGGATTTTGAGGATTTCCCATGAAAACCAGGGAGCTGACCTTCAAACCACGACCTAGCCTTGCAGCTCTGTCTTTTGATTCCGGACTCTTTCTGAGTTGGTCCCTTCATCTTTTGGCATTCAGCTTTACCTTGAGGGCACAAGGTTTCCAGGCGGAATGACAGGCCAGCCTCTTGGACTGAATAGCAATCAAGGAGATGTTGCTTGGGTGGTTCCTTTTATGGTTGTGTTGACAAAAAAAAAAAAAAAAAGCAAGGCAGGAACTTTTATTCTCTTAATTGGTTGATTAAAATATCCATTTCTTTTATCCACCCGCTCCAGTGCCAGGTGTGCTACTCAGCACATAGAAGACTCTGAATACATGTTGAAATATTGGAATGAATGGCAAGAAACAATGCAAGGAAGAAAGCAGTGTTTCTGACATGCCACGTGCAGGGGCTGACAGGCCCCCACGGGAGGGCGGAGGAAAGATCCCAACTATTTGGAGGAGGAAGTTGTTCCTCTCTGAGTGAGGCCTTGAATGACCGCCGGGTCACCAGGCACACGGCCAAGAGAAACATCCTCAGGCAAGCTGCCCACTCCTCAGTTTTAGCAAAAAAAAAAAAAAAAAAAAAAAAAAAAAGCCCAGCTCTGTTCTTCTGTTCTTTAATGCATGTCAGTTCCCATTTCTGTCAGTCACCTGCAGGTGTCACAGGTGACTTGGCTCTGGTGCACTGTGACAGAGCACCTGTCACCCTTGGCGATGCTGGGAGCTATGACAGCTTCCGAGTAACACCGGGGCCTGGCTGGCTCATCGTGTAGGCAACCAGGGGACAGAAACTTAGAGCTTACTCCTGGGGACCCGTCCTCGGTACCACAGAGGAAGCGATGCCACCCTCCTTGCCTTCCTGACCTCATGATAAAGAGAGAGAAATTGCCAATTAACCTCTCAGTGGCTTTACCCTCCATATTCTAGGACCCACACTTTTCCACGCCTCGCTAAAGGATGCTGGGTCTACCCCACATTCACAGGGAGTCCCATTTCATCAGAGAGCTGGCGTCAGAAGCCTTTTTCTTACAGAGGACGCTGCACCTGTGTGAGGGACCACGGGCGGGAGAGAGAGAACCTCTTCTTCCCCTGGGTCCACACCAGGCAGGAGCTGGTGGAAGTGTTCTGGGATGCGAAACCTGGTGAGCACTGCAGTTCCCCCATCAGCCTGATGGTGGCAGCAGCAGCGCTTGCAAAGCCCAGGAGTGAGCTGAGCTGAGGCCCAGGGCGGCCCTTAGTAGCTGGAAGAGGCGGGCTCTTTAGCCGGGCTGCCCGGGCGCCCTCTGCCAATGATGGTGGACCTGGGGCAGCTGAGCCTGGAGCATGGAAGGGGCATGGAGGGAAAGGAGCAAGCCTTCCGGATTGGCAGCAGCTCCACCCGGAGGCTCGGGTGCTTTCTGCTGTTTCTGATGGATGTGAAGGTAGTGTGCTAAGGGGAAATTCTGAGCAGAGGTAGTTGGGTACAATTAAAAATGCCCAAGGGTGTGGAAGAGCTGCAAAGAGAGGGAGTAGGGGAGACTTCAGCTAGTGTCCATTTCCCTGTGGCAGGTGTTTTCCCAGGCTGGTGTCTTTCCTGTGGGTGAGGAATGCATGCAACCCCCACCAGGGATGGCTGGCAGCCAGGAGTTCTGATTCCTCCCCCCAGCCCCCATCCTGGGCCCACTGCCCCTCTCCCCAGGAGTTTGCCTCTTTAATGATCCAGGAGCCAATATTTCTGCGGCTGCTCCCCTCTCATGCTGGAAGAGCAAAACAAACAGATGCTAAAATTAGTCTCATTATTCCTGATCTCCCGGGCAGGCTGAAGAGGTGATACTCTGTTTTCATCTCTGGACAGAAACAGACACCATTAAAACAAATCACCATCAGCAGTGGTTGTGTGTTTCAGAGTGCAACTTACCAGGCAAAGTAACCGGATCCTAATGGCAGGCACTGGAAGCCCAAGCCTGCCCTGCAGAAGTGGCAGCTTGCCTTTTTCACCTTTAGAAGGTTGCAAGTAAGGTGTGTTTCAGACCCTGGGGTCAATCTGTGTGCGGCATCAACTAAGATAGTGGGACATGGGGTGAGGAAAGGGTGAGGCCATCATAGGAGCAGCCCACTCCCTGTCTGCTGTGTGTAACTCACGTGGCTGGTAGACTGCCCGTTTCTGTTGCCTGACACCACCAGACGTTATTTGATACCCACTAGGTTTTGGTTACCAGTAGGATTTTAGATGAGGTTCCCTGAAACCCAAGCGGCCTCCCGCGCCTGACTCCCCATCAGAGCCCTTTGCTGCTTTGTTATTAGCAAAGTGAGTTGTTGCCAGCCAGATCCATTTGTCCTCACACTGTCTGTCTTCCTGGGGGTTGGGGGGGAGGGGAGGAGGGGTGCCCCGTGGGGTGGGAGAGAAGGTAGGGTTGTTCTGTCCATTTTATTAATGGAGTGCCCCTGGCACGTGGCAGGTGACTCCTTGAGCATCTCGCGTCAGAGAAGAAAACTTTTTGCCTGAAGTTTGCAAAGCTTTATTTCAAACTGCAGATTTGAGGCTGCACGGCTCAGCGAGGAAAAATAGAACTGCATCCTTTGAGAAGTTGCTAAAAGTAATGGAGATTCATCTCCTCCCCATAGAAAAAGATGTTATGCCCACGTGGTACGTGGTGTTGGCTCTGCTGCTTTCCTGTCCCCTAGGTTGGGCCAACCTGCTCCCTGTTCTTCTTTCACAAACATGAGCTCCGTTGGGGCATTGGGAATCCCTCGATGAAAAGCCGAACCGGGGAGAGGGGAAATGGTGAGAATAGAAAAGAATCGAAACCTGGAATGGTCTCCAGAAGCCGGCCTCACAGTGTGTGTCTTGCCACTACCTCGCGGTTTCTGACCTGGAACCAGCCACGGGTAGGGGTCATTGAGACCTACAGCCAGGTGTGCTGAGCTTAGCATGCATTCCCCTTAGTCGTCCTCCTTGCAACCCAGTAAAGCAGGACTGTCAGCCCACCTGCCAGTGAAATCTACTGAGGCTGAGAGTCCATAATTTACCCACAGATTCCAGAATGTCCCCTCTCCCTCCTGGGGAGGGATGGGATCGCCATTCGGACACTCGCATGTACGCCCCTAGCCCCTCACTGCCCCTCTTTGCAGGAGGAACTCCCCTCACCCCAGTGCCTCCACAGTTGTGTGCCCTGGCAGTAGGCCGCAGAACCCTGGCGACGAAGAGCTGATAAAAGTGGAGGAAAACATCTCCCCGAAGACAAAAGCTGAGTAAGAATTCACCAGGCTCTACCCCGTGACCGGCAGGAGCTTGTTATGGCCCCGACCCAGCTCCAGTTTAGCTGAACATTTTGAAAGCCAGATGCTGATTTCTTAACAAGAACCCATCACCACCGAACGTTCCTTCAGTGGATTAAAAAAAAAAAAAAAGAATAAACCCCATTCTGCTGAGGGAGAGGTGAGCCTGGTGTTAGCTCTACACTGGAAGAACTGAGCTACTCGACACGAAAAGGCATTGCAGGCCATCAAAACCCTCCTTTTTATCAAGTCTAGAATAGTAAAAGTGTCGGGAGACCACATGGTTCTGAAATGATTAATAATGGTCGTTAGGGAGAGAGAGAGAGAGAGAGAGAGAGAGAGGACTCCTGGAATGTGGGAGAGTCTGAATACCGTTCAGGCCCCATTCTCTTCACTTGGGCTCCAGCAGGTCTGTCTTGCCCGGTGTCAGAAATCATTTCTGAAGATGGCCTGACTCCACCGAGGCCACGCACAGGATCATAGTATGAGCTGAAGATAGACACTTGGGATAAACGAGCAAAACATAAAAGTTCCTTGACGTTTTCAAAGCTCCTTTGGATTGAATCAGGAGTACTGAGGAAGAATGCAAGGCAGATAGATCTCTGCGTGGAAGACAGAAAATTCCTTCTTTTGATGCCACAGTCTGAGCCTTTCAGCGAAACCCACAGATCCTGTCGGCGGGTGCGTTGTCAGCTGTTGCCAGGGCTCCAAATCCACGTGGGTGCCCCTTGCTCCGGCCGTGAGCTTGGTTGGGTTTGCTCTTCATCAAACCAGGGCAGAGGCATTCACAGATAGAAATCTGTGCTTATTATAGGTGAAAACAACCGATTGCTGAGCGGATCGGACTGAAATACCATGCAGAAAACCTTATTCCTTCCCTCCCCTGTTCGCCTGCTAATAATAATAGGAAATCTGCATTTCCCTCTCGTTATCAGCAGATCTTTACTGTTGAAGAGCCATCCCACCGAATTCTTGCCAAGGAAAGTGAAAATTTATGTACTGCTGTATTTTTGCAGTTCAATTGTCTTCTTAGGTTATGTCGTCTGCCTTAGGTGTTCGCACAGTCAGGGCAGGGATGTTTCTATCATTCTTAAGGACTGGTGCAGCCATATGAACCAAAAGGATCTTTCCTAGTCAAAATAGGAGTATGCTTTGCACCGGGCCAGTTTACCCCTTTTTATGGAATAGTGTTCAGAGTATGTGACCCCAATGTGTGAGGCATGGAGGTCACAACTTCCCTTGCAGCAAATATTGAGATGCTTTAAAACAATTGCTTAGTAGAGGCTTGTCCAGAGAAAGAAAAAAAAAAGTGTCTGGTAGGTGCATTTTGGCACAGGAATCACCTGCATCCCCTCCACACCCCTCCCCTCCCTGCCCCGACCTCCCCTCCCTGTGAAAACTGTTTATGTTAAGTTGGGCCATACAAGCGCTTTGGAGAGCAGTTTTTAACCAGAGGAGGTAAGGTGACTCATGGGAGCCGCCTCGAAGAGTTTTCATGTCACATTATGATCTTAGGATGACACGCAGGCTGAGAATGGGCTCAGGAATCACCATGGGTCCTGAGCTCAGGAAACCAAACAAGGAGCGTGCAGTTTGGAACAGGATGACTTTGCCGGTCTCTGGCTGACGTCACTGCTTTCCTCATGACGGAGAAGAATGCGAGTCACTCGCTGCCTCATCCCGCCTCAGGAGAGCCCAGGAGAGCAATGTGATCATCTGCGCGGACGGGGAAGAACGTGGCCAAGAGCGGCCATAGATTTTCTTCCACCTGCACTTCGGAATGTTTATTTTAAGGTCAGCTCTGTACACCAGAGCTGCTCATGTCCATAAAGGATGGATTTTCGGCTTGGCCCCGGTGAAGAGATTCAGAACGTATATAATAATGCGCCCCGAGAATTCTTGCTCTGTTTTTTAAAGACCTTCAAGGTCAATACAACCACAGACATTGCTTTTCACTTCACTGCGACCTGGGATCCACTAGCTGCGTACCGTCATTTTATTTTTCAATTCATAAAAAAAGATGTTCTCCTCACTAGGCCTCTGGGCCTCTTTATTCAGCCCAGATCACCAATGGGAAACCAAATGCAGGAACTGATGAATACAGCAGTGGAGAGGAGAGAGCGAGGTGAAGCCAGTGCCAGATTTGAAGACACCCCCCAACCCCCCTGCTGGCTGCTGTGTATACCTTGTGAGTATTCTCAGATGGGGACGTAGTGGTGGAAGAGAAGAACACGGAGAGGAGCGTGGGTGCTGGGGCTGTCAGGCTAGCGAGGAGAGACGGATGGACAGACAGAAAGACGGAGCAAGCTGAGATGTGTGTAGAGGACAGACATTTAAGTCTCCTGGAGATCACCAGACGGTAGGGTTCAGAGCTCGAACTCTCCCTGATCCATATGGGGACCATGAAGGCTCACTCCTGTACACAGAAGCTTTTGAAGCTTCCATTCATCGGCTTAGCCAGGACGATAACCAATGTGCCAGATTTCAGGCACACAGAAGGCTCTGTCTCTGGATGGTTGTCTGTTTCTTTGACGGCGTCCCAGCACCTTTAGGAGAAAGAGCTGTCTTCTCCTCCAGTCTCACACACACCCTTCACTCCAGTCAAGCTGAGCTGCTGGCATCTCTGAATGTGAGCGGCTCCCTCACGCCTCCTGGCTTTCTCCCCTGTCCTTCTTCCCTCTAGAAGGAGCTCCACTCTTCACCACATTGGCCTGGCTGACATCTACTGTGAGGGTCAGCTCACATTGCCTCCTAGAGGAAGTTTCCTTACCTCTCTCCTCACAAGCCAATTTTTACGTGCCCTTCCTCCTTGTTTCCACGGTCCCCTGTGGAAACCCCGAGTAGTGCTTATAACAGAGTATTAAAGTGGCTTTTTCCTCTCTGCCTTCCCCTCTAGCTGGTGAGCTTCTGGAACGCAAGGGCTGGGTGCTGTGGCTATCCGTGGGTACAGTGCCTCTGTCCGACTTGGGCGCATAGCCGGCACGTGACCAGGGATTCTGGATGGCCTCTGCCTTCTGTGCCTCGTATTTCACTTGCCAGGCTGTGGAAGCACTTTATCAGAGAATACATTCTACTTATCATTATTATTGCCTTCTGCAATCAGAGTACCTGTGAGCGCAAAGTAATCCTTGGGGGAAAGGTGATAATAATTTAATCCCTCCTCGCATTTATAAGGCACTTTATGCTTTCCCAAACCCTTTCATATTTATTACGGGCGAGTCTCCTCCCCACTTGGAAAAAATAAGAAAAATGAGACCAAGTTATGGTAAGTGGCCTCTCTTAGGTCACACAGCTGATAAGTGTGAAATTAAGACAAAAACCCAGGATTTCCCAATCCAGGCCCTGTGGTTCTCCCAGCATCCCCCCCACCCGCCCCACCCGCCGTCTCCTCCCCCTGGGTTCCTACCCCGAAGAGCACAGGCTTAGACGGTGCCTGCTGGAGTGGGCCCCCGGGGGTGTTTCCTGCATCCTCCCATGGGGCGTGATGGGGTGAGAGGCAGAATAACAACTTAGGAGAAGCTCGGGCAGGGGTGCTGGTGAAGAACAACAGCTGGTTCCAACTAGGGCACAGAGGCCTCTCTCTTGTAAATGAGGCATCCTAGAGAGAGCCTTTCATTGGCCACGTTGGCCATGACCCTCCCCACGGTGCCTCTGCCATGAAGTGTCGGTCTGTCAACCTGTCCGTCTGTCAGCGCTGTTGAGTGTCCTCAGCACCCTCCACAGCCCCTCATCCCAAGCCCGTGACACAGGCCCTGGACTGGAGGCCAGGAGGCCGTAGCCCTGTCCCATACTGTGGCATGGCTCTGGGCATGGCCCCCGGAGGCTGAAGGGAATCCGGCTTTTTCTGCTAGCTGCCTCACAGTGGTTCCTTCCCGAGCGGTGCTTTGAAACATCACGAAGGAAGCATGACTGTGACACCCCTGCAGATGCGAGGTTTTGGTCATCCCCTGGCTCAGTCTTTCCAAGCGTGTGGTGCTGGTGCCCAAGGATAGAAGAGATCTGCTCCTGGTTTGCAGTCTGTCTTCAAGGCAAGACACTGTGGGGCTTTCTGGGGCAGCAGGGGAGGCCAGGCTACCTTTCTCAGCACCGTTCACCGGAAGAATGATGCTCTGATGCCCCAAGGCATCCATTGTATTCATGAAATAAACTAACGGCTGTGCATTTAAATTGGCACCTGTTAGATGCTATCCTTGAGAGAAGGAAAAATAGTTATTTGTATTATTTTCTGGGTTCTGTGGTTCAGAAGAGAAACCCCTGCTGAGAAAGGCTGGGCGGGGACTGTTTTCATTCCCTGCGGCTGCTGTGGCCCCAGAACAAACGGCAGTAACATACAACAATCCAAATGTATTGTAGCTCCGGGTGTCTGAAGTCTAAAATGGGTCTCACTGGGCTGAAGCTGAAATTGGTTCTTTCTGGAGGCTGCGGGGGGGACATTGGTGTCCTTGCCTCTTCTGGCTTCCAGTGGCCACCTGCATTCCTTGGTTTGTGGCTCCTTCCCTGCATGGCTGCAAACTCTGGCTTCGGTCGTATCTCTTACTGAAACTGTCCCCCCCCCCCACCCGCCTGTCTCTTACACGGATCTTGTGATTACACCGGGCCACCCGTGTCATCCAGGACAATCTTCACATCTTAGGATCTCTCAGCTTGATCACAGATGCAGTCCTTTTTGCCTTGTAAGGTAACATCTTCAAGGATTAGGACACGGACATCTTTCTGGGCTCATTATTCTGCCCATCACAAGAAGGAACCAAAGACAAAGTGGAGCTGGGTGGCCACTCCTTCCTTTCAGAACAAGTGTAGCCATTCTTACCCTCCCTCTCTGTGAGAGAAATCTGTGCCTCAGTCTCCCTTTCCGTAAACTAAGATCTTCCTGCCCATTTACATTTATAAAGCAGTTTGGGATTATCAAGTAAAAGGAGCTTAGG
Organism: Ursus americanus; assembly: GCF_024610735.1. Classification (NCBI taxonomy): domain Eukaryota; kingdom Metazoa; phylum Chordata; class Mammalia; order Carnivora; family Ursidae; genus Ursus; species Ursus americanus. The sequence continues at coordinate 42,447,657 of NC_142142.1, forward strand.
AGGAGCTAGTTATTATGATATGATACTCTGACTTGGTATAAATTATGCTTACGTTAATCAGCGGAGCTCCTACTAGATGGAACTATCGTTGGGTCCCATGGGGGAGGGATTAGGGGGGAGCATCTATTAGATTCTGTAGTTAAACCTCACAAAATGATTCTTAATAGCGATTTACTTTGGCTTCATTAGCATGGAGTATGGGAACTCTCCTTTAAAATACCACATAGCTCAGCCCCCTCCTGTCTTTGGAGTAATTGAAATGAAACAGATCAATGACAGCAACAGCAATAGGGTAAGACAAAGAAAGAGGCGCGGTGTTTGTCGACATGTGATTTGCTGTAGGGTAGGAGGTGACTGCCTGCACTTTGACTTGTCTCTCTTTGCCTCCATGCCTGGTTGAGTTTCTGGCTTTTGACCGAAGACCTGGCTAGGAAGGAGGCACGGGGGAGTGGATATAAGCTGTGTGGCAGGGAACGTGGGGCTGAAGGCTCAAGGATGAGTTTGTGCGTCTTACCACGTGACAGAGCGTGGGAGAGCATCTACTGTGATAGTACCAGACATCACGTTGGGTCACTTCAGTCGTGAGATTCAGTTGATCTACTTTAAAGGCTTTATGAAGTCTCCCTCAGTTTAGAGGCTGAAGAAATTTGGAAGCTTAGCCCTTCTCTGCCCACCCCACCACCAGAGGCATCTAGATGTTATAGGAGGCTTGAGGCAGTGAGGCCCCTTCCCTTGGTGTATGGGGAAGACCAGACTGACTGACCTTGTCGGACGCCAGCTCCAGGGCCTGCAGAAGTAGCAAAATTTGAGACCCGCAGACAGGCATCTGAGTCCATCCCCATTCTGTACTCACCCTGTCAAGTTTCCCGGGCAGTCTGCCTTGGAAGCCCAGGAAGAGACCCAATCAGCGGACGATGATAGCATCTTTAAATAGATTTATAAAATGTTCAACCCTCGAAGAGCCTGTGTCCAGGAAAGGTTATGTTGCTGCTAAACAGTCCCAGGGAGAGCATCGCAACCAGCTCTGGTCCTCGGGGCTCAGGGGAATTAAAGGAGAGAGACAAGCCCTGAGAATGATTATAATCCCATTATGCAGAGCTCCCCCTATTTATTTCTTCATATGGATGAATTTGTATATATTTGCATTTTGTTCTATCTGATAATATGCATAGAATTCAAATTGAAATGACTTGAATAGATTTGAATATTAATGAGGCGTTTAAAGGCTGCCATCCCTGGCAGAGTCCCTGCAAGGGAGTGTGTGTGCTGGAGCTCGGAAATCTCCTCGGGCACCAGCACCACAGGCACTGCCCCCAGAGGCCCAGCTGGGCCCAGGGCGTTGGAGAGGGGACACCCTCTAGGATGGAGACAGACCCCCCCCCCGCCCAGCTTCCAGGCACCAAGCCTGGGGCCTATGCTGCTAAAAGGCTGTGTTGAAAACAACCTCCACCCCCAAGTGTATGTGGCTTGAGGTCTTTTCAGACATATGGTTTTAACAGTGCCATAAAAGGCAAGATGTTTTCCCATATTAAGAAAAGCCTAAATGCCTTTGCCTCATAGAATTGGGTAGAAAGGGGCAGAGTCATGTGTCAGCCGGACAGGTACAGGTGTGGAAGGTGCTGTGGACTGTCTTCTGCCTGGAGTCCTCTAGCTCTAGTACACATCACAGATCCTGGTTATTTCTCTACAGGATCATGGCAATTAGTCCATATGATCCTAGTGGGCCTGGCCTTCTTGAGGCTCTAATAAGGAAATCACTTGATGCTGGCCACTACAGCCCCTCAGTATTAACATCTATAGCTTGCCTAGGCCCTGGCCTAAACTCTAAGAATAAATAAGATAGAATGGCTTGTGAACTTGAGAAAGACCCACTGGGGTTCTTCTGGCTATTGTTTCCCCTTTTTATTGAGAGACTTGGGTAATAGCTAATCCTCTTAAGACCTCTTAGGTGGGCCTATGGTGAGGCTTCAAATTACTTAGCCTCAAAATCTGTAGGCCCATCATGGAAGAATAGCGCTTTGTAGTAATTTAAGTTGGGTTACCAGTTGTCCGAAGTGTAGAGCCCTAGATGTACTATGATTCATTGCTGAAGTACTAGGGATCAACATTTCTAAGTGATCCCAAATTGTTTTATCTTGTCCTAACTGAATCTTGGTTAGTTCCAAGTTTATGCTCCTCGTACCCATTCTAATGGCCAATTATGACAGCAAGTAACACTGAAAATATACTTGTGAGTCATTTAGTTTCTTGCTGTATGAGGCTATCGTGGCTCATTCGGTTAAGTGTCTGCCTTCGGCTCAGGTCATGATCCAAGGGTCCTGGGATCAAGTCCTGCATCGGGCTCCCTGCTCAGCGGGGACCCTGCTTCTCCCTGTCCTCCCCACTCATGCTCTCTGTCACTATCTCTGTCTCTTTCAAATAAACAAATAAAATCTGAAAAAAAAAATCTGAAAACTGAACTCCTCATTTTATCCCCCACTATAGTCCTTATCTCAGTCAAGGGTAGCCCCATATTCCCAATACCTCCTTCTGAAGCCAGAGGCATCACTAGCCTCTCCCTCTTCACCCACATCTGACCAGTTATGACAGATTTCATCTGCATTTTCTCTTCTATTGTCCTACTCATCCTCATCACTTTCTTCCCAAATATTAGAGCATTCCGTCGAGCCCGTCACTTTCTTCCAGAGTCTTCCTTCACCACTGTCCTTCGCTAGTTATGTCTTCCTAGGTCACCTGTCAAATTCACTCTTCTGCATCTCAGCCAGGTCCATGGGGCTACCCTTGGCCTATAAACCAGGGCCCAGATGCCTCCACCTGGGATCTAAGATCTAACCATCACCCCACATTTAAAGTACTCTATAATCTGGCACCAACTGTTCCAGAATCATCTTCTCTCCATTCCTCCTTGTTCTCGAGCTTCAGGAAAAAAAAAAAAAGATATTCCCTGAATATATTGCACCTTCATGTCTTTGTTTATGCTGTTCCTTCAGCCTGGAATATTCTTTCCTCATCATTTACTGAAATACTCTTCATATTTCAAGGCTCAGCTCAAACGTCACCTCTTCCATGAAGTTATTTCCTATTTCCGTCTCAGAGGCACTCTTGTCTTTGTCCTCCTGTGACCTGAAGTGTGTGTTCTGTTGTGTCATGTCTTCAATCCTGTCCAGCCTGTCGTTTACTTGATACCTTACCAACTCAACTGCGAGAACCACAAGGAGAGAAGAAACTCTAATGTTCTCACAGTTTTTATACCATCTCGTCATGTAGGACAGTGCTCAACAAATGTTTAATGAGTAAATGAAAAATGAATTTGTGGGAAAGTTTAGAATGGCTTAGGGCATGTCCAGCTCTCCACAACAACCTGTGAATTCAGCCCTTGCCCTTCTAGCACCCAGCCATCTTGAAAAGACGCTACCATTTATTAAGCACCTGCTGCATATGCCAGGTGCTTCCTCACGATCATTTCATTCTCCACGAAAAACACTGTGCAAACATCCTTATTTCCATTTTGCGGGTGAGGAAACAGGAATCTCAACTGAGGTTAAGAAATTTGCCCCAGGTCACATCCCCAGTGGGTAATAGAGCCAGAGTGTAAGACAGCTCAAGCCTCCCGACTCCCCGTCTCAGGTTTTGCCGGTACCCCAAAGCTGCCTGGCGTCAGCCAGAGAGCAGCTAGACTCTCCGCTTCCCCAGACTCTGTGTCAGGCTTCAGTGCTCTGGGAGAATGAGTTTCCCTCAAATCAATCCCGGATGCAGTTATTATTTTATAGGGATGTTGTAAGTTGATAAGGTAGCTGTTATATGTTAATAGCTATTGTAATGTTGTTCTGAAGGCCTATTACTTGTGCTAGTTTGTATTTTAATGTGTGCAAAGGTGATTACAACTTTAATATGAATGTTAAACAGATTAGCTGATTTATATGTAAAATAAATAAATAAAGGAAACTCATACTCTCATTTCTATTCATTCCTCTGTCCTCTCTCTCTTCCCCCTCTGTCCAAAAGCAGATGTGGTCTGTGGAGCATTGACAATGGAACAAAAAGGGAGTGTTTTCTGGGTGATAAATGGTGGTTATAGACGGATCTTTTGTTCCAGGTGAATTTGGACTTTATGTCCTTAATAGCTGCTTGTCTGAGACGTTGTGCGTTTGACAGTGTTTGAAAGTTGTTTTGTTTGAGAGGTGTGCATTTGCCGTTCTCTCCCTTCAGGCTTGTCTCCCACCTCTGCTAAGCCCCTGTTGTTTTCTTGTGCCCGCTGGAAAGTGTGCCAAACTTCCAGAAAGGCAAGGGTATGCCTGTGCATCCTCTGTATCCAAGAGTGCAGGGCACAGAAGGAAAGACAGATAAGAACACAAACAATTAGAGTGCAAAAAGAAGGGGACCAGGGGAAGGTCTGCACACAGTTATTTCTGTGGGAGCAGACAGGAGGGGTGCTAACCTGCCTGGTGGGGAGAAAGTGTCTTCCATGAAGCAAAGTTCCAAGGATGAGTTGAAGGTAGCTAAGGGAATGAACAGAGGGAGGGGTGGAGGTGGGGGAGGAGCTTAGGGGAAAGAAGGGCATTCCAGGTAGAAGGAACAGCATGTGCTAAATCCTGGAAGCATGGAATGCAACCCATTCAGGGAGCTGCAAGGATCTCAGTGTGGCCCCAACCAGGGGCATTGAGGTCATTGGTAGCTCCAGTGACTTAACGCACTATGCACAGAACCAGAAGTCAAGAAGCTTCCCAGCCAGGGATACTTGAAAGAAAATGAATATTAATCTTAGGAATTACAATAAAAACAGGACACTGGGCTTGGTCACATACCTATTGTAGGCTATAGGTCTATGGCTGAAATCCATAGAAAGGAAAGATATAAAAAGATGGGTGATCAAAAGAAAAGATGGCTCTGAAAAGATGGGAACTTCAAACAAGCAAACTTACTTTGACAGTACAGTGCAAATTATCCTGATGAAGGAAAGGAGGTGGCATCTAAAGAAACCAACATGGCCTCACAGACAACTGTCCAAGGAGCTCAGGTTGTAGAAAGACATGTACAATGGATGGAAGGTGGGGCATTGAGCACAGGGTGGGAATAGAAGAGGAGAAGGGGTCTGTAACAAAGGTACCGGGTGACATAAAGCCATGAAATGAGCCAAGCTTGGAGAAAAAGAAAAAGATGACCACAAGAAATGACAAAATAGAGATCTTTAGGCTCCAAGAAAAAGAAGAGAAAGGACAGCTTTTCTTGAGAAATAAGCATAATATTAACCAGTTGCAGAGGACTTCTCACCTTCTCATCTGGTGCTACTCTTCTAGAATGCTTTTCATATTTGAAGGAGAATAAACTTGGTTGAGAAAGGACTAAAACCTGAGATGGGCACATAAAAGGCTCTCTAAGGCGATGGTTGAGAGTCACCTGGATCAAGGGCTAGGTACCACCAGTAACCTCTTCTGGCTCAGTTTACCCTTTTGTAAAATAGAGATAACAAGTATACCTAGGTCAAATATTTGTTGAGTAGATTAAAAGATACAATGCAAATGAGACACTCATCTGACACATTTAAAAATTCAACGAATGTTAGCTATCATGTTGTTGATGATGATGAAGCTGAGACACTAATCTGATTACCAGGCCCAACATAATTAATCTCCCCGGATGTTGAAACAATTTGAAGATATGATCCAGGAACCATTCTGGGTGAGCAGTCATCAAGAAATATTGGAAAATCGGAGAGTCTGGAAAAATACCATAGTTTTCTTTAAAGTGAAGGTATAGATGGGAGTAGATTCTAGAAACAGTGGACAGGTGGACTTCATATACACTTCCTGGAAAAAAAAATCTGCAAGAGATTAATTTCATGGTTCATAAACACCCTGAAGGTCACCCGTGGTCACTGGAAACCACCTTGGGCTTGCTTAAGAATAAATTATGCTAACATCTCATTTAAGAAAAAAAAAAATCAGCATTATAATTTCTTAATCTGTCTCTCCTTTGTATGTTGTATTATTCACAAATTTGTTCAACAGGTATATTATAGAGTCTTAATTGAAGGAAGTTTATTTACTGAAATCTCAATATGAGTCAGCAGTGTGGCGTGGTTACAAATAACAGACGCTTTGGCTTCATCAATAGAAAGGGCTGTGTTCATAGTGGGGACACTAGCAATCCCATGGTGCTGTCTGCTGGTGTGACCACATCTGGGATACGAAGAAGGTTTTGAGAGCCAGGATGATGAAAAGCCTGGGAGTTATGTAATCTGACGGAGGGTAGAAGAATTTAGCATTGTTTAGGCAGAAAAAGCAAGACTTAGGGGTTCTCCAGCTTTATTGTGCATGAGAATCACCTGGGGTGTTTGTTTAAATTGCAGATTCCAGTGACTCCAATCCTTAGATTTGTAGAGATTCCGATTCATTAATCCCAGGAGGAGCCCAGGAAATTACAATCGAGCAAACATTCCAGGTGATTCTCATTCCAGTGGTCTACAGACCATATTTTAAGAAATATGACTTAGAAGGAATAAAATAACCATTCTCAGATATAAAAGTTAGAGTCTCCCATGTCGTTTAGAGTACAGAACCCTAACCAACAAATCCTCAACTCTACTGTCAGCCATTGGAGAGCATAGGAACACTGGTGTTCTCATTTCTGTATCTCTTTCCAGTACGGTATCAGGCACACAGTAGATGGTCAGCAAATACTTGTTTAATGAAGGTCGGAGAAAGAACCTTGCAAGAAGGAAAGCTCATTGAAAATGAAGCAGGTGGCCTTGTTAGGGCCATCTTTATGGGGAGACTGGATAATAATAGGCAAGAGACAGCATAAAAGAGGCTGCTGTATTGGAAGAGGGGTTCACTAAGGTGACCGCCAGCACTTGCCACATTCTTAAAACTCAGTTGAAGAAGTAGAATATATTGGAAAACCTCTCTGAGGGCAGTACAGAGATAATGGAGTCAGAGAGGTATGGCTAAGAAAGAAAACACGGTGACCTGCACTATATAGAAAAGAGTAAGAAGCAAACATTTGAAATACAAAGAGATGATCGAGTCTGAAGCACTGAATGTTTTGGTTGTGGGTATGGCTCCTGCAGTATTTTATATTGTACGTGACTTCATTCAACCCCAGCATTCATGGAACACCTCCTATGCACAGATAGGAAGCAGAGCGAGCCGGTCTCTGCCCTCAAGGAACTCCCAGGGTAACTGAAGAGGTCGCGAGCCCTCGCTCTGCCCCCAGGATCATAGAACATGAACCTAACTCTCCTAGTAGGGAAAGAAAATGGGAGCACCACAGGGGAAAGTCATTCTTTGTCCTATAAACAGCTGTATCCCTAACCCTTAGAAGGTCACTGCCATATTAGGGGCATTGATAAATATTTGTTGAATGAATCAATGAGTGAATGAAACTAGCGTTTATTGAATCCCACTTTGTCGGACAGTGCGTTGCATACTTTTACATATCGTTGCTCTTGAGTCTTCCAAACTTTGTGAAAAGTATTATTATCCTCGTTTTACAGATATCAGGATGGAGGCACTGTTGAGTTACATGCCCAAGGTCCGGAAGCTTCTAAATGACAGCTGAAGGTCCTGAACTTGAGTTGTCTACGTCCTTAAACTTGTGTCATTCTCCCACACCGTCCTAGTCTAGACAGCTCTGTTCCGGGAAGAGAATTGAGGCTCAGAGAGATGAATGACCTCCTCAGGGTTATCCTGGTCGTTTGTAGTAACTAGGTCTGGCCCAAGGCCCAGTGGTTTCAGGAGCAGCAGGAGCTCTTCATATGGCAGCAGCCGACCCCACTCCACCCTCTGATGTCTTTCCACTGACCCTTGCGGACCCTTGGCTTTCAGACAGAGGACTGTGTGCTTTAAGCCAGCTCTCTCTTTCAAACCGAGTGGGGGCCCCTGAGGCTACCTCCACAGCGCTTGGGTCAGCTTGAACTTGGCAATGGGGTAGCTAGTAATCATGGTGATGTAGAATTTCTAAGAAGACTTCCCCACCCTAAAAATAAGCAGATTTTTATGGCAGAGACATTAAGCCGGTTACCCAGAAGCCTGTGACTCACACACTCACTTGTGCAGATTGGCCTTGGAACCCCATTTCTGCCTGTTTCCTCAAAACTTTGAGTTGGCAGTGGGATAGGTTTGCATGCTAAATTGTTCTCCAGTCTCTAAGGGTTCAGCTCTGCCCTTACTTATATAAATATATTTCCCATTGACGTTGGCCAGCGTCCCGCTTGAGTGAAAGGAAGGGCAGATTTAAGGCTATCAACTGGATCCGAGTAACATATTGTTCCTTCTTCTCTGTCACTTTTTATGTAGATGATGGGGGGATATGAAAAAGGGCCTTTTTTCCCCCACTGCTATGCAGTTGTTTTCAGCTAGCTACAGCATAACATTTTCCCACTTAAGAAAAGAAGAATATGTAGGCAAGGAAGAGAAAGTGCGTGTGGTGTGGTGTGTGCAGACATGCGTGGATAGGATATGTTCACACCGCATCCATCAGGGGCCTTCATGGCAAGCAACAGGAGCTGTCTGGCTGATAGAAACAGGCAAGAATATCGGACAGGTCACATAATTGCCAGAATCAGGCCCTGAGGTGGTCTGAGCAAGATGCTAAATCATCCTACCAGCACCCATGGCTGAACCCTGCATGGGTCTTGCCACAGCAGCCAGCTCTGCAGGGAAGGATTTTCTGCTTGACCTTTTCTCAGCATCACTAAGTGTCCAGGGAGACTGCGTTTGGGAAATGGGTCACATGAGCTGTGACGAGGTCCTGGGCCTGCCCTCTCTAGCTGCAAGGGAGGCAGGGAAAATCAGGACCTGGAATTTTGCACCTTGTACCTAGCGCAGGAAGGAGCCTCTGTTTCCCACTGAGATGCATAAAATTGTGAATTTCTCCCCAATACAGAAAGGGCAGACAAAAAGAATAATATCTACCATAGGCACACCTGATGGGGCTTTTACTCTTACCTTTGGGGGAAAGGAGAGAAGGAATATGTTTGCACAATCCTCTCTACTAGACCTTTCTGCCCAATCCCAGCTCTAGGAAAATGCATATAAATTAATTACATGATATGTGATATGTTTCAGTGAAAAATGAGTTGAGGTGTCAACACTCAAACTCATCTGGACTCCTGAACTTTCCAAACAAAAGAAACTAGATTAGCTTCTGTGTCGCTCCCATGCGTTGGGTTTATAATCATGAATTGGAGAAAGGGTTGTATAAACTCTCTACTATGCATCTGTCTATCCGAGACTGATTGAATTTTCTTAACGTTGCTCTTACTCGCTGGGCTCCATTTCTGGCCATCCTGTCTGTACAGGATACTGAGCCCAAGTCATGCACAACAGGCATATTTGGAAGAATCACTACAAGCATATCATTAGAGCTTTTTGAAATAAATCACAAGATTTCCCTGCCTCTTCCCTGCAAAGCTTACAGGATAGACTGTAGGGGAAGACACAGAAGGACTTCCTCGGTGCTCTTTGCTCATTTGGGTTAGAGATGTTAATTTATTGGTGGGTGCCTTCGTTTATGATACTTTCGGTTGAGTTCAAAGCAGAGAATCAGAATGATATTTTTTCACTTCCATGGTTACGTTGAGAGCTTTTACTACAGTAACACCCCCTCATAGGATTGCTGAGTTGAGGTAACGTGTTCTTATTTTTATGGGTGCCAAAAAGATAGAGTCTCAGTGATATGCCAAAGGTCAGATGACATCATGGGGAGACAACACCCAGAGCAGAACAGAAAGAACCCGTCCAGCTCCCAGTGGCTTCTGACTCTCACTTTCCTATCTAGCTGTTATCTCTTGAGAATTTCCAAGCAATTTGTAATGATTACAATCTTTTAGATAAAGATCATTATTCTCAACGTATAGCTGGGAAAAGTGGGATGCTGAAGGGTTGCCTCTGCCATCCCCACCTTGATGATTTTTCACTAATGGTTTAACCTCCCCAAACAGTGTACTTTTCATGATGTTTATTCAGTTTTCTTTCTGGGATTTATGTCACTGGAAATGTAGATTATACATTCAGCTCATAAATAATCAAATACCACGTAAATAAGAATCTGCTTCTTAGAGGGAAATGACAATGAAGAGGTACAAAGGAAGGCAGACACCGTTGTGTTTGGGGGATAAACAGTAAACAATAAATAAAAGAAAAATTGAAAAGCATTATCTGTTTATTAATATTTCAAATCCTAAAACTGCCTGAGCCTTTCACAGCCCAGGGAAGGAGGGGAGGGAGCCTCGAAGCCTAAGTAGAGGCCACAACACCACCACGGTGTCTGCCTGTCCTTCCGTCACTGTGTAGACACCTGCTAGATACTCACTGGATTCTAGCGGGCAAACCTTTCTACAGCTCCTTAGATCTCACTTATTTGGAACTCAGCAAACATTGTTTTCAGGGAAACAGCGTTCTAAATTAAACTGGATTCCTCACCAGTCCACAGATTTTTACCTAACTAGAAATGTGGTTGAAATCCGGTATGTTTGTAATTTTAAATAAAATAGAAAACGCTCCTGTCACATTATCAGTAAACTCATTCACAGTTCAGTAATTGAAAAAGCAAAGATAAATTCAAAAACTGTGTAATTTGGTATTTAATAAAAATCAGTTTTTGTTATATGACAATATATTGGTGCAATATGTACATGACTTTTCTGGACTCTCTGAGAGGCTGACTGGGCACACTTTTAAGGGTTTTAAAGATTGATGGTACTGGTTTCTTTCGTTCTGATTTTGCTTCAAGCCTATGGTTTTCTGTTTAATTAATAGATCCCCATCCCATAGCTTTATATGTATTTATCCATAACCATTAGAATGTCGTTTGATCAAGACAATGTGAGAGAACAGAAGAAAGGGGAAGAAAAGAAGAAAAAAGGAGAGGATTTCCCAGGGAATTAAAAAAATATAAAAAGGGAGCTAAAGAGAAATGTGTATAAATACGGAAAACCACAGTGACCCAAGTGGAATTACTTGAGCTGTGAAGAATGAAAACCGGGAGAAGACTTTTCACATGCATAGTATCCCTGAGGGCACAAGGGTGACCGGGGAGAAGGTGTTTTCCATGTCCCATCCCCAGATGGCAGTCTCATGCTGGGGCAGCTTGGCTCTCTGGGACTTGGGTACAAGGAGGCTCTTTTCAGCCAGCTTTTCTTTTTTATTGTGTTGTCTTGACTCTAAGGTAGAGTCTTCCATTCATCACGGTGACACAAAACTCTGTTCCCCTCATTGGTTTTGTTGGAATTAAATGCCAACCCTCCAAAATCATTTTGTATTTGTATTTAGACCTCAGCCTTGTGCAGTCCCTGGGCAGTTGATAGTAAGGAGAAGGTAGAACAGGAGAAGACTCGGGAAGCCTCTCCTGCTGCCTTTTTCCTCCACCCAACAAGAGAATCCTGGAAAGAACTCCTATCCAACTTTGAGTAGATCCACAAAAATGAGCCATAGTCAGGGATATCATGTCTCCTCCTCCATGAACTCAAATTAGCCTCACACCATCAAGGTATGAAAGAACATCAAGGCCACCATCACACTTCATTGAAGGGTCTTTCTCTACTTAAATATCTTTTTTTCTCTTTATTTCCTTGGATGGGATTTGCGTAGGTGGACCTTTCTGTTTTCTAGAATGGGATTGCTCGCAGTGCCTCAAGCGCCGTGTTGTGTCGTCCCCCTCCCCACAGCCCCACAGTCCTGACAAGATGCTCTTACTCCCTCTGCCCTGGTTCACACTTGCTCATTCTCCCAGACTCTGCTTGGGTGTCAGCTCCTCAACAAATTTCTTTTATTCTTTCTGGGAGTGCCCAGAGTACCCATGCTACCTTCTATCTTAGTTCTCCCCATTCCACACTGAAGTGCTAATACGTTTGCCCCAGTGGACAGCCTCCTCTCCCTGAGGACTAGTGTTTCTAAAGATAGAAAGCTGCCTTCTCTCTACATTCCCGGTGCTCAGGGGAGGCACTCAGCAAGTCTTTACTGAATGAGTGAATGAAATGAATCTCCCTTGACCGCAGTGATGTCTCCTGACCCTTTTGCCCCTAACCTGTTTTCCAACATTTAGAGGTGGCTTACTTGGCCCCTGCATGCCCTCTTCTGTCCAAGCAGAAGTTGGCTGTGCCATGAGCCTGGTTCTCTGATGCGTGGGTCACAGACACTGGTCCTCGGATGCAGCCTGACGTTGTTCCCTCCCTTCAGATGTCGATTCAAGGATAAGGCAGGTTTTTTGGATCTGATAAGACTATCAAAAAACACATCTAATCGTCATCTGTTAGAGCTGATGGGACGGCAGAGATTGTCCAGTCGCACCCCTCTTTTGACAGAGGAGGGAACCCAGGCCCAAGGAGGTGCATCTCCTTTCCCAGAGTCACGTAGCGAGCTTGCTGGCAGGCCTGCGACTGGAACTTTCATTTTCCGCCTTGCCCCATTTCTATTGCAAGGTCCTAGTGTGCCCGATTCCTGATTCCTGGGCTCCCGATAGCCTTCTCCGAAGATGAAGTGAGCAAAGGGGTGCAGTCTTAAAAATGGACTAAATAATAAACATGACCGCTTACCCACCTTCGAGCGGCTTCCTCGGGAGGAGCTTAGCGCATTTAATAGGGTGCTTGTAAACAGGAGCAATTTGAATAGTTTCTCCGGCACACTGTTAACATTTATATGTGCCCCATTTCATCTGTAATCTGCTTTTACAAGGCACTGGTGAGCCTTTGATGGCAGCACTGAATGACCCGGACGGCTTCATCCCAAATGTTCAAACCGAGCTGAAAATTTGGGAGAATTGAAGGTATTCATCTCCGTAAAAAAAAAAAAATCCAAACACATCGACTGAAATTGCTCTTCTCCATCCAGATACATTAACTTTTTCTTCTTTTTTACTTTCTTCCTTTCTCATTTTGCCATTACCATGTTCTGGTGATTGCCCACATCTGGAGCGTGGCAGCTGTCCTGTAATGTGCAAGCTGCGGTATGTAATTTGGAGAACTTGAATACAAATATCTGTTAATTAAAAAAAAATACAGAACCATGTTTGTCAGCTTGTAATTATGTAAAGAAGAACACCAACTCCCAAACTAATTTAAAAAGCAAAATGAAAATAACTTTACCAGCGGCTTTATAAAATCCAGCAACTCTACGTTTAGCTATTAACTTTCTTCTGAGCATCCCAAAGTCCTTTGCTGACGGCTGTGAAGTTTCTTTGGGGACAGCCGGAGAGCCCAGCAGGGCAAGACTGGGCTGACAGGTCACTGGACTCTGCTATTGGTGCCCTTACGATGCGTCTAGGGCAGGGTTTCTCAACCTTGGCACTGCTGATATTTCGGGCTGGGTAATTCTTGGTTGTGACGGGCTGTCTTGTGCCATGTGATGTTTCACAGCATCTTTGGCCTCTATTCACTAGATGCCAGTAGCCAGTAGATGCCCTCCTCCCCAACTTGGGACAGACAAAAATGTGCCCAGACATTAACAAATATCCCTGAGGAAGGAGGGGCTGTCGCCCCCAATGAGAAGCACTATCATTTTCATTTGCTGTGTAATGAAGGAAGGAGCCCAGGCCTTGGCCTTGGAAGTCTTAGGGTTAAGTGACCACCTCCCCATTCTAAGGATAGGACCCTGACCAAATCCGCTGGCTCTTCTCGACACCTGCTTCCTCATCTCCGTGGTGGGTGGTCGTGGAGATACAATGAGATGTGGCAGATTTTCAATATAAAAAATAGGTCACCATGAAGGTCAGTTTTATCAGCATTATTAATGCAAGGTGGCCCCTGATGTGAGAGTTTAGAGGGAGGCCTTAGGTCAGGTTTGCCCCAAGAGATGCCACACCCTGTTAGGACTTGGACATCATTAGCACAGAGCCCTCTGCATTCAAGGCTTGAGAGGCAGGGAGAACCTGCCATGTTCTTTGCAGACACCTGTGGACGTGGCAGAAGAGCATTGAGGGAAATAAAATTGCTGAGGAACAGCTCAAAGCGGTGGAATAATTTTACGTGCACAGGAGGAGGGACTGACTGAGGCGCCCCAGCCTCTGCTCTCTACCTGCTCTTCTCCCCAGAACAGGCCAGGAGGTGTGTGCGTTATTCAGGCAGTCACGGGGCTGTGTAGACACTAGGCTCCAGGTCAGAGAGAGCGTCGAATCTTTTTAATCGTCTTTTAAAAGTAAGTAGATTATCAGCTGTCTGGGCTGATGCGAGGGCAAGTGGATGGATTAAGTAGCCTCTGGGGGGCCTTCCAGCTCAGGAATTCCAGGATGCTGGGTTTAGGGCTGGGTGTTCTGGAATCCAGACACTCCCTTATTTAATCCACAGATTTCTGGGGAGAGCATTAGCAGCAGCAGCTGCCACTCACTGAGTAATCGCTCTGTGCCAGGAAGCGTGCCAAGCGTTTTCGGTTTATTATCTAATTAATCTTCCAGGCCGTTCTGTAAGGTAGGCATTATTCCCATTTCACAGATGAGAAGGCTGAGGTGTTTGCATGTGAAGGAACTGGTCACAGCGCCGTAAGTGCTGTGTGCAGGAGCAAGTTGGTCAGTATCTCATGTGAGCTCGTTACGAGAAGGGTCCGTGGCATGCCTCCGGACTCCAGACACACAAGCACCTGGGCAAGGAGCCCGTGAGTGGAGTCTCCGAGCTGCCACTCTCAGACAGAGCCAGCATGCCCGGGCACACCCAGGTCTCCTCCACCAAACATTCCACAGCCCCTCAGCCTCAGGTTTGAAGGCCAAGCGGTATGTGAGGGTTTAGTAGGATGCTGTGATGTTAAAAATAAAAAATAAAATAAAGACAGGAGGGAGAAGCTGACAGCTTGACTGGAGCACACACAATCAATACACCCAGGATAACAATTTCTGCAGAACAGTGCCTTGCTTATCCAGACCCCCAGGAGACGCGTGCCGCTCTGACAATTGGCAGAAATTCTGACTTGCTACAGATCTTTTCATCTCCTGCCTGCTCTTGCCGACTTTTTCATTTTACATTATTAAATATTAAACCCTGTAAACACTTTGGTTTGTCGGTACCATCCTGTCAGTCAAATTACCCTTTTGTAACAGTATCAAATCATGTTGGTATCACTTACTTCCCTGAGTAATTCCAAAATCCTCTTGCAGGATAAAACAATGATGTGCCTTTAACTGCTGGGTGTCGGGACTCCTGCGTTCTTTCTTCAGACCCTGGCACCAACTAACCATTTATATCTCTTCAAGTCAAATTGTTTCCTTTCCAAGTGAATGGAAGGGGCATGCTATTAAGACCCCACTCTTTCCCTCCAACAGATTTAAAGCGATTGAAATAACTTTGAAAATTCAACATTCTAGAAGTTGAGCCCCATCAACTCAAGTAGCTGTCTGTGGATTACACAGCACCTCATCGAGACTGCTGTCTTGATACCCAGAGCATGTCACATGCTGTCGCTTCTCTGACTTTCATTTCATTTCCCTTCCTTGGCTCTGGAATTGCTCATTATTTCTCCGTGTTAAATATCCAGAGAAAAATGGAATGAGGACAACATGATATACAGGAAAATAATACATTACAAAGTCAGAAGGAGATAAAATTGTTGGATTGGCTGATGTTTTAGATGACCCAAGTCTCTGTCCTCTCCATTAGCAAAGATCATGAAAAGTTTATAATATTTAAAATTCACTTTTGAGACAGTACAAAAGAAAGGATAATTGGATCCCTGCGTTCAAATGCCAATTACTTGCGTGTTAGTATTTTATGATGTTTCTCAGTACCAACATCTCACGGCCCGCCTGTGGAAGTCAAGGAAGTCTGGAGAATTGGAATCTGATCAAACTATTGTACAAATAGAAGAATAGTCCATGAATCTGTTCCTTCCCAGTGACCACCAATGGATTCCTCTTAAGAGTTGAGTACCAGTGTTCCAAGAGTAGAGCTTATGATATATAAATACTTAAAAATCATCCCTGTAAGTAAGCAATACAGTGGATCAGCCCAAGTAGATTTGTCAACAGTGGGAAGTAAGTTACCTGAATTGAAGTAATGAAATCCAGTGGACTTACGATTTTGCCAGGAACTTTAACGAAGGCATCGTCCTATAGATCTTTGCTAGCCTCCCCCGGAACTCTCAGCGTGCCCTTATCCCCCATTGATCTTCCCACTCTTGTGCTGTTTATTCTGTAGCCTAAGTAAAATTATTTAACCTTTTCTTGGCTTTAATGATCCATCTGTTGAGTTGGGAGAACAAGATGCTTATACATCTGGTAGAGGATGGTACACTTTAATAAATGTTTGGAAAGTACTTTGAACATGAGTGCTTAGTATTAATACTGCTTTCCAGTGCCCTAGACAGTCTAATGAAATGGTGTCTTAATCTATGTCACAGCTAATTCATTTTGGAACTGAATCTACGGAATACAGATCTCAATTTGGGGTCACTGGGAAGATTTATCTTTCCTTGGGGCAAATATTGACCTCCTGAGCCTCAATTAATATTTACCTCTTGGGTCAATAAATCTCAGTGTTGACCTTGATAAAAGTCAACATCTCCCCAGAACCTCAGGGTCTTCTTCGTCTGTGATGTCTTAGTTCCAAGTCTGTCACTTGATTCTGTTCCAATAAATCCTCATCTGCAGGACTTTATAACACAAGCTGTTGGCATGCCCTCAGGGGTAAAGCTGTTGGGTGTATCCCTGGGCATTTGCCTAGAGATGCAGAAGTGAAGCTGTCAGAGTGCTTCTAAGAGAGTTCCTGATTTTAAGCTCATCCTCTTCTTCTTTCAGGGAGGGATTTTCTAGGAGGACCTACCTAACATGGGATAAAGTGCATACGAGGCAAACTCCCGGTAGAGTCTATCGGACTGGACAGTTCTAGTCACTGAATATCTGAAACCTGTCCATGTATTTGGGACTAGGGGGCGCTATGCAAATGCAGCCCGGCCTTGGACGTTAGTCTGAACACGTGGACTGTAATCACTAATGCTCTTCTTGACCAAGGAGTCCACGCAGCTCTTATTCCAAACCATGAGCATGCCTGGAATGGTCTATGGGCTGGGCTAAGGTCTATTGTTTTATAAGTGCAGATTTTGTCCTTCAGTAGTTTAATTTATTGACGATTTTTTAAGAAACTACTTTGCACAGAGCAAGTTCTTGCCCCCTCTCAGCTTCCACACATACCCACCACGTACTAGGGGCTGAGAATACAAAAAGGCATGAGACAGGGCGCTCACACTAAGGGAACTTTCTCTATGACACAGACGAAGTTGAATGACATCCTCATTTTTCCTATAGTTCATCTCACGCAAATACTCGCACCCGTGCCTCTCCCACGTGAACAAGGGCAGACGGGAGCTGCTGCCTGTACATAGTTAACATTGGACTCATGTGCTGACGGGACTGAGGAAGGTCATGCAGTCCAGGGACAGCTCTTCTAACCACCTTCAGACATTTTGCCAGCATCACATCATCTGCAGTCTTCAGGGAATAGTGGGGGAATTTGCCTTGGCTGAAGCATGAGAAACACGTTTTCTAAGAGTAGGAAGTGTCTGTCTTGTAGGGCCTATGGAGGGGGTGATCTACAAGAGGGAGAAGGGCAGTCGTGAAATGCCACATCAGTAGCGTGGCTGTGACATTCATCGGGTTTTGTCTTTGGGGTTTGAATTTAATTGCTTTCCATATAGATTCAGGTAGAGGGACAGGTTTATCACAAAGTGTTTTGTTCAGAAATGTTGCACAGATAAACAGATTTCTAAAATAAATGTATGTAAAAAACTCAAAACTCTGTCCAACATGTCTTACGATAAATGAGACTTTTTTATGCATTTCCCATTGATTTATCTGCTTTTAATGGGCCCGTTTATAAGCAGCAGTGCTTTCGAACTTTCAAGGATGGGGCGTGTGTGTGTGTGCATGTGTGTGTGTGCGCGTGTGTGTGTGTGTGTGTGTGTGTGTGTTTGGTGAGGGATGGTAAGGGAGAGGCTAGAGGTCATTCCTATCAGAAAGCTAAGGTGGAAGGCTGAATCTCCACGATTCTGTCGGTGCTATCAGGAACTCGGGCTATCAAAGCCAATTCTTTTATTTGCCTGGACATTTCCAAATAGTTGAGGATGATCGATGGGTAAGGAGGTGAAAGGGAAGGAGACTTGGGAGTTGTCCACAAGTAGGGTCTATGCAGTCTGGGTTTTTACCTTAATTGCAGCTTTCCATCCCGCATGTTTCTGGCGTCCTGGCTGCCTCGTCTTTCTCCCAGGAGCCAGCTCAGCAGTTTGGTCTCTGGACTGTTAGCAGCTGCCTGGAACCACAACTCAAGTCAAACCCATCTTGATGAGTTTGATTAATTGAGCTTCAGGAGTTTTGCTCTGTGCTGGTCTTTTGAATCAAAGTCTTAAGATCCCAGGCAGCGTCTGTGGGGAGAACTTTAAATATACCCTAGGGTCTCTTTAGAAAGATTGGGTTTGCTTCGGTGTTCTAGGCTCCGTTTCTGAAAGTGGCAAGCAGAAAGAAAAACACAACCAAACAAACATAACCTCTTAGAGCAGAGCTTGTCTTATCCCACAGGGGATACTTAGGGGGTAGTTAGGGTTACCTTGCTCTTAAGATAACTGCAGCTTTCCGTTTTCCTCAGTTCACATGTCATCAAGGAGAATTTGCCTTTTATTTATTTCTGAAAGTTGAATTAGCTTCCTTTTCTGTTCCTTGTTTCCTGGGTCATGCCAAGGTCTTATCCCTCTGTCTTCCTTCCTCCTTCCTGTGGACTTCCAAGGGAGATCATTCATTCATCCATTCAATCATTCATTCAGACAACAGCCATTTATTAAGTATCTGATATTTGTCAAGTATTTTGCTGGGAATTGAGGGATTTAAAAAAAAAATCAATCAGGATTCCTGCCCAGAAAGAAGAAAGAATCTAGCACAGAAAGACAGGCCTACACAAACGTGCAGTAGACACATAGAAGAGATGGTAAAGAACGACCTAAAGCAGGGCAAATGGACATAGAGGGTAGAATTGAGATCTGAGGGGAGTCAAGAGGTTAAGCGTACTGTCCTTGAGCATTAGCTGGATTTAGGGAGCGTCAGATGGATGCCCCCAAGGTTGGGTAACAGAGTGAAAGGCAGGACACGCTCTGAAATAGGGACCAGGGCAGGGAAGGTAAGTCTGTGTAGAAAGTGCTGCCGTCTCCTCTGGATAGGTTGGGGGAGTGTGTGTGCAGGAAATATCCTAGCAAGGATATTAAGTTGACAATTGAATATATGATATTGAAGCTGGAGCTTGGGAGGGATCTGGACTAAAGAGAAAGGTTTGCAATTTTTCAGCATATGGGTGGTGGGTGGTTGGAGCCTTGGGAGTGGGTGAGACTGAGTATAGCATGTGGAATGAGAAGAAAAAATGGTAAGACAAAGCTCCAGTAAAAACCAACATTTAGGGGCATATTAGGGTTCTCCAAAAAAACAGAACTCCATATATATATAGACATATATATATGGCGTGAGAGAGAGAGAGAGAGAGAGAGGAAGAGAGAGATTGATTTATTACAAGGAATTGGCTCACTTGATTATGGAGACTGAGAAGTCCCACAATCTGCCATCTGTAAGCTGGAGAACCAGGAGAGCCACTGATATAAGGTCCTATCCAAAAGCCAGTGGGAGGAAACCCAAGAAGAGCCAGTGTTTCAGCTCAAGTCCGAAGGCAGGAGAAAGGTGATGTGCCATTCAAGCAATCAGGTAGGTGGAGTTCCCTCGTAACTCTTGGGAGAGTCCGTCTTTTTGTTCTAGCCAAGCCTTCACATGATTGGATGAGGCCCACCCACGGTAGGGAGGGCAATCCATTTTACCCAGCCTACTGATTTAAATATTAATCTCATTAAGCAGTACACTCATAGACAGTCCCAGAAGACTGGATGTGACCAAATATTAGGGCACCGGGTGAACCAGTGAAGCTGACACATAAAATTAACCATCACAAGGGGTATGCAGAGGAGACGGAAGGGGCAGCAGAGACAGAAAGTAAGAGAGAGAGAAGAAATGCCCTCGATTTATGAATAATCCCCCAGCCACCTTAACCATCCTTAACCATCTTTTTGCTAGGAAAGTTTTGCATGAGTGTTTGCATTCTTGTGCACACATTGTCATGACTGAGCCAAGAAAAAAAAAGTGTGAAAGGCACTGTAGGCCATCTAGGTATTGTAGGAGAATTCACAGATCGAGAGGATTCCATGCCACCCAGTTTACTGAATGGGGTAGGTGTGTATCCACAGGCAAAATAGCAGAGTAGAATGAACATGCCCATGGGGCCGGGAGGGGCTGATAGAGCGCTGAGTGAGGCTATCAGGCTGTCAGGTCTCAGGCTCCTGACCGTGGGTCCCCCTTCAACCTCATCGCTTAGCAGTGGGGGAGGGGACCCCTGAGCCAGACGAGGGGAGCGAGGCTCACGTGAAGAAGCTTCTTACAGACGCTTAGCCAGTGTTAAAAGGAAGGTATCTCCGTGGAGCACCAGTCCATGTGAACTTCATTTAGGATCTGGCCTCCTCTGGGGACATCCCCATGTTTCTAACATGCTGTCTTTGTGCCTGATGAATGGTCATGGGCACACTTTCATACTCCCATTCCCAGAAGCCCCTTTATTGTCTTTTTTTGAGACTTGAAACCGGAACTACTAGAAACTAGGGTAAGCTAACATTTGCGAAGTACTGGGCACTAGGGCCCACATACATTATCTCCTTGGCCTCTTGGAGCAATCCTTTGAAAAAGTCCAGCAAACCTAAAACTCAGTCCGCTTGAGATGGTAAGAAGCCCCAAGGCTTCAAGACAACAGAGACCTCTGTTGCTCACTGTACTTTGTAAACTGCGAAGTAATACACAATTGAATGATATTATTACTGACGTAGATGGCACGCTGCCCATTTTACAGAGGAAGAGACGGAAGTTCCTTGAGACTGACTTGCTAGTGAGTGGCAAAGCTGGCACCAGACAGCTAGGTCTGTTGATACAGCCTGGCCCTTCAGGGGACCCTCTGGTCCTTCAGCTTGCCCACGCAGGATGAGGCCAAGCCTTGGCCTCGTCCGTACCTCTTCTTTCTGGCCAGGCAGAAGTCAGCAGTGACTCAGCAGGCAGGCTGAGACCTGCAACAGAGACAACCTTGCCTCTCGCTTCCTAGAAACTTCTCCCATCCAAGAACTCGCTAGATTGCCACAGTCCAACCTTCCTCTGCAGCCCGTGCCTTTTCTCCGACTCAGAAACGACACAGCTGGCAGAGTTAGCGGCTCTATCAGATACGCTGCACAACAGGTAAGGGGATCTGAGCTCTCACCTTCCCCTGGCAACCTTCGACAAGCTTTGCAATAAAAAAAATTACATATTAATACGTGACGATTAATCTCTGACTTGAAAGAGCCATCTCTACCGTATGTGTAACCTCTGGACATTTCAATTTCCAATCTGCACAACGAGATAACATCCTGAAAATGAAATGTAATCATCAATTAGCAGTGTTCCTTAGGACAGGCTGATCTGCAGGAGTGAGGACATTTCAGCATCTGAGCAATGGCTGATTCTAAGCAAGGAGCTGGACAGTTGGAGGAAAAAGGGAGAGATGAGACTTCGGGCCTTGTGATAAGTCACAGAGACTGGAAGGTGGAAGTCCAGCTGGACCACTGGCTGGCTCTGTCCTCCTGGGCCTGAGCTCTGTGAATTTACCAGTCCCAGGAGCCATTGGCTTGGCCACCGTGGGGTAAATGGAAGGATATCAGAGAAGCAGGAAATGTGGACCCTGCCATGAAGACTTGGCAACCGTTGCAGAATCAGGTCATACCCAAGTGAGGTGGATTAAGACCACCACCCAGGTTAGCACACACACAGGAGTGTAAACTGATACAGGGCCTGGTGGTCATGGGCCTGTGCTCCTGCCTCTGTGTCACCAAGGAGGACAACTAGCATCATCCGGAAGGAGTTGTAAAAAAGTGCTTGTAGATCCTTGGTGAGAAGTCATCAGCCCAGAACCGTGCATTGTGTTTTCTTATTATATTTAATGGAAAATTGAAGCACTCGGATATTTCCAAAGTGTAATTTGTTCTGATGGGTAGGCCGACAGTGAATTGGGCTGCTTCACTAGGGAAGAGGCAAAAAAATAAATTAAACAAATTAATGACTGTGACGCATTCCGGGGGAAAGAAAATGCAGTTGACTGTTGGCCCCCACTGCCACCCCTAACCGAAATCATCATTTTTATTGCAGTCACATCTCCTTGGGCTGCCACTTCTTGTGGGTATTTTTAAAGAAAACTTCCCCTCCAGTTGTTTCCTTTAGCCCAATAAGCACAGTTGCTAATTTTCTCTCATTTGGAGATTTCCCCCCTGGAACCATATGCCATTAAAATGCTTAGACATGTGGAAATGGACTGATGAAGATATGAGGAGACAGGGAGTTGCAGACGAGGAGAGACTTTGTCAGATGGAATGACTCTGACAGCAGATTCGCTAACCAGAAGAGAAAGATGCCGCCACGGGAGGGCGAGGAGGAAGAGCCGCGCCCGGCCTCTGGAAGGGTCCAGAAGGCGTTGCGTTCCCAGTGCGCAACTCAGTGCCCGAAGCGCTCACTGGCTGAGTGAGTGAATGAGTGAATGAAGGAACAAATGAATGAGTTCGTGAACGAGACAGACGAACACCTGAAGCAGAGAGGCAGACCGCCCGAAGGGGTCTGGGAGTCTGGTCACTATGCAAAGCAGGACTTGCAAGCAGGGGGGCCTAGGTGGGCTTCGGCAACAGAGGGCGACACCGAGCCCGGCATGGAGGTTTGGGCATATACCCCTGCAATATGGACCTGCAGTTCCATGTCTCCTTCTTCACAGAACTTTTTTTTTTTTTTTTTGCATTTATTTGTGTAATTATGCAGTTCATGTTTCCAGGGTAATATTCAAGCTGGTGAAGAACGGGTGTAGGGAAGGCACCAACCCACCAGAGCAGATACAATCAGAAAGGACACGGCGGTGCAAACCCAGCCAGCCAGCCATCCAGAATAGAGGCCCTGAATGTCTCTTGCTCACTAGGCCCAAGCTTTCTGAGAAGGTACTCCTTCTCAAACTCATGTTTGCTCTTATACTTCATACCAAGCCTCGGCACCTAGCCCCAGCCTTCGAAGGAAATACAGTTCCTCAGTTTACACACCGTGTGCCTGCTCTGTGTTCAGAAGCCACTCTATAAATATTGGTGGACGGAGTGAATGTGTTCCGTGAGGGGACTGGAATGAAATGTAACCTGCCTGCATGTTCCCAGGCCCACCCTCACTACACAGCGACCTGCCCTCCCCCAGGGGCCCCCTGGGACCACCTTAGGACGTTGGCATGCAGGGAAGGGAGCGCAGAGGCAGATCCAGGCCTAGGGGCGGCCTGGGCATTTCCTGCAAAGCGCTTTCCTCGACTTGTGTAAGTAAATCTGTTAATGCTCTCCTACTTCCTCCCCTTTGTTAGGGAGCCCAGTGTATTAATTAAAAACTGCAGGCAGCTCTAAGTATCTCCAGAACAAGGATTAAGCCAGCTTTCCGTCAATTGCTTTCAAAGTGATTGCTATTTGCTAGAGAAATGCTTTCTTTAGGGGTTAAAGCACCTTGTTTTTCCTTTTCTATCTCCTCCATTACCTCGTTACCCTGCTGGCCCCTTCCCCTACTTCACGCTTCAGACCACCTGCAACAGGAAGAGCATAGTGACATGGCACGTGCCTATGGCATTACTGCCTCGGAGTGATGTGGCTGTCTGGGTGCTAATGTCATCAGAGCGAGGTCAGTGTCTTAAGTGGGTCAACCCTGCTCCTACCGACCTCTCAGCTTCGGCTGACTTAAGGTACCCCAACATATTGGTATCAGCCATGTTTGGGGTACGAATCAGGGGGAAAGCCAGAGACAGGGTTGTCTCCCCCATGACGTGTCTCAGTCAACCCTTCTTTTTTGCACCTATTCCATTAGAGTTACTTAGTGTATGGCAGTGAGCACATCAAGGGAGACATTTCCGCCTGGTATGAGGAAGAACTTTCTGATAGAGCTCTTTGATAGAGCCAGGCCGTCCACAGAGATGAGGGCTACCACAGTAAGCACTCAGTAATGAGCAGTTAAAATGAACTGCCCAGGACATCCAACTACATGACCTTTAATGGCCCTTCCTGGGTTGAAATACAATGTTGTGAATCAGGCTGTCTTAGGAGGTTTTCACGGAGTGGAGAAGACTTTCTCCCCTCCTCCGTAGAGAGGGAAGGTTTTGCCCTTTCTGGGCCATCTGCCCTGCCTGGCCTGTATGAAGTGCTGGAGGAGGACAGGGCGATGGGGGCGGGAGATGGCACAAGAAAGTTGGGGCAGAATTAAGCATTTCTGAGCCCCAGACAGTTGGTAATTGCAGAATTCATGTTGTTGGCAATAAATATTAAGTAAATCAATAAATTCTCCATGGAAGTAATAAATAATAAGCTATAATAACACAAAGTACGTCTGAACTCAACTCTGATGTGACTATAAAATAAAATGTCAAATTTGAGGCACACTTTTTTTTTTTTTTGAGAGAGAGAGAGAGAGAGACCTGATCTGAACTTCCCAAATCCCCCTCTTATGTTCACTTGGGTGCAAGCAGTGGCTGACTCTCCTACTCTGGGCCCTGTGGTGATGACTTCACTACCTCAATCCCTCTCTACTGGAAACATTGAGAAATTATAGACGATACGGGAGATGTTCGCAGCCTCTGATGAGAATTCGGACTCCGTGTGCACACGTACACACGCACGCACACACATGTCTGGCAGACCTGCGTCTTGTCTGTGCGCCACTTAGCAGATTGTGCTGTGAAACCCAGCCTCAGCAAAGAAGGAAAGGGGAAAAGAAAAGATCTAAATCAGGATAACATAAATAAGCCTGTGGCAGGCAGAGAAAAACCCAAACAACTAATAACACCAGGGAAAAGTCACTGCAGAATTTATATTAAAAAAAGCGTATCAGAAAAGCTGTTTGAGAGACCTCTGAGAGGCAGAAATCATGAAAACTCTTTCCTGCCAGCCTGTGGCTTAAATGTGTAAGAATTACTCTTTCGTGAAAAATCGGTGACCGATTCGATTATTTTCTGTCAACAATCAGCCTTTTTGTTTGTCGTCAGACTTGTGGATCGGTGGGTCTCTCCTTCTCATTCTCCAGTGTGTGTGTGTGTGTGTGTGTGTGTGTGTGTGTGTGTGTGTGTGTATTTAACTCATATTTGCATCTTTGGTCTTCTTTCCTTTGGCTCTTCTCTTTGGATTGTCAACATATTTAAGCCCTAAACAAATAAACAAAACTCCATTGGTTCTTAAACCCTCCCTGTTCCTCTCTCTCCTGTCTTTTTTTCAACCTTTTACAAGACAAATGTGTAGGACAACTATATAGATAGTTGTCCTAGCCAACTTTTTTCTTAAAGCATAATTTTGGTTCTTCTTTCCCTTTTCCTTTGGTCAATTGCTTCTTTCCTCAAGAGGAGTTCATTGCTGCAGACTTCAATAAAGCGGAAATGCTGTCCAGGGAGCATTTGGCCAATCCCTCTGCCTCTCTGCAGGATTGATTGGAGCAGTCAATCTGGCCCCTGCTTTTCCTTCCATCACTCTGAGGCTTGGTTTTCCTTCTGGTTGCTTTGTCTCCAGTGTCTCATGTGCCAACATAACGATTGGGACAACTGTCCTGACATTTCAAGTGCAAATAAATTGTCCTTCCACGAGGAGGAGAAGGTAGGCATGCATTCCTCCCGACACAATACAGTCTTCTCGTTCAGGATTATCTACTACTTTGAGCCATTCCTAAGTAGGATACACCCATCTACCAGTAGCCGATAGCCCTATAACTTCCTTGTCATGTCCAGCACTCACATTGGTCAGTAAGGCATTGTTGAGCATCTGTTGGCGTGTTCTGCAGAGAGCCCGATGCTACAGGAGACAAACTAGCAACTGTAAGACATGGTTTCTGCCCCTTTTGCAGCTTATGTTCTAATTAAAGGAAATCCAAAAATATGAAAACCCATTATCAAATGCCCAAAGTGTTTCTACTGATGCACCCACCTCTCTTTTAAACCTCAAGTCTCCAGATGATTAGGCCTTTTCTGTTTCTTTTATTTTGTTCCATGAAGCAAAGGGTGTATGTGACTCCTCTATTCCAAGGCTCTCCTTAGCTCCTGAGCTTTCCCTCTTGTGGTGGACAGATGATAGCCCCGAACATGTCACATCCTCATCTCCAGCGCCTGTGAGTACGTTACCTTACATATCAAAAGTGACTTCGCAGATGAGATCTGGTTACAGATCTTAAAATGGGGACATTATCCTAGATGAGGTGGGTGGCCTTCATGTGACAAGAGTCATTATATGAGAGTTATTATATGAGAGAAGGAAGGGGAAGCGGCAACAGGAAGAGAACTTGGAGTGATGTGGGGCCATGAGCCAAGGAATGCAGATAGCCTCTAGAACGTGGAAAACCAAGAACATAGGCCATCCCCTCGAGCTTCCAGAAGGAACCCAGCCCTGCCAACCCTTTTTTTTTAAATGTTTTATTTAAATTCAATTTAGTTAACATAGAGTGTAGTCTTAGTTTTAGGGGTAGGATTTAGTGATTCATCAGTCGTATATCACACCCAGTGCTCATTCCATCAAGTGCTCTCCTTAATGCCCATCACCCAGTTACCCTACCCCCCCATCTGCCAACCCATTTTTGACTCTGACCTCCAGAATTGTAACATAATAAATTGGTGGTGCTCCCACCTACTGAATTTGTGGTTGTTTGTTGCAGCCACAGTCGGAAACTCATACGGCGATTGAGCCATCCCTGGTTTCCTGACCCACGTTTGCATCTTTGGTCTTTCACCTTCTTTTCCACAGGCTAGGGGTGGCCAACAAGTGTAGATGATAAATAAACACAACTTCGTTTGTTTTGAAACCTTCATTGTTCCTCTACCTTCTATCCTTTTTCAGCCCTTTGCAGCCAGGTTACTTTAAAAACAGTTTAAGGCATTGGTTCTCAAAACTATCACCAACATCACCTGAGGAGTTTTTCAATGATACATGTGCCCAGGCTCCTGCACAGACCTGCTGAATTGGGAGCCCCCCCCCCCAATCCACTCACTGAACTGCAGCACCCACCACACCAGTAAAACAATTTGTGACAAAGGTAATGATGTTTCTCCTCCCTACCCCCCATCTTCACAATCACCAAATATTGGCACCAAATTAGGTCTGCAGGCTCTGAAACTCTGCTTCATTTCACTGTACTGATCACCTTCTTCCTGGAGATTCTTTCTTGCCTTCTAGGTCCTCCTACTTTATCACTAATTACTCATTTGTTTTCCTTCCTAACTTTAAAGATGAGTCATCAAACCTATGTATATCTGTTTATCTATCATCTTGCTATCTATCTATTTTGAGTATTTCCATTATTAATCTCCCGTCTGTCTTCCATGGAGCTCAGCTATTCTGAGCGTCACTTCCTCCCCTGTGTGGACAACTTCTCAACTTGTAGCTTCTTCTCTGACCTCTCTTCCAGCCCCAGCATCGCTTTCCCAGCTGGATGCTAGACCCTTCTCTATAATAGTTACCATTTGTGAGACATCTTTAGTCTTTGCAATAGTCCCACAGGATCTTAGTCCCATATTCACAGACGAGGAAGCTTAGGCTCGTGGACGTTATGCAACCAGCCAGAGGTCATATGTCCCTGTGAACCAGATTCAAAATGTACCCTCGACATACACCAGAATTCTCAATTCTTCTTCTGACAAGTTTTCAAGATCTATTTATATAGGAAGCTTCTTTCGGGGGTTCTGAGGGCCTGAGTCCATTACCACGCTTATGTTTCTTCCTATCCCAAAGAGATATATTTAAGTGTGCACATCTCAGACATGAGCTGTCCAAGAGAGGATACCAGCTTTTCTCAGGATGAGGTATGTATTTTTCCATTTGTATAAAATTGCCCTCGGTGCTCAATTGAAATGCCTTTATGTGCCTGAGGTCTTCTAGACCAAGTTCACACAGAAGAAATTGCCCTTTCTCTGCACTGGCAGTTTTCAGGAGAGTGACTATATAGTAAACGTTTTTGTCCATACCCATCCCAGCTCCAGGTACCTGGCAGCATGATTCTAGGACTTTGCCAAGATAATTTGAATGATGACACACCATATTTAACTTGCGAATGTTTTGCTGTGCCATCCAGAAACTGGTTTTTCTGAATAAGACCCATATCTTTGAATGTCCTACCTCTGAGTCAGTTCTCTGTCCTCATGGGGCAGGAACCCTCTCTCTAGACTGGGTTAGTCTTAGGAACTCCCCTTGATTTGAGAGGCTTAATCTTTCTTCCCCAAGAGGACTGTCAGCTCAGGTCTGCTACCTCACTTTTTCTACCAAGGAGTCTAGGTGCTCTATGCAGATGGAACCCCTAGTATCCAGTCTTACACCCCAGAATTCCAAAGATAAATATGCAGATGGTGGCACCCCCCACCCTTCAGTGTAATGTGAGATGAAAAAAGAGAGAAGTCAGCCCAGATCAGCACCTGCTGGCAAAGACACCACCAGCAGGACCTCAGAGAAGGATAGATCTCCCTGCATGGAGGAGGAAAGTGGAAGCTTTCTCTGTAATGCATCAAGCAAGAGAAGAGACCTGCAGGTAGAAATAAGAATGAATGATGGGAGAAAGGGGGCCACAGTGAGGAGACCACGCTGGTTCAGCTGGAGCATTTAAGGGACAGGAAATTAGTTCAGTGACTGGGCTCAGATTCCACAGGATCTTAAACACCAGCCAGTAGAGATTAGCCTTGGTGTTAGGGGCACTGGGGATCCTTGTCTATTTTAAAGCTGGAAAGTGATCTAATGCTTTAGGTTTCCATAAATAACCAACCAAAAGGAAGAAGGAAAGAGTGGCCAAATGTCTTAAATTCCTCTTGGGCCTATTGCCTGATTTATCTTGGACCCCAAACACACAGACATGTGCAGATTTTCTTGGATTATTTATTTTGGTTTTAATGTACACAGTGGAGAACTCGATGTGAGCTTGGCTGGATGCTTCAGAGAAAAGGGCTGTGTTGTGTATGCATCTGTTGATGCAACGGGTGTCGAACCATCTGTGGGTGGTTCCTGCCGTTCTTAGCAGCCCTCCTTCTCTCTGGGAGAATGAGGGCTCCTACACTGAGTCATTTGGTGGCCACTGAATTTTATTTTAGGAACGTGTCCTAAATACTGCAGGCTTCCCACTCACTATGCAGAAGAGAATGCCCTTTGAGAAGAGGATTCCTATTTGTCTAACAACAGCTTGCTGCTGGGGCGATCTCTCTCTTTTGTCCTGAGCTGAATGGGGAAATGTTCAGCCTTTGATCTCCAAGGGTGAGAGCGTCCAGGGAAGAAGCTCAGCAGCCCGCGATGGTTTGAGTCTGAAAGACATCTTTGTGTCACGCCACATGCAGGCGCATGTGCAGTACTACCTCAGTGTTCCAGAAGAATCAGAATCAAAAAGTTGAAAAACTGGAAGGGACCCAAGAGTCCCAACTGCCTACAAATCCCATCAAGTCCCTTTGCAGCAGTACCAGCTAGGGATCCATTCTGCTGCTTCTTGCTAGCTTCTTGGGACAGAAGACTCACTACCTTGAAAAGCTTTCTAACCCATGGTATCCAGTTAGCTCATACACTGTTAATGAGAGCACTTCTAGAGAGATTGAGTTATACATGTTAAAAGCTCACCAAAAATCATCCCTGCAGAGCCTGCAAATTCCTACCTCGGAATGTATCTAAGGAAATGAATCAATGAATCAACATATAATATTCCTCTCCATGTCCGGTAGTAAGGAGATTAAGTAAATTCAAAACCAAGTTGTAGAATAATAAGTATTAATATGAAAAAGCAGTAGTAGCTATCATTTTGAGTACTTGTTCTGTGCCATTCCTGAGAGCTTTCCATAGATTATTTTACTTATTCATTCAGCCCTGGTGTTTTGTGGGGTGTGTGTGTGTGTGTGTGTGTGTGTGTGTGTGTGTGTGTGTGTCTGTTTGGGAGTTTGGAAGGGTCAGGGATTCTGTGAACACTTCAGAGTTTTTGAGGGCGAGCTAGTGGTGTCTCCCCCATCATGTCCCCTAGGCTGGCTTCTGAATTGCTGTCCCTGCCCCAGCCATCTGTCTCCCTGGAATTGAACAAAACATTTCCCCACTTTGCTTCTTATCCTATGGTTGGTTGGGGTCAGTCACTTTTCTGCTCCCATCCAGACAAGGCAGCCTCCCTGAAAAGGTAGGATTTTTGGGAAGGCTTTGAAGAAAGCTCTGAAGAAGGAAAAAGGGATGATGGGTCTTCTAAATGCATGT
This sequence comes from Ursus americanus, assembly GCF_024610735.1. Taxonomy (NCBI): domain Eukaryota; kingdom Metazoa; phylum Chordata; class Mammalia; order Carnivora; family Ursidae; genus Ursus; species Ursus americanus. The sequence continues at coordinate 42,477,902 of NC_142142.1, forward strand.
TAATGCCTAATTGTTCTGATGTTCTTTGGGAAGCCTGGGACTCTCCTAATTTTCTTGATCTCTCAACCCTGGGGAACAGCTGCACTGTCACATCGGACCATGAACTTGGTTGGCTTCCTGCATGGCAGTTCTAGAAAGACTCCACTGTCTTTCTAGCTATGAGCATAACATTTGATTTTCCTGACCCTTAGCTAATATCGCAATGGTTAGAAGAGGCTCTAGGTCCCCCTGAGCTCTCACTTGCACTGAAATCCTTCTAGAAAGTGGGCCATGGGGCGCCTGGGTAGTGCAGTCCTTAAGCGTCTGCCTTCGGCTCAGGGCGTGATCCCGGCGTTCTGGGATCGAGTCCCACATCAGGCTCCTCCGCTGGGAGCCTGCTTCTTCCTCTCCCACTCCCCCTGCTTGTGTTCCCTCTCTCAGAGCTGGCTGTCTCTCCGTCAAATAAATAAATAAAATCTTTAAAAAAAAAAAAAAAAAAAAGAAAGTGGGCCAGATTCATGCCAGAGAGTTTTTCTCATGCTGTGTTTGAAACTTGACCAGTTTTTTTAATGATAAAATATAATTTCAATAATATAGAGTTGGTTTCTTATTAAATCAAAGGAGAAAGATATCAAGCATGATAGGTATTGTACTTTAAGTTGATTACAAAAAGCATTTATTGAGGGTTAACCACAAGGCGATGGATAGAAAATCAATTACACGGTAGTTAAACATCCAATAATATGTGTTTTAATGAACAATTCATATTTAACACCTCTTAGGAAATAATGAACTGTGTTGGAGTTTTGGGGTAGCCAAGCAGCAGTTGGAATATAAGGGTTAACTCTTGAGGAGCCTGACACCATGTTTGAGCAAATAGCATTTCATGGCATCATGGTATTGAGGGTTGGTTCACTTCCCCTTCTAGCATCATGCTTTCTGACAGCTTAATGACCACACAGCTTGAAGATTCACCCATCTAGACTGAGATCCAAGACTGCACTGACATCAGATTGGTCTGAAAGAGCAAGTCATTATTCTGAACTCATTAAGATGATGCTGTGCATTATGAAATTAACATTTCCAGATTTCTTTAGGTAATGTGGAGAGCCAGAGGATCCTTTCTCCATCCCATCCCAGTCTACAAAGACCCATCTCTCCATTGTCTGCCATATTGTCTCCCACATGATACGTGAGAGCCTGCCTCCGAACTCTTTATCTTTAAATGGGGTTTGCATGGACTGTGTTCATGAATAACTCCATTCAGTTGCTATTCATGATTTTCCTTCTCACTACGCTGCCCAATCAAATGTGATTTCAAGATAGGAAGGGGCCATCCAGTTTCAAAACCTGCCAAGCCGCCCACACTTCTGGCTTCATTGAAAGTTGTTCTGGAATTCCCTGTCTCTACTTCTGCTTTGGGTTCTATAATGTGCAGCTAGCATTTTCAACGGAGTTCACAGTTTGTGCCTCTAGAATCCGACCATGGTAGAGTCTTTTGGTTTAGCCAATTCACAGATATTTTGCAGAGTTACCGAAGAGGTGAAGGAGAGAGCAAGGAGTAGAGGACAAGAGGAAAATAGCAGTGTTGAGGTGGCAATTGAAAACGAGAACAGTGAAGCGGGGAGAATACGAAGTGGCTATTTCATGGGTAGAAGAGCGCTGTAGGGAAGGTTCACTCATGAGTAGAAGAAGCTGAGTGAGGAAGGGACAGTAGGAGTGAGTAAGTTATGGACTCAGAAAACACTGGCTTTGGCTGTCATTATGAGGCTCAGAAAGCCAAGCTGGGGTAAGTAGGAGAGTTAACAGTTAGGTGCTTGGACCCTAGAGCCTGGAAGACTAGATTTCTGGTTTCTGACACTTGTTAGCTATGTGGCTGGGAAGTTCTTTAACAAACCCTTTGAGCCTGAAGAGGCAAAATCTGGGTGGTTATATCACGTACCGAGTACAAGGTATGCCACATCCTCGTCACTCAATAAATACTAAATAACGTGTGTACAATTGCATCTACTTTCTGTGATCATTTTGTACAAATAAATTGCAAAAACCCACGTAGAACATTTAATGTGTTGCCTGGTACATAATAATAAGTATAACATTAATAATAGCGAGAATGATTATTGCATCTATTTTTAAGATACACAAACATTTGATTTTCTGGAGCCATTTGATCTTATTATGTAAATGATGTCCTTCTTGTTATGAATATTGGAACCTGTGTTGTGAGCTTTTATCATAGTGACTGACATAAACCATGGTCTCAAGATAGGTTAGTTAAAGGATTCAATTGTAGAATCTTAGAGTGGGAGGTCACCTTACTGAACATCTAGTCTAGCCTATAGATTTTAGAGGCACAGCCTGTAAATCCTTTTCCGACCACGTAGAAGTCCCTGTAGCAGAATGGCATTTGGTTCATGAGGAAGCTTCAGAGAGGCTGGGTGGTTTGGGCTAGGTGACCCAGTATGTGAGGACCAAACCAGAATCCTAGCCCCGGTCATGCAGTCCCCAGTATGACAGCAACCAAGCCTTCCCTTCCAGGGGCTAGGGTGGCTGGCCAGTTATAGAGCCTGGAGGAGGCCACTGTCTAAGGTGTGACAGTTCCAGGGGACTTACCTTCATTTCAGAGGAAGAACGACAACTTGAGACCTTGTATCTAAGTTCATGGTTCTTGTTCTCTAATCCATCGTCCTAACAACTTGACCACGACTACATAGGGGTTCTTGTTCTTACAAGGGGTTGAGCCCTAGTTCTAGGGCTCTGGGTTCCAATGTAAAATTCTTGGTAGTTCTGAGTAGGCTTCTGGACCCTCTTGGAATTTCTAAAACACCAGCTCAGGATCTGAGATCTGGAGAGACCCCAGTCTAGCAGCAGCAACCATAGGCTGTGGGAAGGGCACATGAAATGTGCCAGGAACGAGATGAAAGAGGTGTCGAGGAGCAAGGTCCTTGTAGCAGGATTAAGAAACAAATTTACATGAGACAGATTAACAGGAGAAAATCAAATGTAATGGGCGTCTATATGGGGTATCCACACAGACATGGAAATTCCAAAGACCATCAGGCAAAATGAAGTATATATGTCATCCTGAACTAAAGGGAAGGGGATAAGGGTCTGGGACTTCAGAGAAAAGGAAGGCACTTCACAGGGTCATCAGAAGAGCAGATGTTTGGTAATTAGACGTTTGCCCTACATATAGAAGGATCACTCAGCGAAAGCACATCTGTTAATAACCCTTATTCTGGGAAAGACCCCCAATTTAGATTCTTCTGTGTGGTTATGGGAGGGACACAAGTTTCTCATGAGCCCTCAGGTTCTAGCAGCTCAAAATAATCCACATGCCGAAGTGGCACATTCTGGGTGGGGGCTGTCCTGAACCCCATCAGAAGTCAGTGCGTTTGAGGAGGGAAGTGGTAGTCGTGCTGCTTAGACGTACATCCTTACCTTTTTATGGCTGGTGGGCTGGGTTGATCAAAGGGAATTTGCCTAGAAGCAGGGACCTGGGAAGAGAAGATTTGGTGACTGTGGGGAACACCAGAGCACAAAGCGGGAAGGGTGTGTGAGGACCTGCATCCAAGAAGCACTGGGTCCCATTTCCACTTCTGTCCTGGTTTCCCGTAGTCCCCCTTCCCTCGAGACTTCAATCCAGGGACCTCTTAGCGAAAGGCCTGACACGTGATAAGTCCTCAATATGTATCTGATGAATGAATGAATCCGTGAATCCATGAATGGATAGACTTCTAGAGCTACAAGGGACCTTAATGGACTTAGGTGATGACTACAACCAGTATCGTTGCAATTATTAATTCCAGTAAAGCAACTCCTCGAACACTAACAGAAGCTTGGAAACGGAGAATTTATAATCATCAGCGTATGTATTGTTGTCCCAGTCATGCTGCTGGCCTGCGTGGGACTTTTCCCGCTCTTTTCCAGCTGTCTCAAGGAGATGGGAAGCCTTCAGTGTAGGAGCTCAGCGCATCCGGGGACATTTGTCGTGCATCTAATGAGGCTATTAAGGGGTACTGAGGTTAGCAGCTTCCCCTGAAGGCACCAGGGGAAACCTTGAGGTCTCTTTCCCCACAGCCTGGGGGAACATATCTCAAGATCTGCAAAATCGTAAGCACAGACTCAAAAGATCCTGAAGAGCCCCAGGCCACATTCTTCCAGAGACTTCATGGACACTTGGGGGGTTGGGGGGTGTATGACTTCTTTCAAAAGGACGGGATGTGCTGGCTGCAAGGAGGGTGAAGGAGGCAGGAGCAGAAATGGGTCTGTGGTCTCTCTCTGAAGTGAGGGGAGGTACTCTCTTGCCCCCGAAGCAGCCGTGTCACATCAGACTTGGGGCTGAATGTCGCCGATAGTAGCAGAGGAGCTGCAGACGTCGGGTAGCCTGAGAAGGGATCCTGGTGGTCTTGTCATTACAGAAATCACACTGGACAGCAGCGAGGTGGGGGTGGGGGCTGCAGAGAACAGGCCCGGAGAATCTTCGAACGTGTCAAAGCAGTTTTGTCATTGTGAAAGCAAACCCAAAGCGAAGCCTAATGGAGAACTCGAGGCAGATAGAGTCTGTCAGGGAGATTTAATTTGTTGCAGAACTGAGAGAGTTGCGAGAGCCCCCATTCTTGATTGGAGTGGACAGCAGAGAGGTGGGAGGGTGCTGGGCTGGAGTGATTCATTCCAGATAGGATTCGGGTAAACCAATCAGTTAAATCTCTTCATTAGGATCTTGAGTAAAAGGCAAGTGGAAAGAGGGCAGAGCGCAGCCTGTAGATTAAATTTGGTCAGAGCCAATATCTGACAATCCCCCATGCTGTTATCCAAATGAAAGCTAATGCAACTATGAATTAGCAGCCCCAGGAGCAACGGAGGAGGGGATTCGATTCTCTCCAGCTCTGTTCCAGTCTAGACTGAGAGATGAACCACGGGAGGTTGGCATCGCTCCCTCAAGGCATGCAGGTGTTGGGGGGGCAGGAATCGAGGTGTCCCACTTGGGCTTCCCCACTCAAGTCTCAGAATGTGGGCCTCAGTCACATTGTAGCTTGGCTCAGCCAGCTCTGGGAAGGCCCAAGGTGAGCCTTCTTCTGGAAGGGTTCAGCTGCAAGGGAGCCCCGTCCCCTCTGAGGGAATTTGGTCTTTCATCCTCTCACCTTCCTTTTGGCAACCTTGAGAATGACTCTCTCTTCACAGTGAGCCCTCGACAAAGTCTCCTGGCTGGCACTTAATTTCTAAATCAAGAAGTCCCCGACGATGGTAGCTATGCTTGTGGTGAGCACGGTATAACAGATAAGATCGTCCAGTCATTGCGTCGCACTCCTGAAACTGACGTGACATTTTATGTCCACTATACTTCAATTAACAACAATGAAGATAAAAAAGTCCCCCCCAGCCTGAATCAATGACAGCGTATCACCCTCCCCTGATAACCTTGAGCGCAGCCATCTCCCCACTTTGATTTCCACAGAACAGAATGTTAATGAAACTGAGAGGACCTGGGGGACCATGGATGGCCTTCCTTCCATTTATGGAGATTGCTCTTTAATGCTTCCCTTAGAGGAAATGTCTGCCCTTGACCCCTCACATCTGTCATTCTGTCCCACTGATCCCGCGGTCATGCCCTTTCCCCTGCCGTCCAACCCACATGGCACTTACGTTCAGAAATGTATTCGATATTAATGCATTATTGTTCGTTTATCTTTTGGTCTGTTGATTTAATCTTGTCCTGGGCTTGTCCTTCACCCATGCGCCATGGTATTGTGCAAATAGGCTCTTATGTTCCTAATAGGCAAAGTCAGCCGTGTTTAAGCAATTCTGTTTGTACAATGCAGTCTCTAAAGGGGCCTTCTTTTGATGATGTTGGCGATAATGATATCAGATTGTACCGAGAAGGGCAGAGAAAAGCCGTGATTAGTTCCAAGAGTGAGGCGTTCAGTGGCAGAGATGGAATCTCCCTCCATCCCGCCCTGGGACAGGGCTTTCACTGTCAGAGAGCGGGCAAGAGGAGAGAAAGGATGAAGATGAATGTTTTACCATGGCAGCTGCTCAAGGCCCAAAGCCATCTCAAAAGTCAGTCCCCGAGACCCCCAAGGGAAGGGCCCAGTGGAGCAGCACCAGGGCCTAAGGCACTGATGGGAACATTTATCAGAAGTCTGTGCAAATGAGAGCATTGGAGCGGAGGCTTGTCCCAAGAGACTTTGTCTGCAGTGGATGGTGAGTTGGGGGGAGATCTTCGAATAAAATCTTTTAATGTTCCTCTCCACAGCAATATAGCCTCCTTACTATGACAAATCGGGGCTCCTGCCGTACTTTTACTGTCTGCGTGTTAATGAGCCAAGCCCATGTAACAGAGCCATTTGGTGGGGGGAGTTTACAAACAACTTGGCTTTGAGATACTCAGAGAGAGAGAGAGAGAGAGAAGGAAGATGAGGTTGCACTGAGAGCAGCAGGCCTGGACGAGGAGGCTGTCTCCTTGGGATCCCTGGGACTCAACGAGAGCCCCCTGGGAGAGTCTTGGCTCTTGGAGTGGCCACACAAAGAGAGCTGGGGAGGACCTCTGAGACTCTGAGACTGCATTCCCCTGAAGGACCCCATTCATTAAAATAATATGCAGAACCCCCTCTAGCACATGCCACAAGCCTCCCAGGATGAATGCAGGTCACTGTCGCCCATCTGGCTGCCACCCTGCGGTGCTTGAGTGACCCTCCCCCTCTGGGAGAGCAGGGGAGGGAATGGGACCTAGGCTTTCACAGGAAGGGGTCAGCCCCTGTTTGAATCCAGGGTTACAGTTATGTCCAGATCCCTTATTACCAGATTCTGAGGGTCACTTTGTTACCTTGACAGGGTGATACAGTGGTCAGTGTGATTGGAGCCTTTGGAACACGAGATCTTGTTATAAGAACGATGATGATGGTGATGGTGATGATGGTGGTGATAACACATACTCAGTGCTTGCCATGTTCCGGGGCTTTTAGACGCATGGATCATTTAATCTTTACACTTAATACGTGATAATACTGCTATTCCATTTTTATGACGAGTAAAGTAAGGCTCTGAGAGATTAATAATAGCTTGATCACAGTCATAAAACTCCTTAGTGATGCAAACATATTCATCATTGGAAGAGCGTGAACCGAGGTCCCTTGGAGTATGTTTTATCACAGAGTACTTGAACTGGAAGGAATTTGGACATCATCTGGCCCAACCGTTCTCATTACTCAGGTGAAAAAAACAGTGGCCTGGAACACACAAGTGACCTCTGCAAGGCGAAGCCACTGGGAAGTGGCAAAGTGGGTGTTAAAGGCCACTCTTCTGAAATCTGGTGCTTTGATCCGTTCGCTTGGGCAATTCTTTCTCTTTCAGTTTGGCGTGTTGCAGGATTTTAATTTTTAAGTATCTTGTTGATGGCTGGCGGTGAATTAAGTACACGATGGAACCGAAACACCTAAAATTGGGAAATAATCATGGGGAAAGCTTGCGCCCAATGAGCAGCTATGGTTGGTTTGAGCTAGAGACCTGCCTGGGATGCCTCCCATCTTCCCCAGGGACGCACCTCCTGAGGTGGGAGCTGCCCCCTTGGGGCTGCAAGATACAGACGTGTCTGGGTCTGGTCTTGGGATACTTGTTCATCCAGGCTCGTACCTGAACACTCAAAGAGGAAGAAGACCGGAGAACAGGGAAATGACTAGAGATGGGCCTTCTCTCTTATCCACCTTAGTGTTCCCAGCCCCTGCTCTGGGCTGGAGTGATATAGACGCCAGTGTACGCGCCGTGTGGGGCTGCCTAAGAATCACCTGGAGAGTAATTTAAAGGCAGATCCCTAAGCCCTACTCCCAGAACCTCTGATTCAGTAAGTCCAGGTTACTGCTCATCTCTATTTTTTAAATTGCCTCCCAGGTGATTCTGATTATCAGCCAGAGTCAGAGCCATGACTGAAGGCTCTGATGTCATCCGGCAAAAACACAGCAGCAGCTGGAAAGATCAGCTAACAAGGATGGCCAGTTAAATGAAAAAAGGTGGCGGAGGGTTTTGGGGTTTTTGTTTTGTTTTGTTTTTCGCTATAACCTCTGAGCTCCCGCCAACAACAGTGCTGAGGGTGATTCTGATTTTGAGGAACCAGAGAAAATGGACTTATGGGTGAGATCCATTATCTTAATGCAGATGAAATTTTCAATAATTACAACTTCTTGTCAAACACGAAGGCTCAATTGAAATGAAATCATGAACGGTGTCTGAATTGTCCAGATCAATTCTCCTCTAGGCGTTATCCCTGGTAGTCAACAGATAAAGCACCCATCATGCGAGGTAATTATCTGGATAAGCGAGGCAACTAATAATAGCAAAAGAGCAAAAACCAATTCTGTAGTCACCCAGCCGTGAGTGAACGCTCTGGGACCACTCAGGCTGATGTAGCTGGAAGAGAGGAGGGAAACAGAGCACAGTCCACATAGCTTCGTGACAATCATGGCCTCATCTGGTGCTGTCACTGGAAAGGAGGAAGTCACTGCCTATGGGAGCAAGGAGGTAGGGACAAAGGTAAGTTAGAAGAATTCTGAGACCATCTCTCGGTTCTCCAGCTGGCAGATTCCCTAAGCGAAGGGTTATGAGCCATGTGACCAGAAGAATACGGCAAACTCAGTATTAAGAACATGGCCTCAGCATGTGAAGTGAATGTCTGGCTCCTCGAGGTGAAGCAGAGGAGCGTGCACACGCACGTGCATGGGCACGTGCACGCACGCGCGCGCACACACACACACACACACGCACACACACGCACTCCATCAAAATGGGGAAAAGTTACTTCTCTCTGTTGTAAATTTAAATGAAGTCCGGAGTAGTGAAGGCCATTTGTAAGGTCTGCTGAGCTAATGGATTCATAATGACTTTTAAAGCTTCACTCGGGTAAGAAATACTGTTCATTTTTTAATTGCATATAATTATACTTTTTCATAATCTAGGGCAGCATAGCAAAAGTAAATCTACTGGCTTAATTATAAATCTTTTTATTATCTGGAACCCTGCTGAAATAAAAGGAAAGAAACAACTATTGTTTTTTTAATCTAGTAAAAAGGAATTTTTTTTTTTAAATACCCTTAATGTTAAATGAGTTATGATGCTTTTGACGGGAGAACACGGGTTTGTTTCACGTTTGATGCTCCTTTGGGGGAAGGCTTTTGTAAAAGTGCCAGGGCGTTCTGACCTGCCTATGGTCCAAACTGCTTCTCATCCTAGGGGAGTGGGCATTTGCTGGTCTGTTCAATAAGCTAAAAGAGTCCCTTTTTTATCTCTAGAGGCGGACTCTGGGAAGAGCTTCAGGCTTGAAGGGGCAGGAATTGGGGGGGGGAGTGCGGTGCTCCAGGAAGAGGTGAGAAGTTTGAGGAGCTGAAGCATAATCAGCTTACTCTCTCCCCTGGGTTCCCCTTCTGATCTTCCTAAGGCCCTTGCAGGACCCTGCAGTTGGCTCAGAGTGACCCTGGGGAAAAAGATGTACCTCTGAAGGACGCAGGATGAGAAGTTGGCCAGGAAGATTCATTGTTCTCATGGAGATAAGGTTTGCTGTACTCTTAGTTTCTTGTGAAGGAGAAATGCTGAATCAATCCCGTATAGGGAAATAGCACCATCTGGGAGGAGAGAGCCAAGTTTGGGCCTACACGAGTGTGTCTGAGGGAGGGAGAGTAGGCTCACAAAAACACAGGGAGGTTCTCCAAGTGCAGCTCGCCACTGGGTCACCCCACAAGGCAGAGCCTGTCCGAGGCACCTGCCTCCAGGAGACAGCAGTCCGGGTGGGCAGTGGAGGCCTTTAGCCCTGCGGCCTGCGGAAGGAGGAGAGCCTCTTGGCGGCACCATCTGAGCCCTTGATGAACCGTCCTGAGGACCTGGATTCCCCCTGACCCAGAATTCCACGATCTCTTGAAGAGGCATCAATCCTGGATGCCCCTTGTTTAAGTGACTCAATTATCCCATCATTGTTGGGAGGCGGGGAACCCAGAAAGAAAAACTAATTAAGCTCTTACAGGCTGAGTAACCCATGTGGGCCTGATAGAGATGAATGGTGTTGCAGCCCATCTCAGAAGGGGACATGACTTCCTGAAAGGAGCCAGCAGTTAGCAATTAACATCTCTAAATCCCTCTGAACTACTTTTTACCAGCCTGCCCCAATTCCAACCCCATGCCCAGACCCCCACGGCACCTTAAGTGCCAGACTCTGCATCCCAGACTTAGGGTGGCAGCCACGGCTGGGGAAGCATGCAGCGTGTGCCTGGAGCTGGTCAAGAACTGCATCTCTCTCGGAAGCCTCTGCCCCAGGGAAGCCGCCCGGGACTGGTCTTGACCCCCCGACATGGAGCTTCCTTTTTCCTCGTGCTGACTCCAGGCTCCAGACTGCTGTCCTCAGCCCCATGCTGCCGAAAAGTGGCATTTTATTTTGAAAACCTCTCTGGAGAAAGAAGCAGAATCTCACCTGCCCCGTGGAGAGCACCCTTCCCACCCTCTGATGCCTGTCGTTGGTGTGGGTTTCCCGGAAGAGGTGAACTTTAAGGTACAAACGTGGTTGCAAACAGTGCAAACAGTGAAAAGACGATCCTGTCCAGAAAGTATCTTAGGTGATAAAGTATGAGCTTTGCCACACCATGCAAGCATGGTGAGTTTTGCTAACCTGAATCGCGCTAGAAATCATCCAGCCCCATATCCGGGCATGGAATGCTTTTTATCAGCTGGTCCCTTAATTCTAGGGGGTTTGCTTTTATTCCTCTAGACTCCCCTCATAGCAGACAAGACACATGCCGGTTCAGAATACTGGCGCCAGCACTTAACTTGAGGAATGTACTTGACCTTTCTTAGGCTTAGTGTGCCCATCCATAAAATGGGTATAAAAATACCTAGCTTTGCAGAGTTGTAAGATTTAGAGAAAAGTCAAGTACCTCGTGAAGTCAGAGGCCTGGTACCTTCTCGGTGCTCAATAGGTGGTTTTTGTCATTGTCACAATTGTTGCTACATTACTAGATTCAGAAAGCTGGGTACAAGTTGCTGTTTTTCCGGTGGCTGGCAGTGTGACCTTGGATGAGTCGCAGTTTCTCAAAGCCTTAGTTTTGGTGTCTGTGAAGCACGACTCATGATTTCTACCTGACCAGGTATAGAGAGGTTTGGCAAGAACAAACACACCCCAAGCACAGTGATTTAATCAAGCAGGCATTCATTCATCTCGCTTAACGAGTCTTCCAGGGAGATGCGCTTGAGTTGGTCTGGCAGCTTGACCGTGTCAGGATGGGCATCCCCGGGGCTCTCTGGGGCTCTCTGGGCCTTTTGTACGGCTTCTCTCCTTGTGGTCCCAGTATGACTGCTGTCCCTTAAAGGCACTATCACTTGTTCTAGGCACGGAGAAAGGGGAAAAGGGAGGGACAGAAGATCTGCCTCTTTGTGTCAGAAAAGCAGAAGCTTTCCCCAGAGCCCACCCAGCAGATGGATGCTCACAGTCCCAGTGACTGCAACTCGATGAGAGGCCAGTCAACCAACAGTGTTTGCCTCACATCCGCTGATAGGGCGGCCGTGAGAACAGATGGGCTAGTGTATGTTAAAGCATTTTGTAAGAGCTTCACAAAAGTAAGTTATTATCCTTACTCTAGCTCTTGTACAAAGGAGAGCCCAGTCAACTGGTAAGTGATAACTATACTGTTCAGGCCTTTTAACCCCCACGGAGATAAATGGAAGGCATTCCGAAGGCAGTGGTTGTTTTAGTACTAGCCCATAGGTCATATCCTCTTTCTGACCAAGCTGGGGGTTAGCCTGTCTCACTCTGCTGGTGAGATGATGTTTGAATTGGGCTTGGTGACTTCAATTGTCTCTGCTTGATATAAGTAGGAGGCTATGTCCTAGATAAATACAGCGAATTTCTAGTACCAGCAGGAGGTATTCCTGAAAGGCTCGTTCGCCGGTAATGGGGTGATGTTAAATTAATCATAGGTAGTCTCCTTAATGTGTGCCCTCCCATTCACATACCCTCCTGACATCCTTAATAAGCATCTGCTATTTTTAACAGCTTTATGGAGGCATAATTTACATACCATAAAATTCACTAAGTGTACCATTGAATGATTTTTAGTAAATTTACACAGTGTGCAACCATTACTACAATCCCGTTTTAGAATAATTCAGTCTTCCCCGAAGGAAGCCTCCTGCCCATTTGCAGACCAATCCCCACAACCCCACCCACCCCCACCCTGCTCCAGGTAATTTACCAAGCTACTTTCCGTCTCTGGATTTGCCTCTTCTGGACATTTCACGTCAACGCAATTACACAATATGTACTCTTCTGTGTCCGGCTTCTTTCACTGAGTGTGTTGTTGAAGGCATCCATGTTGTAGCACGTGCGAGTAGCTAGTCCATTTGTGTGGCCAAAGAGTATTTCATTGCAGGGATAAACAGTCGATGATGAACATTTCAGTTCCTTTCACTTTTTGCTTATTATGACTATGCTGCTGTGAACATTATTCGTGTATATGTCTTTTTGTGGACACACATTTTCATTTCTCTTGGGTAGATATCTACGAGATGAGTTGCTGCATCATACGATAACTTTATTTGTAACATTTTAAGAAACTGTCAAGCTGTCTTCCACATTTTAGCCGATTGCTGCATTTGTGACCATCGATGAACCCACTTGGACCCACCATTACCCAAAGTCCATAATTTACATTATAGGGTTCATTCTTGGTGTTGTACACTCTATTTATGGGGTTTTTGACAAATGTATAATGACATGTACAGAATAGCTTCACTGCCCTTAAAATCCCCTATGCTCTACCTGTTCATCTCTCCTTCCCCTCTAACCCCTGGCACCCACTGATCTTTTTACTGTCTCCATAGTTTTGCCTTTTCCAGAATGTCATGGAGTTATTCATAAAGTATGGAGACTTTTCAGATTGGCTTATTTTCCGTGGCAATATGCATTTAAGTCTCCTCCATATCTTTTCTTTTTTTTTTTTTTTTAAAAGATTTTATTTATTTGACAGAGACAGCCAGCGAGAGAGGGAACACAAGCAGGGGGAGTGGGAGAGGAAGAAGCAGGCTCGTAGAGGAGGAGCCTGATGTGGGGCTCGATCCCATAACACCGGGATCACGCCCTGAGCCGAAGGCAGACGCTTAACCGCTGTGCCACCCAGGCGCCCCTCCTCCATATCTTTTCATGGCTTTCATTAGCTCGTTTCTTTTCAGCCCTGAATAACACTCCATTGTATGGATGTACATTTATTTATCCATTTATCCATTTCCACCGAAGAACATCTTGGTGGCTTCCAGGTATTGCCAGCTAGGAAGAAAGTTGCTACTATCAATAATCTACATGTGGGTTTTTGTGTGGACGTAAGTTTTCAACCCATTTAGGTAAATATGAGTATGCTTATTGGATCATAAGTGTATGTTTAGTTTTATAAGAAACCGCCAAACGATCTTCCAAAATGGTTGTGCTATCTTGCATTCCCACCAGCAATGAATGAGAGTTCCTGTGGCCCCACATCCTCACCAACACTTGTTGTTGCTAATGTTTTGGATTTTGACCATTCGAATAGGTTATAGTACCATCTCTTTGTTGTTTTAATTTATGATTCCATAATGACGTAGGATGCGGAGCATCTGTTCATATGCGTAGTCACCATGAGTGTATCATCTTAGGTGATGGTGTCTCTTCAGGGTCTTTGGCTCATTTTTCAACCATGTCGTTCATTTTCTTATTGCTGATTTTCAAAAGTTCTTTGTGTATTTTAGATAATGGTCCTCTATCAGATATGTCTTTTGCAAATATTTTCTCTCAGTCTGTGACTTACTTGTCTTATTCTCTTTTTGCCCATTTTTAAATTGGGTTGTTTTCTTTGTTGTTATTTTTTAAAAGAGTTATTTCTCTGTTCTGGATACAAGTTATTTATCAAGTATATGATTTTCATAATGTTCTCCCACTGTGTGACTTATCTTTTCATTTTCATAATGGTGACTTTTGAAGTGTGGACGTTTTTAATTTTGGTGAAATCCAAATTCTTAATGTATTCCTTTATGGATCATGGTTTTGTTGTTTATCAAGACACTCTGCCTCACCCGAGGTCACAATGGTTTTCTACTGTTAGCTTTTAAAAGTTTTATAGTTGTAGCTGTAACATTTAGGTCTATATCAATTTTGGGCAAATTTGTCTGGTGTGAGGCAAGGGTCTAAATTCACACTTTTGCATATGACTGTCCAAGTGTTCTAGCACCATTTGTTGAAAAAACTATTCTTCTCCCATTGAATTGCCTTGAATCTTTTTAAAATGTCAATTAGCCATAAATGTAAGGGTTTACTTCTGGACTCTCAATTCTGTTCCATCAATTTAAATGTCTATCCTTATGTCAGAACCACACTGTGTGGGTTACTGTAACATGTTTCAAAATTGGGAAATGTAAATTCCATAGTACTTCAGCTTTGTTCTTTTTCAAAATTGTTTTGACTCTCATGGGTTCCTTGCATTTCTATATAAATCTTGGGATCGGGATGGCACAGTTCTGGGGAACAAAAACCCTTCTGAGATTTTGATAGGGATGTGTCTAATTAGAATGATTTGGCAACAGTTGCCATTTAATATTTTTGAATCTTCCTATCCACGAACATGGAATGTCTCCACTTATCGAGAACTTCTTTAATTTCTCTCAATGATGTTTTTTAGTTGGCAGTGTATGAATTTTTTCACTTCTTTTGTTAGATGTCATTCCTCAGTGCTTTATTGTTTTTGATACTATTGAAAATGTTTAATGTCTTGATTTTTGTGATTGGGTTATTGCCAGTATATAAAAAGAAAATTAATTTCTGTATCTTGATCTTATATCCTGTGAGCTTGTTGAAATCATTTATCATAGCAATTTTATTGTAGATTGCTTAGGATTTCTCACCTCTAGGATCCGCTACTAATAAAAACAGTTTTCCTTCCTTCTTTCTTCCAAGCTGGTTGCCAAGTATCTGTTACTCAATTTGGAATGTCATAAAACATTCAGAAAGAGTATAGAGGAGTTCTCCAGGGAAGATCAGGTGAGGACTGGGGCGGAAGGCAGGGCCTGCAAATTGGAGCCAGGTGGCAGAAGGGACGGGGAATTTCTCATTAGGCTGCAATGAGTATAGGCTCCCTATTCATTTCCCAAGGTTCTAGCATGAAGGAACCGCCACGCAAAAGGCGTGCCTGGGTTTGACGGTAGGGACTTTGATGGAGAGACAGAAGACATATTATTGTTGAGGCCCTCTCAGTGAAATGAAACTACTCCAATATTTTTTTTTTACTTTATTCCATGAAGGAATGGTTTGTTTCTCTCCCATTAATTGGGACATCCTTTTCTGCTAAGCAAGGATTGGCCGGTACCCTACCTCTTCCAAATGGAGATGGAGAGATAGTGACACAAAGGTGTCCAACAAACCATCGAGAAGGCCTTGTGTACGTGAGTCTATCTGCCACCACAACAGTAGTTCCAAACTTGAACAGCCATGCTTCCTCCTCTCCAGTGAAGTGCCTTTTAAATAATGCCTCATTATTTAACATGCAATGGCTATTACTGCTATGTGAGCTGTTATCTATTTATGTTGACTATTAATAAATTATTAGACCATATTGTGTGGGTTTTAATAACTCCATAGGAAGAGAAGCGTGGCCAGGAGGTGAAATCTCAGGCAATTACAAATTCATAGGTTGAGTTAATTTTTTTCTAACACGCAGAAGCTGTTCACTTACAAGTAAATTAAATACATAGGCCTGTTGCCCTTACTTAGAATTCTGGTCATGCAAAGAGAAGAAACTCACAGCAGACGCACAGCTCCTGGCGGGGAGGACCTGCAGGGAGTAGGCCAGAGCAGGGACTGCCCAAGGCAGGACCTGGTGCTTGTCAGGTTGCATGCATCGAGCCTTGCCTTTCTATGTGGGCCGAAAAGCTCCATCAGGACCTGAATAGTCATGGTCATGGTCATATCTGTGTGAGACTAAGCAGGGCTTTTAAAATGTATTATTCTAAATCAGCCTTGAAATAGGGCCCCCCAAACGGGCCCGCTTGACTGCTTCCCAGATGAGACCCAGGACACCCCTCACATGCATGTCCTTGCTTATTCTAGACAGACCAGGGCGAGGCTATTTGAAAATCAGGATTAGAGTGTCAGCCAGGGAGATGCTTGATGAACTCTGCTCTGAGAGGTCAGACAGAGGCAGAGAAGGCACCACACTTCAGCCGCAAAATGGAAATGGACTCAAATCATTTTCTTGTCAGCCCGGATTTTAAAATCAATACCCAGCCTCCTTGATACATTCTTATTCTTTTTCTTCTTTTCTTGCTGTCTGCTGAGGGTGATGATGGATTTCCTTCTCCAGGTAGCCGTGGAAATAAAACTCTTCTTCTCTCCTTGGAACAAGTGTGCCGTGTCCACACCCATGGAGGTGAGAGCAGACTTGCTTTCATAGCTCTCTCCGGGGGATGGCACGCCTCGCCCCTGCTCAGCCCTCCTCATCGTCTTTCCCCCTTGCTGTGAGGGGCCGACTCCACCTTGCCTGCCTCGTTGCTTCCATCTGGAAACCAGGGACAATCTTTCCTAAGACGTCATGAGGAAGAATTCCACATTCAAGTTCTTGAGACAAGTGGTACTACTCAACATCTTCACTCTTAGCCTTGTTGCTAGAAGGATTTGGACAGCAATTGGGTTCATTCTCCAGGATAGCCATCCTAGGGCCCTAGGGTGTCTATGTAGGGAAGTTTTCGAAAGAAACATATTAGAAAGTTGTCCCAAGCCTGGATCCCACAGATGCCATGGGCTCCTGGAGCATCAGGAGGTTCTTCTTTGGAATTCTTTTCTTGCTCACATAACAACAGTGAATGCTGCAGAGTGATTGACAGGAAGGGAGGGAGTAAGGAAGGAGGGAGTGAGAGAGGGAGGGAGGAAGGGAAGATGGCTAAGAGAGTCCACTGTGTCCATTCATTCACTCAGGCTTGATTTCAGGACACACCATATGCCAGGCACCTTGATAGGTAGGTGACGGGCATACGGCAGCACCCAAGACACAGGCCCTTCTCTCAAGAAGCTTATTGACAAGCTGAGGAGGCAGACAGTGGATGTAAACAGACAGAGATGTGCACATAAGTTCTGTGCTGAGATAGGCACAGAGGGTTGTGGGAGCTCGGAGGGAGGGCGTTCAACTCCCCAAAGATTTCTGAAGGGTGACATTGACACTCGTCATGTGTGGGAGTGGCAGATGGGTGGGGAAACTATATATACAGTTTCTGTGTATACAGAAGCCTGGAGAAAAATGACTGGCATAGCCTGGCAATTTCAAGTTGCGCGGGTGTGGCTGGGAAATAGCATGGAGAGGAGAGTGGCAGGTCACGAGGTTAGTGTGATACCCAGTCTATAAACCACGAAGAGCCTGGTAAGAGGCCACATGAAGCATTTGGGACACAGTCCTGAGACTATGGAGGGCCATGGGGGTTTGTTACCAGGGGAGTAGTGACATGAGCAGATGGCCGTGTCGTTAGACCCTCTGACTGCATTGGGTATCTGTGGGTCCGGGGGAGAAGAGAGACAGGAGGCTGGTGTGAAGGAGGAGACTGGCCTGGACTGAGTGGTGGCCTGGGAATGAAGAGAATCCAGGGACCCACCCCTTGTCCTCAGCGGGATCCTTGGCAAGCGGTCCAGATAGCCATAGCAGGGAAGAACAGATTTAAACCAAGCAACTGGGTGTGTAATAGGGACAGCTTTTCCATTTGAAGAAACTTTGCGGGAGGAGGGGGGAAACCCTGCCACAGGGCTCTGTAGAGCTCAGGAAGGTAAGGAGTGGCTTGCTCCAAACTCTGGAAGAGAATGGGAAGGTCATGGGCACCCAGCATGGACCTGGAGACAGTTGGGAGCGGCCCGATTCCAATGCACCAAACACAGGGCTCAACAGGCAAGGGTGGGATCTGAAGACTACAAAGCTGGGAGGAAAAGAAGGCTTTGGAGAGCACAATGGGGTTCATTCATGAACTTACCAGGTTGCTCCTGTTACCACAGTAACATGTCAAGGGTTTTGCAGAACTGGGAGAATTAAAAAAAAAAAAAAAATCCTGGAGTTACAGTACTCAGAGCAAATTAGGTCACTGTTACGAGTTATTAATTTTAATGTATTAAGAAAAGTGTGCAGGGGGGAGTGAAGTGTTTTTTTTTTCCAAACACAGCAAATGGGAAACAGCAAAAAGTACAACAATAATTATGCTGAAAGCAAAGTGAAGTGTTCCATAAAATGTAAGAAACGACGAAATTACACAGCCCTGCTCCCTCAAGTGTGGTTTGGAGCCGGTGTGGGAGGTGGGCGACTCTCCCACGGCCTTCTGACGCCAGGACGAGCGCTCATTCCCCTTCTCTGTGCTCTGTCGCGAGGTGTTACTTAAAGCCGAGCTGAAATTCAGCGCTGGGAAGAAAGCACGCAGGGACATTTTTCTGGGCTGAGTTATGTTGAGTGTGGAATCGCTCTTAGGCAAATGTGCAGTCTGACGAGGGGAAATGGGAAGCCGTGAATAGATTCTCCAGGAACTTTCTTGCCCAGGGAGACTGGGCGAGCGAGGGTTTGTGGTTCCTGGGCCGGGCCGCCTGCCTTCCTGACGGAGCGCTGGGTCTCCCGGCTGCAAAACTGGGTCGTGCGCTGCTCCAGCTTGAAGAGGAGGCGTTGTGTGGTTTTGTCCTGTCTTATTTGACTTCTTTTGTTCTTGGTGTTGTATTTGACTTTTCTGTCTGATTGGTTTGGCTTTTTAGTTTTGGAGGCAAGTCAGAAATTCCTCACTCCAGATGGTGTCATGTGTGGACTTGACCTCCTTTATTCTAGGCACAAAAGGTCTCCCTCTCACCCTGACCCTGAGTCCCTCTTCCTGAACACATCCTTGTCACCCACACGCCCACACCTTTCTCCATCTGGGGGGCGTTCGGGTCGTTAGGTGCATTTTAGGCCGAGGAGGAGAATCTAGGACTCGGTGCTAGGCTGTGGCTGCGTCATCTCTCCTGACCTCCAGGGGCCTGAACACTCCGTCCTACTTGAAACACTCTTCCCCTTTGCCTGTGAGACGATTTCCTCTCATGTGCCTTTTCTCCTCTCCCTGACCACACTGTGCTTCCTCCCCACTCTCTGAATCCTGCTTCCTGCCTGGATTCTTAAAAGCCCCTAAAAGTACATCTGACTCAACGCCGACCACCCCCTCCTTCTCTGTTTGCTCCCGACTGCATGCATGCATTCATTCATTCATTCATTCATGCATTCATTCTTTTTACCAGTCAGAGATTTTCTCATGACTCCCAAGCCCGTCATTTGGCCGTAACCTTTGACATGAGCTCAGAGGAACCAATGAAGCACCACCGTCCATGTAGATCATAAGCACGGCGGAACCATCTGTTGTAAAACTAGACTCAGCTTCCCCCTCTCCTCGGTGGCCTCTTCTCCTCATTTCATCTTCCCCAAGCAAACAAATAGAACAAAACAAAACAATAAAAAAAAAAAAAAACTCAACTTCTCTTTTATTTCTTACCGTCATTCAAAAACAGCATCTCCCACCCCATGGCTCAGGTGAGGGGCCTTGAGTTAGCTGCGATTTCAGCCCTCTCTCTGCACGTGGAGAATGCCTCTGAAGTGGCCCACGGGCCTCCCTGTCCTCCTGCTGCCACTGTCAGACCTGGGATTCCGCCCTCTCCAGCCCTTTTAGAGCGGCTCTCTCAAACACAGGGTCAGTCTGTGGGGCCTCCCCTCTTGGAGCCATTCTCTGCACTGATCTCAGGATTTTCCCAAAACCTGGACCTGACTGGGGCGATCTCTGCCTGTGGGCCTGGAGCAGCTGAAGATGCAGTAGGAGGCGTTTCCAGGCCCGGTGAAAGCTGGCCTCCACCCGTCAACATCCCCACTCTCATTTCCAGCCCCTCTGTCCCACCCCACGGTCCAGTCACACACCTGCTCTTCTCTAAATGCCCTGTGCGTGTGCATGTGTCTGAGTCCGTGCTCCCCATCTTCCCTCTGGCGGAATCCATCCTGTCTCCTCTCTACCTAGCAAGCTCCTGCTCGCCCTCGAAGATGCACGAAGCCCCCATGAAGACCGAGTCTCCCTTCTCCGGACTCTTGCAACATACCTGGACTGTAGCACTTAGCGCAATACACTGTGCGTGTGCACGTTTCTGCCTCCCCCATTAGATTGTGAACCCCTGGAGAAGCACTGCCTCTGAACCCTCACCCCAAAAGGGAACACTCTATTCTTTGTTATGCTTTATTTATGTCTTATTCTCTTCCTCAACTAAATTCTCTGCTTGTAAAGGAAAAGTTGTGTGATTTTGTCATAACCTACTTAAGACTGTCGATCCCAAAGGTGGCGAGACCTAAATGAAATGAGAGACAGAAGGCTTGGAAGTATGGCTCGGGTGGTCTCCTCTGGATAACAGGCTCTCTCTAAGGCCGCATGTTCTAAGAACGGATGCTCTGAGATTTTGAGAACACACAAGTGCTCCAGAAGGGTGACAAAGCCAGTCCCCATGCCTGGCCCATCTGTGACTCTTGCTGGAGCTTCAAGGGGCTGCTGGCAGGCCTGGGAGTGGTGGGGGAAAAGCACTTGAAATTCTGGTTTCTTTTCTACTCTGTTGTTAAGTGACGGTAGTAATAGGCATGTCCACATTTTTTCTGTGAAGTAGTCCAAAGAGAGAGTGGTCAAAGGAGAGCTTTCATTTTTCATATATTAAAATAATGCAGTATTTTTATGACAAAGGCAGAAAGAAAAATGTAAGCCTGGTAAAATCTTAACAGAAGTCTGACGGATCTCACGCCTAGCATTGCTAAGTAGGAACAAATACAGAATGGTGTATGTAATTGGATAGTACAGATAAATATATCTGTGTGTACACGCACAATCAGAAAGTCAACCAGTATTTATTGAGTAACCACATGGTGAACCACCCGGTATGCAGCATGTGTGTGTGTGTGTGTGTGTGTGCGCGCGCACGCACACGTGTTTTTCCTTTCAGTAATTTGGATGGCCCCATCTCATCTGTCTGGCACATTCTGGACACTGGGCAAGAGGGAGCAGATTTTGTTTTTCAGAAGCTTATTTACCTTGTGAATGGAAAGCTCCATTTTAATTGATTCTATCTTTCAAGATCCAAGTAACCTATAATCTCAGCTCCATTGTCAATATTTTGCCTGCATCATCCCTCAGCCTTTAACATGCAGATAGGGCAAGCAGAGAGCTGCTGTCACGGCTCAGGATGAAAAGCAAGAGCAGCTCAGGGTAATAATCTGCTTTTGATTTTTTTTCCCCTTCCTTTTCCTACACCCTCTCTCAAATCCACTAAAACGGGGGAAAATCCATAGCGATTAGAAAAACTTCTGACCGAGACATCTTTCTCCTTTCTCTTCCATTTTTTTCCTGCCCTCGTTCGTATACATCAGAGGTTTCCACGATGCGCGGCTGTGCACGGCATCCCAACCAGAGTGGGGAAAAGATGTTCTCACTGGACATGTCGCAGCTCCTCTCAGGCTGGTGCCAGGTGCCTCCCAGCACACTCCCAGCTGTAGGTCTTGCCGCATGTCATGGGGTCCATGATGGCAAGGGTCCAGGACCTCCTGGGGAGGCACAGAGGGCACGTAGAGATAGGAACTCAACAGGAAGCAGTCCCTGACTGCACATGCCACTCAAGGGGGGCTCTTTCAGAAGCCCCTCGGAGCCATGGCTCCATCTGGGCAGAACCTGGAAGGTGAGCCCTCAGGGCCTGGTGCTCTCCACGGAGAGCTGCACGATCACCTATGACAGGGAAAAACTCAGATAAACATAGGAGCCTCTCTGACGATATTGGGTATGTGCTAGGAATGCTTCATGTTAACATTCATTCTTGAAAGCCATGAGCTAGACATTCTTCTTCCCATCTTCCAGAAGAGGAAACTGAATTGCTTGGCCGAAGGGGCACCACGAGCAGGTGGCTGATCCAGATTTCAAACCCAGCTGCACCAAGCACCTGCCCTTTTTTCCTGGTGGGGGCAGTGTGGGCCTCCGCTGTCCTCTTAACCAGTATCTCCTCTGCTCCTGGAGAAGTGGGTGGGGGCCTGATGTGTGGACGAGGAGTCTAAGGCCTGGGGACACGGGAGAAGGGGGGGCTCGTGCAGGGCTGGATGCCAGGGGAAGAGAGCCAGAGCATCTCAGCACCATGACTGCCCTGCCGAGGACAGGTAATACTTCCGGAAACAGGATGTCCCAGCTCCAGGTGTGTCTGGTTTCTGTCAGCCTCCACCTGGCAGAGAGCCCTGTTCTCTGTTTGCTGCAGATAGAGTGAGGAGGGACGTGCTAGAAACACACAATGGCAGAAGGGGGGGAGGAGAAGACAGGTGCATGCACTCATGGGGCCTTGGCCAGGGAGCAGTGGAAGAGACAGGCAGGAGGGGGAGCTGAGATGATGTTAATGCTCTTACCCTAGCCGAGTCCCTGGTGGTGGCTCTGCCATCCCGAGCCCTGTGGACAATGAAGCTGGGGGACTGGCGGTCACTGACAGCAGGAAGACTTAATGCCAGGGAGGAGAGGGCAGACTGGGCAAGCTCCCAGTCAGTGACATCTGCTCTCCAGCTCAGCCCTCATGCTGAGCTCATTCCAGCCCAATGGCCTCTTCCATTTAATCCATAAATCCCCCTGATGCCTCAGGTGGCCTCTGTGACTCCACGCCTGTGTCATGGGGCAGCCACTGAATTTTTCTGCTCTCCACTCCATCCCTTTTTCATTCGCAGGCTGCCATCACTGACTTGCATGCTGGAGAAAAGCAGATGCTTGCTGCTGCCTGGCAGACTCATCATGAGTGTGTGGCCTCCACTCACCTGTCAGGACATATGCACATGCGCAGTAGATCCCACAGCATTGACAGCCTGGGTAAAGGGCAGGAGAACCTTCCAGTTACCAGTGGATTGTAATGGTGTGTGGTGGGGAGGGGGAGCGGTGAGATGGCAGAGGGACCTTTGCAAGGGCTGGCATGATCCTATAAATGCTCACCCTTTTCCTTGCAGAAGGAGGGAGCTTGGAAAAGTGCACGGCTCTTTCTAGAACAACCCCATTCAAGACTGTGTGCACCCCCTTTTCTTTTTCCTAAAGCACAACCCCTAGGGATTTCTTTTTATTCCTTCGCTGTCTCCTGTACCACACTAAACACACACACACACACACACACACACACACACACACGGCCGCAGCCACAAGGAATATCCTTGCAGTTGCGAAGTGAAACATATTAATAACAACTTGCATTCTCAACATCCAGAGAAGCAGGCCAGGAGGGGTGGAGCAATGAGGTGAGCGTGTCAGTGGGACAGGGGCGAGCACACCGTTAGTCACCCAAGTCAAGCAATGGCAGGCATGAGGGGGAGCATAAGGGCAGGCAAGTTTGCTTGGAGAGACAGGGATTTTAACGAAGCAAAGCTTCTGTTTTTTCTTTAACCCTTCTTCCATATCCTCAGATGACCCTGCCTTTAAATAAATGTTGCTCTGGGCCAGTTTCTGGGAGAGAGTAAACAGAAGCTGAAGAGTAGTCTGTGGGTTGGGTGTGTGAAGCCAGATATGTTCCTTATGGCAAATGAGCAAACACAATAATGATATAACATTAATAGGCATTGGACTTCCTGTGTTTCTGGAAATCCTCTTATGTTGGCTCCCAATCATTTTTTTCACAGAACAAATATTTTCGGAGCACTTGGTAAGCATGTGGCACTCCGTTGGGTACTGGGAGAAAGCTCTCTGAAGGATATAAGCAGGAGAGTTAGAAGACCTAATTTGTGTTTTGAAAGGTCACGCTCTCTACCGTGAGGAGAATGGATGAGCCCAAAGAGGAAACTAAGGCTGGAAATCAGTTGGGTGGATTCATCCGCATGAAAGATGATGGAGGTCTGAGCTAGGAAAGTGGGGAAGGAGCAGAGGGGTAGAGTCAAGAGATGTCTACTCCACCAGCCACAAAACTATTTCGTGACTATCTACCAGCTATGAGGCACTACGACAGATGCTGGGAATCCAGAGAGAGCAATATTTATGAGTAAGATAAAAAGAAGGTAGTGATTGGTTATAGGGAAAAGAAGAAGGCATCGACCCCTGGATGGACAGAAGAGCCACTCACAGTGATTGAGATCATTGAGGAGGAGAGATCATTGAGGAGGAGAACGTTTGGGGGCAAAGCCCTGAATTTCATTTTGGATATACTGAGCCAGAGTTGCTTATGGGACCTCTAATTAGAGATGTTCAGGAAAAACTTTGCCTACGTGGGGCTGGAGCTTGAGAGAGGAAACTGCTCTGGGCTTATGGGGAGAACTTCAGCAGAATTCTCAGTGAATGCCAACATCTAAGAAAGGAGTTAAAAGATAGGAGTCCACAAGGCAGACTGGGAAGAGACATCCACAAAAGTAAGAGGAAAGCCAGGAGAAGATGCTGTCCTTGAAGCCAAGGCAGGAATGTTTCAAAAAGAGAGAAATGACTCTAGTGACATAGAGACAACCAGTGGCCATTGGAATTCAGGGCAGTGGGATCATTAAGCCTCAGAGAAAGATGTTTAGGAGGAAGGGTAGACCTGGACACAGGAACACTGTAGGTTGAGGAAAGAATGGCAGTAAGAAATGGGTACAATAAATGTATGCAACTCTTTCAAGACATCCAGTAGTAAATAGAGAGGAGACAATGGGGAAGTGGCTGCAGGAATCCAGGATGACGGGACAGTTGTTGTTGCTGCCCTGTTTTTAAGAAAGAGATTTTCACATATGTTAATCCTATTGGAGAAGAAGAGAGGGTAAAATTGACAGGACAAGTTCCCTAGAAGTTGGGGAAAGAGAATCCACAGCATGGATGGAGGGATTAGCCTTATATGGACAGTGGTACACATTTCTCATGTAACAGGAGGGAGGGTGGGAAGGATGAATATGGGTAATGTCAAGATGATGGGTTTGGATACAAGACATTGAGAAAACACTTATCTGTTGACGTCTGCTTTCTCTGGGAAATAGGGAGAGGCCCAAAGTTTAAAAATAGAGTGGAGGAGGTTTGATTGAGCTTTTGTGGGGAATGGCAGATCTGACCACAGAAGCACAGAGGTGTCGGAGACGGTGTTGGAGGGGCCGTTTGAGGTTGAAGATCGTACATACAAATGGGGCCAGTCTGAGTGTTGAAGTAATTGTGTCCAGCTCCTCTCAGCTTCCTAGAATTAGGTGCAGAGAAGAGAGATCATCAAGTGATCTGGGGTTGGAGTTTTCTAGTAAGATTTAAGGACGCGCGGTCAGTGTAGTGGGTGAAGTAATGGACCACGGGATCTGAGCTGGATAGGGAAGAAAGTGAACGCGCAGGGGTCTGTAGGTTAGGGAGAAAGTAAGGAGGCCACAGAGGGAAGGGGCGACCAAGAACACATGTGTCTTAAAACTTATTCTGGGAGGGGCACCTGGGTGGCTCAGTCGGTTAAGCGGGTTAAGCGTCCGACTCTTGACTTCGGCTCAGGTCATGATCTCAAGGTCCTGGAATTGGGCCCCTCATTGGGCTCCCTGTGCAGCAGGGAGACTGCTTGTCTCGCTCTCTCTCTGTTCTTCCCCCTGCTCGCGCTCTTTCCCTCTTTCTCTAAATAAATAAATAAATCTTAAAAAAAAAAAAAAATCTTGTTCTGGGAAATAGCCAAGTGAGATCAGGAAAATAGGAAGCTGTGAACAGGAAATAAAATATCTACATTTACCCTTCCAGAAGAAAAGGGCCATGGCACTGCCCCACAAGAAAAAAAAACAAATGCCAATAGTATGTCCTCACACGATGATGTCTTTAATGGGAATCCCACATCCAGATACCAAATGGATTAAATTCCACAGCGAAGTGAGGATCCTTGGATTTACGGAGACTTAACTGCACCTTTTGTTAATCAGTGCAGTGATTCCATAGCATGATGTTAATGCTGGGCCTTTATCTTTGTCCAATCAATAGGTCCCTTGGGATCTATAGATACATGTTACAGTGATAAAAAAAAAAAAAGACATTTTATGGATCAGTCAGCGGTGGGAGACATATCAGATTGTGTAAAGGCGAGAAAGCATGGTAGTTAAGAGCAGGAATTTGGAGGTCATATTCCTAACCTAGCCACTTATTGCCAGCTTGACCTTAGAAAAGTGAGTCAATATTTCAGAGCTTCCCTCTCTACAATAGGGAGAAAGAGTACTTCATGGGATTGATACAAAGGTTAAATGATATAATTATCATGAAATTAAATAAGAGACTTATAAACACACTTAGCATCATGTCGGGCATGTTGTAATTGTTCAGTAAATGGCAGACAGTGATAGCCGTAGTGTCGTCCCTGCTTAAGGCAGAAGGAAGGAGACATTAGAGTCTAGCTATCAACACCACGCCTGTGTTTGCCATTGTCCAGTCCCACACATCCCCTGCATTACCACTCCTGCCTGTCCTTTCTGGAACTCTTCAAGTCCCCGGCATCTAATCCAAAAAGCACGTAGTCCTGTTTAGCTCATATCGGGCAAAGGGTTTCTCTTGCAGCCCACAGCTGACTATGTGAGTTCAAAAGAGCTTCTGCACTACGGGCTTTGCTAAACTGAAGCCTGTCCTTGGCCCGACAGTTTGAACCACCAAATAGCCCGATCTCAGCTCTGTTATCTCCTCCAACCAGAGAAGCGGGCCTGCCGCTGTGTTGAGGCCTTGGGTGGTGGCTGGACATCAAGGACATGGGTATCAATTATTCTAATTGTTATTCCACGCCACGGCCAGAGCTGCCAAGGTTTAAAGTAGCTTCCATCCTCCAGATCCATAAACTTGCCCTTGGCTTATTGAGCCAACCATACTAGTTTAACAGAAGTGATTTTAATTACTTGACTGGAACTACAGAAAGGAGGAAGTGAGGAGAATATGTGGCTGTGATCAGTGTTTAACCAAAGGGCCTGGAAATCTCCTATCTCAGGAGCAAAGGTACTAATGCCGGCTACACCTCCCGCCATGTTCTGTCCCACCCACCATGCGGAGCGTCCACACTGAGGCATCGGACATACTGAAATTTGCAAAGTTCCTATACCTCGGTTCTACAAGTTATGCCATGTTTATTTACCATTTGGAAGGTGTGAAAACCTTAGTGCGTGCTATAAAATTATATTTCCTTTGGTCTGTAACAATATACCTCTTTTCCCCCGGCTAGTGTCATAGGAATGTCTTACAGTTCTAATTCCCACTCTCTCTAATGAAACTAGATCAGGAAGGCCTGGCACGTGCTTGCCGCAATCGGTGGGTAGTGGCTGGCTGACATTAGTGTAGGACAGGATGCTGATAAGGAACACTATCCTCGATTACTAATGTCTGCCACGGGCACAGGAATGAGGAATAAAGTACCCTTTTTATGTACTTGCAATCCTTATCTTAGATTATAAACTTCTAGGTGGCAGGGAACGGATCATCTTAGTTCTCTGTGTGAAGGTACCTAACACCTGTCATGCGTCACTGATGACGATGGTAAAGAACATGTGTGCAGAAATACAGTCACTAACTAGTTAGCTGAATCTGGTGATCGCCCTCCAACCCATAAGCTTGTTCATCGTCTTGTCAGAGAATAAGCAACTCAGTTTACAAAGACTTCACTCCTTACACTGAAACTACTTCGACAGTCTAAGCACCGTCATAAATATTAGCCACCACATTGTCAAAATAAATGAAGGGGGAAGTTTTGTGGTGTGGCAAATTCTTCTCTTCTACTATTAAATCATGTTTATTTGCTTGCTTGCAATTCACTGGATGTCCCCAGCACCCAGGGATGCTTTTGAGGCTCAGCTGGACTCTTGCAGGAGAGGGAGCAGCATTATGAGTAAATGAATGACAGACATTCCTTTTGCTTCTATACCATCCATCTCACTCAAGTTGTGTGTCCTTCAACCGCGGTACCGTGGGTCTCTGTCTCTCCTCTGAGGGCATGTATATCATTGTATACTCACCTCATATTTCTGAGAATGCGCAAATGCAGTGTCCCAGATAGTAGTAAACACCAGAGATCAGTGTGGAGTCTTATGGAGGCCTCGCTTGAGGAGATGAGTCACAAAATCTTAATTCTGCCCCATCCCCGTGAGCCGCGTAATCACCCACCAAGTGTGATAGACGGTTCAGCGATGACCAGAGGCACAGTCCAGTTGGAAGGAAGAATAGACATCCCACTGCCTCTATCATCCCGTTCTCTAGAAGCTTCACCCCAACTCTGAAGTCCATCCCTAAGCTTAGGAAATTGGGGGAGGGCACAAGTGAGTGTCTGTTGCAACCGGAAATCATGGTAGCCACCAAAAACCACCTAACGGAAGCTGGATTTTTCCAGTTCGTCATTCTACATGACCACAAAACTTACATCTGTGTGGTGATCAGTTGTCCCTTCGGGAACAGCTACTGAAGAAGCCCCACCTGCCTTCTTCCATCGTGGCATGCCGTGGAAGCATCGGGCTTAAGGACAACCTGGGACCCCAGGTCACACATAATCATCTGTCTAAACCTTCACCTTCCATCTACAGGTGTAAAACTGAGAAGGTTGAACTAAGTGGTCACTAATGTCCTTTCCAGCTCCAGAATGTCTATTCAAGACCTAAATTTGTATTCAGTAAAATTTTAGCTAACATTCATTCTAGGTTGGAATCCCCCATCCCGTGATCTAGGTTTAGTGAGTTTGTTTTACTTTTTAATGAAGAAGGAAAAAGCCTTTTTCAATGAAGTTGCATAGCCTGGCTTTCCACACTGATCAGCTGAATGTGGTAACATAGTCATAGTCTCACAGAAGGTTTGGAAATGTCTGTCTCCCTCATGGGCCTTTGTTTTGCTCTTGAGAGGGTAAGACCTTAATGAGTCATACTCTAGAGTGCTCCCAGGACCTGCAGGATCACCTGGGAACTTATTAGAAATTCAGATTATGGTGCCTCCCCCAAGACCTGTGAATTGACACACTGGGTGGGGCTCAGCGATCTGGGTTTTCGTAAATCATCCAGGCATGCCAAACCTTCAGAAACACTGACTTACATGAAAAAAAAAAATAGCCCATGTTGAGAATCAGGTGACCGTGTTCCCATTGATCAGCCGTAGGATCTTAAGTTATGCACACAGTATCTGGCTCTCAACTGCTTTATAAGTAAACTAAGGATGACTTGGCCTTTGTTACCCCCTCAGAATATCAGCCGAATACAACGCATCAGTGGGTGTGGAAGTGCAGTGAAAGGTTGAATATATTTTACATATGATTAGACTTTTGTTCGTTCGTTCATTTAACAAAGTATTATTCATCATCCACGTGTGCCACATACTCTTCTAGGTGTCAAGGATGCTACATGAAGATGGATGAGGTCCTTGCTGTCACGAGGCCTATATTCTAGAATGGATCCGTTGTGAGACATTCTGATATTTGCAAACAGTTATAGAATCCACTTCGAGATTAGGTTCAGAGCTCTCAAGGGAATGAGAAAACATGAAATGCTCTCACCTGAGAAGAGTAAGATCAGGTTATGTCAGGCGTAACAAGGAACCAGTTGACTACAATCTGAATAAAGCAGTATCAGACACCAGGACAGAACCCAGGGAGAAATTTGACACTTGTCATGCTGGGCCTTGCCTTGATGACTCAGGAGACTTGAATGGTTGGTACTCTAGGTCTCATCCAGGTAATGATACTACCTGTTTTACCCTCTCCATGCGAGTCTACTATTCTGGCTTGTCTTGCACAAAACTGTACAGTACAAAGAATAGAGCAACATGTGTAGGTAATTCCTGAGCTCTTTTCCAGAATCATAATTGGCCAGATCTCTACCATCTGAGGTATGGGCCCAATGAGAATAGACAAATGTTCATCAGATGGACAGACCCCAAAACAAACTTTTAGAACTGGGGTTTTAATCCTTGGCCACTATCATTGACAAGCAGCCTTTTCCCCCCTTTTAAATCCAGAGCTAAAATTCAATTTCCTAAATTTTCTGAAAAGAAATGAAAAATATGCTTGGGGGAAAAGAGTGGCCCGGGAGAGTTTTTGGACTTCAAAACCCTCAAAAATCTTTTAATGATTTAACTGTAAAGGAATCAGAAACATACTGATGAAATCCCCCTTGATATCCACATGGTGCTTACAGGTTCTGAAGGGAAGGTTCCAGCAATGAAATCTGCTGTTTTTATCAAACCCAAACCATTTGAGATGCCTGGTGAACTCCCATATGATGTAATCTTATCTTTTTCATAACAATCCCTTCTCCCCAAAGGCAGAAGGGGAAGGAAAGGCCTAATTAAGGAACATTGGTTTTTAAGGTCAGAGTCTTAGAGGGGTGTCAAGTTATCGTATGCTGAGTTGCTTGTGATGTTTACACTGACCCGCAGATGTGCCGTGAATCTACAACATTAAAATGTTAATTGTCTAATTTTGTGCTACTTTTCAACATACATTTGGCAAGACTTGTTGCATGTTAAGTTCGAAAACAGTAAATTTCCAAGCTGTCATAATATTGAGGTCTCGTGTGTATTGCTTGCTCTGCATAATTAATTGTAAAGTGATGATTTGTACACTAAGATATTTCCATTCAAACATGAAAGCGAAAGTCTCAGCATCTTTGCCTGCAGCAGGCAGAAGAAAAAGTGCGGTGGTTTGGGGTCTCGGGGCTGCTCCAACGCCCTTCCTCTCACTGAGGCCGGCTGGCAAGGTGAGCAGGGGATGTGCAGCTGCTCAGGGCTCGGCCCCTGTTGTTAACCCCACTTCTTTGCAAGGCTCATCCATTCTTGGAGGTTGTCCCAGCTAGTGTAACTCGTGCTTTGCCTAGTGGGAACACTACAAGTCATATGGCAATGGTGTTGGGGGGAGGGGATGTAGAAGAGTTGCAAACAAAATAGTCTACCCTCATCCTGCTGATTCAGTGTACTTGAGGTGGAGAGGGGTGACCTGTTCTCCACGGGCATGGATTAATGTGCTGCCTAGTACTGAACTCCCTCTGAAACACGTCCAAAGCTATCAGTCACAGACAGAGACCCCTCTTCTGCTTGGCAATTCTCACAATCTCCGTGCACTCTGCTTTGCCAGGTGCTTCTAGTGCTCGTACATGGTGGTCTTTTCCCAAGCCAACTTGGGAGGAGGTACTTTTTCTTAGGAGGAGGGAAGCATTCTTTCGGCTTCAAATAGTGGCAACGAATTCCCATTGGCTAAAGCCATGAGAAGCTTTGTCGGCTAACAAACCAGAAATCCAGAGCTAAGCACTGTTGAATGAAGACACTGGGTCCATTCTTCTGCCTTTGTCTTAGTCCTTCTTCCTTCATGGAGTGCCTTTCCCCCGACGCTGGCCTCCTTCGTGGTCACAAGATAGCTACCAAGAACAACCTAGGCAGTATGGTGCTGAGTTACATCCGTCAGTCCGCAAACGCCCTTCAGCCACCCTCTCTTGCATCTCCTTGATCTAAATAGGGTCACTAGCCCAGTTCTGAACTGATGACTGAGAGGGGGGATTGGAGAGCCCTTAAACCAATCAGGCTCATTCAAGGAGCTGGGCATTTCCCTAAGCAGTATTGCTGCTATTCGATGGAGGAGAAAGAGAATGGATTTGGGGGAGTAAACTGCATCCCCCAACCACATTTGGAAAATCTGGTATCACCCGCAGTCACCGTTGATCCCAGGTATCTCATGGAGAAGGGATATTATAGGAAGATGGAAGAGATGAGCCCAGACTTCCTGGCCCCCAAGACAGGTGTTCGAGAACTGCAGTATTTTAATCTCATTGGGTAGGTAAGGCCAGAGGTGCATTCTAAATTTTACCTGCCTACCAGCCACTTTGATGAATCACATTGACTTTGCTGAGAGCCTCTTCAAGAGAGCCAGTGGCTCCCAAAGGCCTTGCCTCTCTTGCCTGTGCTGACTGGTGCACCCCAGATGTCACCACCCAGCACCCTCTTGTGGGTCATCATGATAAACTGGCATTGGTAATTATACTAATGGATGAAGTTCATCACTAGTTTCCGTTATCACGTCAAGTCCGTCTTGGCTACGCTTCACCTGCCAAGCCAGTGGGAATGCAGAGAGAGGCTGGTAATTAGGTTGATACAGCAGGATGCTTTGTGGTGCCTCGGATTCAAAACAGAAACCCTGGAAACATAATGAATGTCAGGGACAGGAGCCCCGTAGCTACACAGCATGGCATCATGGAGGAAGGCACAGTTCTTCTCTCTTCTCCTGCTCATCAGGATCTTATTCCAAACTAATGGATAAGATGAGTTGTTTTGATCTCACAGCTCATGGTGGGTTGCTTGGTGTGTGTGTGTGTGTGTGTGTGTGTGTGTGTGTGTGTGAGAGAGAGAGAGAGAGAGAGAGAGAGAGAGAGAGATATCTTCTTGGTTGACACCTGGTGTGACAGGTACCAGGGCTGGAGCCTCTGAAAATCTTTAAACAAGCTTGCTGAAGAAGTGTGACCTGCGAAGGGGAATTCATGTGGAGGGAGCTGAAGAGATACTTTGGAGGGCAGCATACATGATCCAGAGAGCTGAGGAGACAGGAGAGTCTAAGGAGGGAACACCAGCTCAAGGTACACGTGGGCAACTCCTTTAGGTCCTTAGAGGCACTCTGGGCCGGGTGAGTTGCTCAGGGGAACAGATTGTGAGCACATCTCCAGGGAATGTGTCCACGCCTCTGACTACCTGTGCTATCGCCCTACCTTGTCTTTCTGAAAGGAGAGTGGGACTCCAGACTCACCTTCCAGAGGCTGGATTCACTTGGCTGACCTCCAGACTTAGCCTCACTCTTGCCAATGGTCTGAATGCCCCCAAAACAATAGTAATGGTCAAGGGTCAGACTTCTTCCCCTGTCTCTACTGAGTAGTCCCACATGCTGTCCTTATGAACACATTCCACTGTCCACTGGGGGCCAGAAGAGGAAATTCCTTTATAACAGTCCCTCTGCCCCCCTCCCCTTCCCCACCTGCTACCCGTACCACTTCCTGGGCTTTGTCCACATGTCAAATTCTTCTTGTGGGGAGAGGAGTAAGG
The DNA here is from genome assembly GCF_024610735.1 of Ursus americanus. NCBI lineage: Eukaryota > Metazoa > Chordata > Mammalia > Carnivora > Ursidae > Ursus > Ursus americanus. The sequence continues at coordinate 42,510,872 of NC_142142.1, forward strand.
CAAGCAGAAATCTGGGCTGAGTTTCCCCTTCTCTGGCTGCCAGTGGCCAGCAAGGCCATGGAGGTAATTTAATGGCTGGGCAGCTTTAATACCGGAGTGCCCTTCTCTTTCTCTGCAACAGGATACACATCAGATTGGGCCATATGGAGACTTTATCAGCAGATGCATTGGCCGCTTCCTCTGTCTGAAAAATCTCCATTAAGTTTTTTAATTAGACAAATGTCAGTTTTTTATTCGGGGTGAGAAACTGTTTTCTGAGTTTGACAACAGTGCCATTTTCAAAGAAGAATCTCAGCATGACTGTCTTTCCTTTGGTTGCCTCCTTTCCCTTTCATGACTCCTACTTGAAGAGGAAGGATGGTTCTGGAAATTGTCTTTGTCATTGTCATCAGCACTACCACCCTCTCTTCCTGTCATCCCTTGGGGTTTCATGCTTCTGGCTGCTTCCCCTCCCTCCCATCTCCTGATCACAGTGACTTTCTCTCCCACAAAGGATAAAATACAGGTAGAGTCACTGTGGCCCAAGGAAGAGGGGTATTAGAAAGCCCACCCTTCCTTCCTCCTGGCAATTGGAACGTGTGTCTTTCGATCTTGTTCCCCGCTAAGGCCAAGGATCCAGTCCAGAGCCACTGCTGGGTCTCTTCTGCTATTGACATAATCTGACAGCAAGACCAGTGGTCTCTTCCATCAGACATTTTGGCTTCTACCAACTGAATGAAGCCTGAAGGGTTGAGAATTTGCTATATTCCATCAGAGTAAATATACTATTTCTTGGGAACAGAGTCATGTAGATTGGTTTGTTGGGGTCTGAGCCCCAACCCAGCTCCCTGTTAGCCATCTGATTTTGAGTCTTGGAGACACTGAGAATCTTGTCCAAGTTTGTCTTCCATAAATTGGGGAATCTATATGATTTACCTCCTGGAATTGTATGAGATTGAATGGATTAGTTTATGGAAATCTGTCAACATGGGATCTGGGCCGTAGTAAGCTCTTAGTAAATAGTAACAAGACTTATCATTAAAACTACCCACTGACTCAGGAGTCTGACCATAGTTCTTCTCAAATCCTTGTTATGCCCCTTGTTACCCATATAGACAAACACAAAGTCCCAATCAAGGGTTTAAAGACCTTTTCTGCTTGCTAACCACCAACTCCAGAAAGGCCCGAATATTCCCCAGATGATCCCTTCTCCCAAGCCAGACAGAGAACTCCCTGGTTGACCCCTTACTCTTCTTTTGAATGAGAGCCTTTATACCAAGGGCTGTGTAGGCATCAGAGAGCTGCCTCCTTTCCCTTCTTGAGCACACAAATCCACCTCCCCCAGGAAGGCCTGAGATGGGTCTTTTCAAAGCCTGGATGCTCCTAGGAGTCGCAGATTGAACCGTGTGCCAGGTCTAGGGGAGTCAAAACACTATAAAGAAAACGATGCCTGGTGATAGACTCAGGACTGAGTTAGGTTTGTTGCTTTGAGTTCGGATAGACAATTTAGGGTGATTTTAATGACTCCGAAATGTTTTATCTTTTACAACCCCTGGAACCACTGCTCTGCAACCTTAACAAATTGCTGCCTTTCCGTTCCTCGCTCCCTGTCATCTTCCGTTAATACAGGCTCCATTAGGAGTTGAGAAACTTATTATTGCAATAAAAAAATATATCCTATCCATATCACAGACCATATATCTGAATCTTGCATAACACCCTCCCAGGGATTAATCCATATTTTAACCAAGTGTTTTATCATGGCGGCGCTTCGGCCCCATGCACAACTATCTCCGTGAACGCAGAGAGGATAATAGCCAAAGGTCATCTCGGAGGTCTGGATCCTGCCTCTCCTGGGTTTGTGAAGAACAAAGAGCATGTCCGCTTCCTCTGGCAGGCCTCCCAGAAGACTCCTTGCCTGCTGAAAGAGGGGAAGGAACCATAGAGACGGGTGCTATGGTGACCCCCGTCAGCACAGCCCATTTCCGGTTGTCACCTCCCCATGGGGTGTCTGTGAGGGGTGCATACCTGAACTTAGAACCCCCTCTCATTGGCAGAGCCACACCCTGTGCGTTGGCGCTTAGCAAGTGTTGAGGGAACAGGTACTGCCTTCCCTCTGTGGATACCTCTTGGGTGCACTTGCCAGGCGTTTCTATCACACAGCGTCTTTCATGAGAGTCCTTGCTGTCTTGCCTTGAGGAAATGTCAGGTTAGTGAAGAAGTCCACATTCAATCCTGTGGCCATAGTCCTGTGATGTAAAGAGCCCTACACTGGGACCCGGGTTTTGATTCCATGACTTCCTGTTAACTTCCTTTCCAATCCCACCCCTACTCTGCCCTACCGTGGCTAATTTATACTCAACCTTCAAGTCTCAGTAGGCATGCCATTTCTCCAAGGATGTCTTCACATTTCCTCTAAGACTCTTGAGGATGCGGAGTAGGTCTCCTATCCTTCAAGGTCATGGTGCCCTATGTCTTCGTAGCTCTCATCTAGATTGTGATTATATATTTACACTTTGTTCAACATTCACTTCCCTACTTAGATTACAGTTTCCCTAAAAGCAGGAACTATTCTATTTAATTTGTTGCAGAATCCCCAGTGTCTAGTATATAGGAGGCACTTAAATATTTGTTGAATGAATGAATGAGCGATTTTGAGCAAATTACTTCTCTCTTGTGGCCTTTGGTTTTCTTAATAATTGTCATAATAGCCAATGTTTCTATAATGCTTATCCTATACCATGCCTGTTTTAAGTATCCTACATAATAATTATAATTGTTAGGTTATAATTATAATTTATAATAAAAGTTTTATAATAAAATTATCATACTTTAATAACTACAATTAATCTTCACAAGAATCTCATGAAAGGGTTTCTATCATTTCCTACATATTACATTAGAGAAAACTGAGCAGAGAGGTTAAATGGCTTACAGAAGGTCACTCAGCTAGTAAGGATGGAGCCCAGGTTTGAATCAAAGCAGTCTGGATCCAGAGCTGCTGCTTTGGTTGCACAAAGATCTCTTTAGCTTTTGGTGTTTAGGAATTTAGAAGCCAACAATTGGAATATCCACCTAGATTCATTTATTTAATAAATATTTCTCAAAATGTCTATTCTGTGTTTGAGAACTGGAGATAAGGCAGTAGAAACAAAGATCCCTGCCTTCATGAAACTTACATTCTGATGGGGGGGAAACAATAGTAAACAGACAACAGATCTGGTAGGTTAGACCCTAAGTGCTTTGGGGGCCGGAGAGGCTTGGAGGGTCTTGTGGATGGTGGTGTAATTTCATACGAGGTGGTCAACAAAGGCTCTGTTGAAAAGGTGACACGTAAGTCAAGGTCTGAAGACACTGAGTGAGCAGGTCATGGGGACGCTTGGGGGAAAAGCATCCCAGGAAGAGAGAGGAGCAGTGCGGAGAACCTCAAGAGTGATGGGGCTGGGGGCTCCTGGGTGGGGCGGTTGGTCAGGCATCTGACTCTTGGTTTCGGCTCAGGTCCTGATCTCAGGGTGGGGAGATAGAGCCCCAAGCCCAGCTCCACGCTCAGCAAAGAGCCTACTTAAGACTCTCACTTCCTCACCCTTTGCTCCTTCCCCCCCCCAGCCATGCTCGCTTGCTCTCTCTCACTCTCTCTCTCTCAAATAAATAAACAAATCTCAAGGAAAAAAAAAAAAAGCCTTGTTGCCCAAAGTTCTCTTCTGTTTTTCAGCCTGTCCTTCCAGCAAAATACCTGGCCTGGTGTCTGCAAGATGTCTTTTTTTTTTTTTTTTAAGATTTTTTTCTTTATTTATTTGACAGAAATAGCCAGCGAGAGAGGGAACACAAGCAAGGGGAGTGGGAGAGGAAGAAGCAGGCTCCCAGCGGAGGAGCCCGATGTGGGGCTCGATCCCAGAACGCCGGGATCACGCCCTGAGCCAAAGGCAGACGCCTAACGACTGCGCTACCCAAGCGTCCCTAAGATGTCTTTTTCTTATATTTCAGGGTGTTAGGTGCCATTGGAAATGAACTTCCGTTTCAATTTCCTCTCTATTGCAGCCAACACAAAGTGCTGGGAAAACGATGATATTCTTTGGTGAAAAGACTCATAACTATATTTGACACAGATGAGGATTTGATAAAACGCAGACAGCACACCCCACCCCAGCCCAGGACGTAGGACCGTATCGAGGGCATCTTTGCAGAGGTGGGAGGCATGGGGAGCTCACAGTCACTCACCATGTCTGGTCAGTGCGGGGTCTGGGGAAAGATTTCGAGGGACATCTCTAGCTGGAAGAGAGGTGGTTTTACATTTTGACCAAGTCGACATTCAAATGCCCCCCAAACAATAGTCATGGTCACACCATTTTTTGCTGGGTTCTTTTGGTTGTGTGCCAGGCCCCGTGTGGAGTGATACGCATGCATGAGACAGGAGCCCGTGTTGGAATAAAACAAGGGGACTTGAGATTCCTTCATAGATGTGCTTCCTCTTCCCTTGGGGTGTCCAAGTGATAGAGCTTTCTTCACGTGTTTCCTCTGTCAAATAGAATAACTCAGAAGCAGAAGATTTGGGGTTCAGCCAAACCACTCTGACTCCCTTCCACAGATCTCAGTAGGGCAGAGTGGTCCACAGTGAGGCAGGCAGGCTGGAAGGAAGCCAAGTGCAGCCGCATCTGGGGGGCAGCCCTGGAAGAGCTTCACAGTCTGAAGGGATTGTAAACTTCAGGATCTCATTTGTTTTATCATGTGTGCAATGCACAACTTTTTTAAATACTCTTCCAGATTATTAGTGAATGTAATGCTCCCCAAAGTGTTAAAAACAGTGAAAGGAAATGATAGCTGATTCCTGGGGCAGGAGAATCCCCATAAACTTATCCGCTGGAAGGAGATCCAACTTTCTGGTCAAGGCAGCAAAGAAATCATTATTCAGGTCCTTGTCATCACGTAGGGTCTACAGCTTGCCTCTTTGGGAGTAATCTTGCTGCTACTACTTCCCTTGTCTGGGCCTCAGTTTCCCTCTACTGAAAAAGACTAAGGATCCCGGTTCTTTCTCCACACCTCCCTACCGTTTCATGCTTCTCTTTAACAAAATTAACACCACCAGCGAAAAGCACCTCTGTCACCATGCCTGGCAGGATGACTTTGATTTCAGAGACGGGGAGTCATGTCTTTGAACTCCTGCCTCTCCAGCGGTCAGCAGGCACATGGAGGGCCTATAAAACTGTCTTCGAAGGAAACAGAGAGCATGGGAGAAAGGAGCCAGGGTCTGCAGTGAGAGCATCAGGGAGGGGCAGGACGGGGCAGGAGCCCACAGCAGTGTAAGTGGAGCCTGGGGCTCTGCCCACCTCCCAGCCTCGAAGTCAGCTTGGCACGTGGTTCTACAAAGCATCTGGTTTAGCGGATGAAATGAGTTTTGACCTGGAGACCCGCACTGACAACTTTGTGTACAAGCCCCAAACAGACTCACTCCGCCTGTCCACCTGTGTTGTCTTCCCGCCTGCTTTGCTGCACCAGGAATTTTGCACTAGCTGGGTGTGGACAAGGGACCCCCTGGAGCACTTTGGGGAGTCCCACTCCCCGCCGCAGCTGCTCCTCAGCGCACTCCTTAGCCACCCAGCCTGGACTGACGGCCAGCAGATAGGGCTCTGCGTCAGGCCGAAGACGTTGGTGATCACTCCATTTCCTGTACGTCTCTGACGTTTTCTCTTGGGTTCACGACCAGGCAAGTTAGACAATAGGGAGATGCCTTTTAGCACACGGAATCACGTGCCAATCCAGGGCGTGGGATGAGGCTTTCGATATGCTCGCGGGTCACAAGTGGCACAGGTCTGATAAGGCCTCAAAAGAAAGACCCTCTCTCCCTACCGTCTGACACCTGAGCAATGAACAGTAAATGCCACACATCGTTTCCTAGGCTTTAGAATCCCGGTGAGAAAGAGAATGATGGAAGCACCTGCCTAATGTGTGGTCCTCAACTGAGGTGATGAATGGCAGTTCTTTAGGGGTGCTTACCCCTTTCTCTTAAACCAGAAAACAAGGCAGTTGAAAGTTAGAGGCTTTGCATTTGTCTCATAGGAAGCTTGTATACCGTGCTCAGAGTGTCAGCTAGCAGCCTGCATATGAGCATCTCCCTTAATAAAAAACATTAACACCTCCCCCCTTCCCCCACCCCCGTCCTCCTGTGCATGGCGGTTCACTGGAGGCCAAGTCCTGCCTTCAAGGAGAAGACGTTCTGAACGAAGTCTGGATCTCCCTCTGCAAGCCGAGCAGTGTGGCATCAGCTGAACCTTCCATGGATGATACAAAGTCGTCGTCTTCAAGACACTTTGTAGACCCTAAACCCCATACTGCCCTTTGTGCCAAAGTAGGGAATGATCCAGACTCCCCTAGATTGTTTTCTCCCCTAAAGCATTGCCATGAATACCCTTCTGAAGATGGGTTTTTATGTTACCTACTATTTCTTCATCATCATAACATCATCATCATCATTTATAGCCACTTATTTATTATATATTCTAGCTATACTGGGAGCTGTCCTTGGATACCTTCAAAAAACATTTCACAGTTTCTATTCTCTGGGGTCTTCGTGTCTCAGAGGGATAGCACCGATGCTTAACAGACGCAAAGAGAATGTTACAAATATTGAGTGAACATGGAATGAAATAGATAAGGCAAGATTAAATATGTACATTATGCATACCTCCTCCCTTTCCCCCTTTCCCCCAAGCTATAGATGTGCTAAGCAGTGGCAGGGGACAGATTTTCTTGGTCCAAGTAGGAATAGTCTTAAAACAGATTATTTCTTTCCCTGCTGTCAAAGACATATAATTAAAGGCATCAGTAGAATGCCATCAGGAGCTGAGCTAAGAAGTATGGCTAGGAAATTCTGAGGAAGTGTTACTAGGAGTGACCCCTTATTCATAAAAGATTTCGTGACCGAGGGACTGCTACGTCGATGTTGTTCCAGACCTAGTCTCTTTTATCAACTGTAACATCCCTGCGAGTAATCATTCTGATTGGAGTTGGAAATGCAGTAAATATCAAGGCACAATTTAACCAGCAACAGCCAAATATCAAATAATCACAGGTGGGGGGGCCTTTTGGCCATAAAAAATGCAGACGTTTACCTTGAATGTTGATTTAAACCACCGAGATTTTGTGCCAAATAAAGCTTGAAATGTATCATCAGAACTACAGTGTCCAACTGATAAAAACAGTCCTAAAAGCTTTGCCTTTGTATTAAAAAGAGGTTTCAAAAGGGATGGTCCTCTCAAAGCCAGACAATTTGCTCTGTGCCATCTTCATAAAATCATAGCAAAAGACTTTCAGGGTCTTATAATCCAGCCTCCTCACAGTGTGAAGATCCCTGCTGAGCATTACCTCCAGGCCAGGTTGAAATTATGCTGCCTACCCAGGGCGAGTCTCTCCTAGGGTCCCCTTGGGGAGGATCGGTTCTGTTCCAGCGTGAACCAAGGGACAGTGCTCATGACTGGGCACCTACAGTCAATGCAAGCCTACCAAGCAAGATGCCCAAATATTCCAATGTCCCTTGAGAGGGTGGAAGTATGACTTGGGATATATTGAATTTTCTTTCCTTTAGGACCATCTTTATCCAGCCAGCAGCATCCATTGTAATGTTGACCTATTAAGGTGACTCTGGGAAGTGTTGGTGGTCCAACGTATCTCATTTTCATAATTGCCCGCCTCCTGCAGGTGCAAACTTCTGAACATGCCATAAATCCAATAGACTGAATGACTCCGGGAGCTCGGCAAAGAAGCTACAGCTTTTCTGTTTCCGTTGAGGCCAGGGTTATGAGTAGTAATAAACTCAGCAGTCAAGGTCAGAAATGTGATTATAGGGGGGAAATGAGAAGAGGGACAGAGAGAGAAAAGCCAGGCCAGAAAAAATGCTCAGCTCTTCTTGCTTTGCTGAGTTTTCAAATTCATTAGCAACCTCAATTATTCAATTCCTCCGTTTTAATCTGTAATTAAACACTGCCACAGACACTGTATCTACCAAGGGTGGAATTTGAGTGGCCTCCTCTTAGTAAGTGTGCGACTATGGTCCTTGCATTGTTAACCCAGGGGGGAAAAAAAAGAAAGAAAGAAAAACAAGTTTATTTTAAAAAAGAAGAAGAAGAAAAAAAAAAAGAAAAGAAAAACATGAGTGCGTCAACCTCATACCAAATGGTAATTGTAGAGGGACGTTATTTTCCCTCTAAATATAGCAAAGATGACTACAAGGCTTCCAGCATTTTTCTATAATAATTTCTTAAATCAAAAGCATATTTGCCGATAAGAGGATGCTTTACCATAGCTATTCTTCTTCGAATAATTAGACAAGCAAGAAGCCAACAAGCAGGAGTACAATATGTTGCTGGGTGAATGGTGGTACTATTTTTTGCTTATTTCACAAGGTCAAAGAATCCTGGGCTCCTTTTTTAAAAGATTATTATTATTCGAATGAAGGAATGAAGTAAATATAGCAAAGACGTTGGATGGCAGCATTTTGGTAACCAGATTTCTGTTTATTTAAAGCAAAGAGAGAAGGAAGTCACATCCACATATCCTCGCAAAAGAAATGTGATTCAAACGCAGGTTGGAGGAAAATAGAACACCAAATCGCATCTCTTCCGTGATGAGAACTAGATTTTTCCGTACAGAATATTGGAAGGAAGCTGTAGGCTAGTGCTTGTCCAGCTTTCTGTCCACTTCCTAACACATGTCATTATCTTCAGTTTTCTCGTTCCTCAGCCCCAATAGATTGTGGAATCACAAGGGTAAGGAGTATGCCTTTCACTTCCGTATCCATAGGAATTAGCTCTTTACCTGACAACCCAGCAAGTACCAAACAAATGTTTGTTTAAAGAATTTGCCACAGTAGGGTGGTATAGTTATGAGTAGATTCTTTTAAATTCCCTTTTATAAACTCATTTCGTAAGAAATATGTCCTTTAAAGTGATGAGCAAATCTGCATTGTGTAAATACTGTGTGTGTGCGTGCGCATACATATTTCAAATAGAATAATTCAACCCAAAGAATCAAATGAAGAGTAAGCCAGAAATTTTAAACAATGGGAAGGAATTCCTTCTAGTCTAGTAAAGACACAAAAGTAGGTTGCATCTGTCCAAGAACTGAGTCTCTCTTGTCAATTATCTAGACCTCTCTACACCGTGGGTCCTCCCTTGTGACTTAAATTGGGAGTGCTAGGGTTCAGATGATTGGGTGGGGTATTGAGAACTTTTAGCCCCATTAAGAGGTTCCCTGCAGGGTCATGCTTGTCCCCAGCCATCCCTCATTCTTTCTCTGGCCATGATTCTATTTCATTGCTAATTGAACTGTCCCTGGGCTCCTTCTGGCTCTTCGCATTGGTTCCCAAGAGAATGGGGCTGCGTTTGCTGAGACCGCACATTTTCCGGACTAGCAACTACTTGTCTCTTCTTCAAGAAGCCACACCTCCCCGAGGTAAAAGGGACAATTCTTGCCACAAGGGTGACAATGGGTCCTTTGTCCCCTCTGTCCACAGAAGAGAAAAATAATAAGAGCAGAACACTAAGAAGTATCTGCAACTTGAAGCAGATCCCTGGTTTGAGCCAATATCCCGGATCCCAGTTTTTCGTTCCGTATTTTGCTCTTTGCCCCTGAGTTCCACCTGGAGGCTCCCCCAGGTTCTTTTCTCGTCCTCTACCTCTCCCAACCTGCCCTCTTTGCCTGCATCTCCCAAGAAAAAAGCAGTTGCTCGACTTAACTCGTGACTGTTTCGAAAGTGCCTTTTAAATAAGTGTAGTGCATTGCCTCCAACGGAATACTCTGAAAGAGCTCGACAGCCCTGAAGATATACAATCAATACTTCGCCTGAACCATTGATACCCTCGCCCATCACTTAAATATCATTATAGGAAAGATTTCAACAAGATCACGGCACATTATACTTTAAAGTTTGACTTTAAAGGATGCCTGGGCTTTGCTGAAAGGCATTAGTAATGGAATTCTTTATCTCTGAGCTTAATTTATTCTAAGGAGAATAGGGCCATTATCTTAAATCTATTTTTTTTTTCCAACAGAGAAAACAGGCCTCAGAAGTCCAACACTTATAAAGAAATCATTGTTTAATTACTTTTCTGTTTAACCCTTTGCGGAAGGGAGTGGGAGTGTGTTATTAGAAGATGAATGTGCACGGCTGCCTGGTCGCCATCGACAGACTTGCAGTGTGCCTTTTTTGGTCATTTCTATTCCTGTGATTCTCTGCATTTCTCACACGTGAGGACCCTGCGGTCAAGTCATTTGTGTAGTTCTGAACCCCTGCTGAATCCACTGACCCCTTGATCGCTGGTGATGGAGGGGTCTTTGGTTGGAAGAATGCAGGGATGGGTAACCAGAGGAGTCACGCTCCTGTATTAAGCTACTTGGTATACATCAGATGCACAAGAACCGTGTGTTTGCACACATGGGAACAAATACACTTGCATTTAGCTCCTTGATTCTGGCAGTGTGTCTCCACGGTGCAAACCACCTGGTTTGAAGAGTAGAGAAAATGATCTCTCGACTGACTATTCCTTCTACAGCACCAGCCACCCAGCAATTAATAGGATGATTTGTTGCTTCCCTCCACCAGCGAATCTGCATCACTGAAGGGTGGTTCTAACTTTGTAGAAGAGGGTTTGTGCTCTGGCAGAGTCTCTAAGAAGATGCCAGATATCTACAACTTCTTCCAGGGCCCCCACTTGTTCATTTTTTCTGTTCTAAGATGTAAAACTCAGCCACCAGGTGTCCATGACACATTTGGCTGGGGCCAGGTTTGGGGATCACTTGTGAACTAAATCACGTATCCAAGTGTTACAGACCCGGGACAGCTGCTTCACCAGCCCTCAGGTCCTTCGGCCTCCTGCTCATTCCTTTGCTTGGTAGCACCTTCCCTTACCCGTGCTTCCAGAACCTCAGCCTCAGGATTCTTCTGGTTGGATATGCCAGTTGGTGGGAATGCCATGGCTTTCCAAAGGTTGGAGGTGATCCAGCTTTGGGACAGTTTTGTCCTTCACTGCATTCTTGCAAATTGGCTAGATGGAGGGAGAAAAGTAAACACCATTATATTTCCAGGAACAGGAAGCCTATCGGTGTTCCATATCTGACTTCTAGCTCCTTCCTTTCCTTTGTCAGGATGACACTTTTTTTTCCGGGCTGTTATCAGAGATTTTGTGTTTAATTGTTACTGGGTCACATGTTCACAAGTGCAAATAACTGATGACCTCCCTCCACTCGGCTGTCTTCATGTCTGCAAGGAGTGAAAGCCTGTAAAGAATTCAGACAGGTTTCTGTTTTGATCAGCATTTCCAGGTGATCATCACACCCAAGTCAAAAAGTCAGTGCATGGGGCGCCTGGGTGGCTCAGTCGTTAAGCGTCTGCCTTCGGCTCAGGGCGTGATCCTGGCGTTCTGGGATCGAGCCCCACGTCAGGCTCTTCCCATGAGAGCCTGCTTCTTCCTCTCCCACTCCACCTGCTTGTGTTCCCTCTCTCTCTGGCTGTCTCTCTCTCTGTCAAATAAATAAATAAAATCTTAAAAAAAAAAAAAAGTCAGTGTACTTCCCAAATTAGGGCCATATGTATAGGAAATCTCCGTTTTACAAGAGTGTAGTGCATCTGTTGAGGTTTTTGGTTTTTTTTTTCTCATCCTGGTGGGTCAGTTTGTAATTGTCTCTAGTTGACCTTCTACCTTCTGGTAGTCTTTATTAACTGATTCACAGGGAGCTCAGGAACAGGAGAGGTTTTCCACCTGCTTTCGAATCCCCTCATCTTATAGCATCCCTACCGAGGTACAAGATATAAGTAGATTCTGAGGACAGTTGAAAAAGGGAGCCTGGATTGTAGCCATCAGAATCACTGTTTATGTTGGTATTTACTCCGTGTTCTGAGGTATGTGCTATTTTTTAAATTGAATGTAAGCTGCAAAGACTCGGGTTAATCGTATTTCTCAGCTTATGGCTGGTTATCACCCATCTAAGAACTCTCTGCACTAGATTTTTCTACCTTTATCCCTGGTCCTCATACCTATGTCCCTTCCCGTTCTCGTAGGTAACTGTTCTGTTTGACATATGTCTTTGAATACATGTAAATATATGAACATATGCAAAATATGTAGCATTTTCTATGTGAATGATTTTAACTTACCTAAATGTGTAATTGTTTTTTCTTCCACCCAGCTCTGCTTTTAAGAATTGCTCATATGTTGGGGCACCTGGGTGGCACAGCGGTTAAGCATCTGCCTTTGGCTCAGGGCATGATCCCGGCGTTATGGGATCGAGCCCCACATCAGGCTCCTCAGCTATGAGCCTGCTTCTTCCTCTCCCACTCCCCGTGCTTGTGTTCCCTCTCTCACTGGCTGTCTCTATCTCTGTCAAATAAATAAATAAAATCTTTAAAAAAAAAAAAAAGAATTGCTCATATGTTTAGATATTTACTCAGTTATTGTCTCTAATTGATGTATTAACAAAGCTTTATTTAGCCATTCCCTTTTGATGGATTTCTAGGTTGTTTCTAGTCCCATTCCCCACTCGCATGAACCTGCTTGAGAATTCTGGCACTCATACCACCAGATAAGATTTCTGGGTCCCTTCGGATACATAATCGCATTAAGTGTTGCCAGGTGTATTCTAAAATAGTTGATCAGTTTACATCCTTGCCGTTGGTTTGCGGATGTGCCCGTTTCCCCACGTGCTCACTGACCCTCGGCATTGCCCACTTCTCTCATCCTTACTACCCTAATTGATACAGAGCAGTCTTTCATTGTTACTTTCATTTTCCTCATTACTACTCAAATATCATCCGGGAAGGCCCGAAATAAAATGCTCGGCTTTATAAGGCGCTGTTGGAGCTCCCTAACCTGTATGAGCGGCAGGCTTCCCAACGGCAGTGCAGATCCTGTAGGACTTGGGTGACTCAGTCGTGTCCGAGCGGCTTGGACGACCCGAGCGTCTCCTCCCCCTTCCCATGCAGAGGCAGTGACATGGCCTCCCCGTCCCAGCTGCACCTCGAGGGGTCCTCCATCAGTGGATATGCGCAGACTCACTTGGCTTAACGTTTCTGCCAAAGTGGCCCACAAGTGCCATCTTATCAGAGGATCAATTTTATATCAGAGGGTCATTAAATTCTTTTTCATGAGAATAAAATGGGCTTCTGCCACTGCATGTTGTACCGCCGCTCGCCTGAAACTAGAGAGGAAATCAAAGTGGAAGAGATTTAACCAAATTATCCATCTTCAGAAAATAAGCTCCGCTGCAAATGTATTTTTGATGTGGCATTGTGCAACACGGAGAGAGGAGAAATAAAAACACTCTAATGGTCCTGTTATACACAAACGGAAGGAGGCTGTGATTTTAACCCTCTAGGGACACAGGGCTTCCCTCTCCTTCCCATTGACAGCCAGGCAGGGGTGGGGTGGGGAGGGTCTGCCGCCTAAGGGACACGGGCCTAAAGTTCCAGATGGACTGAGGTCCTGTTGATTTGCACGGTCATGCGTTGTCTTTTTCCAGAATCAGAGAATACTTGGGGAAGGCTTTTAATCTCCTCTGAGGGTTGGAATACCCGAAGGGGTGGCCGGTCCTGAGCGGTATGACCTCCCCCCACATTCCATGACTGACGTTCTCAGTCTGGGAAGAACACTCAGCAGCCTCCCTTCCCTACCGGGTGGGCCTGCGGCCAAATCCCTACTCTTCCCAATGGGGCCCTGTGCTCAGCAAACCCAGTATGGCGGAGGGTTTGTTTCGGTGATGGTGGAGGTAGTGGTGTTTGCAGCCCATATTCTTGAGGTGGTTTTCTTTTGTCAGTCACTTCGGTAGTTGCAAGAGCAGGGAAGAGAGAGGTCGAGGCAGCCTGTGGGGGGGAGTTGAGCACAAGACAGACACGTGCGTCCCTGCTTCCCTGACCACTTGCTCCCTAGTGTCCTGTGACTGCCCGGGCTTAGAGGACAGGTGAAAGGAGTCGGCAACATCAAACGGAAGCCCCGGCAATGCTTATTATAGTATCCCTGGCTTGCAGGGTGCGTGAGTACATGTGATTGGGTGAGGTAGGAGTGCAAACAATAAAAAAGAAGGAGGAAATGTGTTTGGGTAAGACCTAAGGAGGCAAACAATTATACAGACGAGACCTACGGGTGTTGGAGATAGCCAGGGTGAATGCTGTGGCCACGCTGCCCCCTGCCCACAGTCTGAGAAGGTACTGGAGCCCCGGCCGGCTCACCAGTCTCCCATATGCTGGATGGCGGGTGCTGAAGCCCAGGCAGGGACAAGCCCCACATTCTCCATGCTTTCCCAGGGCATCGTGCCATTATTCCATCCGTACGCCCTCAGCTCTGTCTCCAGGATTTTGATGTTTTTTCCATTCCCAGTGAACAGCAAAAGTTGTTATTTATTTATTTATTTATTTATTTATTTATTTATTTATTTATTTAAGATTTTATTTATTTGTCAGAGGGAGAGAGCACAAGCAGGGGGAGCGTCAGGCAGAAGGAGAGGGAGAAGCAGACTCCCAGCTGAGCAGGGAGCCTGAGGCAGTATTTGATCCCAGGATCCTGGGATCACGACCTGAGCCAAAGGCAGACACTTCACTGACTGAGCCAGCCAGGCGTCCCCGGCAGAAGTCTTTATTTTTTTATTTTATTATGTCATGTTAGTCACCATATAGTACATCCTTAGTTTTTGATGTAAAGTTCCATGATTCATTGTTTGCGTATAACACCCGGTGCTCCAAGCAACACGTGCCCTCCTTAATACCTATCACCGGGCTACCCCAATCCCCCATGCCCCTCCCCTCTGAAACCCTCAGTTTGTTTCCCGGAGTCCATAGTCTCTCATGGTTTGTTTCCCCCTCTGATTACCCCCCTTCACTCTTTCCTTCCTTCTCCTAATGTCCTCCCTGCTATTCCTTACGTTCCACATATAAGTGAAACCATATGATAATTGTCTTTCTCTGTTTGACTTATTTCACTTAGCATAATCCCCTCCAGTTCCATCCATGTGGATGAAAATGTGGGGTAATCATCCTTTCTGTTGGCAGAGTAGTATTCCATTGTATATATGGACCACATCTTCTTTATCCATTCATCTGTTGAAGGGCGTCTGGGCTCCTTCCCCAGTTTGGCCATTGTGGACATTGGTGCAGTGAACATTGGGGTCTTTAAAAAGCGTGCCTGGCCGTGGTTCTGTGAAGGACACAGGTGTGTGGAGCGGAGGTTAAGGAGAGCTGTGAAGCCTGCCTCAGGGCCCACAGCCTAACGTTGAGAAGACTGACAGATGCCTCCTGACCAGCTCAGGTGAGCTCACAGATGCTGCTTCTTCTTGGGGATCGTTCTCCTTGCAGATGAGCAAAGGGCCAGTTCTGCCTTGGACGGTGCGGTGTTGGTTTCTCAGACATGCAACTACCTAGCAGTGGATTAGAGGCCTCGTAGTGACCTGGAGAATGACTTTTCTGTGATTAATGGAGGCCTTGCCTTTAAAACGGCCCAGCTCCATTTTCCATTTGCCATAAGCCATGCATGTGCTCTTCAGAGAAAACAAGAATAGAAAAAACTATTTGCGAGATAAGTAAAGAGAAATGTAATCCCTGAGTGGAATGAAGGGTGCTTTGAAATGAATGGGGGATAATCCTTTTGTTGTCTATTACAAATGCACTTTATTTTTACATTATCTGGCTATGAGAATGTGCCATTCGCTCTAGTGACAAAGCCACTGCAGTTTCTTCTCTTTATGTCGTATTAAGTGTGTCCTGCGAGTGGTATTTATTGCCTGGGGTCTGAGGCCGCCTGCCCAATGGGGGCAGCTGGGCCATGTGGCCACTGAGGCTCCCGACAGAATGAGCTGTGTATCAGGCTCAGAACAGCAGTAATAAGGAGGCTTAGGGCAATGAAGGAACAAATCTCCACCCCCCACCTGCTCCAGAGGCTGAGGAACCCAGCGCTCTATTCACATAGGCCTTACAAAAACTAAGAGAGTCATCACTCAGTCCCTTGCTCCGTCCGAGCCCTGGGACTGATCTCTCTGTCTCATGATCTGGCCTTCTGTACCCTGAAAGGGACAGCAGGAAAATTCCATGGCCTTGTGAGACAGCACTGCTCTGGAGGTTCCTTTCCGCCCCCCACCTCTCCCAGGAGCCTCTCTGCTAGGAACAGGCTGCCACACCTGAGAATCTCTGTTCCTGGGAATGAGTTTTCGGAAGCTTGCTTTTTCCCCAGAGCTGATGTGTCGATTCTCGGAGAGAGAGCTTTGGAGGCCTGCATGCCCCCCAGATTCCCAGAGAAGATGGAGCACATAATGAATGATCTTTCTATCCCACATACTTGGTCGGTAAAATGACTCCCACATTAGTACCTAGAATGCTCGAGAGCTCGTGTGATCACTGGTCAGGAAAATATGGGGAGGGCATAAGGTATCATGTCCCTGTCCTGTTTAAATGCTTCAGGGCCTTCCATGGCCAGGGACACGCGTGGAGGTCTGTGGCATGGCCTGCAGAGCTCTGTATGCTCCGACCCCAGCCTGACCGGACAGCCGCACCCAGGGCAGCCCTCCTCTTCTTGTTCTTCTAGCTCTTTGCTCTTTTCTGCCCTGGGACTATCACACATGCTGCTCTCCCTCCCAAGACCACCCTTCCCTCCATGTTTGTTGTGGAATCCTGACTCATCCCTCAGAGCTCAGCTGAAGCGTCACTCTCTGAAGGAGTCCCCCGGACCCCACTGAGGCGGCCAGGCCATAGCACCCAGTCTTGCATAGCACCTTTTTATTTTACCTCACATGATTAAAAGTAAAGACTCAGTTGGGGCATTGGCTGCTTGCTGTGGTCTCCCCCATCTGGAATGTAATCTCAGGAGGCCGGAATCACCCGCACCAGGATAGGCCCTTACCTAGTTCCTAAAGAAATGAAGACAACCTAGCTTTCTCCAGTTTGTGCATAGATCCTTCATTCATCACTCCCTTCACTCCCATGGAAGGAAGACAGGAAGGCTGAGGATCACCAGTGTCTCTCAAAACCGCTTCGTCCTGAGGTCACCCCCCAATGTGACAGTCTGGGCATGGCAGCCATGGAAATCTGTTTTGTCACACCTTCCACCCAAACCCCGGGGGAGATGGCTCTTCAGGATGCTTGCACCTCATCCTTGTCATTTCCACCATCCCTTGATCCCCAACACTATCAAAACACTGAGCCCCATGTGGGTCGGGGATAGCTGCTTACAGAGACCAGCTCAAGGGCTTGTGTTCTGCCTCCCAAGGGCTTACGGTGTCAGAAACAGAAACTGATGGCAGCAGATGTCTCCAGAATATGCTGACTGCGTAAGGGAAACACGAAACTATGGATGTGAAGATACTAATAACATACCTCGTTTAATAATATAATCTTTTTGTCATCGGGAAGAAGCAAGTTTAAGTGCATTTGGAGGTGGGAGATGAAGGTTGGCCAGCTAAGGCAATTGGATAAAAAGGATGGGAAGCTTCCAAGTCCAGGGAAAAACAAATGATTTTTTAGCAATAACCCAGAGAGCCTGGCCTCAGAGAGGGTCGATCCCACTTCTAGCCCTTCGGGTGGCTAGTTCACTGGTTCCGTTTAAGGCATGAGCTCAGCAACAAATTAAGTAAAGTGTCCCCAATAAATGCTAATAAGCCCCAAGAGGAAACAGGGGCATTCCCATGCATACCAAATATACTCATTAGCATTCCTGCTATTATGAAGAATAGCAAAATGACCTTGCAATCATTAGAAGCTTAAAATGCTATGACTTAAGTTTAGAGGGACACATATTACATTGTAAAACCTAATTAGTGTTACCTTTGCTAATTGCCGCCTAGCACTAAGCTAGCTAAAATAAATGCATGATGGACGTTTGGGGACATCAGATATAACCCCATCACCATTTTTAAGGGAAGTGAAATTACAGAAGAGCCATCTGAAAAGATGTTTGTCTGAATTGTTGTGAGTGGTTTGAGGGAAGTGGGGGGAAGCATGTGCAGTCAGTGTATTTATTTGTATGAATCCTAAATGCTGAAATTTTCTCCTGAGAACACTGTTCCTCTCCTGTATTTCTGTACTGTGAATGCCAGGGTGCCAAACAATAGGGGGAAATTACTGTAGCACCAAAATCCATCCTCAGCATGGAAACAGGTATGCAGGGATACAGCAAAAGTATCGCTCACAGGCCATCAGAAGATTCAGAGCCAGCCCAGACCTGCAGCCAGGACGTCAGGTAGCTCCCTGTGTCCAGGAGTGGATTCGTCCACTAGGTGAACTCTGCTTGAGTCTCTCGTTCACCCCGGAGGAGGCTCGGGGAGCGCTTGTGTGCGACTGTATGGAAACTCCAAGCACCTTACCAGCTCAGGGCTGTTGTGGCCCATCGTGCCCAGGGCACAAAGCTCGGGTCAGGTCCTAGGGGCTCTTTACCCTGCAGACAAAAGCAAAAATAGTCAAACAGTTTGAACCTCCAACCACACCCACCCACTGGAAGTGTGTGCCTGTGCGCGTGCGCGCGCACACACACACACACACACACACACACACAGATGCGCCTCTCCTCCAGCTGTGCTCAACATTCATAATAAGGTTGTGAAAGGGAAATTATTTTCTTAGGGCTGTCAGGGTTTTTTCCTCCTTCAAAATAAATGATAGCTGATTTTTCCAGAAACAAGTCTGTCACTTGTGCCTCTCTCAGGGGTTCTCCTGAGTATATCCTAAATGGTACAGATTGAAATCAAGTCATAAAGTTTTACAGCCAGCAGTAGTCGTAAAGCTGGCTTAGAGCTTTGTTTTCATGCTAGGTTCTGAGGAGGGCGAGGGGTCCTCTGAGGTCCCTCCGTCTCTGCTGGGGCAGGAGGGAGGGAGACAAAAACCGAGCAGGTGAGGCCTCCCTCCACCAAGACAGGCGCTCTTAGCTACTTGAAATATCGAGTGTGCGTGTCAAATTTCATTTGGAAAAGCAAAGCTTCCACGGCTAAAAATAGCTCGAAAGTCACCAAGAAGCCATTGAGGACCAGGGAGGCTATGTGGTTTCCCTCGGGTGCACCCAGACACTGGCAGGGCTGGAATCGGAATTCGGGCCTCTTGGACCCAGGGTTCCGTCCTGAGGTTGGGGTTCAAGGAGCGCGAGGAGCACGATCAGCTCCCAAAGTGATGCCTTACGCTCCGTAACTGCTGGCCTCCTGAAGGCCATCACACTCCAGCCTTACTTTCACAGATAGTCTTCAAGGCATCCTTAAATAAGATTTCTTTCAGGGGCTCAATTTCCCAAGGATAACAGGGACCTCACTTGGTGACGGAGACTCATATTCTGCCTGCTGCTGCCCCAGCATCCCCTCCAACGCTGTCCCGGCCCCGGGGATGGCACATCCTGGGAACCTTTCTTCTTTGACTCAGCTGGTTAGGGCTGGATTTTAGAAACGAAATTGGCTCAGTGGGATCGCTGGAGTCGCTGCATTTGCCTTGATGATTAGGCCACCTGGCTTCCCTGGGATAGGCTCCTGGCGTTTGCTGCCTGGCAGTGTTAGTCCCGGCGAGAAAGACTAGCAGCCGGAGCCGCCCCTCCCCCTGCAGCCCAGGAGCGCCTCCATACAGCCCAGGCAGGACATCCTTACAGGCAGCCCCGACGCAAGACTTCGGTAGCATTGCCCCTTCACCTTCCTCTTCCTCCTCCTTCCTGTCCTTCCTCCCACCCCTGCGCCATCCTTTGTAATAGCTGAAGAGTTGTGTGTTTTTTTTTTTAATGGAGCTGCTGATAATTAAAATTATATCTTTGTTCCACCAATGTATGAAACTCTGGGAAGTCATTATCGGAGTCAGACAGTGATATTTTGATATCCCGAATCTTTTTGATATAAGGAATAAAGTTCTAAGGCATGAGGAGCTAGAGCGCCATGCTATTTCTTAATCGCCATTTATAATTTGCAGTATCTTGGGATGCTTCTCAGATGTTTCCGCTGTGGCTTATGTACACTTCAAACCCATGTGCCGTTAAATGCAGAAGCTAGGTACTGAATTAATGACGGCAACTTCAAAAGCCCACCTCTTTGGCAGGCTGAAGATCTAAGAGCAAACTCAGAGAGGGTGATGGGCCTTTGAAAAGTACTAAGCGCAAACAATAAACCTCATTAAATAAAGTCAGCAGAGTGGGCTCGGAACTGTAATCAGGCGAGTGGGGGACTGAAGAGGGGACAATCAGCAGGACAATTGGCTGTCTGGGAGCTGGGGGCAGGGGGTGGGAGGAGGGGATTGTGTTTGGGACAGGCACGTGACCCAAATAGAAGCAGCGCTAAGGGACGAGGTCAGAAGGATGCTGGGAGAGCATGGGGCACAGGCAGGCCACCTTGTTGGTCGACCGGGGTCGACAAGCACTCTGAGTTGAAAAGTGGGGTCGCTGGCTCCTCTTCTGCTCCCCTCAGCCACTTTAGTAATGTCTCAAGAACGCAGAGCATTTGAGCAGGGCCTACAAAGGAAGAGAGAAGCTGACCGGAACTGCTCTGCCATTAAAATGAATTCCCTAAAGCCCTGTGGCAGCACGTGCTGTCACTCTGTCAAGCAGAAGTGGAGCAGGGACTTCTGCGACCCTTAAAACACCTCTGCACACAGCCAGGGAATAGGAAACGTGGAGGCTCAGTCACTCCTAACGGGGAAAGTTCTTCACGGGATTCAGTTGACAACTGCCAGCATGCTGGACGATTATAGCGCCAGGCCGGTGCGTGGGTTTTCAGAAGTGGGTTGGGGCTGCTGCGTAATTGAGGCAGGTTATAGTAGGACACAGCAGGGCCGGGAAGAAGGACCACTTGGCATTTGGGCCCCATGCTTTTCCCTCTAGACTCCTCCTGCAGAGAAGTTGAGGGCCCTGGCCAAGTGAGGGCTGGCCGTCTGGGATGGCCACTGCAGACCCTTTCTTGGCCATCATGACTATCAGGGCTGCCCAACCTAGGGACAAGGCGCTTGCGGGAGGCTTCTCAGCCTCTCGTGAACCTACTGAGCACCACATCGTTCTCCTCCTGTTTCCACCCCAGCCTCTAATAATTATGTCTCCGTTTGAATTCAGGAATTTAACTACAGAGATTACACTGACCCTTCCCCCCAGAATGAAAGGATGTGGGCTCCTCCATCAGATAGTTGTTTGTAATTGTGGCTGGGGGTTTATTTAAACTAATTTTATTATTCATGACACTGACAATTTATGCAGTGAATGCAATTGCAGGCTATGATTGGCTGCCGCAGCTAAGGGCTCAACGTGCCACTTCCTGGGATATGCAAGAAAGAAAGGCAAAGGATATTAGAAAAACAGTCAGTCACAGCAATATTTTTTTTATGAAGTGATTCCCCCCAAACCTTCATTTAAAAAAAAAAAGCTAATTTAATTTCCCAAACCCTGCAAAAGATACTTAATTATCCACTCCCTAAATTGCTCTCGTAATTTTTCCAAAGTTCTCTATTGTTGATGCCTTTGTAAGTTCCCCTTGTCTACAAGCAAAGGAGCTGCCATCTCCCCACACAGCCTCCTCGAGATGACTCCTCCCAGTGCTGTGCTCCGAAGTCCTGACGCGGCTTCTAATGTGTTCGCTCATTAAGACCTAAGACTTGAGTTGTCATCATCTGCAGTGTCGGAGCAATAGAAGGAAACGACCTCTTTCTCAAAACAAATTTCCTTTTTCTTTGTTCTAAGAGGAAAACTTAAAAAACAACAACAATGGGACACCAAATCCGAACAAGCTGTGGTACGTCCACACACAATGGCATAGTCGTGAGCAGCAGAAAGGAGTGAAGTACTACACACACAGCAACGTAGATGAATCTCACAATGGTTATGCCAAGTGAAAGAAACCAGCCCCCAAAAGGAGTTTCTACTATGTGATTCCATTTTTGTAAAGTCCTAGGAAAAACAAACTTCTTTTTTAAAACAGAAGGCAGAAAACTTTGGGGGTGATGGATATGTTCATTATCCTTATGGCAGTGATGGCTTCATGGTGAACACATGTCACAACTTCTAAAATTGTACACTTTAAACATGTGCAATTTACTGTATGCTGATTATATGTCAATAAACCTGTTAAAACAAACACACAGCCTTTGTTAAGTCCTGGCTCCGTCGTTGACTAAGTCTGTGACCTTCACTTCTCTGGACAATAGCATACTCACCTGTAAAATAGGAATGATAAGACCTGCCCCACAGGAGTGTTAAGACCATCAACATGAGAAAACATCAATCCAGGGATATATATATATATATATATATACGCTAATAAATTCACGAATGGCCTTCAGCAACTTGAATCACTGTAGAAGTGAAAGAATTCAAAGCAATTGCCCTGGGGCCTATCCTGTTACCTTGCAGAGAGCCAGTACTCCATCTGTTTAACTGAACCGAAGGAGGACAGCTGACACGTCGTAAACCTTGATTGGCACCACAGAGTCTAAATATTATCTATTCATTGAACTTCTGATAGGGAATCATGGACTTCTGAAATGGTACATCCTAGAATACGAGGGAGACAAGAGAGCCAGGTACCACATCCTAGCTTTAGGCAGAGACAGAATCATGTCTAGCTCCTGATTCGGGGTCCCCGGGCCTGCCTTTACAAAGGATGCTTAATGAAGGAGAGCGTGGTGAATAGGGTGATGAAGACGAAAGTCCTAGAATGTTTGGTGTGCTTTCCTACGCTCTTCTCTACTGTAGGAATTGATCTGTAGAGAGCCTGGTAAGAATCTGGTAAGAGCCCTTTAAATTCACAGCACAGCTAAGTGGAATCGAGGTGGGGGCTGAACTGAGCTCCCTTGCTTCAAAGACTCTTCCAGGCCCCAGTAAGCTCTGAATTGTAAATTGTCTGATGCCAGCCTTTGTGGCTGCTGTCTGGATTAGCAGCCTGAACTCTCAGAATTTTCTCCCCAGCTTCCTCAGCAATCAGTTCAGCCCACTTGATCACGCACCTGTCTCAGTCCAGGCTTTACTGTGTTTTTGTTTATGTTGCCCTTTGCAGATTCCAAAATACTTTCACAAAGTTATCCCATTTAGTCCTCACCTTCGTTCTGTGGGGTATATAGAACAGGTCCTACAGGATTCCTGTTTATGGTTAAAGGAATCGATGCCCATGTCAGTACAAGATTTGCTCAAGATCCCTCACTGAACAGAGGGGAGAGAAGAGTCAAGTGTCTACCTTCTAACATCTGTTCCTATGCTCTTTCTCCCTTCCCCAAGTAGATGAATGACATCACTCTTGGCTAACTCATTCTGAAGGCAATATTATGCCTATTCCCATTTTTCACACATGACAGAAAGAAGTAATGTGACTTACATAGGGTCACACAGTGGCTGAGTAGAGATTAGATCCTGCCAAATGCAGCCTTCTTCCACTGTACCAATTTCATCTCCAATATTTCGTTCATTTCAAACATTATTTCCACCACGCATGTCATTCTGTGGCCTTTACATTCTGGGCCAAGGTTGGGGAAACCTTGGGGCATTTGAGGGTGGGGGGGAGGAGAGGGTGAGAAATGTAAGCCGACACAGTAAACCAGCCCAGATCCCTGCCTCTCCCATTTCCTCCCTACAAAAATGGATGGGCTGTGGAATAACATACCTCACAAGTTCATGAGGAATGAGCAGTGACCCTTTTGACTTCATGAATTTGGAAAAAGAACACCATGGAAGCTAAATTTGGGCAGATAAGAGAATCCTACTTGGAAAGCATGCTGACCGTGACCATCATCAGTAATGCTCCTTACTCCTTAGCCTGCAATCCCCAAAGCATTTCCCGTTCCACTGACAAGACACTCTTGTCTTTTAGTCTTAGAGTGATGAATGCATGCTTGCTCTAATATTCATAGGCTACATTCAAAACTGAACCTGAGCAATTATCAGGAGTTCTGGAAAGTCAGATTCTGATGTTGCAGATGACATGATACCTCAATTATTCCAAGGCAACCATTTCTTTAATTTTGCGTCCAGTTTCCCTTGTAGGGATCCCCCGTGCTCCCCTCCACCATTGCCCTCTGCCTTCCCCACATTCTCCGGGAGGGCAGTCAAGGTGAAGCGGTGTCGGACAGGGAGGCTGATCCCTGCCTCCCGTGCTAAACCTCCGATTTTGACTTTCGTGAGCCCACTCAGAACCATTATCCTCTTTCCTGAATGTTGAAGCTTTCTTTTTCTCCCCCCCCCCCCCCCGAGGAGACATTTATAAAACTGATCACCACTGGAATGTGAATTTTCCTGTCAAGGGTGGGACAGAATAAAGAATGTGACCGTTCTTCTCTGCTCGTAAAAGAGGCCTCCCTCCAGCTGTTATTCAAAAGACAGCCTACGCCCTCCTGGCACTGGGTCACCCTGCAGACTGGCATTCCCCAGGCAAGGACCAGCCCGATGCTTCGTGCGTGGGACCAAGGCATCCACCAAATGCAAAGCTTGGCTCTCCAGCCCAACTGTTCAATAATGCTGTAATTAACTACTGCAAACTTCAGAGGACCCAGCTAACTATAATTGAGAGATCAACAGAGGCTGCATGGAGTCAGACATGCATACTAATTACTGAATTATCCAACACCTGTTTTGGAATGTAGCACTGAAACATGGCTGTGTTTTCAGGCAGAAGTCCTCTAGTTTAAGTGAAAAGTTTGTCTTTAGTGAGCAGAGTGAAGCCCTCTACTGTCCGCTGAACCATACCCTTTTATTAGCACTGGTAGATGACCAAGTGAGGACTAAGGGAGTACAAATGAAGGCCGTAAATGGAATATCCATGCGCTTAGACCTCGGGAGGGTTTCTGCAGGGGAAGGAAGGGAAAGCTTCAATTGGACATAAATGACTACATTGATGTCACGATGGAAGCAATGCTCAGAATTGGTGCATTTCACTATGCACTTCGGCATGGACGCTGCAGAAGATGTCGCCATACTGAGATTCCATTTCAGAATGTTGCACGTTTCTGCACTCTTTGCATCCGGCTCCTCCCTCCTGCAGAACACTGGGTGTGCCCCGCCATCTAAAGTGCTCGTCGAGAAGGGCTATTGATGGGCCAACACCACTTAGCATCTTCGTTAAGACCAGGCAGAGTTGGGTTCGGGGCAAGGATGCCCAACAAACTGTGACGAGGAGAGGGTGTGAAAGAGTCAGGATCTTGAGATGGAGAAGAACAGAAGAGCAAGGACCGAGAGCGAGGAGAGAGCGCAGACTCAGGGTGAGACGTGGATTGAGCGTGGGAAGAAGAGGAAGTCTCCCGTGGTCCCATTCCTCATCTTTACTGATTTGCTTCCCTAACCCATTATCAGAGAACTCAGACGGTGGTGAAATCACGCTTACCCTGTGAGCCTCACAATTTCTCAGATGGAACATTTGTTGTCAAATAGAAAAATGAAACCTCTTTTCATAGCCCCCAATACCCTAGAATTACAGAAGACAATGGGGCAGGCCCAGGTCCTACAACCTGAGGTGGCTTGGGAGCCAGCTGGCTGCCCTCCCCTCTCTGCTCCAGCGAATCGAATTGAAACTGTCTTATTCAGAAAAGAAGGCAGTCCCAGTTACCACGAAAGAATTAACAGATAAATTAAAAAGCAGACTCAGTAGTGCTGGCATTTTCTCAGTTGGAAGAAGAAGGCTTTATGATGCTGATGCTGATGATGGCGACGACGGTGGCAGTGATGGAGAGGATTAGCACCATCATGGGCATTTACCAACAACACAACCCAACTCCAATAGATCTAAGGTTTCTAGGATCCTAGGGTGGTCTGTATTCAACGGTCTTTCCTAAGAAATTCAATACATTGGATAAAAAATGTGCCTGAAAATGTCTCAGGATGTCCATTTCAGGAACGCAGTCTAGGTTTCCATGTGGCCAGCATTTCTTGAGGAAGGCCGTGCCAATAATGAAGGCAACATGAAAATGTTCTTGTGGGAAAAAAGGAAATAATAACTGTAACTGAGGGTACCCATTTAAAATAAAGCACATCAGAGGGAAGGTGGGTGGGGGGATGGGTGAAATAGGTGATGGGGAGTAAGGGGTACACTTACCATCATGAGCACGGAGTCATGTATAGAACAGTTGAATCACTATATTGTACACTCGAAACTAATATAACAGTGTATGTTAACGACACTGGAATTAAAAGGAAAGAAACTTAATAAAAATAATACTGAAAGCAACATGGACATTGCAGAAGATGTCCCCATACTGAGATTCCTTGTGTTTCCTACCATATTCCTACTACAGATGCAAGAGCCCTTGAAGGTAAATCTTTCCAGACTTGATGCACTTCTGCATTTGAGATCTTTCTCACTGCTGACCTGTAAAAATGAAGAAGTGATTGTTGTCCGAGACTGAAGAATATAGTACCTATGGACGTCAGATTCCTCTCTCATAATCAAGGCCTTAGCAGGCTTTGAAATGATCCTATATCCGACTACATCCAATACCAACGTAGAACTCCTGTATTAATTTTGAGTGTGTGGAAGGGTTTATACATTTAAGAATAATATGGGGCACCTGGGTGGCTCAGTTGGTTAAGCATCTGCCATCAGCTCAGGTCATGATCCCAGGGTCTCGGGATCGAGCCCTGTGTTGGGCTCCCTGCTCAACGGGGAGCCTGCTTCTCCCTCTACCCCTCCCCAGCCCCCCCCCCCGCCCTGGTTCCCTCATGCACGCTCGCTCTCTCTCAAATAAATAAATAAAATCTTTAAAAAATAATAATAATATACTAGACTCAACCTGTTGCCCCTTCACCCAACGTTTATTCGTAAGTAGAGCTGGTTGAATTATCAACTCCAGATGGCGTCAAACTTTGCAAACGTTGTCATGTATCGATCGTCTAATTTGAAGCTCTCCCATGGCTAAGCAGCCACTTCGCCTCTTGTATTTCTCAGATCCTTACTGACCACTCCACCTCTGTGCTAAAATATGGTTGTCGTGCTTTTCTGGATGACCTTTTCCACTTCATTAGCCTCTCCTGAGAGGTGACATCATGGCTTTTGAGCTGTCCACAAGCTTGGCAAATCTCTTTATCTCATTTCTCTGGGAATATGCCTCAAAATCTGCCATCTCGTTGACCAGTTAATTTGTTTTCTGGGTTACAGTCTTGGCTTGCTCCCTCATTTGTTGTTTTACCCTAAGGACTTCTCAGTCACTTTTGTGGCTGTGTCATTACCCACCCACCCCGGCTTTCTCAGAGCGCCGCAAGCGCCTTTTCTCTGAGAGAGCCCTTCATCCTGGTAGTTTGGCTGTGTAGGCCAATGCTTCTCTCTGTTCTGGGACCTTAAGCCCAAATTATAAACTTTTTTACACACACGTGTCAGGGGATACCCGCAGGTTGAGTTGAGTTCATGTTAACATAAAGAGAAATGGGTCAGATAGCAAGGGTTAAGTCCGTCGAGGTCATTTGTGCCATCTCCCGAGGTGGCCAGACACCCTCCCACTTTCATACCTGCAGAGCTAGGGAGGGACCTCATGACGTCGAGAGACTTCCATTGTTGAGCTGCTCTAATGATCAGAAGCTTCTTTGGGCTGATTCAGAACCTGTATCTCGGCCCCTCCATTCCAGTTTTTGACTCTGAATAAATATGTAACGGTCCTTCTTTTATACAACATGCTCTCTAATACTGGATCATAAATTCAAATTATCAAGCATTTTGGAGCACCTTTTATGAATCGTAAACCAGCCTGTGGTAGGCCTTGTAATTCCAAGCCTAAGTTTTGGGCCTGATGCTTGTCCATGAGATCTTCATCGTGTGATGGGGGGAAGAGAAAACTAGATGCCTAGGGAAGAAAATACCAGTGCAGAGGTGCTGTGGGAGTGCTAAGGTGAGAGCAACAAATAGGTGCCACGGAATCTGTGGCTTTCTAGAACATTCCCACAGAATAAGTGCCCTTCCCAGAACTCGAAGAGAGGGGTGAATTTTTTTCCAGATGGAGAGAATGAATAAAGGGCATTCCAAGCAGAGGTGCCAACATGAAAGGAGTCGTGGACATTGTGACAGTGACCGTGAGCTTGGGACTCGTGCAAAGCTCTGCATGCACAGGACCAGGCAGGCAGGGATGCAGGAGAGGAGGTGACAGGAAGTGAGGCAGGATGCATTTGTTGGGAACACGCTGTAAAGGGCTTTAAACTCTGGGCTGTTGGAAGATGCCTCTCCTGTCACATCTGGTCACCCGCTTGGCCTTTCCTGTTGTCCCTTTTCCTCTTAACCATAGCTGGCTTCTCAAGGCCTCTCTACAGCATGGGATGACCCTCCCGTCTCCTGCTCAACTGCCAGGGACTTAGGCTCCTGAATCAGTATCTGACTCCGTCCCTTTTTCGGAAGACAAGAGCAAGGCACATTACGGTAACAAATCCTACCTGCTTTCACTTAAACCCAAGGAGATTCATCACCCTTAATGGAAATGATATTTGCTCTAGTGGAAGAAGCATGCATATCCAGTGAAATCAGATGGGCTCAGCAAGCAAACCTTTGAGGTCTGTCTAGACTCTTAGCTCTTGTCTCCACTGTGCAGTCATTGAGTGTCTAACAGGTCGTATCTGAGACGAGAGTCTCAGAATCCATGGTCCCTGAAAATTCCAAGGGTCTCTTTGTCTGGGTGACTTTTAAAGTTTCTGCAGACTTGGAAAACTATCACTCAAAAGGCACCTATTAGTCTGAGCATGTGATAGAAAGTTTCCCAGCAGTCACTGCAGTCACGGAAGGGGGGTGAGGTCAGCTCTTCCTTGCACTTTAGGCTGGTGGGAATGCCAAAGACGGCCGGTTGCTGTTGCAGCATTCGTCAGCATCCCCAGCAAGCATGAAAAATCCTGGAAGGAAAATTGCTGAAGAGCAGAGGGTTTGGGGATATGGTTTCTCCTTTCATTCTGCTTTCTGCTGGGATGTCTCCCTGGTTTGTTTTTTTTTTGTACCAAGAACCAGAGCATTTCCTCTGGTTACAGCCACACGCTCACATAAAGGGCAGAGTGGACAAGCCATCCCTGCATTTTATAGCAGCAAAATGCAAATAAGGAGGTATGATTTGCATTGTGAGTTAGGTTAGGTGGAGAAGTGAATTGACGTCATAACTAGAAGGTTCGATTTATTCACAACCAAACTGCCCTACTGTGCATAAGTGAGATGAAATTCTAAAATGTGTCCCATACTGCAAAGAAGGTCTGAAATTATTAATCTAAACGAAAAGGTGATGTGTGCACCTGCTCATACTTTAACAAGTGGTTGGCAATTTTTAGACACATTTGAAAAGATCCTTTAGTGAAAAGTGTTCTCAGAGAATGTCAAGAGGGCATGAGTCAGGGTGAACACGAGGTTTCCAGAACTAAAGTGCTCATTTCCCAGATGTTCCATAGCACAAGAAAATGATATGGAAAATGACCTTATCAGGGGCCTATTTAGGACTTGACCCCAGGAAATCTCCCGAGTGGGGCTTCTGATCTCCAGGCACTGCTTAGCTCATCCTGATTCCTTCCTTAACAATTTTGGCACTTGTTTTTCAAAACAGGGCATCTATTTTTTTTTTCTTTAAGTTGCATTAAGAGTTTTAGGCAAAAGCAGCCAGTTGCTAAGCAGGCGCTAGCCTAGGACTTCTTGTCTCGATGATCATGACCGAGGAAAGTACAGCAAGGCTTGTTGTTAATGGATTGAACCAGGCCCCTTGGCTGGGAAGCCTGGCCTGAATGGAGTTTGCATAATGCCAGCCCGTCTGTGGGCTCTGCAGCCTTTAACACAAGGGCACTGCTCTGGAGGAGCCTGGAGAAAGAAAATGGGATCGGCTGGCACCTGAGAGAGGCCCCATTAGCAGAACACAGGGGAGGGGGAGAGGGAACCACACACAAGGTTCAGCCCATTTATGCCACTTGGTTCCATTCCGGCTAATAAAAGATATACTCCCCTATTAGGTACATTACACTGTCACTGTGATTGGTGGAGGGAGCAAAGTACTTATCAGCTGAGTGAGTATTGGCTGTCACTCCTGTTATCAAGCTGCCTGCTTATTTGCGATTTTATTTTCAGATGTGATTGACAGCTGGATGGCTCTGACATTCTCGGCGCAAACATACAGCCTGTTATTATGCTTGCATTAACATTTTGATAAACACATGGTGCAGCATTGGAAAAGTAATTACATGTCATCACTTCAGTGCTTCATCAAAGAAAAGTTTACCGTGTAATTGCTCTGTGATTTACCTAGGTAGAATGTGTTACATTCCACAAAGGCTCTCTCTATTTAATAGTTTACATTTACTCTTTAAAATACACAATATCCCTTCCCAGGGGCTTCCGTGGTCTAAAATAAACTTGGCAATATAATTTAGCTTTCCATAAATATACTTAGATATTACTGTGAAGTACTTTTGCATAATAGTTATTTAATGCTACGTGTAAATATGCAGTGCATTATATTGGCTGAGCTATCAAAAAAAAAAAAGAACTTTTTGACGACAAGGAGAAATAGAATATTGTTACCTTGGTTTCCGCATTAAGAAAAGGGCCTTTTGCCCTTATATTTATATCCACGCTTTTCACAATGACATCTAATTTTACAATAAAGTGACTTGAGCTGAAGCGCCTAACAGTAGAATCTAAAATATTGGTCCTTGTTAGTGTATAAAGAGCTCTTCTGATGTGGCACTGAAAGGCACGCTGGAGGAAAGCACAAATGATTGCAGGGTACTTGGGAAACTGAGCCGAAGGGGTGGTTTGAGTGATGTTCGCACGGTGGGATCTGTCTGAACAGCTGGATGTCTAGGGAGCAAAAGGTGGGGGTGAGTGGATCGAAGCAAATAATTGTTGAAAGCCCCCAACAGAATCTCAAAATATAAATTGCTTGGATGGCTGATATCGGTAGGGCACTTTGAGTTGTCAAGTGCTTTGTAATTATTGATGAGTAAATCCTTGCAGCGGCAGCCAAGGTCAAATAGGCAAAACCTTTCTCGGATGCGTAATGATCATGTGCACATCTGGGTTAGCCTGCACCCAACAAAGGATAGGCACCGGGAAGTGTTAGAGAGGAGTGGGGTGGGCCAGATGACTCTCACAATAACTCATTCCTTTAGCTTTTCTACCTTGAGAGTTCTTCTCTGGCATGATGCTCCCCAGTAAATACCATGGCTTCCTTCTTGAATGACTGAGATGGGGATGGGGGGCAGTGGTCTGTTCTGAGATGAAGCCCCAAAGAGGGCCAAGCACTTGGGAAGGGGCATGGTGTTGTAGGTCTCTGGAAATAGAATCTTCTGGGTCATGAGATTAGTTGAGTCCTTGAGGTGGCCTTCACCACTAATCTAAGTGGTCTCCCTGCGAAAGGATTAGTCTCACCAAGGACCCACTCAAGGATCAAGATGCCAAGATTAAATGACTGAGCCACAAAAATCTGGGTGAAATCCAAAGCCTTTTGATTTTCTGGTTGTTTCTCCATTCTTTCGGGGAACTCATGGTTGCATGGAAAGTAGTTTGGCAGTGAGAAAATTGGGAGAAATGGAAGAGATTATAGCCTGATCTTGAAAATGAAGGTGGGAAACTCACGTTTGGACAAAGAAAAAGAGGAACAGCGAAAGGATCAGAAGAGGGCAAGGACCGTGGTCTTGATCAGAAGGGCCTGTAGTTGTCCCGAGAGCATGACATCTGTTTGGCTGGGTCTAAAGAGCGATGGCAACTTTCTCAGCTGCCTCTCTGGTACAGCTGGCAGCCACAAAAAAGAAACAGTTAAAATACCCATTTCCAGATGTGTGTAACGGTTCAATAATTCCACGTTAGTGTATATTAATCCTCTCTGGAGATTGGCATTAACTCGGCTTTAGCACTAGTCTAAATAAACACATCAGCTCTGAGAGCAGGAGCTTCTTTGCATAACAGCTGCATATAACATCTGCATCCTGGGTATAGGTTCCCTCTACATTACCTCTAAAATGAGCTCCCCTTTCCTTCTTTACATTTAGCCGGACTCGGAATATTTCCTCCTTCTGCTGTCAGTGATGGGAAGAAAGATGCCATTGTAATTGCCAGTTGGCCTGTGGAGTAATGCCCTGTAATTGACAAAGATTGCTTAGCTGCAAGGAAGAAAGATACACTGATTAGGAGAGATCGTTTTTAATATTGCATTTAACCTGCACTCTTTTTTTCCCCTTTGCTTTTCACCTGAGCCCTGGAAGGGATGTCTGGCATTCTTTGCTGTGCCACTTTTCTTTAAGGGAGAAAAAGAAGTGCAGTGAGGTCCACAAGGGAACACTTGCTAACTTGGGAGTAATTTCACTGAGATGGGAGGCTGAAAAGGTTTAATATGGATATATGCTGAATTACCCAAAAAAGTGAATTTGTTCCCCATCACATTTAATGTTGCCTTTGACCTGCCAGTCCCAGAGGTGGCCAAGGCTGTCACCATTTTTCATCCGTGTTTCAAATGACTAGGACAGATCTTTGGATCTTCGTTATTCTTGGGTTTTTTGTTTTGGTTTGTTTTGGCTCTTGCCTTTGCTTCTAAATTCAGGGTTTTGTTGCATTTTTTTTTCCTTGAGAATCACATTGACTCTTTTTTTTTCTTAGAGAACTTTAAAAATTGCACTGTTAGAAAAAAATATATATGGGTTCAAATGCATTTTTCATGTCCTTTCATGCTCTATTGATTTTTTTCTCTCGTTTTTCTTACAAAAGAAAGTTTTAATGCAGTTTTGGGAAAAGAAAAGTAGTCAGCAGTTGCTGCCTCCCCAAGACTGAAAATACTGGACACCTTGCTTGGAAATGCCAACGGTGTAGATCTCTCTATCAGTCTGTCTCTCTAAGGGCGTGGGAGGGGGTGAAACCCCATCAGTCACCTGTACGTAACACCATTCTTCTCACTACACACTATTTTAATAGCTACAAGGGACTTCTAACTTGGTACAGTTTTTAACACTGCAGTGAAGTTTAAGTGTCCTGCAGGGAGTTTCTGATGTACCTATGGGACATTCAATCTGAAAACCGAATAATTGTGTCTAAAAACTACACCACCTAGAGAATATGTATTTATCCATCATCTCCCATCCACATACCTACCTCTCTGTCTGTGACTGCAAGATCGTGTGTGGAGTAGAAAAGCACTGGGTTAAGAGTCCAGGGCATCCAGGTTTGAATCTCAGCTCTAAGACCTTGGACAAGTCACCTTCATTTCTTGAAGCCTAGGACCCATCATCTGTGAAATGAAAAGCATGGGCTGTATCTATATTCCTAAGTAGGAATCCAGCCTTGACGCTGTAACTGTTTCACATATACTCTGTTAATATTTTGCTTTCTCATGCATAAGAAACAGATGTGAATGGTGAACTCAAGATCTCTCTGTTATTGGATACTGCTGTATGTCACATGCTTCTGTGTGTTACATGGTTTCCATCACTCCTGCATTTTTGTACAGCATTCTGTGCCCCCAGATTTTTTGGCAATAATTCACCCAAGCCCTCTCCCTGTTCAAAGTTATCCTTGCACATACAGAGGTTATGCTAGCCAAATCAAGTTGATAAATCGGGATAACTTTCCAAATACCCAAGTCAAAAATGCTTTCATCTAAATCAGCTGACACTGAAATTATTTTAGCTCTTAGCATAATTTACTTCGTTTCTCTGGGATAGACCTCGTAGGTGTGCCTGGGAAGCTGAAGAGGAAGGTGAGTGAAGGAGAGAGATTCTTTCCGTTGCAGGATTGGAGACCTTAAGCAGATGGCTTGAGTTTCATAGATAAGATGATCTGCTTTCCCTGACCCTGGCCCTTCAGACTTGCATTTGACCTGAATGTACAGAAGCCACAGGAAGATTTGGAAAATACATGTATATATGAAATGCAATGTTCAGATCCGAGCCCAGTTCTGGGTGTAATTCAGCTCTCGGCTGGCTGTCCATCCCACAAAGAGAACTCTTCCCTCCAATGGATCCAGCTAACAAGCATGACAGTGCTCCTTCTCTCTTAACAGAGCTGGACATCTGTTTGGCTTCCCCCTTCCCGTTCGAAACATCTGCCAAGCCTCCTATATGCCCAGCAAGGGGTCGCCAGCCCTCCTTGGCCAAGTGCCACAACCAACTTTTACATTTGTGCAAACTCAAACAGCCTCCCGCCCATTTCTTATCTGTTGTTCCTGTTCCTTTTCCTTTGTCCTCACTAATCCGACCTTTTACATCGTTTCTGTGTTAGGCGTCTTATTAGAGATGTCTGTCAATTACTGCACGCGTTATCAATTATGAAATATTTTGGCTTAATGACAAAGTCATTACTTTTTCTCTTTTTAAAAAAATTTTCTTAGATTTATTTATTTGAGAGAGAGACAGGGAGAGCACACAGAGGCAGAGGGAGAAGCAGACTTCTGCTGAGCAGGGAGCCCAATGGGGGGCTTGATCCCAGGACGCTGTGATGATGACCTGAGCCGAAGGCAGGCGCTTCACTGACTGAGGCACCGTGGCGCTCACTTCTTTTCATTCATTAAAAAATATTTACTGAGGGGCTATGATGAACCAGCACTGTGATGCTGTCATGCAGCAAAGAACAGAGTGACATGGTCTGTGCAAACCAACGGCTCTGTGCCTATTTTTCCCTGACTGTAATGTGCGAGTAAACCATCCAGATGGCCTCATCGATGCCCCTCTTCCACATTTTTCTTTTCTCTAGTCAATACCTTTAGCCTGGGAAACAGATTCAGTGATCTTGCATCTGGCAGATACGTTCCTTCCTGGACGGCTCCTCTGTAGGCCAGCTAAACAGAGCGTGGTCAATGGAACTTGTCAATTTTTATTCTTGGGGGGGGGGGAAGACTCAAGCCTTATCCCGATTGTGTGTTAAGCCAATAGTATCTTGGCCAGAAAGTTCTGAAGGTTAGACAGAACAGGTACACTTTGAAGTGACTATTTGCAACAGGAGCTCCCCTAGCACCGCCCCTCTGTGTGCCCCTCCCATCAGCAAAGTCAAGTGAGGCCCAGCTGCCATGCTCTGCTCTCCACCTCTCGGGAATCCGAGATTTAATTTCCATTTCACCTCCAAGCTTTGGCCTGTTTCTAACATCTTATGATATAGGGACAAGTTCTCCCGTGAGACGCCATGTTTTCTCTCAAAGTATTCATTTCATTAATGATCACACTATGTTATTATGTTTTCCCTGTACTAGTCTATAGACCATTTTTATTATGTAGATACAAACTCTTTGACATTGTAATTGTGAAGTACATATTATGAAGACAAATGCATTGGGCATAATGAGAATGGATTGCCAAGAAAAGTTGAAAAACAATGAACCGTTTTTAAAAACAAACCCTTACCCAGAGCACTGTCACTTTGAATGCTCTGTAGAAAGGCCTTCGGATGGAAGTAGCTTGTTTTTAGTCTAACGTTGATAAAGGTTTGACTTTGGTAGCATCTTAATTATCTGATAAAAGCCAGAACCCTCCGCCTTGCTCACCTCTAATGTCTAATGCCTTCTCTGGCATTAAAATTATTGCCACGACTCCAGAGAGAGAAATGAGAGATAGCAGCATTGGATTTCGGAGATGTGAATTAGAGTTTAAAGAGTCACTGGGTTTTGTTTAAACAAATTATAAAAATAATGGGTTGCCCTTAAAAGGTCTGTCTCATGTATTGTTATATCCTTCACTCGAGACACCCCTGACAGCGCCATTCCCCACATTATGTCTCCTGCTAGTCACCAGGGGAGCACGGTGATCTCCAGGGGTCTCATCTGTGCTTGTTGACTTTGCTTCTAGATTCGGGAGAGCAGGGAGGGGGTGAGGCAACGTGAGCCAGTGGTCCTGTGCCCCGAACATAGGGTCACATGTGGGGCTGGGCTGAAGAGTAAATCGGTTGATCTGTTGATGTAAATTCACAAGATCTTGTAACTCCACACAGGGTTGGGAGAATGTGAAGAGGAGCCAGAAACTGAGATTGGGTTTCCTAGAGGATAGTGGGTGTCCCTAAGACACACAGAAGAAAACAAAAGCAGACACAGACCTCTGCCAGTTGAGAGGCAGTAAAGTCACAGGAGAGTGTGATGTAGACTGAGCTATTAGCTGTGTGACCTTGCCCAGGTCACTTCCCCTCTCTGGACCTCTGCGTCTTAGCTACAAAATGGGGAGCCTGGACGGGTGTTCTCCGAGATTGCTTCGCTTTTAACATTTCACGAGCCTCTGAGGGCCAGGACTCTGCAGCCAGGACTCCAAGCACAGCCAACCGGGAGGCTCCATTCCGAAAACCTCCCCTCTCAAAGAGAAAATGTGCCAGTTTAAGTATTGGAGGAAACATTTTGTCGGGTTGACCCAATTCCCACATTAAGGAAATAATGCCCAGGCCCATATGGCTAATTCCTTCCCAAACTGTTTGTTTGCCATCATGCAGACCTACCCTGCAAATAAAGTGTCTCTTCGAGTTTCAGAATCCAAATGGAGCAGAATGCAAACGAGGAGGATAATGGTGAAAAGTACATTTACTTTGCAAATTCTTTCGGGTGCAGCCATCAGTCGCCGAGGCGCCAGCAGTGTTGATTTTTAAACCACGTTGCTCCGTGATACGAGCATGTAATTTTTACCTTGGAGAAGAGGTGTCTTTTACTGAATGCTCTCCCCCACTCTATTTTTTTTTTTTACCTTTTTTAATTTTTATTAATTTATTTTTAGTTTTTTGTTCGGCCTGCATCTGCCCTTGCTCATAAGCAGTCAGAGGTCTGAAATACAGGCTTTTCTTTGCCCCGATTCTAAACTATGACCTGAGCCCTGAAAGGTAGGGAGAGCTCCTGAAAGCCATGTAGCTGCTTCATGTCGGAGTCCTCCCTATCTGATGCCTACTGGAGATGGAACTAGGTGTGACCTATGCTCCCAGGCTAGAGGGTTTCATTTAAGTAATAGTTGGGGTGGGTGCCGTTGGCATATCGGGAGCACATAGTGCAGAGTGATTCAATGCTCCGGACATGATTGGGTTCATCTCGGGAGCACAAACCACCAGGCTGGAGAGATGGGATTCCTTAGGAGTAATTTTTGGCCAGCGGAGGGTGAGAGTTGGCCTGCGTGTCCCCATCTGTGGCCTGGCTGATTGGATTAACCTTATCATTTCTTACTTGGCATCTTTTCATACTAGGTAAACAGTTAGTACTTCTTGGTTTGGAAACAGTTTCTGCCCAGCACCCAGGTAGCAGAGTTAGGCTTGGGCAGGAGCCCCCTTCTCCCGGGGCACCAGGTCCTTGCATACCCAGAGGTGTCTGGAGGCCTTTGTTCTGGGTGTGAGTTACTCCTCTCCTTAGGTTTT
The DNA here is from genome assembly GCF_024610735.1 of Ursus americanus. Classification (NCBI taxonomy): domain Eukaryota; kingdom Metazoa; phylum Chordata; class Mammalia; order Carnivora; family Ursidae; genus Ursus; species Ursus americanus. Next base: position 42,548,030 of record NC_142142.1, read on the forward strand.
AGTGCATTGAAAAATAATTTTCTATGGGCTGGTAATTATATAAAAATTGCTTTTGCTTTAAACAAGAATTATGCTTGAACCTTTTGAGCAAGAAGAAAAATGTGCAGAGGGAATCATTAATTTTGAATAAAAACACTTACTTTCCTGTAGCCAACAAGGGAGGGAAACGGGAAATTGGTGTTTTCTACAAACAGCCCAGTGCCGTTCCCCAATCTGTTTGCTTGATCTATTATGCAGTCACCTGCAAAGTTGAATGTCTTGCTTGGCCTGCATCTGACTTTTATTCTTTTCCCTCTACCTATTTCTTAAGGGCTGTGTTATATGCATACCTCAGCCTTCATTTGCATCACATTAAAGTAAAACATTTTAAATTTCTTCACAGCAGAAGTAAATCTGACAGACTTTATGAAGCTATTATACCTGCAGGTATTTTATACTTTTAAAATACATTCTTGTCAAGCTATCTTAATTATATTATTATATGTACTTTTGAACTTGTATCCGCTACTCCGTGATATATTACACTTTTGACAGAACTGTCCTAAAAAGCTACAATTTATATCAAAGTACCTTGGCTGAACAAAGATGTACCTGTTATGGATTTTGGAAGAATTTGTTCATTTACACCCTGGAATGCGTAACCGGTGATGGAGCGCGCTGCTTTAATTTCCCGTCCAGGTGATTATGAAAGGTGGCGCGTCACCCTTGGCCTTTAGGAGCGGTGGCCAGAGGAAGTGGCCGATCTCCAGCCGCTGAATGACTCAGCTTCAGCCTGGAGAACGCTGGCATCCCCTGGACGCCTTCGGGCCCTGCTCCTGGAGCCAGGCTGCCCGGACCACAGTTGTCGGAGGGGCATTATTCAGCACACCAAGAAAACAGAGGGCTGACCGGTATCTGATTTGCTTTCTCATTTCTATTCAGCACCTTTCTGGCAGCACGGAGTGGGGACGGGGCCGCACTCCCAGAGAAGATGGACACAGGGCTGGGGTGGGGTGAGAGAGGGTGGAGACAGAGAAAGAAAAGCTAGGCACTCCAGAAAACTTTTCCAAAGGTACACAGGGGCCGAGGTCCCTCCGAGCGGTGGCTTGGGTCTCTGTGTAGCTGTTCTCACCCCACACAGGGCAAGGGGGGCACGGTGGTCCATCCGGGAAGCCTGATCAGATGGGGAGATATCCTGAATTGCTCAGGTCATGCCTCCTCTTTTGCTCCCTAATGTTGGGGTGGCCTGAGGGGGGCAGGCTCTGTGAAGGCAGGTCCGGGGGATGTAGCAGGCCCTTGATGAGACGTGTTGAATGAAGGCAGAGCTGGTTTCCGTTCCAGATGCACGGGGCTCCCAGTCTCTTCTGGACTAGATCCTGTCTCCTTTCAATGGCTTGCCTTCCCTCTCCTTGCTGAGGACGGCACTCATCTGATGGGTCCCTCCCCACACACACTCTTGATCTGAGAGAGACAAGCTCATTATCATGGATGTGTGCAAGCAAATGCCACAGAGGGGATATCTCCTTCCAGGGAGAGGCTGGTGCAAATGACAAGAAAGCCCTTTTCCCCTCAGACCATCCACATTCTCCCATAGCAGGTCTGGAAGGTACATCTGTAAGGCAACTCAGATCTTCTGATGAGAGGCGAGGAGAGGGACTATTGTAAGCTTTATTCAGAACCCTCACCCTTTCCCTTGGGTAAGGTTTGATTCCTTTCTTTTTTATGGTCTCTCAAACCCTATGCGGTGTATCTGTGTCTGGGACAATTGAAGGTTCAGAGACGGTAGGTGAGTTACCCAGAGTGACACAGCATAATGTAGCGTGGCATGACCTAAATAACCCAACTTGCCTACCATTCATGCCTTGGGCCTTCCCCCTCAATTTCCTTTGCAGTCAAAAGGGGCCCTGCATGTTTGCCTCTCACTCAGACTCAGAAGTTCTTTATAAATGGTGGGGGTGGGGGCATCACCGGCCCTTGTTTCTTCTTCACACACACAACCCAAACGTGGGCATCAGAGCAGACCGTGGTATGCTCAGCCTACCGTGGCAGGCAGAGCACGGCTGTTTGAGGGATGGAGATCATTTCTAAAGAGCTATTTGGACTGCTTTAAGCATCATCTTTATCAGAGAAGGCTCTTGATGTCTGTGCCTGCCTCTAGAGCCCACGCCAGACCAGCTTCCAGGTCAGAGGCAGAACTGCTAGCCTAGAGAAATGTGCTCCATGCCTCTTGAGGGCTAGGATAAGAATTTGGATCCAATCTCTCTTTGGGGCAGGGAAAAAAAAATCCCATTGTCCCGTGCAGAAAGTACACATCCCAGCTGGCACCACATGCACCCTGTGGCCTGCCCAGGGCCATGCCTCCAGGCCGTCCTTTGTCTCTGCCCACAGCTTCGCATTTGATGGCAGAGCTCCAAGGCCTGAACTGAGCATTGGTTATGGCGAGGGCACCAGCTCGTCCTGCTCTGCCTGGCTCTCCTCCTCGGTGATACCAGGAGGTGGCTACTCCCCGGGCCTCCTGGAGTTCATGCTCGCATTATTGCTGCTGCCTTTGCAATGAGTGGAATTGGAAGCGAGGTTAAGGGAGCATCTGTCTGTCCAATTTGGGACCTGCCAAGCCTGGCACGAGGAGGGCGTGGTGGAGCCAGGAGGGCTCACTGTGGGGGGTGGCATGGGCTGGGCCAGGAGGCTGTGTCCTGGTGCGCAGTTTGCTTCCCAAAACACGCTGTGTGATTGTTCGTGAAGGACTCACTTTCCAGGAGACTTGCATCTCTAGGGGTGAGGGACGGAAGCCTTGGGGAGAGCACTCCAGCTCCGATTTCTCCCTCTGGCTCTGACCCAGCGATGGCAAGCCATTTCCGAGTAGCGATCCACTCGACTAGAGGGGGCCTCCAGCCAGCCGCGGCACCGGAAGCCAGCCTGGCTCGCTTGCCACCTTTGATAATTACATCCTCGGCAGTGGCCAGCCATCTAATGGATCAGCTGTCGAGAGTGTGGCACAGGCAGCCCTGGCGTCTCCGGGCGGGCGTGCGGCTGGGGAAGGAGGAGGATGCACTCGGCGCTTTGGCAGCGTAGGAGGCTAGGGCAGAGAGGACGCAGCCTTGGCCTTGGACCGGGGACAGGAGCCCTGCCGAGGACAGTGAGCACCAGGCCGCGCACTCAGCACTCCTCACTCCCGCTCGTTAATCGCGGCACTCTTGGGCTCCAGCTTCAACGTCTGCACACGGGCTGGCTGAGCTTTATCAAGACGGGCCATCTGAAACTGATTGACGAAAGGGCGCGGGTGAGACCATTTGAAGGGCCGCTCAGGGTTGGTACAACAGGATACATAAAATAATGAACCCATTACGAGGCACTTTTGAGCCACTGTGGCTTTCCTAACTGAACTTTTATCACTTTGGAAGCCAGAGAAAAGCATAGGGATTAGCTTGCTTTTGGACAGAGGGGTATTTTTTTCTGCGTAACATGATCCAATTTAAAGACTATTCATGGAGCATCCTTTCTGTGAGAGGAACTTACAGGAAAGACGTGATGTGGCTCAGCCCCTGCTTTCAAAGACTTGACGACTCCAGTTGGGAGTGAGCGGAGGCAGGGGGCTGATAAATCCGACGCTCGGGTGAGAATACCATGAGAGGGACACTGTCAGGGTCCTATGAGCATGCAAAACACACAGAGCTAAGAACCTAGACATTATGAATGGGTCCACCTGGTTTACTTGGACAATTGGGGGAATTTATCTATCAGCATAGATGTATATCTCTACAATTAACAAAGACTATGGTGTCCTACTTTGGTTCTCCCAGAAATAGACCCCGCGATTCAAGAGCAAGCAGTTCATTTAGGAGGTGATCCCACTGTGGCAGGGTGCGAAGGAGGAGGGGAAGGGAAGGTATCCAATAGAATTCGTCATCCAACAAGTCACCATGGGGGGCAGCCAGAGCTCACGTGTGCAGAAAACAGACCTCAAAGTCATCCCCCCCAAGGGGCAGGGAAGCAAGGTATTCATCCCCCTACCCTCCTCTGTCACTGAGGACTCCTTCTTCCTTGTCCTGGCAGGAAAAAAATCTCTTAGGCCAAGGGTGCCACCATCAGTAGCCTTCTGCATATAGAGTTGAATGAATGTTCCTAAGAGGACAGAGCAGGGCACTAGCAACCTTAACTATATACAGGACCTTCACTTACCCACTACACTACTGTACTTCATCATGCTTTCCCCTCACGACCACCTGTAAGAACGCTGGCTACCATAGCTTGTTAGCCATCATGAATAGTGGCAAGGTACAAACAAATCCCACCCCCGCCATTTTGTTTCACTAAAGAGTAAAGTCGATGCTCTTTCTTCTCTCCCCACCTAAAGTGATGTTGCCCATCTTCGGTGCCCCACTGGCCCCACCTTCTCTTGAAGCTCTGTCCTGCCACACCAATGACTTACATTTGTCTGTGGGGTCCTTTCACTCCCTTTTCCATGCTCTGTACCACACAACCCCAACCCTCACCAAAGGTGGCCTGGCTTTGCTCTCTGGTTGCAGCTTCCCTCCTCCAGCCTCAGCTTTGCCCCTTCTGTGACGAGAAGGTTTTTCATTCTCTCCTGTCCTCCATATGTCTGCCATGTCATAGTGTGTGCCTAATGGACGTCTGGCTGATCCGTTTGAAGTGGTCCGGTATTAGACTTCCCTAAAGAGAGGCTCGTTCTGCCCTCCCACCCGCACCCACCAGTCTTCCTTGAGCTCTGCATTATTTAAGCTTTTCCATAATGAGGAGAGAGAAAAGTGCCCATGTCTGGCAGCTGTCTGGCCAATCGATGAATGATCGAGTTTATATTGAATGTCTATTGCGTGTCTAGCTCTGAGGTGAGGTGCTGGAGGGCTGCAGAGCTAGAAGGCACACGTGGCCTCCTTAGGGTTCACAGTTTTATTGTGGATCTAAAAGAAAACCTAAAAATCAGTTACCTCAGAAGTAATACTGGCCTGAGAGGCAGTGAAAATAGTGGTTAAAGGCTCATAAAAAAAAAAAAAAAAGGGCAGGAAAGTCTGGGGTCTGATTCTGGCTGCCTTACTTACCTCCCAGCTGAATGCAGCCTCAAGCAATGGCCTCACCCAGGCTAAGCTTCCATTCCGTCGCCTGGAAATATCAACAGCACATCCTGAAGGGGTTGCTGTGGGAGCAGATAGAGGTATTGCACGGAAATCACGTGGCACCCAGCTATGGCTCGATGACATTAATTAGTCGTGTTACCTCATGTTAGTGTTGCCTCTTTTCTAGTTCAAGTCACTGCTGACTCCGAGTCTTTGGAAGTCGGAGGGAGCGAATGAGCAGAAGGAGCTGGCTTAGTCACGGAAGGAGTAGTGGGGGGAGTGGGTGTGAGGTTGGCCCTAGAAAGAGTTTTCGAAGTGGGAGTGATTGCAGGCGGGAAGAACAGCTGCACGAGAAGCTACATGGCCAAGGCAGGTGGTGTGCGGGCATCTCCAGGCACCTGGAGCCGCGGGGTTGCAGGGGGAGTGGGAAGAGAGGCAGGAGCGCAGGTCCTAAAGGAAGGGACTCAATTTGCCCGGAAAATGGTTTCAGGTCCTGAGGCAGGCGAATAGCATGATAATAGTGGGGTTTCAAGAAGGTAATTTTTATGGGGGTGTAGGATGGTTCTCAGTTCAAGAACCGAGAACAGAGCCCACCCTGCCTGCCCGGGGTAAGCGGAAAGGGAAGCAGAATCTCCCTGCGAGACACAAACCGCTTTCCCCCTCGTTCTCTTGCCTCCTCCCTGCTGGGAAGTGTGGCGTCTCTGTAGTGCTCAGACGAGGGAGAAACCCCAGTGTGCCCCCATACCCCATTCACTCCCCTCGGATCCCAGTCCGGATATACACCAGAAGCATACATATTTCCCTTTCTTCTCTTTTCGTGCTCCAAAGACGGCCTGACATTGGTAAATCACTGCAGCAGGCTTTAAATGATGTATGAAATGAAAAATCCCTTCCCTGTGTATTGGGGGCCTCCCGCCTAGCAGTGGGGTGTCTCTGCTGGGCTTGCTACTGCATTATTCAGCTCAGAGGCAGCCAAAACTCAGTGGAGGTGAGAAGCTTGGGATCACAAAGAAAAACAAAGTTTAAATTAAACAAGAAAAAAAAAAAAAGGAAAGAAACATATCTACTGAAACATATACAAGTCTTTCTTTCTGGTCCTCACCTTTTCAAAACCGTTGCTGCTGAAGCTTTTTAGCTAGGAAAACTTTTTTCTGCTTCCTTGTGCGTGTTTCTCCTACCCAGACCCCTACTCTCATTCCTTAGCTTCAGAGTTATTAACAGCTTCAGAGTCCTATACAATTGACAGTATTTCTTCTTTCTTTTGAAGATTTATTTATTTATTTTAGAGAGAGAGAGTGCACGAGAGTGGGGAGGGGCAGAGGGAGAGGGAGAGAGAGTCCTAAGCAGACTGCCCCCCCAGCATGGGCTCGATCCCACGACCCCGAGATCACGACCTTCGCTGAAATCAAGTGTCCAATGTTTAACCTGCTGCACCCCCCAGGAGCCCCTACAATTGATAGTATTTCTGTTCATTTCTCAATGACCTTTCTCAACGCCTGTGAGCAGTTCTGGATGGTCAAGGTGGGAGGGACGTCCATAATGGATTTGCTCAGATCGGCTCCCCTCCCCATGGAGTCCTGCAGTGTGGCCCCTCAGGGTGGCTGTTGCTGCACCAACCCGCTTCTGCCTGAAGAAGCCAGGGAGGCAATTGTCCACCTGACCTTCACCCCAGCATCTGCTGATCCCAGGCTAAACGCATCCGTGACCCACTCTGTGAACCCCATCAGTACCGAAAGCAACAGGCAGCCTCTTGCCTCTCAGACTGAGCTACAAATAGACTGAGAGCCTCCTTAGTCTGCAGGGAGAGCAGGCTTGATCAATTTGCTTTTAGCCGATGAAATAATCATTGATGTTTAGACGGACTTCTAATCTTGGTGCAGAACAGTCAAGAGGCATTTTAGCTATAGATGGTAAAAGGATTCATCCCAGGATATATTTAGCAACGTGGCCTGGGGGCAGGAGAGAAAGAGGCTTTGGGATCCAGGAAACTTGTGGGAGCTAGACCCGCTGTGTGCCTGGAGGCAAGTCACATAATTGCCTCTGCTTTCTCTGAAAGGCCCCTGGGTGTGTGCGGTGGGCTTGTGCACGAGGACGTGAGAGGAGGGGAGAGGAGGAGCTCTGTGTAGGTCCTGGGTGTGGAACAAAACACAGTGTGCACTCTGTCCATGCCTACAGGCTGGGAGGGAAACAGGCAGGTGAGTAGACAATTGTGGGTGACCAGCAAACAGTGCATGTGTGCCATGACAGGGAGGAAGTGTCCAGAATGCTGGGAGCGTGCATCCTAGAACTACATGGCCGGGACTTGACTCCTGGATACACCAGGTTGAGGACCAGGTACTTGGGCAACATTGTCCCTCCATCCTTCAGTTTCCTGATCCATAAAATGAGGATAAATCTATACCACATTCATAGGTTTGTGGTGAGGGACAAACACACGTAAAGCATACCCTTCAGGGAAGCATAGGTCACCACTTCTTGTGGGGGGAAGAGCGAGCGGGGGGCCACCCGATCCTCAGTGGAAGTGGGGTCTACCCAAAGCCGGTTCATGCAGAGCTGGAGGCTTGTATTTGTGTCTCAAAGGAGCAGGGCCATGTAGAATTCTACAGCTCTACCTCTGCTCTCCCCTCTCCCATGTGGCCGCACGTGTCGTGATGACAGGGCAGATGTCTTAAGAGGCACATGGCAATCCTAGGGCCACTTCCACCTTTCTCCAAATTTCACAGGGGAAAGGAGAGCATTCTCAGGATCGTTCTGGAGGCCACTGTCCTCTCACTCAGGAGACGGAGGTTCTGGGATGGAGTGGGAGACTGAGTTTGAATTAGGCGCAACTAGTTCCTACTCCATTTCCTCATCTGTGAAATGGGAGCAACAACTCCATCTTCTTGACTTCCCAAGAGAAATAAGTAAGGAAAAAGCTTTTTACAGACTGAAGCATGCTCTGTGCTTTATAATTCACTTTATCTGGTCAGACGCTTTCTTCAGCCAAGGGTTTAGCTTCAAGCAGGATGCCCGGGGAGGGAGGAGGGAAGACAAAGTCAGTGCCCGCTTTGCGACATACATCCTCTGAACCAAGCCCGCTCTCAGTGGGCTGACCCGTGGATGCCCGGTAACGGTCCTCCTAGAACTTGCTCGTGGCCTCCTGGCTCAGGGAGAGCTTTCGCAACCAGTCCAGGCCTCAGCCTCCATTTGTTGTAGGATCTTTGGCAAAGGAGGGGTGCAGGACAGAGGAATGGTGGCTGCTTGGGGTTTGGGAAAAGCCAGCAAAATCTCCCCTGAAAAATCCAGCTTTAAGTGACTTCAGGGATCTGCGCCTCACTGACTCTATGCCTTGCCCCCACACTGAGTGCACGGGCACACACGCATGCACGTACGCACACTCAGGCACCACCCCCTCCCCCCTGCCTCCATTCATACTTCTGGGACCCAGACTTTGGGCTGCACTGTCTTCCTGGGCAGCTGGCCCCCAGCGCAGAACAGCAGCTGAGCAATCTTCCTGTCTTGTCTCCAGGTAGCACATTCCTAACCAGCAGCCCCGGGGGCTGCAGAAACACTTCCGTACCTTCCTCCACACCTCAGTGCCGAGGAGGAAGGCAGTGCGGCCCCAGCAGCTAGGCATCAGCGAGAGTTGCTGACAGCCTTTCAGACAGTAGGGAGCGAAGAGGAAAGGGCGAGGCCGGTCCCTAACCATCACACTTCCTACGCCTTGAATTAACGCCTTGTCACTCACAGCTCGGTCTCCCAGTGCTGGCTGTCACGGCCACGGAGCAGGTGCGATGCCCAAGCTCTCTGTGGTCAGAGAGCCACAGCGAGAAACTGCCAGCAAAACTCCCACTCTGTCTGTTTCTTGAATGGCTGGCAGTGTAGACTCAGCCTCAAGGGTCTACACTGTCAAATGCATCACTCTCTGGCAGGTTGATTTCTCTGTGCCTTCTCTCTCTCTCTCTCCTCCAGAATCATAGAATGCAGAACTGGAAGGGCCCTTTGGTATCGCTGATGAAATAATGAGGTCCAGTGGGGTTAGAGTAGATGGTAGGGGTAGTTGATAGGACCTGGAGACCAGAGGTCAGATGTCTGCCTTCTGGTGCAGTGCTCTTTCTGTTGCCTGAGCATGGAGAGCATTCCATCTCTTCGTCCATCTGGGCTTCTCACTGCCATCATGGGGTGGGGCTACAGTGCCCTTTCCAAGCCTGCCATCCACGTGCCCGTGCCCGTCAAACTGGCACACCTGCTGTCCGCTCAGATGGGTGGAGATTTACCCAGTGGAAGAAAGCAGCTCCCAGGAGGAATGACGGAGTTTTGTCAATACCCACAACAGAGAGCGGGCTTGATTTCCAGTAAGAGTCAGTGAAGCTGGGAAAATTACTCATTACAATTTTATTGATATTCACTTCACTCTGCAAATGACGTGGGATGGTTCTGACAGGATGTCTCTATGGGATTGGCTAAGAATCCATTTGGGTGGATTTGGGTTAATGGGGCTGACGAGACTAAAGGTTTCAACTGCATTGGCCCTATTACTTGGGCATCTCTTCTATCATGAGGAGCAGATGACATGCCCAGAAATTCTCCGGTGTTTTCCCTCTCTCTCCCCCCGCATCACCTGGATAGCATTGAACCTCTTCACTTGGCTATGGCTCTGTTCATGAAGGCTGCTCACTGCCAAGGAGGGTGGGGTTTGGAGGGCCCCCTCTCCAAGCCTGATGCCCACGTGCCCTTGCAGATTAAACGAGTTCTGACGCTAAAAGTATAGAAACACATGACTAGGTGGGGCGTCTGGGTGGCTAAGTCAGTTAAGCGTCCGACTCTGAATGTAGGCTCAGGTCATGATCTCAAGGTTGTGAGATCAAGCCCCACATCTAGCTCCATGCTCAGTGCAGAATCTGCTTGGGTTTCTCTCCCTCTCTCTCTCTTTCTATCAAATAAATAAATAATTTTTTTAAAAAGAAACACATGACTAGAGTCTCACCTTGTGCAGAAAGATTTCTTATCACCTGGGTATGAGCTGAATGCTCCCAGACATCAGTGACAGCCTGTTGGATGGACATGTCTCTTGGACGAGCACCAGGGAAACACTGTCAGTCCTATCCGGCTCCAGATCTGGGTGGGAAGAGAATTAATGACCCAACAGTTTAGTGTGGGCTTTCTTAGACTGACAGACAAACCTGCAATGTACAAGCACAGCCACTTTTGGGGAGCTTTCTGTAATTTACTAGGGCTTTGACGTAGTTCAACAGCCACATTTGGGGAGCTTTCTGTAATTTACTAGGGCTTTGATGTAGTTCAACAGCCACATTTGGGGAACTTTCTGTAATTTACTGGGGCTTTGACGTAGATTATCCCGCTTGGTTCTCCCCAGTATCCTGGGAGATGAGTAGGGCTAGAGGATTTTTGTGAGTTTGCTATACAGGTATCCCCCGCCTTTTGAAAGTGCGTGGTATGCCACTTCACTTTTATGAAACACCTGCATTGGGACCTGCTTGCTAAGCATTATAGAGGCAGCACGCCCAAACCCCGAGCAGCAGCAGTGGCCCCGTCAGGCTCCTTCCCCAGGAACCACGGACTCAGCGTCTCGGCATTCAGCCACCAGAGCTTTGAACTGTGTCTGTGATTCATCTCGATTTATTTTGTGCATCCAATAGAAAGATGAGTCCTAAGATATCAGAAAAGCCTAAGAGAGGATTTGGGGGGTGGAGGAGGGTGTATGAATGCTTAGAATTTTTTCTGTATAAATTAATGATAATTGCTTCTTTGCTTTATGTCATTTTGGCTTCCTAAGTTTTCCTAGGAATGCTCTATTCCTCTTTCAGGTAGCAAGGGACACCTGCGCTGGTCATCTGCCTGTTTGTAAGCTCAGTTCGATTCCCCCGACCCTTTCCCTGTAAGCTCTACTTTCCAGACTCCCTTCCAGCTGACTTCCATGCAGGTTCAGCCAGTGCAGGCTCTAGCAGGGGTGAGAGGGCAGTGGAGAGGGGCAGTCAGGCTACTTCACCCTGCTATCTCAGCTTTTGGTGGTCTCGAAGATGGCAGGCGTGTCTCTTTGGTGGTCCCAATTCCCGCCCAGTGGCCCTGACTCCTGAGTTGAGGAAGTATTTCTCTTGTGTCTCTAGTCCTGGCCTGGACACCGCCTTTCGGAGTCCTCACTCTCTCCTTTTGGACTACCTGGCATGGGCTCTGTTTACCTGCCTGCAGCCTGAACGATACATTCCCAGAAATGATGACACCAAGTCCCCAGGACAACGTAGGTATGAAGTGCGTGTCCCTGTGCAAAACAGGTTCTCATGCTTCCAGGACCTGGCCCTTTCCCAACCCATGTGAGGCCAAGGAAGAGGAGTACTCAAATTCATACAAATCTGTGCAACCCAAAGAGAAAAGCAAACACAGAACAGGGGAGCGGAGAGAACGGAGAATTTGTTTACAACTGGGAGCCTCTGTAAAGACTTTGAGGAAGAGGTGGCTTCGGGGCCTGGTAGAATAGGAATATGCTGAAATTGGGGTGAAGAAGGTACTAGTTCCTGAACTGCAGAGAAAGAGCAAGTGTAGCCTCACTCCACTTTCAACACGTCCGTGGCAGCTAGCCTGCATTCATACCCCCAAGATGGACTCCCAAGATGCCCATCCTTTCTCACATGGGCCAAGGCTATGGCCTCCTCACTGGACTGCCTGTCTGTTTTCCACCCAGTATTAGGAGTCCCCGTAAAACACACATCCCTGCAAACCCGTCTCCCATCTAGAAACCTTTGTCAACTCCCTATTGCTTATAGGATTTGGCCCTTGATCCAAGGCCCTTGACGATCTGGCTCTTCTATCTTTATATGGCCTGCTGTCTGGCCACACTGGGAGCAGTGGGCGATCTCAAGCAGGTCATACATTTCTCTCCCTTTGCTCAAACTCTTCCCTCTGCCTGGAACACCCTTCTTTAACCAGCAAATTTCCTTCCCGTCATTTAATGCTTTTAAATGATATCACTTCTGTAACTGTCCCTGGAACTTCTGCCTGAAACATAAATAAAAGCACCTTTCTCTCTGCTCCCAGAACCCACTGCTCACACTTTCATTAATTTTTTATCAAATTGTCATACCGTTGTGTATGTTCATGTCCGTGCCTACACCATAGAGCTCACAGCCTGGTGAGGGAGGGCCTGTCTTCTCCAGCACTGAGCACCAAGCAGCTGGCACATAATAAATGCTTGTCAAATGTTTGTTGCACTGAAATTAATTCCAGTGTCATCCCTCCTCTTCCTTATCTCCTTACTCCTTTCCTGAATTCCCCCTACTTCAGCCACAGGTCAAGGATGCCACTTCCCTTCCAGACTGTGATGGGCTCTCAGAATCTGGGGGCTGGGCGATGAGAACGCTGAGCCACCGGTGGCCCAGACACAACTTTTGGGGGTTTGTGCTTTTCCATATAGTAGCACATTGTCAGAGTCCAACATAACCATAAAGTGAGATAACAGCTGGGAAGAACAAAACTAAGAAGAAAATTCCAAAAGGAAAAGAAATTTCTTTTCAACTGAGATAAGTACAGATAAAAAAAAGAAGGGGGTAAGACAGGTAAGCTGGCAAGAATGCTACGATGGGTGAAACGGAAGTAGCGAGACTCAGGCTGAGGTTGGTGCTGTAACAAGCAGTCTCGCACCTCATGGCCCCCGGGGGCACCTGCCTTCCTCTCCTCTGCCCTGGTTCATTCGGAAGTTGCTTCCTCTTCCAGGAAGCTGGGTGGCCCCTTGGGAAGAAACTTCTTTCCACAACTGTGTTTCTTCTCACGATCGGGTAGTAGTTTATCTCTAATGGCAATGAGATTTATATATGTTTTAGTCAATGTTTCAAGCCTTTTCCCTGTGTATTTAGGTGTGTGGTTTCCTCTGCTAGATTATTAATGAACTTTGCCCCCTGAGAGGTTCCTTGGGACAATCCCTTCCTTGCCCCTCTGGGTATGGCTCCCTTCCTATCGTTTGAGACTACTGTCCTCTGTCCAGTCCAATTGCCTCTGCTTATGGAGAGGTTACATAGCACTGTGGTCGGAAGCATAAACTTTTTTATCAGAATGCCTGATTCCAGTCTCAGCTAAATGGAGCTCCAAGGCCTTGGGTGAATTTCCATGTCTCAGCTTCCTCATGAGTAAAAGTGGGGATAATGATGGATGCTCCTTCATGGGTTCCTTGTGAGGCTAGAACAAGCTAATATATGTAAAGTGCTGAGAACAGTACCTAACCTAGAATGGCCATGGGTAAATAGTTGCTATTAATATAATTATATTATATAATATATAATATATTAATATAATTATTATTTTTCACCTACTGACAGCCTGTGCTCCTCTCCTCTTCCCACCTGTGGGCCAGGGACAAGGGCTTGGATATTGTATAAAGTCTCCTTTACAAGGCTCTGCCTATAGGGGTAATTCAGCAAACATCAACTGTTGCCCTTGTCTAACTTCTTTAAAAGGAAGTTTGTGGGGCACCTGGGTGGTTTAGTCGGTTAAGCATCTGCCTTTGACTTGGGTCATGATCCCGGGGTCCTGGAATCAAGTTCTTCATCGGGCTCCCTGCTTAGTGGGGAGCCTGCTTCTCCCTCTCCCTCTGCCTGCTGCTCCCCCTGCTTGTACTCTCTCCCTCTCTCTGTCAAATAAATATTTTTTTAAAAATCTAAATAAATAAATAAATGGAAGTTTGTCCCCCCACAGCTCATCAACTAAATTTGAGGGAAACCAGAATCCCTCGCTGGCTGGGACCTCTGTCGTAAGAGACTAGCCCTTCCGCCAACCCCAGGAGCCCCCTCTGGGAGCAGTGCGGCAGCCTTGTTTAAAGGAGGCTCGCTTCCCTCCTAGATTCTTCTTCCCAGCAAAACCACAGCCCCTCCTGACAGCCTGACATCCAGCTAAAGAATGGCCTGCCTCTCCAGCCATAAATAGAACTATGACCGAGATGGTTTGGAAGACAATCTTTCCATCAGCATCGCTTCGCAGTAGACTCTGTATGTTGGCTGCTTCTGTACATGAGCAGTCCTGCCCCCTTCCTTCTCAGAACCCAAGAGAAAACCACACACACACACACACACACACACACACACACACACACACACACTGCTGCTGACCTGGCCTTGCAGGAGATCAAAGCCAAAAGATGGGTCTGCCTTGTGGGTGGCTGGCGAAGATTCGCACGGGAGCTCTGTGCCCGTGCGTGCATGTGTGTGTGCCTGTGTGTGTGTGCCCGTGTGTGTGTGTGTAAGAGGAATGGAGGGGAACATGCCAACCTCTTAGCAAGTCAGCTCTGAGAGATTAATCTCTTTAGCTGATGACAAACAGCAACCAGCAGCGAGAAGTGTGTACCTTGCCACATCGTGCCAGCCTTCCCCTTCTTCCCACGTACCCCTTCTCAGCATTTATGACGGCTCTCTAGGGCATTGAGAGGGAAAGTGCATTTGGCAGTGCTAATGTCTGCTGTTTAAGTCCTATAGCCTCATCGAATCTGGCCCGGCAGCCTCTCATGATGGCCGACTCCACAGCAGCCTTCGCAGGGCTGTGCGTCGTCCTCCAAGGTTAATGAGAGAAAAGCTCCGTTGGATGAGTCTGGTCTGTATTTGTGTATTTTGCTGCCATGACATGATAGCTGAAATGGACCAAATTGCTTCCCAGCATGAACCACAGTAATATTTCTTGGGCTTTGGTACATGAACCTCCTGGCCTGTTTGGCTGGGGCGGTTTGTGCTGTAAGTGGGGCCTTGGCTGGGTGCCTGCGTGATCGAGTTGCATGTCTTTTGCTTATTTCATCTTCAACACGAGCTCTGTGCCCTTCCACTGTCTGGAGCGGGGCTGGGGCACCCACTTAGATTAGATTAGGTTAATTTCCCCGAGGTGGGGTGGGGAAGCAGAAGAGGAGGGCTTCCTTGCATCCCCGTAAGAGTATTCCACTGCCTCCAACCACCATATCCCGGGCCGACCTGGAGAGCCCAGCCTCATTCCTGTGGCTGATGACCAGGGCTGCTCAGAGAATCTCCTCCACACCCGTCCACTGCCTCCTTTGGAATCAGACAAGGGATTGTGATAGAAACAGTGTCGGCTCTGGGGTCTGGAAGATTGCCATTCCAGTCCTACATATCCTGCTTACAAGAGATATGACCTTGGAGGAAGTACCTGTCTCAAGTCAGAGGCTTAGATACCATCCCTGGGCAAGGATTCCTGATGAAGTGCTCCCAGGAGAAGCAGGAAGGAGAAAGGGTAGCAGAATGGAGACAGGAAGAAGCCAAGCAAGAGGGCGATTTTAGGCAGAGCTGCAGAGCCCCTGTCTCAGCTGATCCTGCAGAGGGAGATGCTCTGGAATGGAAATTCACGTTAGAGTGTATCTAACTCTGAGCAAACACTCATCCCTCACACCAGTCATTGACTGCGGGTCCCAAGTGGTATAAATGCTCTCAGATTGGGGCAAACGGCAGAGCAAGGTGTGTCCACCGGCCCAAGGGCACACACACACACACACACACACACACACACACACACACTCCGTAGTGCACGGAGAGTTGCAGGTGTGGCCCAAGGGAGACAAAACACATAGGTGGGTAGAGATGGGCACATGGGACCGGCAGAAGGACGCAGGGGTCTGGGTGGAGCACCAGCTGTGTTCCTTCCACCCCCAAGCCCACTGAGCCTCGTGGCCCCTCCATGTAAATGGAAAATACCGATAGGTATACCATAAAGTTGATGTGACACTAACAAGCAGTCGCTTATGTAAATGATCCCACACCTGCTGGTGCACATAAACACCAGCCCCTTCTTTTCCACACATCTATCAGGTTTCCCGCCTCCCCTCGACAGTTGCACGCAGTTAAGAACCTGAATGCTCGGGCAGCTGGGTGGCTCAGTCGGTTAAGCATCTACCTTCAGCTCAGGTCATGATCTCGGAGTCCTGGGATTGAGTCCCGCAATGAATTCCCTGCTCAGTGGGGAGTCTGCTTCTCCCTCCCCCTCTGCCCCTTCCCCTGCTTGTGCTCTCTCTCTCAAATAACTTAATAAATAAATATCTTAAAAAAAAAAATTGAATGCTCATGATACAGTGTTAAGTGGGAAGAAATTTCAGGATGTAAAACTGTGTCCCTGACATGCTCACCGTTTCATAAAACATAAAAAACACATAGATACCCAGAAAATGTTATTAGAATATACTTGGCATGCTCACAATGATTATCTCTGTGTACTGGAATTATGAGTTATTTATTTTATTTTTATACTTTTCCTGACTGTTCTATCACAAGCCAGTATTATTTTTTTATTAAAAAAAAAAGATACATTAAAACACTGAGGCTTAGAAAGATCAAGTAGTTTAATTAAATACTGCGAGAAAAAACTTAAAGGCCATCTTGTCTTCACTTGTTCCTAACTCCTATGTTTAGATGCAAAGGCAAAGTCGTGAGGTAGATAGATTTTTATCTTTGATTTTTAACTCCTACCCTGGTAATAATGTATTTGCATTTTAATAGAGATCTTGGTGGATATTGTGGCTTAAATGAAGTTAAACAGGTTTCTTTACTGTGGTTTTCCCTGAGCCCTCACTGTATGAAAGCGCATGATGACTCTTCTGGATAGATGGAGAGATAGCCTATGAGATGTCCCCCGGGGAGCAGTGGAGGGAGTTTTATCCCAGGAACCAACTTTGGAAAATACAAGGCTTGAGGCAAAGGGAAGGCAGAGCTGTCAAGTGCCCTTTCAGGAAATTTTTTAGGGCAGGACCATCTTTCGGTGCCTCCAAATATCCCTCATGTTGGTGCCTGCTGGGTCCACAGGCTCTGCTCAGCCCACAGCTTAGACCCCGGATCCAGCGGAGCCCTGACCCTGAGAAGCTCTGACGAGTGAGCCATGAGCCTAGACCTGGTGCAACAGCAAAGGTGGAAGGAAGGAAGAAAACATGGGCCATCATCCCAAGGTGGGGCTCCTTTTGTCCTGGGCTAGACCTCACCCATAGGGGAGCAGAGAAACAAGAGGGAGGAGCCTGCAGGACCAGAAAGGCCAGCGACAGGACCAAGGACAGAGGTAGAATGTCAGCTCTCACTGAGGCCAGCCACAACCTGCGGACATAACGCTGCTTTTTGACAAAGCAGTTCTGAGTGGTAAGATAGTGGATTTGTACACTACGGTTGCAGAGAGGCTGGCCTAAGTGCAGTTTCTCTGACAGCCGGCGCAACACGATGATGGTATGCCCAAGCTCCGGAGCCAGACTGCGTGGAGAGGAGTTCTGCCCCCCCCCCCAAGCGCCCCGCTCCTGGGCAGGGGCCGAACCTCTCTGCCTCAGACTCCTCATCTCTATCATGGGCGTTAAGGCCAAAGATGAATCTACATTTGTGGAGGATTATTTTACTTGGGGCTGTGGCTAGTTATTCCATGTGGAGAGAGGAGGGAGGCTGAAATGATCGCCAGGAACGAAATGGAAGCTGGGAAATTGCCCGTGGGGATGTAAGTGGTATAGCCACTCTGGAAAACAGTATGGTGGTTCCTCCAAAAACGAAACACAGAATTATCGTATGACTTAGCAATGCTACTTCTGGGTGTCTACCCAAAGGAATGGAAAGCAGGAACTCCAAAGATGTTTGCGCGCCCATGTTCATAGCATTCTTCACAACAGCCCAACGGGGAAGCAGCCCAAATATCCTATGAATGGATAAGCGAAATGTTCTACAATCACACAATGGGATATTATCCAGCCTTAAAAAGAGGAATTTCTGACACATGCTCCTACGCGGATGAACCTTGGAGACATTATGCTAAGGGACATAAGGCAGACACCAAAGGACAGAGGTTATATGATTTCACTTATGCGAGGTACGCAGAATAGGCCTATTCATAGAGACAAAAGTCGAATAGTGGTTCCCTAGTGCTGGGACTGGGGGGGGTGTGGATAATAGGGAGTTATTATGTAATTGGTACAGAGTGTCAGTTTGAGAAAAGGAAGAAAAAATGGATCTCGATGGTCATCATGTTTGCACAACGTGAATGTGCTTAATGCCACTGAACTGCACACTTAAAAATAGTTAAAATAGTAAATGTTGTATTATAACATTTACCACAATAAAAAGGAAATATCAATGTCAAAGAGAAAAATAGAATCTAAAAAAAAAAAAAAAAAGCAACTGTGTGAGGAGTTGAGGCCAAATGTGGGGAGAAGGTTTGCCTCCTGGGAAAACTCCCCCCGTTCTCCCCCACCCCGAGACTGGAGGACCCTCTCTCCCCCCATGTTTTCAGGTCAGGCTTGTGTGGCACAGTTTGTATGCATTATTTGCTGATGAAGAGGACTGAACTAATTGACCTTGGAGATCAATCGCCATGCGTTTATTTTCTGCCCCACTGTCAATGTCATTAAGTAAAGACCCGGAAACATATTGTTAATGTCTGACAGGCAGAGTCTCTTTCATGTATATGGAATGCAACCGAGAATCAAGATTTCTGCAAAATTGGCCCAGAGTTATTGAAAGGAGGTCCAAAAAGTGTTTTTTTTTAATTTTGTAAAAATCATTTTGAGAATTATTGTTACAGTATTGTTACAGCTCCCTAGGAAACATATGCATGGTGACAAAAACTTGGAGGAAGCCGGGTAAATAAGAAGAGCTGTCTTAGGCTGGCGGAACTGTGGGTGGATGTTTTCCATGTTTTAATTTCTTTTGTGGCATCAAATATTGTTTTAATAATAAATTAAATTGACAAAACAGTAACAATAACATTTGAGAAACTAAACGCGTGAAGAGCGTATTAAGACTGACATTGCTTCTTCCCCACTTAAGAGCCCACACATGGGAGTGGGGTAGGATGAAATCAGAGGCACCACTTATTACAAACGAGACCAGTCTCCTCATATTAAAGATTCAAACTATGGCCACAAGATAAGTTCATGAGATGGCAGTTCACAGAATCAATAAAACTCCAGTCTGTTTGGAAAGCCAAGTTGCCCATATGCCAAAATACATATTTTGCAAATTGTTTAATTTACATTTGAAAAGACCAAACCTTAATTCTTCAAGAAGCTGAGTGGAAGGATTGAGAGAAAGTGAAGGGAAAAAAAAAATACAACCCCACCACGCACTGCAATCTAAGCATCCTTTTATGGTTTTGCAATAGACATAATTTGATTGAAGTTGATAGCGTTTAGGAAAAGGAACTATTTTTCCATGAGGAAAGAAAAAAAAAAAAACAGCAACAACACAAAAGCCTCAGCAGAGTTACATAAAGTCTTTGTTGTCAGTGAGGTTTTATGGACTCTAGAATGTCAAGTTGAATAACACACACACACACACACACACACACACACACCCGCAGCGGAAGTCACCTCCTCCAACCACAGGTGCATTTGGCAAAGGACATGAAAAGAGCTGCCACTCCCTGGACATTGTCTGAGGGCGTCTTTGTTCCAGTCCAGGCCTAGGGATCCCAGCTTCTGCTCAGGGAGTCTGTCTGCCTTCCAGAACTGGGCAAGAAGCTAAGGGCATGGGGACCAGGTTCAGAGCCTGCCACAGCTTTGCTGTGGGACCTTTAGCACAGTGCCCTGGCCCCCATGCTTCAATTTCTTCTTCTACAATTAGTAAAACGGAAGCACAACAGATGTAATGTCTTAAATTTGTAGAGGGATCTGGAATCCATAAGGCGCTTTCTCTGCTGGTCATCATGTCACCATGTTATGGATGTCCCCAACTGGTCATACTAAGGCAGACAGAACTCAGGCTTTGAAGCCACAAAGCTGGGTGGCCTTCCACAGATGACTTCCTATCTCAAGAATGAGTTTCCTGGTTGCGGTGAGAAGTAAGAAAATACATGTATGATGCCTGGCACATAGTAGGTACTCAGGAATAGTCGGTGTGCTCCTTCCCAAACCAGACAAGTTGAGTAAGGGGGATTAGATGATTGGTCTCAGAGTAGGTAGCTAACAGATAGCAGGGCTGAGACTACAACCACAAGCTTCTGAAGCCAACCGAGCCCAGTGGTTGTTCCACTCATTCTCTCCCTGCCTTTTCCTCTCAAATTCCTGGAAAGTCATGCTTCGTGAAAGAATGGCGAGTGGAAAGCCAATGCAGGCAAGCAAGGAGGTGGTAGCTGCCAAGGCCTCTGCCGGCCACCTTCTCTGTGGCAGAGAGGCCGTGGCCTGCTTTATAGCTCCTTGCAAGTCTCCAGGCCTGTTTATGGGACCCACCTGCCTATGTGGACTTCGAGGGCCCTGAGGGAGCCCAGAGGAACAATCCAGCTTTATGCTGCTCCATCAAAAATGAGCAAATAAAGAGCTTGCCTCCCTGCCAGGATGTCTCACTCTCTCTCACTGGGGGCTTGAGACTACCACTCATGTCCTGCAGACCAGAAAAGAGAGAGAAACACTCTAGGCGATAGTGGGAGGGGGTGTTGAGTCTGCTCTCTCTGTGGGGTTGGAGGACTGGGGAAGGGCAGCCAGAGGGACTCCCATAGCGTGCTCCACAGTCATTTCAACAATGACTCACTTTCTCTAATTTAGCCGTAAGTGTCTGCATGGGGTATTGCTGAAACCGTCTAGAACAGTGCCTCCCCCAAGCGTGTAAGGGACATCCGGATCCTTGGTTCTGGACTTTTTTCAGTGTACTAGCAGCGTGCCATCGAGGGCACCACAGCCCCATGACCCACACACTCAGGTGTCCAAAACACAGCCCTTTCATTCAATAGGCCACCTAAAAACACAACATACACACACACACACAGAGGCAGTCTGATCGTGGGCAAATCTCTGTTCAGAATCCTCCTCCTTCCCAAACCTTGGAATGCCTACCAGGACAGCCCAAGGCCCTGTCACCTTCAGAGAGGGGCACCTGGAACCCACATGGGCCAGACATTATTAGTTATCTGAACTTCCAAGAGAGCGAATCCCACTCTGCCTTTGACTCAGTTCGAGTTTATGTGGCTCAGGGCCCATTTTATCCCCTTGCCTTCCATTCTCTTTGGCCTGGCTGTTATTTGGGGTCTCCTAGCGAGCCAGATGGAGGTCTTCTTCCAGGGCCCTCATCGGTCAGCCTTAGCTTCTCCAAACAGCTGGGGCCCCTCATCGGCTAGATTCCCAGGTCCGACATTTCCACCAGTTGAGTCTTCCCTTCAATTTTGGTGATAAACATTGGCTGAAAGACTGTCTTCTGGAGTTCCTGGCAAAAATATTCTCTGTTGGCAGTAGCGATGCTAACCAGGGGCAGGCCACCTGCTCCCCACCCCTTAACCTTTATCAGCTTAGATGGGTTTGCTCATGGTCACTGTGGAAGGTGCAGAGAACATGACCCCAGAACAAGAAGATGCCAGAAGAGGGAGCAGCTTGGGTGGAGGAGGGGACAGGCCTGGGTTCGCTTTGCCTCCCCAGCCAAGGGAGCCTCCCTCTGGGTGTTCAGTCCCCCAGGCTGCTGGAAATCAGGCTCCCCCGCTGCAGGGTGCCATCCTGGGTAAGGGCTGCCACAGGTGCAGGACCCCAGCCGTGTCCTCTCTCTGCCTCCACTTCCTCTTCTGAAAAGTGAAGAGAATTCCATCCGCCTGACGGGGTGGCAGTGCGGCTCCATGAGATAACGTGGGTGACGTTTCCGAAATCCCAGGGTGCTGTCGTAACTCCGCCGTTGGCTGTCTACCTCTGACTCCTGCAGCCCAGGCCGGGCCAGACTGCTGGGGCCTCACCTTTTCCTGGTGGCTGAGGGAAGACGGACTGCTGCTCCCTGCCAGAACCAGATTGTTTGTGATTACCATTCACCTCTTACTTTAGAAAGCGAAATGAATAAAATGTATTCAGGTCATGGACACTAAAGAGCCTTTTCATATCAATTTGGGAGGAGTTGTCAGCTTTGATTTATTAAGTAAAGTTCTGAGACAGGCTGCTGGCTTGCTGTCAGTCTCCTGATAATGGATGGGCCTCACAGCTGACTGCCCTGTGACGATTATGCGACCCAGCCCCTCGGTCCTCAAGAGAGGCCGCCACGGAAAAGGCAACACACCCATGAAGCTAGTGTCGCTGGCTTGCTAGGTGCTGCCTACTCCCCTTCGCCCCTCTGCCTCTGGTTTCTTCCCTTCTCTTCACTGCCCCCCACCTCACCCCATACCAGTCCTCTCTCAGACACCCCACTTTAGCCAAGATGTGACTAGAAACATCTCTGGGGGTTCCAAGCCTGTCTGTTCCTCACCTGTTGGTTACCTGTCAGGAAGGACAGGGTGACTAGGCAGACCCTGCCTGAGCAGGCTCCCCTTGAGACCCCGTTTCTTTGCCAGACTTTATGACCTTACTCATGGTAGTTGGTACTCTGGTTATCGGTTTGGCTCATCTGGGGTTCACAGGACAACTGGTTAGGCTGTAAAGAGTTCCTGAGGGTTGAGACTGGGCAGACCCGAACTAAATGCAGGAACTGGGAGCTGGAATTGCTCCCTGTTGTGATAAATGATAAAGTGAGTGAGCTCATCCTCTCCAACACCTACTGTGAAATCTCTCCCACGGTAAGGATTGCACGAGGACCTTTACACTTGGAGATCATCCAACGTCCCTGTGACTTTGAGGCAAGATCAAGTCCTATCTCTAGACCCACCACACACTTGGCTTTCGCAGGACGGGGACACGGTTATCTGCACCAGTGGGTTTTCCATTAGCGTTTTTTCTTGTTTTTGTCTTGCTCAGAGACCGTGTATTCCTCCTGGAGAGCTGCTCTGTGTCATCTGTTGCTGGTCTGATTGTGCAGGATATTGTCCTAAAGGGCAGGAGAGAATGAGGAAGAAACAGAAGTAGGGACCGGCCTCTCAGTTTGGCTTCGGATTGTGTGCAGTTAGGCAGGGAGTCTGTGGATCAGATGAACTCAGAACTCCCAAGTTCTTCAGAGCACCAAGTAAAGGCCTTGCCTTTGCAGAAAGAAAGAAAAAAAAATACATGTATCTGTGATGCTTGGTCCTTCTGAACTTGACCCATATTCTCTCCTGACTGAGAGGCCAGCTCTCAGTCGGACTGAGAGGATGTCCTACTGAGTCAAACTCATGGTCAGCCCAGTGTCTGTGGCAGGGCCTCAAAGGATGTGGGCTCTGTGGTGGGTGGTAGTCCGCTTTCAGAGAATACATCTCTGGCCTCTTCACCAGTAGCTTCACAGCCCCTCAGCTGTGGCTCTGCCATCGTATGACACCTCCTGGACTGCATTGCATAACCCATCATGTGGGACCAGAGCCAGGTCTGACCGTGAAGCTCTGCGGATTCTTCTGCCTGAGCAGGAGGGACTAGTAGGCCCATTCTAGTCCTGTTTCTAGAATTCGACTCCAAGGGAGGGTCAGCATGGTAGATGTTAGGGGACTTTGTCTGAAAAAGAAGAGAGTGAGCTCTGACATAATCATGGTCTTCCAGTGGCTAAGTGGTTATCACAAGGAAGAAGGGGCCCAGATGTTGGCTCTCTCCACTTGGAACAGTGTAGATAGAAAAGAATTTGCATCACAGAATCCTAAGAGATTTAGACCTGATATAAGGGACTGTTTTCTCATAACTGAGAGAGTTAGGTCTTAAAATAAGTTTATAGAAGTTCCTTAGAAGTTCGCACGTAGACGTTGGAGCCGATGGGTCCATGTGACAGGGGTCAGACTGGACTCAACGTCGTGGGGTGGATGCACTGTCTTCATCCATGGTCCCGGACACCACTCCTGATGTAGCAGAGCCCCCCCGCCGACCTCCATGAAGGCAGGCTCAGTGACTCCTGTCTCCTCCCCACCACCCCGTCCTGAGAGTGCTCTCCTCTCTCCTGTCCTGCCTCTTCACTGAGGCAGAGCTCAGTGGAGCTGGACATGTCCAAACCATCCCTCCCCCTGCCCTATCCTTACCTGCCCCCAAACGCCAGGGAGACACATAGCTGGGGAAAGAAAGGGGGGGAGTGTTAGTCCCTGGGACTGTGGCTTACTCCTCCTTGTTTCAACCCAAAGATCTGCCTTGACCCTGGCCTTTGTCTTTTCTTGCCCAGCCTAAGTAGAAAAAAGACAGTTGTTGGGTAGGTACATAAGAGTAAGAACTTTCTGGCCAGTTGAGAGAGAATCAGAAAGACTGCCATCAACAATAATTAAAAAGGGTACCTAGACACTGAGCACAGTTCTCTTAGGGACAAAGATGATATCGTAGGATACAAAGGAGCTAGTAAGTTTCAAGTTTATTGCTGCAATTAATTGAAATGTAATGTATATAACTTTCTTGCAAGAAATAAACATCTATCAAGTACTTATGGTGTTTGGTCCTAGGAACACAGATCAGTAGACTAGGAATTGTGCCTTTAAGGGCCCAGCCGTCTAGCGAGCCAGACTAACATGTAAGCAAATAATGAAGTATCGTGTTCTTACAGGTGCTATAAATAGATTTCTGCACTAAGCTGTGGATACCAGAGGCAGGATTCATACTGTAATGCCTTCTACAGGCCTGGCACCGTGCTGGATGCTGGGGATACATTGTAAAGAAGTAGATACAGGCCTTGCCTTCATGGGGACTTACGGTCGGATGAACACCCCTCACTCTGCCTGAGGAGTTCAGACAAGGCTCCAGAAGAGAGGGCCTGAGTCTTGAAGAAGAGAGCTTTAGTTGTTCCACAGACAGACAAGCGGGATGAGGGCTGTCTAGACAGAGGAACAGAAAGTACAAGAGCACAGAGGTTCAAAAGCATGGCCTTCTCTATTATTTTGTAACCCCAGGCCCCCCTGCCATTCCGACTCAACTCTCGAATTCTATGAGTCATGGGAAGTGGGACTGTGTTGCTGAGACGTAGTCTGAAAATGGCCATTGACATCCGTAGGCTTGATCCTGGCACTAGGAATGTTCTTGAAAATTTTGACGAGCCTGAACCAGTCCTTGTGGCCATGAGATTCCTACAAAAATCATATCTAAACTGAGAAGAAACCCATCGGGATTTTCGTAAGTTCCAGACTTGAGATTTGCATGAGTTGCCTCTTTCGGCTAATAGGAAGGATAAGATCATAACTCTGTCCTCAAACTCAGACTCCAAAATGGCATGAGAAGGTGTGATTAGCAGTGTTGGTAGACACCCAGATAACTTAATCCCCATAGTGGATCTTACGTTTCAATGTGTCACTCTTCCAGGCCCCACGGCTCCGTGTGCATGTCCCCCAACGAGACGTTGATTTTGTTGCTCTAGCTGTGTGCACTTTCCTTCCGGAAATCAAGAATATAGAAAGCATTCTGTAAGTCACCCAGCCGAAAGAGGATTCATCCTTGTCCACTTAAACATTCATGACAGCTTGCATTTTGGTTCAAAAAGACACTTGTTTATTTAGATAAGATTTAATTTATTCATAATTTACCTAAATTTGCAGGAGCGTGCATGTACATTTTAGCGTATAAGTAGCATAATACATAAAACATTACCGAAGCATGCAAATAGTACCGTGACAGCAACAGAACCCGCCTGGATGTTTTAGGGAGATAACACATTTCCACCAGAGCAGAGACCTCACACAAAGGCCTGGGATTGCTTGCTGGTAATATGCTGACTCATCATTATCTTTTCACACAAGGCAAATTTCTCATTAAAAATGAAAATGTCTATACTACAGTGTGACGTTGAAGACCAGCCTTCGGGAACCGGTGTTGTGCTGTCTTCTCCCAGGTCAGGAGTCACTTCCGCCATTGTCCTATAGCCAACCCCTTCTCCTCCGCCATCCCCAGACAGAATAAAACAAACTACCATGCCCTCTACATTTCCAGTTGTTTAATGATAACTTCACTTTCACATTCACTTGTCCATTCATTACTAAAGATCCGTTGTTCACTTGTTGCATACCAAGACTGTTCTAGACTATTTCAGCAGCCTTGTAGAGGACCTCATCTATCTCCCCCACCAGACAATGAGCTCTCCCAAGGCAGGTGCTATGTCTTGTTCACCCAGGTAGGCAGCGGCCAACCCTGACCTTGGCCTATTATAGGGGATCGATCAATGTTGTCAGTGATCTTGGTCATTATTTTCAGCAGCATATGGAAATTCTTAGAAATAGAGAAAAAAAGGAAATTTCTATAGAAGTTTTTTCCATGAAAAACTTTCCCATGGCTTCTCATTGGCTATGAGTCTGACATGCCCTTCATCCTGACCCTACAGAAGAATAGCCTGGTCCTAACATAGAACCAGCCAAGGGAGTGGCCTTTCCTTCTTGGAATGCAAGGTCTCTCCAGCTGGAGCACCATTTATAGGCTTTGGAGGACGACCTGGAGAGACACAATCTGAAGAGAGTGTAAGAAGATTTAAAGGAAGGGGATTTGATTGGAGTCTTTGCTACCTAAAGGCATTAAAACTTTATAATGACAAACAAGTCCCGTTTTTCTTTATTTATGGATCATATATTTCCCCCCTTTATTACTGCCATACATTTTTCCAGCCTGACAGCTGATAACACCAAAAATTCACTGCTAGCAAAAAATTCCATTTACCACTCTCCCCAAGATAATAATTTTTAAATTAAAGGAAAAAAATACATATACATCTATCTGCAAAAATACCCATGTTTATTTTCAGCCCCTGAACCCACAGTCCACAGTGAGTATGGATCTGGGGTTGAGAATCACATGTTGATCAGAGTTCAGGGGGATTCTTTTAAAAACATAATGCTCAAACATCATCTCTTACCTGTTAACCATTAACTTGGGGAAGAAATATCAGACCAGGCCATCTTGGTTTCCCAGAGTTGGTGCAATTTAATTTCAATTTGTCAAACATGGCACTCTGGCAAAGATTTGTTTTTCCCCGTGATTTATTAGAAATGTTCTAAGAGGGGCAGTCTGTCACTCAGTGTATTTCAGCCAGTCCCCTTGAAGTTTCTTTTCCTTTGGCTCACAATCCAGATCCACGGGAACAGGAGAAACAGCCTAAGAGATAAAAACCACAAGGGGGAAAAAGAGAGAAATCAATGTGCTTTAAACATGATGACAGGATGGGTTGTTTAAATTGCCTCTGCACATTGATTTAAAGCATGCCCAGTAGAAACCTCTATTATATTAACAATCTTTTCCCTTCATTTCAATCATTGTAGTTGCTGTATCTTATTACCTTCCAGACAGATGATGTCCAAATATAATGTTGAGTACGATTTTTTTTTATTATTATTATTTGTTAGAGGAATGATGGGCAATGACTTAGAGGTCTGGGGACAGGATTAGTACCATAAAGAATGTGAATTCCAAATAACCCAAGGTAATAATAAATCAACTGCACATTTAACTATAGATTATATCCTAGATGTGTTTCTATAAATGGCAGTTCTTTCAGGCTTCAGAAGTATAGAGAGATAGGATGTGATTCTGGCCATAGACTGTTAAGTTGTTGGGAATGAAGAACAAGTTGCTGTCCCATGTGAAAGAAACAAAGCTTCTAGTGTGAGAGGTTGTGTTGTGCTTTGACAAAATCACCTTTAATCTCAATTGCCAGACTGCTGCCATCTTTTGTAAAATTACTTTTAGTTGGCCTACCCCATACTTCAGTGCTGAGGATGTGAAGCCATTATTTCCCACGTCGCTTTGCCATTTCCATACCAGAGCGATTCTGTGATGGTCATAGGATGGGAAAGGGTGGGGAGGGGGCTTTCCATTCTGGACCTGTGTCGTAGATGAACTCTGGGTCCCTTGGAATTATTACGTAATCCAATGATAGAGAATCCAACCCACCAATTCACTAGGTTTCTATTCCTACTCTGAGTCTCAGAACATCCTAATGGATCAGGACCACGGATTTTCATGCCAAGTTGTGAAAATGTTTCTGAGCTGCATTTGGAAGTTTTCTTTTTTGCACACTGAGTGTTTTTTCATATGTTGACTCCCTCAGCCTCACAAGGCTGGGTAGATTAAACCCATTTCACAGTTGAAGAAACTGAGTTTTAGAAATTGCCATTTACCCAAAGTCACACACTTGTGAAACACTGAGATTGGGATTCAACCAAGTGGTTTTGTATTCCAAAACTTCTATCCTTTCCTCTATACTGCACTAGTCTGAAGCTGTTGTTTTGTTCATTCATTAATTTTTTTTAAAGTCTTTTGGTTTTTTTTTCTTTTAGAGACAGAGAGTGCACACAAGTGTGGGTGGAGAGGGGCAGAAGGAGAGGGAGAGAGAGTCTCAAGCAGGCTCCCTGTTCAGCACAGGGCTCAGTCCCACAACCCTGAAATCATGACCTGAGCCAAAAATCAAGAGTCAGATGCTTAACCAACTGAGCCACCCAGGTCCCCCTGTTCATACATGAATTTAACCAAAAACTACTTACTTAATACCTACTATATGTCAGGCACATCGATGTCCAAGGTGTCTAAGATCAAAGCAGGGGCCCACTGACCCTGCTATTAGGGATCTCAGGTTTTGTCCGGGGGTAGTACACAGGTAAGTTTGCTGGGTTGGTAGAAGAGCTATAGCTGGGGCATGCACAGGGTGTCATGACAGCATATCGGAGGTCTTCGTGACCGCTAGGGTCAGGGAGAACTTTCCGAAGGAGGGGGCCCTAGCATGAAACACTTGCATGCTTCACCCCCCAGAACAATGTCTATCTTGTGCACTTGGAGGTTATAATTCATAACTAGGGGGTCTATTGACATACTCTGCAGTGAGGAGTCAAGGAAAAATCTCTGCATGTTTTCTCTCATCTATACAAGTCATATATACAAAGAGGAAGTTGGTTCCCATACCATCATGTTCTTTCATGAGGTAAAAAAGGAAAGAAAAGAAGGGAAAGAGGGAGGGAGGCACAGAGAGAAGAAGGAAGGAAGGAGAGAAGGAAGGAAGGAAGGAAGGAAGGAAGGAAGGAAGGAAGGAAGGAAGGAAGGAAGGGGAGGGGAAGAAGGGAGAAAAGAAAAAAGAAAAAGAAAAGAAAAACAGCTCCATCCTCTGGGAGCCTGAGACAGGCATCTTTAACTGAATTGTCAATACAGTAAAGACTTTTTGAACTGTTTGGTTTAACTTAAGTTCAGGCAGTCTGTTCATCTTCCTTCTATCTGTTTGGCTCAGATCCTTATCATTTACCTTAGAATCCTGGTAAGGAGAACAAAGGCTATTTATCAAGGCTTTGTTGGAGTCAGGACTTATACCAGGCGAGAACCTTAAAGATAACAGGTTTAATAGTTATTCTGTGCCACCTTTATTCTCTGCCTACCAAACTCGCATTCCTCCCTGTGTGAGTTAGACCAACTGCATAGGTAGAGCAAACAGTCCCCCCAAGAGACCACGGCACTTCTGACATCAACTACAAGTTCAGGAGTGTTCCCAAAACTACCCTTAGGTTTGATCAATTTCTTAAAGCAACTTACGGAACTCACTGGAAACTGTTATACTCATAATTAAGGTTTTCTGCAGGGAAAAGATTCAAATCAGCCAATGGAAAAAGAGCTCAAGGCAGAATCTGGAGAGTACAAAAGGCAGAGCTTCCACTGTCCTCTTCCTATGGAGTCAGGATGCATTGCCTTCCTGGTGTCGATGTCTAACAATACACGAGGAGTAGTACCAACCAGGGGATCTCACCTGAGCATCAGTGTCTAAGCTTTTTATTGGGGCTCCGTGACAGAGGCATGATTGATTGATTGATTGATTGATCATTCTCATGGTTAATCTCAGTCTCCAGGTTCACTGATGCCATGGGACCCAAAGCCCCTGGCCTCAATCACATTGTTAGACTCTACAGTGTGAACCAAAGCCCCAGGGCAAATGAAGACGCTAGAGACACTGGCAGAGACACTGACAAAGGCCAGACTCTTTGGGGGCAAAGTTCAATTCTTTACAACGCCATCCTCAGCACCCAGCTCCCAGGTACACCCCTTTACATAAACTTGGCTTTTCTCGGAGTCCCACAGCGTTTTGCCCATGCCTCTGTTTGCACGGAGTATACTATAAATTCCTCGGGGCTGGAGGCCAGGGCTGAACACTCGCTCTGTGGCCACGCTCAGTGCCAATAGAGTGAAGCACAAGCTAGGTGTTTAATACCTTTTAGTTGGGTGGAATTTTTCTATTTTATGAGCCAACCCACCTTTGCATGGATGTGTAAGGCATTTGGATCATACCGGCTGCTTCTCTTTAGCTCTCTGGCTGATGTTTCACCTTTTTTTCAGATGCGTTTCTTCCCTTACATCCAAGGGCAGGACATCACACTTTTTTTTTCTTTTTTTTTTTTTAAGTTTCTACCAGCCTGTAAAACCCATGACTGCATCTTAGCATCTACTAATGGTCGCAGAACCTTCTTAAGCCTGAGCAAGTGCCATGTAGCTTCCTGGGCACATCGATGATGTCTACGGGAGAAAATTATTTCCAAACCCTGGGAGATACAGCGTCCAAAGCAGCTATTCCTTGCTTTGTGTTATTTCTTCCTGTGGTGACATTATTAAAGATAAGTCTGCAGGAGAATTCAGCCCACTGAGAATCAATCACAGGACTTTGGGTAGAAAAGTCCGCCATGGTAGAAACAGGAAATTGCAAACAAAATGTAAAAAAAATAGAGAAGTGCAGGGAAGCGGCTGAGAAATGCACAACTGGGTGCACCTGGGTGGTTGTGGTTTTTTATTCCCCCTGATATCTGTCTGTTGTCGCATGTTTGCTGTCATGTGGGTGGAGCCGCTCTCTTCTGAGCATGATCAGTAGGAGGAATGCTCCCCAACAAAGCAGTGATTTGCTTGCACTGAGCTTCTAATTATGTGCCAGCTGTGGAGTGTTCCTAACGTGTCTGGAAGGGTGCACAGACTAGGGGCCAGTCTGCCAGCTGTGCGTCCGAGAGGGCTGTTGGCAAGGGCATGCCGCCTGTCCCTGAATGTGACAGCCAGCAAGGACCATGAGTCAGTGGTTGCCCAGACTCCCGTCGAGAGAATTCTTTTCTCTACACATTGGGATAGGGCAAGACTCTGAGATGGCAGAATTTCAAACCAGCGGCATCTCAAAATAATATTCTGTAATGGCGTTCAGAGTGCCCGTGAGTAATCCAATTTCTAATCTTTCCTCAATTGTGGGCTGCTGCGGTCATCTACAGTGTCATTGGTTTGTTCCCTCTCCTGCCACGAGCCAGAGTCTGATAGAGGAGATTCTTGGGGCTTCTAAAAGGAAAGTAACTCCCACATTGTGTCTATGACTCCGGCTTTTCTCTTAGGCCCGAACTGGATAAGGTGTTAGCTGCTGTATCAGTGAGTAGTTTCACCCTGGTTTTGACCTGCTGTGATGGTTACAGTCATCTGGAAGGTCCGCTCTTGAAAGAAATCCTGCCCCACCCAAATTCCAGGTCGTGTGAGCTACGGCAGCCTTAGCCCCCAGCCTGCCGTAGAAGATGCTATGAAGGGGTCCTAAGGCCCTAAAGAGCAGAATTATAGGTGACCTCACCTCAAATCACAATCTGAAATGCCATATATATACATATATATATCTCCATAGATTTAATGGGTGCATTTCAGCTACCCCTGTACAAAATTATAACAGAGAAAAAAATGTTATATAGACGAAAGACAAACTTTCTCCCACATATGTGGGTGGATGCATTCAGGGGAACAGACACGAAGGGCATAGAACTTGAAAGAAAAGTTGTGATGGGCCCCAAAGACTGAAACAAAATGAGGACATCCAATGAAATAAAACTCCAGGAAGCGACGGGGTATTTGTTCTTCCTCGCAAGTCTGGAGTCAGATGTAGCCTGAACCTCATTTTCGAAAGTGTAAGACTTCATCCAACCTGTAAAAAAGAGGAGCAAAGAGAAATGCGGGACTCAGGAAGATGGGGTGATGTGTGTAATGATTTCAGATCAGGGTGTGTGGGACCCGGCAGAGAGCGCCGCGTGTCAGCCGCCTGCTCGTCTACCTGGAGATGCGACGTGCTCGGGGGGCTAAAGGTGTGAGGGCGTACATCCTTCAGACACGCGAGGGTGTCACCACCTGTCTTCACCGAGGGATTCCAATTTGCATGTTTCGATGTAAGGGAACACTTTGCAACTCATTCCATGGCTGTCCTCGCGGAAGGCTGCTGATCCTTGTTGTAAGTGAGAGCCACCCGTGCGTGGTTAACAAGACAGAATTGAGCTAACCCAGCGAAGGCGCAGGTAGCGTCATCGGGTGCATTTCTCTGTCAGTACGGAAGGGGCCGTGTGGACGGACCCGCAGTGAACAAGCTGGCCTCTGGACCACACCAGTGAATCCCATTTGCCACAAATTCTTTGAACCAGCGCTTGTGTGTGCCGTTTCGTAACGTGTAGGTGTGCCTATTTCACGCTTTCAAGGGCTCATTACCTCTGGAAGTAAAATACTTCACAGGAAAAGGAATATGGGGGCCCCACATTAAAGCAAGCTTGCTTTATCCTTGTGCTGTTTTCAGGAAGAAGGGTGGAACCCTGTGACAAATCACTTCTGTTTGAAATAGTCAGAGCCGAGCATCTAGGAGACTAGATAAGAGAACTGGAATGATCCTATTATAAGGATAACAGCAGTGAGAAGAGTCTACGGACAGCGTACATGGGCGCATTCGGTTGATTTAAAGGTGGTCTGGCAGCTGAGACTTGCATTCTCTGCTTTGGACTGCTTCAGTGCAGACCTTTAACATTATTTTAACGTAGCTTGATCTCTGCGCCCCAGTGAAGTGGACTTGAACAAATCCATGTTAAAAGGAAGGGGCCATCTGTGCACCAAACAATAACACAAAAACAAGCACTGTGAGGACCTTGAGGGGTAAGGGTGCAGGAAAGGGGTCCAGACTCAAAAGGAAGAGGTTTTCTGTTTTCCCGGTGGCCGAGTCCCACGCCACGCAGACCCTTTCAGAGCCCACATCTGCTCATTAAGACATTCCCAGCACGCAAGCCCAACGCCAGCCCAGAGAGTGGGGCCTTCAAAATGAAAACCCTTTAGGAGCGTACATTTGCAAGGGTAATATTGCGGGACCACGAGTTTATCTCCCGATCCAGTTCTACCCTAATGAGATATACAGCCCCGGCTGGGAGTAATTTTGAATGTGCGAGAGATCTGCTGTCTTGAAATATACTCCTGCCTCAAGCTTTCCTGAGGATAATTTCAGCTACTGGGAGGAGGGGAGGAGGGGAGGAGGGGAGGAGGGTTGCCTTTATGTACGTGCTCATTCAGGGATCTCCTTATACGAACAGGTTTATTTTAAAGCAATTAGAATTGTCACATATTCATTTATTTATTTGCTCCATCACATTTGTCTCCCCAGCGTATAATCATGGCATGAGCTTCACTTTCAAAAACAAACATACATTGACCCCTAGGCCTTACATTAGTAAGATGTAAGTAGATGCTGTTAATTCTCATTTGATGCAACACTGAGCCAAGGGAGAAACATTTCGTTACACAGAGTATATACCTAAGTTCATTCTGAACATACCGTCAAGCATGTGAATAACTTGACCCTGTTGTTCCAGTTGACCCTCACGTGCTGTGGAATCAGGGACACGTGGCTCGTTTTCCTTATTTTAAAAGAAAATGCAGGAATATGTGATGGGGACATAGCATTTAATTTTTCAGAGTTCCCAAGGTTTAAATAGTATAAAACCAATTAAATATAAAGACTTAAGGAGTACATGATTTGTACAGTTTAGATAGATAGATGAACTAATATCTGCTTGTCCACCAGTTGTATGCCGTGGAGTCAATTTCTAAATAATTTTTACAAATAATAAGACTTTACAAAAGCTTGGCCCATAGTAAGCCATTAGTCCTTTGACCTGTTGTGTCTGCCGATCACCTTGAATAGTTTTTGCAAACTTAGAACTTGAGGTTGTTGCTTTAATCACAAGGCATTAGGATCCCCTCCGGAAATATTCTATCTCCAATGCACTTCAAAAACCCAAACTAAAACAAAACAGAAAATAGATATTTTCTGTCATGTGTATCCCCAACTTATAAGTTGTAGGTACAAATTATTCAGGGACACATTCAGGAATTGCTGAGCCAATTAAGGAAGGTTGCATTTGTTGCTTCTAGAAGTGCCTTGAGACCCTCAAAATTATGCAGACCAATTTGAAAAAACAATGGTTCCAGGGAATGCTTTCAGGCTGTGGAGAGGTCACCTGGTGGCCTAGATGGTTATTCAGAATGGAAGAAGATGGATGGATGGATGGATGGATGGATGGATGGATGGATGGATGGAGAAAGAGAGAGATTTAACAAATGATGAGCACACCTCCGAGAAAGCTGTACCCTGACTTAATTTATTGAGCCCCACATTTCTCTAGCCCTCACTCCCTTCCTAGAACATTATCTTGGGAAGGGTGATCTTGCACCAGTGAATAGATGGGATAGTGGCAATTTCAAAATCCAGCTTAGCTGATAGCAGTCAGATAATGCCTTACACCGGGTATCTGATACTTACCCAGCAGTCCTAAAAATATCACTATCCGTGTTTTACAGATGTAGACAGAATGTGTGCCCCATGAAGAATAAACAATTTGCTTAAGACCAGAGAGCTAGTAAGTGGCAGTGCCGGGATTCAACCCCAATTTTGCATGATCCACAATCCCAAGCTCTTAATTCCCGTGCTAAAGCTTAGCATCTATGCAGTCTGTGTGATTTTAATGCCCAGATTTCAATTAATATTTTAATACCTATGGAAAGACGTATGTGGATGTGCTCTTTGGCCGTAAAGCAGCATTCCACTAGTTATAGTGTGATCTTTCTTCTGATTGTTCTGATGAAGGACCGTCTAATGACAAAATGGATGGAGGCTTCAGGACACAGGCATTGGTGACATAAACAATAATACCACTTCTTGGCACAGGGAGGTGTATTATTTGGGAAGAAATCATTTCAAGAGCTCTCACACTTCAGTTGCTATGCTGAGTTAGTTTTGCATCCAAGCAGTTAGACAATGAATGCATCTGGCACCAACACCTTTCTAAATGCCTGCCTGTCCAATCCCTGCCTCGCTGCCTCTTAACAGCCACACTAAAATCGAAACACTAAGCGGTGACTGTCACCAAGCCACCTGTAGAATCCAGGGATGCAAAAGGATAAGTCCCTCATTTAATTGTAAATGTGAGCTCCTCGCAGTCCAATTCAGAGGGCCGTCACTTAGAAATGCTATTTATTGTAGCATGCATGGGATAATGGCATTTCTTAACATCTGTTTTCATTTAAAATTTCCAAGTTGCCTTTGTGCTCCATTCTGCGGGCGCCACTTGGTAATGATACTGTTCATACTTAGGAAGCAGGAGGATGGAAAGTGGCAAGTGGGAACCCAAACAAAATATTATTAATGAATATTTGCAGCTGCTGGTGGGACTTGGTGAGTAGCTGCCAGCATCGATGACAGAATTCATCTTGTAAAATGTACCTATGATAAATATCAACTAGGAGTGATTGGCGAAAGTTGTTCATTCATGAATGACTTGCAAGCAAACCAGCAATTTGATTGCCACCAGTAACAGGATGTATTTTTTTTTCTTTTTTTTTTGCGAGGCAACCAAGGGTTTAAGATCATAACATGGCCGCCATGGCCACACTCTTGGCTTTCTCTTTGTACCTTGAGAGGTTGAGTGTAGAAGAAGAAAATAAAAGAAGTGTCTGTGTGTTTAGGAAATGAACTGTGACGAGACCGTGCACATATGTCAAGACTCAGGTCAAAACTCATCTCTTCCCAGCAGCCTTTTCGGCAACTTCAGCCTTCTGGAATCTTCGGTGCAAGTTCCCACTGCACTCATCTGACTCTGTTCCATTCATTTAGCATTTAATCATAGTTTGCCTTTTTATGGTAAAGACTTTTGCTTGTGCTTTTCTTGTCTTCCTATATATACTGCGGGTTCTTAAGGTTCTCTCACCTTAAGAGGTTCTTTTACCTCTTTCCCGCCATCGTCTTGACCCCCCATAGCCCCCATGCTTGGTCCCTGGCATCTAGCAGTTCTCATTACCTATTTCTTAAATGAATAGCTTTGTGAATAAGCACATGAACAAGTAGTCTTCCCAAGCCAAGCTGACCTGCAAGCTAAGGATTTTTTTTAAGATTTTATTTCTAAGTGATCTCTATACCCAACATGGAGCTTGATGAACTCACAAGATCAAGAGTTACACGCTCTATTGACTGAGCCAACCAGGTGCCCCTACAAGCCAAGGATTTTAAGTCATTCCAGGATAGGCAAGAAAGTGGTTTAACAGCTAGGGAATATAGTCAATAATACTGTAATTATGTTGTTGGTGACAGGTGGTGACTCTATCTGTGGTGGTGAGTGTAATGTATAGGATTGTTGAATCACTATGTTGTATACCTGAAACTAACATAACATTGTATGCCAACTGTATTATCGTAATAAATTGTTTAAGTAGTTTGAATCATGAGGCCCTCGAAATCACACCTAGAAGGCAAATAGCTTACCTCTGACCTTTATATTAAAGCCTGTAGAATCTAGGGGGTGACTCTTCATCAAAAAGACTGACCAAGATCTTTTTAATCACCCAGGAGTGATTAACAAAGGCTATTAATTCACGAATGACTTACACACAAATTGATTTCTTTTCACATCCATTTCTACATCTTGTGACTTTAACTCTTTGACTTTTCTTGGGTGGAGGAAAATTCTCTTAGCTGGCCATTAGTGCCCCGTGATACAGCCCATAGTTCTATCTCTGATTTTTAGCCCCAGCTGGTCTGGACAGGTCCGTGGTTGCTCAGACTCCCCTCCTGCTTCCATCCTAGTAGATGGTTGTTCACGAGACAGGAGGCCTCAGAGCCTTCACCAATACCATGGGAGTCTCCTCGGCCTGCATACAAGCAGGCCTGGAAGTGTCAGGAAGTCACCACTCCTGGGGACACCCTCAACCAATGGGAGACGGGCACAGGTGAGTAAACTCTCTGGCCTCCTTTACTTTGGGGACAAATCTGAGAGGCCTTTCCTAGGAGGTCCCAGATCAGCACTCATGGCAGTAGCCTCAGTAATGTGCTCTCCTGCTGGCTTTCCTCTTCCCCATCCCATGTTCCCACTCCTTCATACCTACTCCGGCAATGCCCTTCTGGTCATTCACCTACGCTCAAGCCGTGCTCACAGACACTACTTCCAGGGGAACCAAACTACTCAATGTGGCTCAGCTCTGACCTTAAAAAAATAAATATAATTAATTAATTAATTAAAAGTTGCAGAACCTAGACATCCACAGGAGGATGCCCTTCCAAGTCAGCACTTTTAAAGGCTATGCACTCATTCCGCAAGCTGCCATTGGCCTAGGCATTCCTGAGAGTACCCACAGAGCCTCTTTACAGGGCTCGGCAAGGGTGAAGCCGTGGGGCACCCAGGAAGCCGGATGTAAGTGCAGATCGGGGGTGCTCGGGGTGGGGAGCTCTTGTGCCTCCCCTTGTCCTTGCTGTTTACAAAGCACATTAGACAACCTCTCTTAGAATCTCATTTTATTTTAAACCGTTGCACTCTTAAGAAATCCAGAGCCTTTATGCGATGACTTCCAAGATGCCTTCGTAGTAGAGAGTAAGCGCACATGTGGCGACAGGAGTCCCAGAGGCCAGGACAGCTGCCTTCTAGGAGTGCACTCCACTCGCTTACTATGCGGTCTCGGTCATGCCACCAATTCCAGATGGGAAAACTCTGTCCAGTCGATAGGGTGGGCATATGGATTGACTGGGAGCCTATAAGGTGAAGCACTCCTAGACTCTAAGTGGTAAACCAGGACACATGGTAAAGCATTGGAGGAATTCGTCATTGTTAAAAATGCTATCATTTCATGAATGTGTCATGCACGGTACTAAATACTTTGCACACTTTATTCCATTCACTGCCCATAACAATCCTCTAAGGCAAGTAGTAGTATCCTCATTATATGGATGAGAAACTCAATCAGAGAAGATAAGTAACACCCGCCCCCCCAAGGTGACATGTCAGCTGAGACTGGACCCAAATCAGTCTGATTCTAAAGCCCAATGCTCTGAGCATTACGTCATTTGTTGGAATTTCATCCAGGGAAGGCCATAGGGCAAGGTGGTGCAGCTCCTCTTTTGGAGTAAGTCAGGTACAGACAGGAAGAAAACTGCTCCCCTCTGCCACCTGTGACTTGACGCTCTCCTTCCCACACCTGGCACCCCTTTACCTCAGGCAGGTGCACGTCAAAGAAGGTGGCACGGACCAGAACTCCTGCATCCTCTCTAAAGTAATCACTTTGGATGGGCCCTCCTATTTAATGGTGTAGCCTATACCCTTACACAGTTTCAGAAATTACTTTAAACACTGGTTCAAATGAATATCCTCTAAAGTACATA
This sequence comes from Ursus americanus, assembly GCF_024610735.1. NCBI lineage: Eukaryota > Metazoa > Chordata > Mammalia > Carnivora > Ursidae > Ursus > Ursus americanus. The sequence continues at coordinate 42,586,254 of NC_142142.1, forward strand.
ACTATTTACGTCACCCCCGGAAGAGACAACACTATTACCTTTAAAACAGTCCAGACTGGGGGCGCCTGAGTGGCTCCGTCCATTAACCGTCTGACTCCTGATTTCCGGTCACGTTAGGATCTCACGGTCCCGAGATCGATGCCTCAGTGGGCTCCCCCCTCAGCGGGGAGTCTGCTTGAGATTCTTTCCCTCTGTCCCTCCCCCCACTAAATAAATAAATAAATCTTTCAAAAAAAATTTTAAGAAAAGGTACTCGAGACTGTCCAAGGCAAGAAATTTAGTGAACCGACTGAATCTGGGAAGACTTTCCATGCACTGTTTCTTCAAATCAGTTCTTAATATTTGGGAGCACGGAGAGGTGGGTGATATCTGGTTCTACTCTATTATTTATCTAAACACTGTACCAAGCAGTAAAATGGAAAAATCCAAACTAAGCCAAAGGCCGCTAGGGTGGTGAGCACCCCAAGAGGGATGGAAGAAAGCCCTTATCCGTACCATCATCCTAACAGACAGGGAAAGGAGGGTGGTCTCTCCTTCTGCCACTTCAGTTCAACAAAGCCACAAAGAAGCTGCGGCGAAACTCTCTCTTCCTGGGTCAGGAATGAAATGTCCTCATGCAAACATCGTGTTTTGGGGGGAAGCACCTTAGGCATGATGACAGATACCTGTTTGTTGCCTTCCCGTCTTAGAGCTACATTCCTAGAGGCAAGTAGAGATGGTAGCATCAGGTTGAAACCCCACCGGCTCCTGCGTTTCAGCAGAGCAGAACACGTACCTTTGGAAGAGAGCCATCATCTGCGTTGAGTGATGTCTCCCGACACCTCAAACAGATATTTCCCAGAACATCCGAATCCTGGAAGTTCAAAGCAGAAAGAACGTTTGAAAAAATTGGAGGAGATTCAGAGGAGAGAGAGAATGATGATCCAAAGGCCTGAGAGACAAAAGGACCCATTTCATAAATAGCCATCAAAGAATCTTATGATTGGTTACATGGTAATGTGGGGCAGGGGTCAAGCAAGTCAGTAATCATAGCGAGGAAAGAGTGATACCTCTAGGACTAATGCTTGATTCGTTCTCTCTTCACTCCTTCTGCACACAGTTACTGAGCACCTCCATTGTGCCCAGGCCCACAGGTTAGGGGTTGAGGATATAAGGGTCATGAAACCCAGGTAGGGTCCCCACCTGATGGCACTCCCTATCTAGTAAGAGAAACCCATGGAAGGATCACACAAATAGAAGTGCACTTGCGAGCTGCCAAGTACTGGGTGGAAGAGACATCCAGAGCTTTGGACGAATATAATGGGTGCGAGTCTATTCGGGGAAGACTTCTCTGAAGAGGAGAGATCTGAAGGTTGACTAGGAGTTAACCAGCTCTAGGGAGGGAACAGCGCTCAAAAAATCTGCAGGAGGGGGAATGACTAGTAAAGAAGATGAAGAACAGAAAAGACCTTGAGAGGCAAGAAGAGCAAGAGGCAAAACCACCTCAAATGTGGAGGGGCCATTGGAGTCCCCCCCGCCATTCTCCTTGTGGTTTCTGGCGCTGGTGTCCTGGGCAGAGGAAGACCGGCAGGCTCAGACCCCAAAATGCACCTGTCAGGCTGAACCAAATTAGGAAGAACCCAGAAGGAAGATTCTTTCTCTTATGTTATTTCCCAAGAGAGCTGCAAAGTCCACCATTGGAGAGAGGAAGAGAAACCGATGACCCATGTCAACTCGGTGATCTTGGGCAAGGTCTTAATCTCTCTGTGGCCCAGTTTTTTAATCTGTAAAATGGGGATGGTAAGAGTACCAACCTCACTGAGTTATTGTGGGGATTAAATGTGTAAATATATGTGGTGTGCTTAGTCAGGGGAATTCAAGGGAGCCAGTGAACTTGGATGGGGGAAAAGTTGCATTCTGTTTTCACTCACTTCTAACAGAAATTTACTATGCATTTAACAAATACAGACAAAAGTCACAGTAGTAATCGCAGTTACCTGTGACCTTGTCACAGATTAAAACCTCAGATATTTCATGACACATGACTGTTTTTGCAGAATATCAAAATATTGTTTACGCTTGTCACTACTAGAAATTACAGTAGATATTAGGCCTTTACTAGATCTCATTGTTCATTTTATTGATAAAGAGGCACATACTTTACCACACATTTGTTTTCTAACATTTTTATAATCGTATTTCAGTGTCATTGCTTTCTTTGGTAATCCTGCATATTTGGTCTTATATTTGAAAGCATTATTCCGAGAAGAGGTCCTCAGTGTCACCAGACTGCCAAACGTTTAAGAATTCCTGTTCTGGGTCAAGTGTTCAGATCCTAAGCATAATTTTGAGGGGATTTTATCCTCAAGAGTCCCATCTTTATTGTCCTACCTGGAGCCACTGTGTACGTAGCCACTCGATGGTGAAAAGCAGACAAGACTCAAAGTCAGAAGGCCCATATGTAGACTAGGAAACTCACTGTGACTACACGTGTGACTTTGGGCAAATTATTGACCCTCTCTGAATATAAGTGTCCTTGAAATAATATCCGCCTCACAGAGTTGTCATGAGTATGAAATGAGGGTATTTCTGTGAAAGCATAGGTAGGCCCTCCATAAACATTCTTTGAATCTGATTCAAGGCTGTGGGCTTTTCAGGGCATTTGCATATGCAAACATCAGCTTGTAAGATGAGAATGCTTTTCTGTCTCCCTCCTGCGGGAACTGGGGGCCCCCTGGGATGGTTGGGGATGGCTCTGACAGCTAGGTGCCAAGAAGAAACCTGTGCTTCCATTTCCAGCCCTGTCCCCATGGGCGAACCACGCTGAGCGAAGGAGTTCACAAAGATCGGCATGAAAAGGGAAAACAATTTGTTCAGGGACCCTAGAGTCAGACACGCAGCATGCCAGGCTTGTGGGGTTTTTCAGCTTTAATCAGCATCAACTTGATCTTATTTTGAGGGATGCTAACGAGTCCAGAATATCTACAGGTAGCTCTGGCTAGACACCCTGGCTCCCCACCTGGTCCCTCCCTATTCCTCCCTGCCCTCCAGAAGGCCACTTGGCACCGGGGTGCCCGGACTGCTGTTCTAGACTCAGCTGTGAACCTTCTCCTCCGTGGCTTCAGCTGGAGACAGGGTGGCAACAGAAATTCTGTTTTCCCTTTCAGCCATGTCAGGTTGGTTGGGTTTTTTTTTTTTTTTTTTTCCCTCTCCTCTCTCTTCTTTTGTTGAGTTCCATTTTTCTGAAAAATAATTTATCGTGGCTGAAAAGACAGCAGAGAACCCTGGAGACTGATTTCCCCCTATTTATCCAAGGCACTGGCCTGGTGCTAGCAATGACAAAGCCCGTTCCCCATGGCAGGGACCCACCAATGAGACCAGCCAGGCTCTGGCGTTAAATAGCTTCTGTTCTCTGAGGAGCTCAAAGCACTTTAGAAACATGAGCTCATTGGGGGTCCATTCTGACCTGGATTCAAAGTGCCCCAGGATCGTCCCAGGACACAGATGTCTAAGACAGCCCGTGTTCCTGCTGAGGCCATTCTGTCTGCCTAGAGTCAGAAAAACGGAGGCATAAAGCCCAAGGCCGATGAGCCTGTAATGAAAAGTGCCCTGGAGGTTAGATGAGCGACTTTCAATTGGCACCCATGGCCTCCAGGCTTTGGTTTGTGCCTTAGCTGAAGAATAACGCTTTCTTTTCAGACGATCAAAATAAATGATGAATATGAAAGCCCCTAGCACAATGAGTTGCCAGTAGTAGATACTCAATAAATGTTAGTTGAGTGCAGACTGTGTGGAGTGGTGGGAGTCAATGAGTTCAGTGCTTGTGTTGCTGAGGACAGACAGCTTCGCCCCTTACATCCATCCCCCATTTTTCTTTCTCTGGGTTCCCTCTAGTGAACGCTGGAGACGTGTGGTGGGTTGCAGAGGGCCACAGAGCCCTTGACACCCTCTCCATTGAGAGGTGCGATCGCTGGCTCCCATGGAACCTAAGTGGGACCTCTGACTGCTGTGACCTGTAACAAATGGTGGATGTAATGCTCTGTATGTCCTGGCCCAACCGCCAAGAGACTGTCTTTGCAAACACTCTCTCTGGAAGCCCTGTTCGGAAGAAGTCCAAGTTAGATTAGCCGCCTGCAGAGGCGTGGAGAAAGAGCCAGGCCGCCCAGCCCCCAGCTCTTTCAGCCAGCCCAACCCAGTGAAGCTGGCTGCGACCCTCCCCTTGGACCAGCTGAAGAACTCTATGGAGCAAAAGAACCACTCAACCAAGCCCTCCCTGTCTGAACTCCTGACTCATGAATCATGAGCTGTAACAAAGTGGTGGTGATTTTAAGTGTAGTTTGTTGTACAACGATAAAAACCTCAATGTTACATGAGTTACAAAATCACCCAGAGTCAGACCACTTTCCTTAAGGAGACATGTATTAAAATTAGACTAAAACAGGAACAGGGTAAAGTCTGTAAGGGCAGGAGCCCCTGGAATGTGTGATCTGTGCCCGGCTTGTCACTGGGGCCCCTGCAGTTAGGAGAGAAAAGGTCCCAGAGCGGCAGCCGTGTTTCCTCTCCCTTCTCCTTCTCACATAACGAAAGTAGTCGTCGTTGTTGGGTTTGAGAACATGCTCCGGGACCAAGCTACATGTTTTATATAATAATAATGCCGTTAGCCAACACTTGCGTGCCCACCCCACGTGTCAGGCAACATTCTGATCCTTCGCACATATTAGCCACTGATTCCTGATAACAATCCCACAAGGTGACTATTATCATCGCCATTTTACACTTCAGAAAACTGAGGAACAGAGAAGTCAAGAGTCTTGTCCAAGGCTACGTATCCAGAGCTGTCTTATAATATTTAATTCCTCCATTAACTGTCTATTTCCTATTGCTGCTATAGCAATTCCCAGAAATTTAGTGGCTTGAACAAAACCATACAAATTTATTATCTTATAGTTCTGGAGGTCAGAAGTCTAAAACATACCTCACTGGGCTCAATTCAAGATGTCGGCAGGGCAGTGATCCTTCTAGAGGCCTTAGGAGAGAATTCTGATCCTTCACACATATTAGCCACTGATTCCTGAAAACAATCCCACAGGGGACTATTCTTATCACCCCCATTTTACATTTGAGAAAAGTGAGGAACAGAGAAGTCAAGAGTCTTGTCCAAGGCTATATATCTAGAGGTACCTTTATATTTAATTATAAGGAGGAACAGAGAAGTCAAGAGGAGGCCCTAGGAGAGAATTAGGTTTCTTGCCTTTTCCAGCTTCTAGGGCTTGTCCACCACATCGATCCTTGGTATGTGGCTGCCCAACTTCACCTTCAAAGCCAACAGGGAATGACCAGTCAGGTCTTTCTCATGTGCACCATTCTTGAAAGAACTCTCTTGCCTTCCTCTTTCACTTATAAAGACTCGGTGATTACATTGGGCCACCTGGATAACACAGGAACATCTCCCCATCCAGCTGATTAGCAGTCTTCATTCCATCTGCAACCCTAATCCCCTCCTTGCCATGTAACATAACATAGTCACATGTTCCAAGAATTAAGATACAAACTTCTTTTTTTCTGGGGCGGGGGGCACGGGGGTTATTCTGCCTACCATCCCCTATAAGAAGGCAGGGATTATATCTCCCCTGTTATAAATGAGGGCGCTGAGTATCATGGCAGTTGAAGAATTTTCCCAAGGTCACACACACAAAAAATGCCACTTTACCTGAAAACTGTAGGGTCTCAGGCTAAAAAGCATTCTGGAAAATGGCCAGATAAGCCCTTCCCAGAGGCAGGGATGTTGTTCGGAAGTCAACTAAAAAGATCACTACACCTTTCCACCAACTCATGGAACTAGAATTTTCTGTCAGCTTTATCGTGGTGAGAAGCATGGTTGGGGGTTTTCCCCCTACCAGCTTGTCCAGCCCTAACAAAAGAGAGAGAAGCCTTGTCTGGGAAAACCCCTCTGAGATTGCTTGCTTATCTGTCCCTGAGAATTGAAGAAACACCATTTCTCATATCCAGGAAAGCCTTCTGATAATGAACTCTGTGATAAGGAGCCTCCATTCATAGTGAAGCCACAAATCGTCACAGTGCATCAACCCTTTCAGTCCCAAGACAGATAAAGAGGCAATGTGTTGGAGTTCTTTCAAAACATTTTATGTGCCCATGGTATCACAGACCTAAAAAGCTCACAATATACCCCACACCGCACTTCACGAGCCCTGCCCCAAATGGAAGGCCTCACTCTCTCCCAGCTGCTCTGCTCGTGCTCCAGCACGCGCCATAAAATGGCGGCCATTCCCTGAGCACTAGCAGCAAGCCAGACACGTGAGATATAGGACCTCAAATCCTCACAAAAACCCGCGAGGTGGGTGCTAACCTGTCTTACCCTTAGTTTCCACATCTGAAAAATGGGGTAAGTTGTCCACAGCCAATAAGTGGCAAAGGTAGGGTTTGAACCCAGGTCTCTTTGGCCTGGGCCACTTTCCATTGTGCCTCTAAGCTGCGTGCTCTGCCTGCTCATTACTTGTCCTTCCAGAGGACTCTCCCCACATCTGTCATCTCTCAGAACTCCGGGCCCTTCTACCGCTGCCTCACCAACCATGAAACCTGCCTGGGTTGCTCCAACTTTGCTCCTAACTTTAACCAAAATCCTATACCTCTTACCATGTGGTAGCCCATAAGCATGGGTCTTTATTCATCTGTATCCCTATTCATTTTCCCAGCACAGGTTGGGAACTCCTCCGGGACAGAATACATATCTTACCCGGTATCGCACTTGAGATCGTCATGGAACCCACCATAGGATTTGTTCCAGTTGTTTAATAAGTATACCCTGACCTGCAGATTGACCAACTTTATCTTCAGAACATCATTATTAGTTTAAAGAGGTTGACTGTAAAGATTCAGTCAGAAAAGTGAAGAAGCACATTTTGCATCCATGGCCAGTTTATTGTTGGGTTAAACCTGAAACTCACGTGTCCCATATCTCAACTCCCTCTGCGGCATTCTCTCTACCCCACGGGCTAGCTGTCATCTTTTTTCTTAAAGATAATTACCACACGGATAAAATGGGACAGGGACTGTGGTATGTTTTGTTCATTGCTGTACCCAGAACACTGCCTGACCCATGGGAGTGGCTCTAAAAACATTGCAGGAATACATGAAAATTGTTGAAAATATTTTGAATACAAATTCCAGGTGAGTACTTCAATTAGCTATTAATTAGACAATTAACTTAATTATCCCTGATCAAATGGAATCCAGGTGTTCTGGACTCCAAGCAACGCAGAGTCCAACTCTGAGTGTTTGGAGTGGGATTTAGATAATGATATTCTTAACACCCTTCCTGGATAATGCTGATACGCTCTAAAGTTTAAGAATCACTGCTTTATTAGAGGATTGTTCGTTGTGGGTTCTGAACCTGGCAAAAGGCTGTAAGTTACACTGATCACTTGTCTGCAGGTAAAATCCTTTTGACAGGGTTGGCCAAACTGACTCTTTGACCCTTTTGCCCTTACGCTCAGAGAGGCGTCCGGAGGACTGCATCCCCCGGGCAGTGTGGCAGGCATGTAGGATGGCATCCTCCAGGCAGTCTCCCAACGTTGGACAAAAGGCCTGGTGCTGCTGGAGCTGTGAGAGGAGCTCCCGTCAAGTGCCCTTAATTGGGGCGGCTGCACATGTCTAATTGGGAGGCTGCGTGGAAGAACCATCTATCCATTCTGCCAGTGACAAATGGCAGGAAGGAGCAGCCTCCCACACAATGGGCCTGCCCACTCTTGCTGTCCACACCTCATTATGCCTGAGAAATTAATATTCATGTTGCTTCGCCTTGACAAGCAGGGTGGAGCAATGTCAGGAGTTGCTTCCTGGTTCTTTGTCCTCCTGCTGCATGTGGCCTGAGTGGCACATGGAGCTGGCGCTGTACGCAGAGAGCTCTCGGCATGCGAAGGCTCCAGGTTTGCTCATTGTCCATCTGTTGATGGGATCTGCTGGAGGCCCTGCGGCTCCCTCCCCATCCTTCCTCTTCTTGCACCGGGCTGGTGGGAGTCCAGTGACCTAAAGGTGCTCACACCTCTTCCCCAGGAACTGGGCCATGTTCCTGCTCATTTTCCCAGGCCCACCAAGGAGGTTCAGTTCAACAAAATGTATTGACGGTTCACCATGGCTCTAGGCCAGGGTAAGAACGCGGGGACACATTCCCGGCCACGGGGGACTCACCATCTCATAAATGTCTCATATCAAAGGAAGTTGAATGGCTGTGAAATCCTGACAGAATTTGGGAACCAGAGAACGAAGGTTGGGCTCCAGGTTGAGACAGACCTGGGATCAACAAATGCAGTGATTTTGTGACGTCTGTACAAGGTGGAGGGGGAGGAGAAGGGGGAGGTTCCTGTCAGTCAACAAGGACTTGTTTCTCTGTAATAATTCCTAAGCCTCCGGATATGTCTAAAGAAACACACACACACACTTCAATTTCTACTTTAAGCAACACACATAGTGCAGTGGAGTGGTTAATATTTTATTGATCCCTATAGCTATTCCAGGTGCTTTGTATACATGCTTTTATGTAATATATGCAACACTCTGCGAGACAGATATCACCGTAATTAGGTGAGGAAACCAAGACTCAGAGAGGTTAGGGAACTGGCCCAAAGGCACACAGCTAGTAAATGGCAGAGGCAGGTTTCCAGTGTCCTCTGCCTTGCTCCGAAGCCAGTGGAGGTCCCCATACTCTGCCATACTGCCTCTCCCTAAAAACACTTCCTTTCTGGGGCGCCTGGGTGGCGTAGTCGTTAAGCGTCTGCCTTCGGCTCAGGGCGTGGTCCCAGCGTTGTGGGATCGAGCCCCACATCAGGCTCCTCCGCTAGGAGCCTGCTTCTTCCTCTCCCGCTCCCCCTGCTTGTGTTCCTTCTCTCGCTGGCTGTCTCTCTCTGTCAAATAAATAAATAAAATCTTTGAAAAATAAAATAAAATAAATAAAAATAAAAATAAAAACACTTCCTTTCTTCACCGCTCACTCTTCCTAAGTCATGGTTGGCCTTTTTAATGACTCAGAAGCAACTGCAAAGAGCTGGCCTGTGGTCTGTGCCTTTCCTTCCTCCTGGAGCCACCCCCTGACCTCCCCAACTAGGAACACACTTCATCTGGCACCTAACTGCCTGCACCGCCCCCCACCTCCCGACTGTGCCGTGTGTCCGGCCTTGGCGTGAAGACTCACCTCACAAGCTGATCTCTGGCAGAGGCTCTTGCCCCCTGAGAGCGAGCTGCTGTGCCAGGTGCCTGCTGAGGCTCTGTATCCTGGAAAGGTTCTTGACAGTCTCCTTGAGATTGATCCACACTTCTGGAGAGCACAGTGCCTTAATCAGCTTGAGGTCTTTCGAGGCCCTCCTCCTGTTGCAGCCAGTGATTAGAAAGCTGACTGGCTCACCAGAGGCTCTTGTGAAGGGAACCATCCTGGAGCTAAGCAGGAGGGGCCCCGAGATCCGGAGCCTGCAGCCTTGGATTGTTGCTTGTGAACAAGTCAGAGCTTCTCCCCTGTGGGTGACCAGTGGGTCAACATAGTGATCCCCTCAGCCCTCAGATCAGGGCAGAGCTGGGGCAGCCAGCGTCCCCAGAGAGTTAAATCCAGGTAGGATACCCTCACCAGCTACTCCATGAACCATAATGGCATTATTTTCTGTGGGTGTCAGGACATGAACAAGTTCGGGGAGCTCCGAACCCAGAGCTCCATGTAGCTTTCTGATCCCTTTGAGACCTGACATGTGACATGTCATTTCATGAGTGTCATTTTGTTGTCTCTTGGACTAGAAGGCATGAAAAGGCAAGGCATCTCCTCCTGGTTGGGGGGGGGGGGAGTTCCCATCAGTAGGACGGCTTGATGATGTGGTTGCCTGATCGGTCAGAGGAGTGGGCAGGGTTGACCCATCCCTCCCTCTGGCCCTTCCAGTGAGCGAACCAGCAAGCAACATGGCTACCCCATGGTACCCCCTCTGGAGACCAGGAGGCAGAAGCCCTTGGTCACCTGTAGTCCTCGGCCAGCAACGTCATCTAAGGCTCCGTCAGCTTTTGCTAACTGGCTCCGCCATTACCACCGCCCTCAGCCTGCTGCATCCTCCCTCCTTGTTTTTTTTTTTTTTTTTTAATGATTTTTTATTATATTATGTTAGTCACCATACAGTACATCCCCGGTTTCCGATGTAAGGCTCGATGACGCATTAGTTGTGTATAACACCCAGTGCACCATGCAATACGTGCCCTCCTTACTACCCATCACCGGTCTATCCCATTCCCCCACCCCCCTCCCCTCTGAAGTCCTCAGTTTGTTTCTCATAGTCCATAGTCTCTCATGCTTCATTCCCCCTTCTGATTACCCCCCCTTTCTTTATCCCTTTCTTCCCCTACCGATCATCCTAGTTCTTATGTTCCATAGATGAGAGAAATCATATGATAGTTGTCTTTCTCTACTTGACTTATTTCACTTAGCATTATCTCCTCCAGTGCTGTCCATGTTGTAGCAAATGTTGAGAACTCGTTCTTTCTGATAGCTGAGTAATATTCCATTGTATATATGGACCACAACTTCTTAATCCAGTCATCTGTTGAAGGGCATCTCGGCTCCTTCCACAATTTAGCTATTGTGGACATTGCTGCTATGAACATTGGGGTGCATATGGCCCTTCTCTTCACCACGTCTGTATCTTTGGGGTAAATACCCAGTAGTGCAATGGCTGGATCATAGGGTAGCTCAATTTTTAACTTTTTAAGGGACCTCCACACTGTTTTCCAGAGTGGCTGTACCAACTTGCATTCCCACCAACAATGTAGGAGGGATCCCCTTTCTCCACATCCTCTCCAACAATTGTTGTTTCTTGCCTTGTCTATTTTTGCCATTCTAACTGGCGTAAGGTGGTATCTCAGTGTGGTTTTGATTTGAATTTCCTTGATGGCTAATGATTTTGAACATTTTTTCATGTGTCTGTTAGCCATTTGTATGTGCATCCTCCCTCCTTGGAACCCTGTTGTGACTTGGGCAAATCCTCATTTCCTACCTTTTCAAATTGACAGATGCAGAAGCAAACATCTTAAACATGGTGTGAGATGATTTCCTCTACCTCCTCTGGTCTCAGTTGGGCTGATTTATACACTTGGCTCTTTGGATATGTATCTATGGTCCAGCCATTTATTATTTTTCTCTCTCTTGTTAATTTGAACGGAGCTGGCTTTGTCCCGTTTGGTCCTTTTTCCCCGCACTCCCACAGCTACGTGCTCCTACCTTCGCCCCGTTTTTAATGCCGCAGGTTCTCCCTTTCATCACGTACCATGTTCCCTGTAACTACTTTGATCGTGTCCAGTATATTTGCATTTGTTTAATGAGGCTCTGCTCAGCTGCTCCTCTTAGGTGCTCAGCCTATGATTAGAAGGAATGTCATGCTCATGCCATTTCCAGGTGCCTTTTCAATAAATCAGTTATTTCTCTTCTCTGAGTTTGTTTCCTGGACAATTATTGATTGTGGTGAGCCTCCCACAGCTCCTAGAGTGGCTTCAGTCTATCGCAACATGGAGAGCAAGACTTGGAGCAAAGAAGAGCCTTAGATTTTGCTTTCCTGTAGCCACTGACCTCCCAGCTTGGGGGGTGAGGGTGAAAAGGAGAAGATTGCTGAGCATTCCTGAAACTTTGTGTGTGAGCACTTGACAGATCCCTCGTTTGGAGATTTGTACCTGGGTCTGACCTTACCATTCAGCATTGGGAATTATAAATAAAACTGTAGCCAGGATTTTCTTTTTCCGTAGTGGGTCTCTAACTTTACAATTCTAAGCAGTTCTGACACAATTAATTCAGAACTGAGGCAAAGAACCGAGAGCACAGAGAGATAAAACCTGCCACCAGCCCACCCCTAAAGAGAGCAGCCATTATAATACCATTGGCTTGTCAAACAATGGATTCCTCACTCAACCTCAGGAAACTGTAAACTCAAAAAGAAGTCTTCCCCAAGAGGAGAAAAACAATTTGCCTATTGTCTGTGCAATTTGAGGATAATTGAGCTGACATGCATTTGAATGATAATGAATAAATACTATTCTTATTTGTTATTTACCTACTTTCTCATTTTAACACATAGCACTAGTGATAATTACCAAAGTCTATATTTATAGAAAACCGACTCTTTCTTAAGAATCCAATGGGGCAATTATCTCCATACTGTATGTGCTGTTTTTCTGTAAATGTTGAAAATTCAGTAATTATCACTAGAACTCGCTGTGGCATTTTGAATACAGAGACATAATAAGGAAGGAGGTCACTTATTCATTAATATTCAAAACACACACTAATTCTCCCTTTTCTTTGGTGGTTGAGCTCAGCTTTGGGTTTTGTAAAAACTTTACATAAGCCAGTTAAAAACTCTGCTATCCTGTGGCTTTTGTTTATTGAGAGTTGATAAGAGCTGTATCAAAGGGAAAGTAGAACAAGAAATATATCTTATAATAAAAATAATAGCTCACATTTATTGAATACTTCTTATGTGTCAGGTATTGTGTGATTTCAGAAATTGTCTTCTTTATTTCCTTGATGTCTTTACAAAAAATAGGCACGATCCTTCCCCATGTTACAGAGAAGTAGACTGGGGATTCAGAGACGTTAGTAACGTGCCTGAGGGCACACAGTTACGGGAGTGAGAGCCAACAACAGAAGCAGGGTCTGCCTTGTTCCGTAGCCTTGTCCCTTCCATGGGAATCTAGAGTACACCCAAGTCCTCTCGGGCCGAGCTGGAAGCTTGATGCACCCAGACTGGACTCGGTCGGGAGCTATAGTGTGCTAATTTCCTATGGAAATGAACTCTTAAGGGCTACTTGCTCCTTATGGTCCTAGAGAATGATGAAATTGTCCAGAGACTTGCTTTGTCTACTTCGAGTAAGCCAGCACTGTGAGAGTAGACTTCCTTTTCATAAGGCTTTGGAACCAAAGGAATGGGTCAAGGCTTCTGCATCACTGATTAGTTCCCTGGATTTAGGGTACAGTTGCAGGAAAGTGACCCCAAAGAATCCACTCTTTTCTTTTGTTTGGGCTTTGGTTTTGTTTGAGTACTTTGTAGATTCTGAATATTAAGCTCTGAGTTAAGGACCCTGTTCACTCACTCATGATTGACACCCCTTTGCTCGAAGTTCATCCTCTATCTAAACCTCAGTATCAATTATCTGTACTTATGGGTCCTAATAGCAAAAAGGTTAATGGTAGTTAAGATGGTTATAAAGATCCTAAGCTCTAAAAGAGCTAGGGAATTCGTTCTTCAGTCATTTTCGGGCAGAAGCCCCACACGCTGCAGTGGAAGTCAGGTGGGCAAAACCCCTAGGTAATATTTTGGTCCAGAATATTTAAAACTTCTTTAACCAAAAATATCATCTTGGCAGTGTGGATGTCTGATAAGGGGATAAATGAGGAGCAACCCGAGGAGCTGCCAGCAACAGGGATCAGAGGTCCTACCAATTTATTTGCTTTATGCACAGGTGGTGAGAGGTGCTTTGGACTAATGAACATGTTTTTAATGATTCTGAAGTGAATCCCAAAGCCTTGTTAATACTCCAGTCACAAAGGGAAATAAGTCTAAAAATGCCTTCATCTCCCTGAGTCTGGGTATCTGAAGGCATAGTCCTTGAATCAAGTTATTTTCAGCTCGAATGCATTGCTGAATCATTTCATCTAAATTTCCACCACCTTCCTAAAGTCTTGCAGTTATTACAAGGAGAGGCAAGTCCTATTTCAGTGATGGAAGTCAGTTTATGTGGCCGAACTGGGGAAAACAGGACATGACACATATGGTGAGCTGTGGCGAATGAAATGGAGAGCAGGCATTCTTGCCTCGATCTGCTCATTATTGCCATGAGCTCCAGAGGGAGCCCAGCTTCCTGTCCGAGCAGAGCTGAGCAGGCTCCCATAGCCCTCTTCCTCCAGGACACCCCATGCTCTCAGGCAGGTGAATGGCGATTCTTCACACAGGATCAGAGAGACAGTGTTCCGCCTAGAACGTGGATTAGAGCACAGGTTGACTGAAGTGCATTGACTGATTGCTTGAGCCGAGGTCTCAGGGAAACTCATCTCAACAAGAAGGACCTGAACATCTAGCACCGAGGTCCAAAGTGAGAGCAAACTAAGCGAGCCTGATTACCAACTGTGACCGCTCAACCTGAGATCTGACAAGTTAGAATCTAGTCATCAAATAGTTGCTAGCGCTTGTGCAACGTCTCCCGTGCGCCGGACACTGTGCTGAGTATTAGAGATGCAGAATGGGCTCATGCAGACGTGCTTCTTTACCTTTATAGCGGGTAAGACACGTCCCACTCGTAACAATCTTTCCGTTTGCTGGGCAATATTCATCATGGAGTCCATCAAGAAACGCTGTCATAAAGCTCGAAGAAGTTCCAGAAGGAGTCCTGCTGACAACACCCAAAAATAGTTAGCTAGGGGCACGCGTCATCCCCCGACTTGTTGCCACTATCCATCAGCTGCACCTTCAAAACAATATTAGTGAGAGCCTACCAGATACACAGCTGTATCATCAGTGCCCGAAAGGTCCGAAGGCGGGACAGCCAAGGTCTTCAGTCTTCTGTTATGATCGCAATAGAAAAAAATAGGTTAAGAGCTAAAAAATGACAAACCATGTGCTTAATAGGTAGAATGTATTATATCTGGTCATCAGGATAAATGGTTCACCTGTAAATGGAGGTTGAAAATTCTCCAGTCCTGCAAGTGCCTTAACCTCATGTTTACCAGTGACAATAGACGGTCTGTAGCATGTCAATATCAACGTTGGGCTAGTGGGAGGACTAGATTCAGAAATAGTCTCATGACTTTTAATTAATGTTTCGACAGCTTGATCTGAGTTCTTTTAGGCCTAAAGAAGTTCATTGCTAATGCTGAGTAGTTATAAAAGAAAGCTTAGCTGTAGCCGGCCCCGTTCCTGTCCAATGCGCACTGGTTCTTATTCCCTTACTCATTCATTTCCCATCCTCCCATGCATTCGGTCAAACAGCTATTTATTGAGAATTCTCTATGTACCAGGCACTTCGCAAGGCTCTAGGGGCATGGCAGTCAGCAATCCAGACACAATCCCCTTACCCTTTTAGAGCTTACAAGCCAGCAACCCCCTCAGGGAAGTCCAGACAAGGACCGCATGACTCCATAACAAAGTCATCTGTTTTCTGGATCCAAGTTCTCCCTGGAGAAGAGGGATGATGGAAGGGAGGGGAGGAGGGAGGGGGTTAGGGAGCTCCGTCTTGAGAGGAGCAGGACAAAAGAGATGATGGTGCCAGTGGGCCCTGGTGGTCTCAAGGCATGGATTCCTTGCTGGCTTCTCAGAGCCTGACCAGAGCAGGAGCCTAGAATCGGCGTTTAAACATTCCCATTGGACCCTCGGCAGGGACCGGCGCCATGCCCAGGGGTGTAGCCTGAGCAGGCGGAGAGCCGAAGTGGCCAATAGAATGGAGCAGATGGGGTTTGTCCAAAGGACTGCATGGCTTATTAGTGTGCACCCTCCTTTCCGGAAGCACAGGCTCCGACATGCTCACAGACACCCGCAGCTGTCGGGGATAGAGCCCAGGGCTTGGCGGGGTTTAAGACAACCTCCAGAACAGCGATCCCACTTGCGGGTTTGCAGCCAGGACGGCAACAAAAGGTGGAAACTGCTCTCTCTTGCTCAGCTTCCCTGATTAATTTGGTGTTTCAGACCCAGTAGCCCATGAGGTCTTCATCTCTTCAGTTACTCCTCCAAACAGATGTCCATTTTATGAGCCATTCCTGAGCCTTTCCTTGGGAGCCAATTTCCCCTCCTCCGCATTAATGCTTCTCTGGCTTCAACCAGCCTCCAAAATGCTAGCAATGCCCAGGTGTAGGGCTGGGCACAGAGACGATCCCAGGGCGTATGGTTTTTCCTTGTGGTTCCCCACTCCCATTTATGGGATGTTTGCAAGCTACTTAACCTAACGAGAGAAAGCCCGTTACAGCTTGGAAACGTGAAAACCAGAGATTCTGGAGGGACCCTATGGGACTTGGGGGTTTACACAACCTATTTTTCTAAGGGCTGTCCAGAAAGGAGGCCTCCCAGAAAGGCCTCACGTGTGTGCAGAAAGCTAATACATGGTAATCAGGGCAGTGTGGTGCGGCTGTGAGTTTTCGACAACATAACAAGGAACTTATCGCTGTTTTCCGCTGTTGCTGCATATTCCTGGAATCCTTGCTTGCTGGAGAGGCGTGAATAGAAGATTTATTTTGTATTGTTAGACTGTCAAGGCACTCCAGAGCAACAACTTTCAAATGATAACTTTCCAAGCCTACAGAAGTTGTGAATAACATGCTTTTAGTCCAGTGTGAGCCAGGGGCTGACAGCTCTCCCTCTCCCCATCATCCTTCACTTTGCCACTCGGTGCCTATATGATCAGTGACTCAACATGCTGCCCTTCCCAAACCCAATGGGGCCATTATTAAGAATGACAGAAATCTATTTCTAGCCATGAAGCAAGCTGAGGCGACTGACATGTCATCACAGAAAGAGAACTTTTTGACACCTAGGCCCCCAGAGCCCCCAGGAGAAACTTCTTTGCCAAAATGGAGACCATCTCAAGTTAAGTGGATGTGAGAAAGGATTCTGAGGTTGGGTGGGGAAGAGAAGGGTGAGGGATACTCAATGAGATCGGAGGTAGTTTCAGGGATGATTTGGGTTTTTTTTTTTTCCCCTCTCTCTTCTGCCTTGGCTGGTCACTTAGATATTGGGGAGAACACAGCTATTCCCTAGAAGCAAGCAGGCATGAAGGCAAGCCCTTGTAGGGGGGCAGGACCTGAGGTGCTTTGTCCTTGACCTCTAAGCTGCTGAGGACACTGTGAAGCCTCTAGCCTTTTCAGTTATCCAAGTGCTATTGAGTTAATTAATTAGCAAGCAAATCTCTCAAATAGGGCTACCAATAGATGTCATTCTAAAGACAAGGAATGGAACAATTGAATTTTCTACTCCTGCTTCCTCCCCCCCCCCCTTTTTTTTGTAACTGCATAGCGCTTAGAATCTTGGTTCTTCCCCTGGGCACAGTAGGGAGTCCTGTGTCTCTCTCCCCCATCTGGATTATAAAATCCTTTGGGGGCATGGTCAGGGCCTTACTGGCTGTCTTCTGTGTCACCCAACATACAGTGCACTTCATACACGCCTAAATAAATGGCTACAGGATTGAATTAGGGT
The DNA here is from genome assembly GCF_024610735.1 of Ursus americanus. Taxonomy (NCBI): domain Eukaryota; kingdom Metazoa; phylum Chordata; class Mammalia; order Carnivora; family Ursidae; genus Ursus; species Ursus americanus. The sequence goes on from NC_142142.1 coordinate 42,603,443, forward strand.
CCCACCTGATAACTGGGCTGATGGCTTTCTAGTGGCCCCTTCTTGAGCACAGAGAATATTGCGTTTTCCCTTCCGCTTCTCGCTTAATTTCAATTTCTCCTAGGGCATACGAGTCAGGGCTCATTTTCAAGACTGGGTGATCCTCTTCTTCTCCGTGGCCCCTTAATGAAGGTTCTGCTGAAGCCAAGGGCTCCGTGTTGTGAAACTGTTATTGTAGTGTTACTCGGGACTGCTGAGCAGCTAGCCATGCATTTGGGTTTATTATTAGAGGCCTGTACACAAGGGCTGGCTCCTTGCCTGTTTTTTTTTTTTTTTTTTTCCTAAGGCAGCTGAAAACAGAATAGTTGCATTTGTTTTGAGGGGGAAAAAGAACAAGAGACTTTGCAAACAGTTATGAAAAAAGCAGAATTGGTCCATTTTGGAACCTCCCGACCTTGACAGTGTCCCTCTAATGCTATATAAACATTTGTTTTCAGTATTTAATAAGCTGCGAGCTGACAAATTGCGGAACTTTTTGCAAGAGCCCCTTATCTTCTCTAGAACCACTGAGATGGCAAAATATATTCTCTGTCTCAACAATTCACTCCATATTTGCATGTGGAAATTGGAAAGCAAGTTGTTTTTCTTCGTTTGCATGACAAAACTCAGACCCCAAAATACAATTCAGCATTTAATTTGAGCTAGTTAGAGAGTACAGAAAAGGCCCCCAGCCAGTTTGGCTCAGGTTTGCTGCTGATGTTTCTGTTGTTACAATTAAAATTGATTTATAACGCTAAGAACGCGAAATACCTCCTTGAGTTGCGCTGCAGTGAACCTGGGGAGTCGGCTGCCTCAGGAGGTCACTAAAAAAAAAAAAACAACAACAACACAAACCCCATGAAAAACCGCCTTTATTTTAAGACTTTAATAACTCGGTTACAGCCTGACAGAGGCTTCCCCACAGCATGAGAGGGTGGCCAGTCAGCCTGGGGCAAGGAGAAGTTGCCAGAGTCACCCCATGCAAGCTGCTTTTGATCACAGCTTGCCAAAAGCAGATCATGGAAAAGAATTTAGGACATTTAATTTTTTTTTTTTTAAGATTTTTATTTATTTATTCTACAGAGATAGAGACAGCCACCGAGAGAGGGAACACAAGCAGGGGGAGCCGGAGAGGAAGAAGCAGGCTCACAGCAGAGGAGCCTGATGTGGGGCTCGATCCCATAACGCCGGGATCACGCCCTGAGCCGAAGGCAGACGCTTAACCGCTGTGCCACCCAGGCGCCCCCGGACATTTAATTTTTCAACACATCATCTCCTTTGCCAGTGCTTCCTCCACTTCCTTCCTTTACCCTCCCAGGCTCAGAAAGGGGCTCCTCCAAACCGCAGGCTCTGGTCCCTCACCCCCAGGGCAGGACCTGCGTCCCTGCGGCTGGAATGGAGTGCAGGCACCCACCGTGTGCGGGGAACCCTCCTTGCTCCTCTTCCTTCTGCTCCGCAAGTCAGGACCACCATTCACTGCATCTGTGCTGGGTGCTGACGAGGAACACGCGTCTTGCAAGGCACTGAGAAACACACACACACACACACCATGCCCTCAAGCTCTAAAGGGAGAGACTGGCCAGCAGGCGGTAATAATGAGGAGGTCGTGGAATACAGGGGAGGTTCAGCGGGGTGGAGTCCGGAGCCGACGACCAAGAAAGAATTCTTGAGGCATCTTTGGCGCAAAATTGGTGGTTTATTAAAGCACGGGGACAGGACCCGTGGGCAGAAAGAGCTGCTGCACGGGGGTTGGGAGGGGTGGCTGTTATATACCATGGGGTTGGGGGAGGTCAGGGAAAAGGGAGGTTGAGGAAGTACTTTCACATGTTAAAGAAGATTCACAAGATACCGGAGGCCTTGCCATTGTCAAGTGAAGGTGGTTTTTCGGTCCAGCAAGGCACGAACATTAAGAGGGTTGGGAACTTCCTGGAGCCTGCAGATTATAAGGACATTTAATCGTATCTACATTCCCTTCCGGAAGCTAGGTTATTGGTAGAAATGCTTCGTTCTTGTAAACTGCTAAGACATTTGTAAACTGAGGGAGACTCAAGTCTTGCAGGATTGTGGTCTCTATAGGTTAACTATGTCTTTGTCTTTCGGGGCAGCCAGGGGTGCCTGAGGAATGTCACATACAACCCATGGTTGGGGGGGGGGTTGCAGGGCATCAGCTTGCCTTCTGTTCCCTCATCAATAACACTAAGCTAATTCCAATTCTGACTGACACACAGGCAGGTTACATGGGTAACTTGACTTTCCTTCCGTCATCTTCCTCAGAGAGCTGTGATGGGCGTTACTGGAGACACTACACATGAACAGCTAACAGAGTGGCTGACACTTAGTAAGCCCGAACTAAATGATAGCCAGATCTGTCCCAATAAAGAACCATGGGACCCCATAATAGGGCCCCTACCCACATCTCCGAATAGGCATGTGGAACAATCCCAAGCCTTCTGGAAATGGCTTAGTTGACCATTTTGCAAAATCCAGGTGATGGGTGAGGGGAAAGGACAACTCAGGCAGAAGAAGCAACAAGTTTCAAGACACGTAGCTGGGAAACCGCAGTGTCACCGGGTGCCCATATGTGGCTTCGTGTGATGTTGAAGGGGGGGCGCCTTTGTTCCCAATTGTGCTGTGCACGGATCACCGCGACGGGGGACGAGGTGACCATTGCAACTTTTTCATCGAAACCCATGTAAAATTTTTTCATAGTTCCATATGCCTTTGAATGTTAAGACCTGCCACTAACGAGAAGGAGGCTACAGGTCCGTGTGAGCGCAGGCTGCCAGTTAGAATGTCTGCATGCTGCAGAGCGCAGGGTGGCAGGGCTGGGCAGCCTCATTTTCCAGAACCGTCCTTTGTCCTGTTTCTTTTCCGCTCACTGCAAGGAAATGCAACCAGCATTCACCTGAGCACTCGGCCAGCTTCCCGAGCCGCCTTCTGATATCTCTGCGTGAGAAGCTCCTTCATTAGATGAGAGTGTAAGGTTTTATCCGTGGCAGTCAGTGTGGTCAGAACTACAACTCTGGCAGGGGCAGGGGGTGCGCAGTCCATGCTTCCACCCTCCCTACCTCCTGCTCACAGGCAGGCCACGTTCGGGAAAAGGTCAGGACCCTCTCATCTCAGGGACACCCCCTCTGCAGAAAACTCAGTTAATGTCTGATCCTTGCCTAATGATGCTGTTATTATCCCTAACTTACAGATTAGGAGTCTAAGGCATGAGGGAGATCATGTAAGTTGCCTGAAGTTATACACACCCTAGAACGAGGGATTCAACTCAGGGAAAGACACTCCCAAGCCCAACAAAAGTGTCTGCTACCCAGAGCTCCATCTCTGGTTGAATAAAAGACTCCTCTAATTAGTACAACTATTACCCCCAGTCATGGAATTATAGAATCTTAGGACTGTAAAGGGCTTATTCTCTTGTCAACCCCCTTGTGTATACCCCGGAGATCTGCAGGAAGAAGTAACTCCTCGCCCAAGGCCCCAGGGCTACTCAGGGGCAATGCTAGTCGAGGGATTGTGTCTGAAGGCAATACATTCTTTTTATTACCATCACCATTAGTACTCAGATTGTTGTTGTGAGTACATGAGGGGGAATATTATTCATGTTTTTATTACCTCCATGAGGCTCATCAAGGCTGAAGAATCAAGACAATAGCTTTCCCTGAAGATCTTAGCTCAGTTTTCCTCTTACTCATTCCCCAGCCTCTCTTTTTGCCTTTTGGAAGTTTGAACTCAAACTGGGAGATTTGAGTTCTGGATGTTTGTATAATGGCTAGGCTGGTGGCTGTTCAGGCATTTCATTTGGCATGTGACACGTTGGGTGTGGATTTTTTAAATGTGTTAAAATAGTAGAAGGGAGGAGTTGGGGACTTAGGCATGTGAAGGAGACAGGGAAGGAGCAGACGGTGCTAAGACCCCCAGACCACTCAACTCACCACTGCCGAGAGGGTTGGGTTTGAGCCTCTGGTCTCCTGGAAGTGGGGCAGGGGCTTAGAAGGAGAAGCTGAGCCGAGAAACTCAGAGATAACAATATTTCCTCCTTCCCTTCCTTTCCTCCCTCTCTCCCTCCCTCCCTCCCTCCCTCCTTTCCTTCCTTCCTCCCTTCCTTCCTTTCTTCCTTCCTTCCTTTTTCCCTTCCTCCCTTCCTCTCTCGTTTCCTCCCTCCCTCCCTTCCTTCCTCCCTCGTTTCCTCCCTCCCTCCCTTCCTTCCTCCCTCGTTTCCTCCCTCCCTCCCTCTTCCTTCGACTTTCTTTCACTTACATACTAAATAAATATTTAATGACTATTATATACTTTGTAGTATGGAGTTTAGCAATCACTCCAAAAATAAATGTTCTCCAGATGTCAAGATCATTGGGTGAGCAAGTATTGTATCATTTATTCATTAATTAATGGATGGCAACTTAGAGATGACAGTTTGAGATCCAGTCAAGGTCTCTTTTGATGAGACACCACACCACACCAAACGCTGGAGTTCAAGGTGAAACCAAATGGTGTGGGTGGTGGCTGGTGTAGGAAGTTGTCCAAACGGTGCACCCTTTGAGGTAAATGGGCAGAACACCTGAGTAATTAAAGCCCCTCCATCCAGCTTCTAATGGGTTCATCTCTTTTCCATTCCAGACCTGTTTATTAATGAGAAGTAGCCATTCATCAGATCCGCAGTATGAGACCTAAATTTATAGACAGGTCTTTTAATGGTTTTTAGAACACTTGTCATCACTGCATTGTTTTATATACTTATTTATGAAAGAATGAATCTGAAAACAAAGATGCTGTTTTAGTACATTGATGTATAAATATATACATATACACATATACACCTCTTTCAAGTTAAGACTCATCTACTGAAACTCATCAGACCTTGTGAACTGTGCTCCTTAAATAAGCCCACCTTTTCAAATCTCAGTCCCCTGTAACCCCTCCCACAACCACACGCCCATCCAAACTCGCTCACCCTCTGATCTCAACCCTTAGCCAAGAAATGTTCAATCACTAGAGTTGATCCTTGACATTTTTGTACTGGCAGTCCCTTTGAAAACCTAATTAAATCCTGGAACTCACTCCCTAGAAAAAGGCACCCAACATTTGCAGATGCTTTCCGGTAGTTCATCCACTCTTAAAAACCTGAGCATTCCCAGGCAGGGAACCCCGGCTCGGAGAAGAGATTGTTAGATACCCATGTCTTCCTAATTTCTGTTAGTAAATGTTGTAAATGTGATCTGTCTATGACAGATTTGTTCAGCCTACAAAGGCCCATGTATTTTTTTTTTTTTAACAAAAAGAAGGGACTAATTTAAGCAGGGAGGTATATTACACAGCTTCTTTCTCCTTCACTAAAAAATATTTTTTTTGTCAAAGGATATTTAACCATCTATCACCGCCTTCCCACTCCTCCCCAACCAGAAACCAGTTTCAAACCTATTTCTCAAGGTGAAGTTCATCAGACGACTCAGATTCACTGCCTCTGACATCTTCCCATAAGCCCCTAAATGAATGGCGATCGTCTGCTTTCCACAAACAAGAGGAGATTTGCCATAGGAGAGCATCTTTCAGTTTATAGACATTTCCCTTCCACCCTTATGTATTTAAGGAAGAAAATTGCCACTTATTTGTACAAAGTAAATTGGCTTATGCTCCATAATAGGCTTCTCCACTCTTGCCTCTGCCAGGAAAAGGTCATCTTCAGACTTTTGCACTCTGCAGAACTCAGAGATTCTTGACAGCAAGTAGAGAAATCACACACTCCTAAACTATAATTTCCTTCATGGATTAAGACCTCAGTGGTCACAGGTTTTTGGTATCAGCAAGTTTATTTCCAAGCATATTGCTGGCTATTGAGCAGGTTGTAAATTGCAGCTCATGGGCCGCTAATGAAATACAGCCCGAGTGTCTGACACATACACACACATAGACACACGCGTGCACGTGCACACACATGCACACACACACACACACACACACACACACACAAACATTATATAGGTATATGCCCGGACAAACACACATGCATAATACATACTTATAAACTCAGACGCACACACACACATGCGTGCATATAAACACAGACAGCCACGCAAGTTCACGGGCAACTTGCCGCCGCTCTTTCCAGTGTCGATAACTTTTCAGTGTTCTGCTCAGCTCTGTCCCACTGCAGAGGGCCCTGCTCCAAGTTGTTGCAATTAGCCATCTCTTTGACAGCAGACACAGATGTTGTATGTGTGGTGGTGTGATCCCAGGTCCCTACGGAGCTCTTACCCTTGAGTGTATCTAGTGGATAGCTGAGACAAAATGAACCTAAAACAAGCAGATGAGAAAAGAGGTACAAGCCCCACATGCTGTGCCACGGCTGGCATAGCTGACAGCCAGCAATTGCCCAAAGAGTGTGCGTAGAAAGTTCACTCCAATCATAGTGGGAAGGAAGGCCTCCTTTGATGAAGAGGCCATCTTTTCCTGGGGACTTAGTAATTTACAGGAGAATTTCATAGCAGCCAAATACCATAATTTTATGTATCATTAATTTAACTAACAGTGAGTTTATAATATATGTTCTTCCAATCCTTTGGGAGTGGGTAGTTTCCTCACCTTAATCCTCTGCTAACGCTCATGGGACCAGGTGCTGCTTCTAGAGAGAATCAGGGGCTTTGGTACCTCTGTGCCTTTGCATAAGCTGTTCACTCTGTTAGCAATACTGTTCCTTCAGTTCCACCCTTGGTGGTCTCCGTTTTTCATTTGCGGGACCCAGCTCCATTGGTTTCATCTCTGTGAAGCCTTTACACGTCCCTCTACACAGAAGGGATGCGTCACACTTTCTTAGGCAGTCCCACTGCACGAGGAACTTGGAACTTACGCTACATTTAATCAGCTCATCCTGGACTCCGCGGCCTGGGTGTTTCAGAGGGCCAGGTGCACTCCTCAGACTCCTCTCCGCAGGATAGCACCTGGCATCCTGGCTGGGCTGGCACTTTATTTTCACATACTCCGTGCTTTGGAATTGATGAATGAAGGAATCAATTAGGTAACTCTGTAATACCCGTTTAGGAAGCTCCCGGGGAATACGGCTCCCATATATATAGAAACTGTTTCTCGGTGCCTTGTGAATGATGAGTCTAGGACCGATGCTCTCTCCCTAGGCTGATCTTCCTCTGTTTCTGCTCCCGCCTGCCTGCACCATGCCCACTCCGTATGCAGGATATTGAACCTCTCATTGGTTAGCTTGTCCAGTTGAGGGAGGGCCAACAAAGAAAGCGAGAGAAACCACAAGCAGATGATGAAGGCGAGAGGTAAAGGGGAGTAGTAACCGTGACATTGAAACAATTTCTGAATGTCTCCTGGCTTTGCTGTTCTTCTCTATGACGGCCACAAGCGACTGGTGGGTGGTATCGTTTGCCGATGGAATAGAAGTTCATCAGGCCGTAATCAACTGATGGGGAACTGGGGTGTTTAGGAACCAGGGGAGTGGAATCGGGTTTTTATTTTTGCTCCTCTTAGATTTTAGAATAATTTAACTTTTCATTTTAAACTAATGTTAACTAAGAATGTTAGTTAACCGCATGACGGGCACTATGCAGGCACGGGTGTTTCTTATTCCTGTCCCGCGTTGTAGGGTATGTGTTTTGATTCCATCTTTCAGGCGATAAACAGGCGATGGAGATAAAGTGCTGGCCAAGGTCCTGCAGCTTGGCGAGTGGCAGAGTGAGGATTTGAACCCAGGGCCCCTGACTCAAAGCCTTACTCTCTTTGCACTGCATCCCAGGACTAACATGGCTCGACATATTGGAAGTGAATTGTTCTCTCCTTTGATTTCCACATGTTAGAGATTTGGGGATAGATACCCCACACAGAAAACCCCATACATCATGGAGTTCATTTGGGGCTGTGTGTTCAGGGGCTCTGTCATCCAAGTCCTTGGTGGGGTCTGGGGCAGTGACATCCCAGGACCTGGCATGGTGTTTAACTTAGAGTGGAAACTCAAGAAATGCTTGATGAGAAAGGGTGTATTGTCTGAAGTCCCCAAAGACCCTGAAATCATTAATTAAAGTTAACTATGCACTAATACTAAGGGTAGAAAAGAAAGCAAGTACGTTTGGTAAAAAACATTTTCTATAAACATTGAAACTGAAAAGGGGTGCAGTTTCTAGTTAATTCTCAATTATGCAAAATGAACTTTATTAGCCATAAATCCCTATTTTTGTCGAGCATTCAAGTTAATCAAAGTTTTACTAAAAATCAGAAAGCCCAATGAGATCGAAGTGTTGCCCAGGTCAGGTCTGTGGGCATGCATGCGGCAGAGATATTAGGTGCTAAAGCCGTGTGCCCAATGTCCTCACTTCTAAATGGCCCTGTCCCTCAGCAACCCCCAGCAACCAGCAGACGTCCTATTAACTAGTGCTTCCTAAAGCCCCGGCTCAGAACCCAACCACTGTGCTCCAGCATCCCATTATCCCCTGTCGTAGCCGCATCCCCTGTATAATGATGCCTGGCTTCCTGTTCGCTCCTTCATTGTCCTGGGGTTAGAGAGTTCCGTTCAGTCAGAAAGCCTGGGGTCCACGCCTGGCCCTCAGAGTGGCCTGTTTGTGTGCTGGGGACAGAGTATTGTATCTCAGTCACTAATGGAGCTGAGAAGGTGCCTGGGCTCATTATTCTTGAGGTAATCCTGAAGGTCACAGTCCCACAAATGCTGTCTGCAGGCAGAAATGGCAGGAGAGAAGCATATTTAAGATATTTGAGAATCCTGGCACTTTTTTTTTTTTTCACATACAAGAGGTATAAGGTTTCTGATATTCCACTGCAGCTGAATCTTAATCAAGGGAGAAATCCCTCCCTGGAGGCCTCTATACCTTCCATATGCACCATTAACACTAATACCTAGTGAGGCTTTATTTCTCTAGGTCCCCGAGCCCCTCCTGCCCAGGTTACCATAGCGCAAACCCCTGCTTTGTTGTGAAAACCTGGCTTTGCCCAAACTAGAAGGTGGGGCAGGAGCTCAGGCAGTGGGGACACAGGGACAGGTCAAGATTCTGGTACACAGAGAAAGAGGCTCTCGGTCCCACCTGGGGCAGATTCCGAATGGCCCAACCCAGTTTCCCATTAGCCTAGGCCATTTCCCTGACCTCTCCCAGGAGATTCTTAACGATGCCAAGCCTGTGGGCACAACAGATGTGCCCTGCCTGCAGCCCCTTGAGATCTGGTGACAGATGACCTGGGGCCATGTGAAGAATGGAATTTAAGAAACAAAACAGGGGCTCATAGGGGAAGGCAGGGAAAAATCAAACAAGACGAAAACAAAGAGGGAGACAAACCATAAGAGACTCTTAATCATAAGAAATAAACTGAGGGTTGCTGGAGGGGAGAAGGGTGGGGGGGATGGGGTAACTGGGTGACGGGTATTAAAGAGGGCACATGATGGAACGAGCACTGGGTGTTATACGCAACTGATGAATCACTGAACTCTACCTCTGAGGCTAAGAATACACTATATGTTAATTAAATGAATTAAATTAAAAAGAATAAATAAAGTGGGAAGATTGGGGGGGGGGAAGAATGGTCCTCAGTCCTGGCTCACATTCAGATCACAGGGGAGTTTCAGAGTCACTCCAGAGCTTGGAGCCCCCCTCCCCCTCCCCGAGACTCTGTGGAGTTGGTCTGGAGTAGGCCTGGGAATTGTTATTTGTTTTAACTCCTCCTGTGATTGTAAAGAACAGCCGAGGGCGGACACTCCTCCAAAGCCTTCTCCAAGACCCAGCTCTCTCTCAGGCTCGGCTCCTGCGCTCCTAGGGGCCGTTTGCCCTATTCCTACCCCCTCACCCAGGGCAGGCTCAGCTCCTTTGGGTGTTGCTGTAAAAAATCTCTCACTGCAAGCCTTCCGTCATTCTACCGGAAGTTCATCAAAATTAGGGGCAGAGAGCTTTCCAGGAACGAGGGAGAGTTTCTGCCCTCTTACCGGCTCTTCCCTTCCTTCTGTCCAATAACCACCACCCCACCCCCTTCCTTCTGTCCCCCCTCTTGCCCTAGAACAACACCAGCTTCTCCCCTAGCTTTCTGCTGACTGGTAGGCTCCTCTTCCTGGAAGTCTCATGGTTCCCCTAGCTCTCATCATATGATTTTTCCGGCAAAAACCGCGCATACCCAACAGAAATCTTGAGGGCAGCTGTTAATGTAATAATGTTTCTTCCTCTTACACACACACACACACACACACACACACACACACCCCTTTGCAGTTCACAAGACACTGTCCCGGAAGTCCTTACGGGGACCCCTCTGTGGCAGGCCCTACTGTCATCTCCATTTTACAGACAGAGAAACTGAGGCTCAGAATGATAAAACCACAGAACCGTGGAGGATTTGAACCCAGCTTTAGACCTCAAGCCTATGCTATCTCCTCTTAGAGCATTGCCTCCTCAATCAAAAAGCATTTCTTAGGCTACTGCTACTCCACATCGTTTCTCTGTAAGAGATCCCCGGTGCTAACCCCGAAGACATGTCCACACAGCCAGTTAGAACCATAGTAACCAAAAGGACCTATGGGATCCTGGAAGGGCAGGACCAGAGCCAGATATTTAGAGACTCTACGTGTTAAACAGGGCTGTATGATGGCCCCCCGAGCCCCAGGCCAGTGCAGACTTCCGTATGACACTAATCCGTGAAGTCGATAGAGGGAAGACCCACAATGTTCTGCTTGTCCTGCTGGTGATCTCTTCAGTGCTTTTAATGAAACATCAAATGGGAAACTCTTTCCCCCAAAAGATGTTTTCCTAATTCTTTAGTTACCCCTGCTTTTCTGGGACCCAACACATCTGTTTCCATGGCTCACTTAGACGCCCAGCCCTGGGCGGACCCCACAGGACGCTCCCTGGACGCCATTCAGCAGGTTGGGAATCCTGGTGGGCGGTAAGCTCAGGTTCTGCCAAAGGAGAAGGCTGGGACAGAGAAGGAAAGAGCGACAGGCCGGGGACCTAAGAATGGGGCCTCCGTGCATCTCTCCAGGCCCCCCTCGGAGGGGCATGAATTAGGGAAGTGGAGGGGGCTGCACAGATGCTTGCCTAGGGTCCCCAGTGCAGGGAAATGCTTCCTCTCCACCTGGCTGTGGTGGGTGCAATGAGCCATGGCTGCCAGTCATCAGATTCGCACAGCGGGGAGTGGAAATCCACCTGGCTCCAAGATAGCCGCCTTCCTCCTCCTTTCCAGGCACACACGGGAGGAGGAAAACACAAAATCCAGCCAGCGCATTACTCTGCAGTGTCCACATGCCCTCAGGATTTGCATGTACATGCAGATGAATTGTTTCAAGTGAGTCAGAATGCAATTATTTCATTTTCCTTCCCATTCCAAATTGTTGATGTTTAGAAATAAATTGCTCCCGGTGCTTCTGATTTACAAGGACAAAATGCGAATGCGGAAAACAGGTTCAGTGGAGTGATTTGAATTTCCATTACAATTACAGTTCTTTTCAACCATATGATTCTGTGCTTTCGTTGTATACATCAGCCCAGAGCTGGCCAAGCTCGGGGGGCGGAGGCTGTGGCTGCCACACGGGCCCATCAGCAGCCCAATCACACAGCCCCAGCTGCCACAGGCCACTGGGTGCGTTAGGACTGAGCTCCACAGTCAGCCCGTAATAAAACTGGAGTGTCCATCAGGGCTTACCTTCCAGGGTCGGCAGGGAGGAGGGCAATGGCTGAGTTCACAGGAAACCGAGAATGGGGCCGCTCTGTATCCAGAAATCGGAGGGTCCTCGACACTGACCAGCAGATTCTGACTTCCAACCAGCAACAGCCATGCCATCAAAACTAGATCGAGGGGCACCTGGGTGGCTCAGTCGGTTAAGGGTCTGCAGGGTATCCTATCAGCCTTTCTGACCCCGGCCCTGATAGGAAGCATTGTCTTTGGTATCTGTCCCCTTCCCATCTCTGTGCTACTCTCCCCCACTATCAGGCAGGCCTTTTCCTGGTCCCAGAGCTCCTTCAGACTCCCAGGAGTTCTAAGCTGCAGATCCACTAGGGAGCAGCAGCATTTAAAACGAGAGGGGAGAGAGCATCGCCTAACACAGGAAGGAACTGGTGTGATGTCTCTAGTGCCCTGTTACCCAGTGGGTGCCTGCTCGCGCTTCCCACAGGAAGGAGAATTTAGGGTTAGTGGCAGAGACACTGGGACTTTTCAGATCACAGCACTTACGCAACCTGCCTTTTTTAAGGCGAAGGCCAGCTCTGTTGGAGCGGTTTCGAAATCCCTCCTTCAGCCGTTCAGAACCGGCTGTCTCTCAGCTTCCTCCTTTCCTCTAGATTGAGCAATGCCCACACCCAGTGCGGGAGGACAGGGCCAGGAGAACGGAATCTCTCCGTCCAAGAGAGTCTCCAGTCTGGGACCAGGAAACCAGGGAGCGAGCAGGGATGGAGCCCCTCCCTGTCTATCCTATTAACCAGCTGTTTGGGTTTTTGTTCACCATTTCAATATATAATCAGGGAGGCCTTATTCTGTGTCTTGCCTTTTCGTTTCCCTTCCCCCTGGCCGCTCCCCCGGTCACCTCTAGAGACAGGAGTGTGTGTTCCAGATTCTAACTTCATTGCATTAGCAAAAATAAAATAAAGCCTATGTCCCCCCATGGAAACAAAAGTGTCCCAGCGAAAGGTTAGTCTAAATAACAAATTAAGTGAAAACATGATAGCAGAGTGGCTTATTATGGGCTGTATGAATAGCAAAATAACCAGACAAGGTAATAGTTCAGCATGAAAAATGTGCTGTCATTTTTGATTCATGCTTTTCCCGATGCCTGTGTGAGCCTTTACCCACGGTGGGAACGAGCTTGGCGTTACTGAGGCAGGGCTGGGAGAGCTGACACACTCCCTCCTAAGAGTTGTTTCTCTTGGGATACAGGGTGGGGAAGAAGAGTCAGTGGTTCAAGCAGCACTGTAATGAATTTTTTTTTTAATTAATAGGCTTTGTTTCTTAGAGCAGTTTTAGATTTACATGAAAATTGGAACAGAAAGTACACATAGTCCCATATTTCCCCTGTTATTAGCATCTTGCATTAGTAGGATATATTTCTTACTACTGATAATCCAATACTGATATTATTAATTTAAGTCCCTGATTTATGTTAGGGTTTACTCTTTGCGTCATACAGTTCTATGGGTTTTGCCAAATGTGTAACGTCGCATATTCACCATTACTGTATCGCACAGCATAGTTTCAGTGCCCTAAAAAATCCCCTGTGCTCCACCCGTTCATTCCTCCCTCCAAACCCCCAAGTGCTGGCAACCGCGAATCTTTGTATACCTCTGTGGTTTTGCTTTTTCCAGAATGCCGCATAGTTGGAATCGTACAATATATAACCTTTTCAGATTGGCTTCTTTCCCTTAGCAATATACATTTACGCTCCTCCATGTCCTTTCATGACTTGAGAGCTCATTTCTTTTCAGTGCTGCAATACTCCATTGTCTCGATATGCCATCATTTGTTTATCCATTCACCTGTTGAAGGACATCTTGGTCGACTGCCGTGTTTGACAGTTATGGGGGGAAAGGGCAGCTATCGACATTTGTGTGCAGGTTTTTGTGTGGACATGACATTTCAACTCACTGCAGTGCAGTAAATACCTAAGGAGTGCCATTGTTGGATCAAATGGTCAGAGTATGTTCAGTTTCACACGAAACCGCCACTTTGTCTTCCGAAATGGGTGTACTGTTTTGCATTCCCACCGGCAGTGAGTGAGAGCTCCTGGTGCCATCCTCACCAGCATTTGGTTGTAATTTACTTCTAGACACATCCAGATGGTAATACTTTTGTACTCCTACAGACCAACATTCTGCCACATTTTCACATGTATTCCTCTTTCGATTTTTGTCCCATCCTGCAGGGAAGCTTATGTTATCCCCATTTTATAGATGAGAAAACTGAGACTCAGAAAGATTGCACAAAGAGCCCAAGGTCACATGCCAAGTGACAAGGGTAGGGGCTGGGGTCCAGCCCAAAGTCCATATTCTCTTGCTTCTATCCCACTGAACCAGCCAAGGAGATAGATGGTACCCAGGAGGGAACTATGGGGCCAGGCCAACAGACTCTACCAGGCTCTGCCAGAGCTCGATTACCCAGGAGATAGACTGAACATGTCCTACAGGCACCCGAAACATCTTTTGGATACAACTCCAGCTGTCATGACAAACATCAGAACGTCGTTGGACTTCCTCACCTCTGTATTATGTCTTAGAATTATTTGTATTTTAAAATAACATAGGCAGATATCTCTTACCCTCCCACCAGCATTAGAACCTCAGTTATTAGAAATGCATTCATTTAGGCCTTTATATAACTTCCCAGATTTTTCAATAAGCCCCTATTAAAATACAGGTACTGGTTGACAGTGAAGAGAAGCAACGTGCATTCGGATTGCAAATTCATTCACGGGAGAGCTCAGCTGCGCAGAGGAGCTGGAGTTATTCATACCTGCCTGTTCCTTATCTGAACTTCTCATGGGCAGGCGTTCGGTCCACTCCAGTACACTCCGTCCAGTGTAATAATCTACACATTTCCCTTAGTTAATTCTCCGCCTCTTTGGGTGACATTGTTTAGTCTTTCAAATTGTGCCCTCTTCTGCAACTCCTCCCTCTCACACCTTTGGGGAAAGACTCACACTGGCCTTGCACTGCTTTTTCCAGGTGGGGCAGGTCACTGCTGGTGAGCAATGATGTGCGGCTGGGGCACGTGAGGCTTCCGCGGAGCCCCTTGGTGGTAACTGGGGCTGGTCTAGCTCGCTGTCATCTGTCTCCCCTTCTCTCCTTCTCCCTCAGCCTCTGGCCTTGATTCAGCGTCCATGTCCAGGGGGATTCAGGGAGGCTTGAAAGGCAAAGTCAACTCTCCCTCAGCCCGACCTGGGGTCTGGTGGCGTTGCCCAGGACGGTCGGGGGACACTCTCCTCAGATCCCTCTGCCTACGAAGGGCTTGGCTCCAGTCTCCTGTCCCCACTCTCTCATTTCCATAAATGCCCTACGAATTCATTGCTTTTGAAAGAAGGCCAAGAAAAGGAAATAGATCTGCATGCTATGTACAATTTTCCGCAAATCCCGTAAACATCGGGAGTGGCTGGGCTTGCATTTCCCACGAGCTAAAGCCCAGATGAAACTCCTGTGAGCAGAAGCCTGGTGAGTTGGTTGCTGGCTGCATTCAACCCGGACCAGGGAGGAGGAATTGCAATTTTTATTATAACACTTTCTGCTCTCCCTTTAGGATTTAATACCTGAACTATTTCCCGTCTCATCAGGTCAACAGATAACAACAAAATTGTCAGTACAGCCCCCCCGCCCAAAGTGAGCTCTTTCCTCCGTAAGAGGTTTCCTAGCCACAGACCTTTCTTCTGAAGCAGACAGACAGCTCTCAGAAGGCAATTTCTGATCTTTTGTTCACAGAGATGGCTTTTCCCTCACCATCCTAGCAATAGACAGAGGCCATTCCAGGGACCTCTCATTTTTTTTCCTCCCAAACCTAACAAGTTAGCTCATTTTCATTTGCATTCTCATTTGTGAATCCTCCACACCACCTGATTTAGTCAGTATGCTATTTTATTCATAATTTTTAAAAGAACACAGGCCGTTTCTAAGCAGAGCACAATAGGCATTGTTCTTGTTTATGAAGTTTCCATCCATCACTTGCCCCTCTGGGAGCAGGAGTGGGAACGGGAGACGGTGGCAAAGCCCAGCTGGTGGTGGAGACAGAGAAGGATGGCAGAAGAGCGCCCCCTACCCGCACCGAGTCCCCAGGGCTCCCCCCGCATCTGGGCTCAGGTTTGAAATCACTCTTTCCTCTGACTCGTTGGCGATGATGTGTGCTCTGAATTTATTCCTTCGTTCATACGCTGTTTAGCTTAAACTCGGGCTCAGTGTAACACATGCCAAAACAATAGGAAACAATAGTTAATCCAATGGTTGGGGTGTTCGTATTATAGGTTTTTCTCTTTTTTTTCCTTAAGCATGACTCGAGCACTAGCTGTGTGCTAGGGGTTGTGCTATTGGATCCTTACAATAATCCTGTGAGTTAGATGTTTCTAGACTCATTTTATAGAGGAAGAAACTGAGCCTTTGCAAGTTGAAGTCCTGTGATCAGTGGCATCAGATGAATCAGGGGCGAGCCTCTTGCCATGACTGTAAGGCTACAGCTTCTCATGGGGAATCTAAGACTCTGGGCTTTTCCTTCAGTTATCCACCCATTCTTTCATCCGTTCATCATCCAACATACGTTTACTGAGCATGTAGACCAAGTCTGTTCAGTTAACCAGCATCTGCCTCGGGCCAGGTGCAATGCCTGACAATCTTTGACTGAGTGGGAAGAGAGACAAGTGGACAAGTGAGAGGGTCGGTGAGAGGACAAGGAGGGGAATCAAACATGGCGCTCAGATTCCTGGCTTGAGCAGCTAGGTGGACAGAGGTTTTAGTTATGAGGATTAAGGAGACTAGAAAAGGATGTGGTCTGGAGAAAGCAATGAAAAAGAAAAAGAAGTTGGTTTGGAAGAAAGTCAATGTGAGGTGTCTGTGAGACATTCAAGGGAAGGTGTCAAATAGCCAGTTGGATATCATGGAAAGGTTTGGACTGGAGATATAAATACGGGAATCGTCAGTCACATATGATGGAATTGATGAGATTCTTGAAGAAACCACAGCATAGAAAGAGAAAGGTCACAGCCAGGGCCTTGTATCTCAGGAATGGGAAGAGGAAGACCCTACCAGGGAGACTGAGAAAAAGTCAAAAGTGAGGTGTGAGTGGAAAGCAGCAGAGTGCACTGTCCCTGAAGAGAAATGCATTTCGACAAGTTGGGAGGAAGCGACTGTATGGAACGTTTCCTAGACCTAAACAAGATGGAGACAGAGGTAGATAGACTCAAGACTTGGCAACTTCAAGGCTGGCAATGATCTTGACAAGAACACGTTTTTGTAACCATAGGGTATAAAGCAGAAAAGGTAGGTTCGTGTGTGAATGGGAGGAGGCAGAGTGGAGCTCCCGTGTATACCCAGCTTTTTCCAGAAGTTTGTTTGCGAAGTATGCAGAGGAATGGGATGATGGCTAGAATAATGTGCAAGATTTCAAGAGTGGGAGATCATTGAGTATGGGTTGGCTTGCTTTTTGCCTAATGGGTATGATGCAGGGAAGAGAGAAAGAGTTTCAGGATGCAAGACAGGGAGGAGATAATTTAAGGAATCCTTGAGAAGGCAGGAGATGAAACACAGAGCACGTGGTGAAGAACTGGCTTTTGCCATGAGACACTAAATATAAGTGGATGGAAGAAAAAGATGGATGCAGAGATAGGTTTGTAGATCTGGCGGCACAAATATCTCGTTTCTTCATAAAGTAGGGGAGTCATCAGCATTTAACAAACCTATGTGAAGGGTCTGCTTAGCCCTGGGGATGGAGAGCAGTCACTGCCCCTAAAGAGTTCATGGTCACATGGGGGGGATAGGCACCTCTATTACACCCTCATTACATGATCGAGTTTCTCGCAGGATGTGGAGTGCAGGGGAACAGCACCACCCAGGCCATCCTAGGGTCAAAGAAAGCTTTTTGGTGTGCCTGGCAGGGTGCCCAGCCTCCCACACTAATAAGTGCTTGATCGATGTCATTCTTCGTTGATAACGATTATTTAGAATTCTGATTTTCTATGAACGGAGGTCATGCTTTGGGAACTGAGGTCTACAAAACAGCTCATTATCTCTCCCTTCTCTTCCTATGCCACTGACAGTCTACCTCAGATGGAACTCCGACCATCTCCAGATCAACACAGTCAGTTCCTTTGATAGTGATTGTAAATCCGTTGGGGTCAATAAGGTGCAGAACCGGAGATGATGAATCCAGTAGGGCTAAGGATGGCTTTTAACCCAAACATCACAGAAACTACAGTGTTGCATGGCAGAACGTAGGTCCTCCCTCCATTCTTAAATGTGGCCCCTCCAGGTACGCCGGACTCCGTGTCTCCCTCCAGCCCAACATCCCCCAGAAGGGTTATGCTGTCCCCTTGGATCTCTTCGACAAGAGTGTTGGCACACTGTGGAGCTCCTGCTAGGGAAAGGCCAGGGGAGGCAAGAGAGGGAGCCCAGCCCCACCTCAGTCTCAAAGCCAAGGGCCCCAGACCCTGAAGAAATGCAGACTGCAATTTGCACACCCTGTGTGGGGCAGCGCAGTGAGCAGAATCAGTCATAGGCCGGCGAGTGGGAGTGGAAGCCCAATGAGACCAAAATGGGTGCTAACAACCCAGGATCTGCAGAGCAGCCCTGGGAGTGGCCATAAGACCAGGAAAGAGGGGCACCTGGGTGGCTCAGTCGGTTAAGCGTCTGCCTTCGTTCGGCTCGGGTTGTGATCTTGGGGTCCTGGGATGGAGCCCTGAGTGGGGCTCCCCCTTCAGCAGGGAGCCTGCTTCTCCCTCTCCCTCTGCCCTTCCCCCTTGCCTGTACTCCCTCTTGCTCTCTCTCAAGTGAATAAAATCGTAAAAAAAAAAAAAAAAAAAAAAAAGAATGAAAAAGAAATTTCTCACCTTTCCCAGCCCCAACTCCACCCCTCCACTGCCTCGCACGCACAGTGCCTAGCAAGGTGTTAGGTGCTAGGGGAGGCAGACTATTGCCAAGGCTGCAAGTATGGGCTCTGGGGCCCGACTGCCACGTCTATTACAGGTCAACTGTGGCAGCTCTTGACCTCTCGCTTCAGTTTTCCATCTGTAAAATGGGGTTGAGGAAGATGATGATGATAAGAGTGGCTATGTCATCGGATTGTTCAAAGGAGGAAATAGAACAGTTCCTGGCACCTAGGAGATACTTAATAAATAAACCTGGATAAATGCAGAGAGGAGGATTTGTTGGGGCAGACCTGCTGCCATTGTTAGAAGACAATCCGGTGAGGCCAATTCATCAGGAGTTCTCCCTTCTAAGGCAAGCTGTCTCCGCTGGCTGAGCGGATGGCAGGCTCAGAAACAAAGGCCCAGGCGAGAGCATTTGTGCTTCACTGGGCGGTGAAAGGAAAAAGAAATAACAAGAAGCAAGTTGATTGTATTCCTGAGACCGGCTGTCCAAGCCGCACGGGTCCCTTCCGCCAAACTGAGGAGCTAAAAGAACATTTACATTCATTAAAAATTTATCTTTCCAGGAAAAAAGGACCAGTCTTCTTTTCCTCTCATGAAAACCATGAAAAGAAGATTCTAGAAGTTGGCACAAAAAGTTGGGTCTCCCTTCTTTAGCTTTGGAAGGAAAAACGGTGGGGAAATTCTGTTGTGTGTTTGGGGTGCGTGTATGTTTACTGGGGTGGGGTTGGTTTGAATTAATCCTTCTTCGCATTTGGCAAGGATCGGAATTATGTGAGTAGCAGACACCATAAGGCCACTGGCCCTTGCGATATGACTAATCGTGCCAACTCCCCACACATTAAGCAAGCTGTTTGCTTGTGGTCCACACATTGCAAATCAAAGAGAATCCTGAGAACATGAACAATGGGGGGCGATAAAACGTGGGTTGATTGGTTCCATTATTCCATCATTCTGTCATTCATTACATCAGCTGTCCTCTCCTGTGAGTGGCCCCCTGGCTCAGCTAAAATTACATCTGGCCCATCTTCCTACCGATAATGTAACTGGCCTGCCCCCCACCCCGCCCCGTGCTGGCCCTTTCCTTGCTTTTAATGTGGATAAAAGCCCAAAGCCCACCATGCTGCATCAGCCAAAATTTCCTCTAACTGCAAATGGGGGCATACAGAGAGAGCCACCACCTCTCCCTTCAGACCCCCACTCACAAAAACACCTGCTACTGATTGCTCATTCAGAACGACCGCTCCATTTCCTGCCCTCCTTTCCTACTAGCCTCCCATCACCACCAGCCGCCCATCCAGGAGCTGCACCCTAATTAGGGAATCAAGCTTGGCCCTCATCGACGGTGCCCTGCAAGCTGGACCGGCCCAACTAGGGCTCCATCGCTTCAGCCCGAGGAGCCCGGAGGTGGGGGTCACTGGCATGGGGTGAAGCAGGGCATCTGCTCCTTGGCTGCCCGGCCGTGAGCAGCGTGCAAGCCTGGAGTTGGCCAGCTTCCCCCATTGAGCCTAGCTTGACAGAACCCCACTCACTTTGATATGGAAAAGGCCCCCAAACCTGATCCTGGAGGAAGTCAGTATGTCTGTGTTGGGAAAGCATCAAGCCATTCTTGCGCAGGCTGTGTTTCTGGGGAGGTTATTAATTTTTATTAAGGTTCTTTTATTATCGATGGCCATTATTATGTTTTTCTACACATACAGTGGAACCCCTTTCTACTCTTCATACGCATTGGGGGATGACAGGACTTGACATATTTTTAAAATAATTTCTTCCATTAGGATGCAATATTACCACATCATAGAAAATTTGGAAAGTAGAGAAAAGGAAAAAGAATCAACTCAAATCCCACCAGTCTAATACAAACACTGTTAGCATTTTGGTGAATTTCCTTTGAGTCTTTTTCTTATGCATATTTTAACATAGTGGTAATTATCTTTACTTATATTTTTTTATCTTCCCCCTTTTTTCACTTAGCGTAGCTATCATATGCAATTCTCATATTATATAATTCTCATAAACAATCATTTTAAGGGTTCCATAATATTCCATCAAGTGCTATGAACCATAATTTGTTTAACCATTTCTTAACTGTTGAATACTTAGCCTGTTTTTGCTATTACACTTATAGATTTTTTGGTGTGTAGAATAATTTTCTTAGAATAGATCGACAAAAGTGGGATTATAGAGTCAGAGAGTCTGAATGTGTTTTTCACTGCTGATACACACGGCCGAATCGCTTTCTAATTCATGTTCTAGTCTAACCATATTCCACAGGCTTTTTTGTCAGCATTGTTGCTTTAGTTTTGGGGGTCATATGACCCCTGCATTGCACTGATATGTTGACGCTCTGGACAATCTTGCCCCTTACCAAAAGGGCCCTTTTTACTCCCCTAGAATGCTTCACACCATAGGGCACTTATTGGACAAGGAAGGAACAAATGGGTCCCCTCGCCATGCTGGAGGGAAAGGCAGACTTGGGAAGAAACATATCAGTGCCTTTCTCTGTTTGGGTGAAAAGCAGAAAATTAATGTTGGACTTGTCATGCATAGCTCAAAATGATTGTTTTTGCTGTATTAAGAGATTTTCTTACAGAGATCCACCTGGCTAGCTGTCACAGGGCCACATGTAAATAATGAAAAACAACTCTCTGAGGACAAAGCCTGGAAGGATTCTTCTACTTCCCACCACCCCTGCCGCCCCACCTCCCACACTCACACTCAGTGGATTTGGTATAAGAGTCTCCCCCTACTTATCTTTGTGAGCAGAATAGAAGTTGAAAATGCCTTTTCCATAGGAACATCAACTTCTTTGACACACCTGGCTTTTCTACCTCCAAACAGGGAAGAAGTCAGAGCTATAATTCTCCAGGTTTGGAAAGCAGTACTTTCTTGAAGATGAATCTATTGACCATTGGTGGCTCATGATGTTTCCCCTGGAAATTCATAGGTGATCCCTGTAGTGTACCCATTTATGATGCAACTGACTATTCTTTTGTTCTTAGCACAAATTAGTGCTATGTTCAGAGGCAGGATAAGTGCAAGACAAAATGATAATAGAGGGTAATTTTCACTTTAGGATTGCCACACGAGGTTGTACAGGTTGTTCACTGCACAAGAGCACCAGGCTGGTGGGAGAAAGGAAGTAGAGTAAGTTGAGGTTGATACTTGGCTTACTAAAAAGATTGGTACTCAGCCACTATTCAATTCACATACCCTAGCATGAGGCAATGTCCACTTATTACTATTATTCTCGGAGTACCATTTTTTAGAATGAACTTTTTGTTTGAGAACAGTTTTAAACTCACAGAAAAGTTGCAGAATAGAACGGGGGTTTCCCATATACCCCACACCCAGTTTCCTCTATGGTTAATATCTTACATTTGTATGGTACACTTGTTACCATTAATGGATCAATATCAATACATCATTATTATTAACTGAAGTCTATAGTTGATTCATCTGTACTTCATCCAGGATACCACATTGTCTCCTTGGGCTCTCCTTGACCGTGACACTTTCTTAGATTCTGTTTGTTTCTGATGACCTTGCCCGTTTTGAAGAGTACTGGTCAGGTCAGGTATCTTGTAGAATGTCCCTCGCCTGGGATTTGTCTGATATTTTCTCATGATTTAGACTGGGGTGATGGGTTTGGGGGAAGACCACAAAGGTAAAGTGCTGTTTTGATCCCATCATATCATGGGTACATTCTACCACTGTAATTTGTCACTGTGGAGGTTAAGGTTGATCACCTGGCTGAGGCCACGTTTGTTGGGTTTCTCCACCATAAAGTACTCTTTTTCCCACTTGGCCTATTGCTTTAGAAGCCGTCACTCTGTGCAGCCCGTATTTAAGGAGTAGGGAGTTGCGCTCTACCTCCCCAAGGGCAGACTATCCACAGAAACTATTTGGAATTTTCTGCACTGGAAATTTGTCTATTCTCCTCTACTTATTTTTGTACTTATTTGTGTATTTATCCAATCAGTTATTTACACTATGAGTCCATACTGTAGCCACATGTCAGTATGGTCTTAAGGATATTTATTTTATACTTTGGGTTATAATCCACCACTACTTTATTTATTCTGTTGTTCACATTGTTAAATCTTTGGACATCGGGAGGTCTTTCAGTTGGCTTCTGGGCCTTTGGTTTATGCCCCATCATTGTGGGGGTTTTTTGGACTTTATTGAATGGTGTCCCCCAAACAAAATATGCTGAAGTCCTAACCCCTGATACCTCAGAGAATAACCTTGGTTTGTAATAGGGTTGTTGTAGATATAACCAGTTAAGAGGAAGCTGTACTGGAGTAGGGTAGCCAGTTAATGCAGTGTGACTAGTGTACTTATAAGAAGAAGAGAAAGGGGCACCTGGATGGCTCAGTCTGTTCAGTATCTGACTCTTTTTTTTTTTTTAAGATTTTTATTTATTTATTCGACAGAGAGAGAGACAGCCAGCGAGAGAGGGAACACAAGCAGGGGGAGTGGGAGAGGAAGAAGCAGGCTCATAGCAGAGGAGCCTGATACGGGGCTCGATCCCAGAACTCCGGGATCACGCCCTGAGCTGAAGGCAGACGCTCAATGACTGTGCCACCCAGGCACCCCAAGTATCTGACTCTTGATCAGGTCATGATCTCAGAGTCCTGGGATTGAGCCCCGTGTAAGGCTTCCTGCTGAATTCGGAGCCTGCTTGTCCCTCTCCCTCTGCTCCTCCCCACACTGTCTCTGTCTCTCTCTCTCTCTCAAATAAATAAATAATCTTTTTTTAAAAAGAAGAAGAAGAAGAGAGAGACACAAGGAGAAGATGTACGTGTGGTGACAGAGACAAGAGATTGGGGTGACGTATCTACAAGCCAAGGAACACCAAAGGTTGCCTATAAACACTGGCAACTAGGAAGAGGCAGGGAGGGAGTCTCCCTTACAGGTTTCAGAGGAAACATGGCCCTGCTAACACCTTAATTTTGGACTTCTGCCCTCTAGAACTACGGGACGATCAATTCCTACTGTTTTAAGCCACCCAATTTGTAGATTATTACGGTAGCTCTAGGAAACTAACACAGAACACTCCCTTATTTTCTAGCACTGCAAGATGCTCTAGGCTTCTCTTGTATGTGACTTCCCTCAGTCCTAGAATCAGCCACTTCTTCCAAGGATCCCTGGCTCCTTCTGTTAGATAACGGTATTAGAAACCAAAATCTGGACGCTAGGTGTGCTTTTTTGCCACTGGAGTGTTGTTGCTTCTAGGCCTTCCCAAAAGACAGAGAAAGGAGATATGTGTGTGAGCTAGCCCTCAAATATATGTATTATCTATAAATATTTTATATGTAACATCTGTATCTATATTAAGCACAACATATATTTATACTGATATCTCTAGCTCTAATCCATCACCACTTTCTAGCCACCTCCTTTTGCTTATCTGTAACTTTTACTCCAACAGTGAGAAACCTCGTTTCTACCATCCATCCACCACTCACCTAATTGTCCAACTCCATTGTACAAATATAACAGATCAGAATTGTTAACGGGGGGATTCTTTTTAAATTCACACAAAAGATGCTGTATGGACTAGTAACATCTCTGCATCCCCCCCCAAACGGCATTTGCTCCCTGCAACCTCTCTACTCCTCCCCCCTCCCTCATCTTCTCTAGCATCAAACCTAGTCTCTCAAAAGGATCTGTTGTTAACTGGTTATTGATACCTTCACACTAGTCAGAATAAGCAAGGCTAAGTACAGGAAGACATGAACGTCAAAACCTCAGCTTTGCTAAGCATGACAAAGATTTATTTCTTATTCACATCAGAATCTCATTCAGTGTGGGCACCTTCCTCCACCTCTGGCTTTATCATTTTGAATTTATGGCCTGCAAGGTGGGGACAGGAGAAGAAGAGAGAGCGGAAAGATTTGGCAAGACATTTTATTTTATTTTATTTATTTTTTTTTTTAAAGATTTTATTTATTTATTCGACAGAGATAGAGACAGACAGCGAGAGAGGGAACACAAGCAGGGGGAGTGGGAGAGAAAGAAGCAGGCTCATAGCGGAAGAGCCTGATGTGGGGCTTGATCTTGTAACGCCGGGATCACGCCCGGAGCCGAAGGCAGACGCTTAACCGCTGTGCCACCCAGGCGCCCCTGGCAAGACATTTTAAAGACCCAGACCTGGAAGTCACCTATCTTCCTTCAGCCCATGTGCCTATGGCCAGAACTGTCCCATGGCCTGAAGCTAGTTTGGGAAGGCCAGGCATGGGAGTCTCCCTGCAAGCTCAGGAAACAATGAACCAATCACTGAGCTCATGGCAGCATCCGTGCCTTAATCTCTGTGCGAATTTTGGTGAATGTGTTCACTCTCCCCAAATCAATTTTACTCTAAGTTTTCTTTTAACTTGGTAACAAAAAAAGGACTTGTTTCTAATGAAGGAATTTTAAACAAGGGAGAAGAGAGAGGGTGGTCTAGGAAATCTTTTTAGTGCCTCATCCCGTAAAACCTCTATCACGGAGGCAGATTTTTTTTTCTACTAATACATAAGGTCAAACTTCTTGTGATATTTGATTTTTTTAAAAGCTCCATCACTTACTGATGACTCATCCAAAGCAGCTCTACAATCCACTTTCATTCCCCAGAGCGAAGGTGACAAACGTAAGCGGGTGGGCCAGGTGGGTCATGGAGCCCTTTGGCGTCCTTGCATGATGCGGGAGCCGGAAGGAGGTGGGGAGCACCACTCAAGGACACCTTCCTTCACATGATTTCTGGTGTGCTGTAGGAGAACCAAAGTTTTTAACAGAAAAGAAGTGAGCCCCTTTCTTCATAAAATTTGAGTCCCAGGAGAAACCTTAAAAATGAGGTCTAAATAATTTTTAACGACATGGAATTCTTATGATAAGCGAACATTAAGGGGGAGAAAAAGTGTGAGACAAAACTATACACACAGTATGATTTCACTCTGCAATATACTATGTACAGAGAAAGCAGAATATACCAAAATACTAGCGATGGTTTTCGCTGGGCAGTACAGTAATAGGTGTTTTTAATGATCTCATTTAGACGTTTACGTATTTTCCAAGTTTTCTGGACTGAATATACATGACCTTTAGAATATGAAAAGGAACGCTTAGAAAAAATTTAAAAGATGCCCAATCCAATTCCCCTCCCCCATCATCGGTATGGGGAAACCGAGGCACAGAGAGATTAAATGATTTTTTCAACATCACACAGACATGAAATTGAAAGATCAGGAGTCAAAGTGGCAGCATAGACCTAGTTCTTCTCCACAGCTCCCTTTAGAGAGTATAGCAAACGTAGGCTCAGCCCTGGGGGAACGCACACCCACGCCACACACACATCCACACACACCCCTGTTCACTGCCATCCCAAACTTCCAGAGTCAAAAAAAAAAAAAACCATTTCTGGACCCTCCCTCTATTTTAGCCCAGAGGCCTGGGAGCTCTTGCAGTCTCTGATAAGGGGAAAGGAACTTTTAGTTAGCATCTGAGCTAGGCAGGCACCATGCTGAAAGTTTATAACTCGCTGAGACCTGATAATAAGAGCAGGAAAAGGAGGATAGGGAGAGGATAGCTAGTATTTGAACTCACAACAAACTAAGCCATAAGGCTGCTTCATCCCCATTCTATAGATGAAGAAACTGAGGCACACCCAAGACCACCAGAGCTAGGATGCAGACTTATCCCAGGCTTTCTGGCCAAAGGTCCTCATGGGTCCATCAGTACGTTACTGGTACAATGTTTCGGGTGCCCATTAAAACTCCATTTAGGGGCACCTGGGTGGCTCAATCAGTTAAGCTCTGCCTTAGGCTCAGGTCACGATGGCAGGGGTCCTGGAATGGAGCCCCACCTCCAGTTCCCTGCTCAGCAGGGAGTCTGCCTCTCCCTCTGCCCCGCCCCCTGCATCGTGCTCACTCTCTCACATCCTCTCTGTCTATGTCTCTGTCTCTCAAATAAATAAATAAAATCTTTTTAAAAAATAAAATAAAATAAAAGCCCCATATAAATTTGTGGACTGCATGTAAAAACCACAGATTGTACCCTCTGCCTGGGATTTTGGTAGGCTCTCAAACCTCACCCCGGAAACACCTGTCAGCTTAGCACAGATGGCGTGGCCTGCGTCCCGAGGTGATAGATAAGATGCCAGATGTGGACATCTGGCCACTTCTGGGTACCCGTTTACCTTTGTACAGGACATCCCCCTAGCTTGACGCCCTGTCAGAAGGCTGCTCGGGAAAGATATATACTGATGAGAAATCTCAGCCCCCAAATTCATTTTTCAAAGAAGCCAAGCAAATCTGGTGATTTATTCTCTGTCATTCTGATCCCAGCATATGTTCCACATCAGGTAAGTGAGATAGAAAGGATGGTTCAGCAAACATTAAGTTAAAAGAAACCCTGTCAGGCTTCCCCCGAATAGCTGGGTTTTATTTAAAGCCACAAAGTAATTAATTACATTGAGTAAAAAGCTAAGGCTCTCTCCTGCACACCACTTCTCCAGTGTTTTCAGCAGAAGATGCTGTGCTTACACAATCGTACACACGCCCATGCTAACTTGGGTCTGCTTTTCTTCCTCGCTCTCTTCTTGTCTGCAGCTTGTCCCTATTTTCCTTTAAATCTGAATCCCTCCCTGCCTCTCTCTCTATCTGTGCTTCCGGCCCATCGTCCTTCTCGTAATCCCTTTCTCTCTCTGCCCTTCGCTGTGACTCCTGTGTCTGGTCCCGGAAGCAGAGTCGTCCCTTCCACCCATAACATGGCTTTTCCTGTCAGTGCCTTGACACCAGGCTGAGCCCTGCTTCCCCCGTCCAGCTCTGTCTCTGGTGATTGACCTAGAACTTGTTGTCTCCATCCCTGCCAGCCCGGTCTCCTCCTGAAGGTACACATGGTGGCAGAGCCCTCCGTTCAATTGATTCCATTCGATCCTAAGAAGGGAATAATGAGGCACGTGACTAGATCGTGGAACCCAGAACGTCATCTGAGTAAGAGACCACGTCATGCTGACTGCAGCTTGCTACCGTAATGACTGTTGTGGATGGAGCCCTGTAGATGGACAGATGGAAGGAAGGGAAGAAGAAACGAAGGATATGATCAGTCCATTCATACATTCGTTCAAAATCATTTATTAAGCACCTGTTGTACATACGCTAAGCTTCGTGCCAGGTGTTGAGAATATGGACATAAAGTAAAACATGGTTGTGCTTCTCAACAGTCTAGTTAGGAAGATACACCTGCAAACAAGCATTACAACAAAACAGGATACTTGTTGCAAATAGTGATTGCGCAAGATCCAAGGTCTCTAGAAGGAGACGATAACATTGCTTGGGCGGGGTAGATAGAAAAGAGCGTGAAAATAGGTTTCCCAGGAGACCTTCTGCAGACTAACAAAGTAGGAAAGGGAAACAAGAAAGAGAATAGGAAGAAGAAGAATAGCCCTGTTCAAGTCACAGAAGAATAAAGGGGTATATTCTGTTAAGATACCCGCTGGTAGGGAAGGGCGGGGCAGAGGTGAGTGGCGATGAAGCCGCAAGGTCTCAGGAGCGGGTCATGGAGCCTTAGAAGCCTTACCAAGGAGTCCAGACTTTAGTGTATGGTCAGTGGAAAGCAGCCAAAGATGGAAGAAAGGGAGCGACACGGTCCATCTTGCATTTTTTGGTAAATCTCTCTTGTAGGTGTTTGAATTGGCTTATAGATAGCTGGAGACAACTGTGATTGGATAAGGAATGATAGGGCCATCCCCACAACAGTGATGGGCCCAGATGGCAGGGGCATTGGTGGAGTGCTAGGCACAGGGCTAGGTGCTTCTATAGGGATCACCTCGTGTGTGTTTGTAAGCACGTAAACAACTGCAGAGCTTATCACAGCAACACTGAGCACACACATCTGGTAGACTATCGAATACTAAGAATGACAGTTCTTCTCTGCTGAAACGATAGAGATGGGTCCTGTAATGGAATTGAAATAGCTTGTCTTGGTGTTTACGCAGACTAAGTGATAGCTTTTGTTCAAAAAGAGCTAACATGGCACTCTTCACACACCGCTTGTGGGAATCTATGCTGGCACAACCTTTCTGGAGAGCATCATGGCCGTACTTCTCAAAAGCTGTGAAATATGCAACTTTTGTTCCAGCAATTTCTATTCTAGAAATTCAAACTAACGAAAAATTAGGGATGTGCGCAAAGATTTAGCTGAAAGGATATTTACGGCAGCATTGTTGTCGTAGTAAAATACAAATTGCAACAATTGAGGTGTGGCTTAATACGGCGGAGCAGGACTGTACATCGGCATGCTCCAGCCATGAAATGCCGTGGTGCGGAAGTGCATGCGGAGACATGGAAAGACGGTCACATCGATTTCCCCCCTCTTCAAAGATGCAGTCTAAATAAAAATGGGAGATCGCTATGCAAACATGGCTTCAAGACAAACTCCCTGCACTAGTTTCCAATATATTTTTAAGTGAAGAAGCAAGATACTGAACAACATACATAGTATGATACCATTTTAATTAAAAAGAAAAATATGCGCATGTGAATCTCATGAATATACAGCCCTAGAAAGGGCGGCGGGATAGCTACTGAGACGTTCTCTGTGTTTATCACTGTGAAGAATCATAGGGCTTTAGGTAATTTTAATTTAATCTTTTGGGTCGTCTCTAGGTTTTTTTAAATCTTTTTATACAAGGAGCATGTATTTCTTCTATTTTAAAAAAAAGAGAAGAATGGGGGAAGGAAGCCCATCACAGTCCGTACAGCTGAGCAGTGGGTCAGTCTACCCTCCCCCATTGCTTCATTTATTCGCCCACCATGCTTGCGGTACCGACTACTTCTAGGCATCCTGGGATGTACCAGGGATACAAGGATAATTAAGCATGGGTCTCATCCTCAGGGAACTCCCAATCTGACAAGGAGATTAATTAATAGATGAATAGTTATAATGTTGTAACCTGTCATACATGCTACAATGGCGTGATAGGTAGAGCAGTGATAGAAGCATTTACATGCATTTGTGGGCTCACAGCTGAGTCTGGTTTTATCTTGTAGGTGGTAGGAAGTGTCTTGCATTGGATTGCTCTAGTTCTGTTCTCCTGCCTTATCCTGGTCTGTCTGAGAGTGGCTGGGAAAGAGGCAGCATAGTGTTGGGGCTAGGGGAGTCTGGGGGGAAGAGCATTGTGCTGAGAGTCAGCTCTAGCCTGGCCTTTCAGCTCACCCAGAAAGTCTTGGTTGTCTGTGCAGCAAAACTTTGTCGTGGGTGTACAAGACCTTCCTCTGGCCCCACCTACATTTCCAGCCTCACCTGTACGGTTGCCTTCGCTAACTCCACATGGCTGCTTCACACCTGAACTGTCACTCCCCTTTAGATCTTCCAGACCCTTGAGCAACTTGGTGCCTTTAAACATATTGTTCTCTTTACCGCTAACCCAGGGTTTTCCACCTGTCGGCACCACTGGCATTTGGGGCCAGATAATTCTTGGCTCTGCGGGTCTGTACGGTGCCGGCGCATTGGAGGACGTCTGCAGCATCCCAGGCCTCTGCTCACTAGATGCAAGAGCATCCCTCCAGTCATGACAATCAAAAATACCTCCAGACTGTGTCAAATGTCCCCTGGGGAGCAAAACTGCCCCAGGCTGAGAAGCATGGCAGTCACTGACCACGTGACCTCGGAAAGGTCAGTTACTATCCCTGGGCCTGAGCCCAAATTCGGAAAGTTGGCCCTTAAAAGTAGACTCAAACTCCATGTGTCCCAGTGGTTCTGGCAGTCCGAAGTTCCGTCGGCATTTGCTGGGCTCCTCCCACATGCTCAGCTTCACACTGTCGGCAAAGGGGACCCTGGAAGAAATCGTGTTCCTCTCCTCTCCCTCATCTAGAAGAAGCAATTAAGAGCATTTGCCTGATACAGACTTAAAAATGTAAAAATCACATCCACCAAATATATTTTCCAGTAGCTGGTCCATGAAAGGTGAAATTTTTATTCGGAACTATTTCTTGAGCACTTCTGACGCGGCAGGGTGAACAGGACAGGCTCAGTGCTGCCTCAGTGGCCCGGAGCCCAGGCAGGGCCCGACCGCGCTGCTCAGACTAGCTTCGAGTGGTGGATTGGGGAAGCTCAGAGGAGGGGCACGGCTGTCACGGGAGGACCAGGGAAGTGACACTGTCCCAGGACTCATCTTTATCTCCCAGGGAGGGAAGGTGGGCATCTCCAGCAAGGAGGTACCACTGCCTACCTCCCTGATACAACGTTTACTTTATTAGAAGCGTCTGTGCTGCTGGGAAAGATATGCGACTTGGCGCTTAACTCAGTGAGACTGGGGAGAATTCCATTTTGCTGTCGGGCCCCAATGTTCAATCCATCTGAATTTTCTTTTTCTTCCCTCCCATGGTTTTGCTTTTTTGTGGGGGGGGGGGGGGGAGAACAACTGGAGGTGAATGCAGTGATTTCGAAGAATGAGTAGCTGTTCTGGGACCTGGGAGTTGGGCGTGTGTTGTGTACCCCGGCTGCTTAGAAATACTCGAGCGTACTGGACAACCGGTTATCGAGCCTCTCGAGGAACTCGGTTATTGGTTTTACGAAGAAGAACCACATTTCGGGGTTCTGGGGCCCAGCCGGGGGCCCATCCCAGGGTGCTATGGGGGTTGGGAAGCTTACAGGCCATGGTCAGGGTGTGGAATAGGGCAGCCCCTTGAAAAATAGAAGCTTTGCAGAGTGGGAAGCCAGGCTGCAGCGGGAGCCGGCTGTCAGCTTGCTTCCCATTGACGAAGCAGATTCAGTTGGCTCAGAAGATAGGTCAGCGTCTCGGAGAGCGCCCTGCCCTGGAGAAATCCACCCAGCCCAAGGGCTCAGCTGTCCAAAGGAGAATTGTTCCAACTGGAGCTGAAAGAACTTGACAGGAGCCCCATTCTGCCTATGGGGGGGACCCAGGTCATACACACACAGTATTGGGCTAGAGGAGTGTGCAGCCCAAATCCACCCTCAGCCCCCTGCCCCCGTTTGCAGGCTGCAAACACGCACGCTGCACTTGGCTTGAGGGCGGGCACACGTGGTGTCCTGGGTATGAGTAGCCCAGAGCTCTGAAGACCAAAGCAAAATGCCATCATTGAAGTCAATCCTAACTGCTTCCCAGGCCTCCTCTGCCTGTGTATCCGAGGGCAAAACCCATCCCAAAGGCCATGGAAGCCCCACTCTGCTGCCCAAGGGACCGAGTGCACAGGCTCTGGGCACCAGCACGGACTCCAGGTCCCTTCTCCCTCTTCATATACGGGAGGTATTCCTTCTTAGGGCTTATTTCCTGCAGGGGTTAAGGTTAGGTTTTAGGGCCCTTGTCCCTAACCCCCACCTGTACTTCCTACCCCATCTTCATTTACTTCTTTTTTTTTTTTTTTTTTTAAAGATTTTATTTATTTATGTGACAGAGAGACAGCCAGCGAGAGAGGGAACACAAGCAGGGGGAGTGGGAGAGGAGGAAGCAGGCTCCCAGCGGAGGAGCCCGATGTGGGACTCGATCCCGGTACGCCGGGATCACGCCCTGAGCCGAAGGCAGACGCTTTAACGACTGTGCTACCCAGGCGCCCCTACTTCTAAAAAAGCATTAGTATCTGCTTCATTATCTTGACATGTATGAGCTCGTACACAAGTCCCTAGCAGAGGGCCAGCTCCAGAGAAGGCATTTGGTCTAAGGGGCTTTGGTGTTCACTCAGTTATCTCCAGGACCCCCATCACTTCTGCCTCTGCTCAGAGGCCCTACAACCCCTCTCCCCTGGTCTCTTTCCTGTCTGTCAAGATATTTGTGGGGCGCAGGACACAGGGAGTGTAGGGAGTGGACTGGAATGTGTCCTGCTGTTGAAGCTTTGGAAAGTCCCCAGAAGTATTCAAAAGTTTTGTTTTTCATCAATCACTCACTAAATACTTACTCTTTGCCAGATTCCGTGTTAGGGACTAGGGCTGTAGAGACGAATAAAGCATGCAGGTCTTGGGCTCCAAGGAGCTCACAGGAAAACACACACACATGCCTGTGAACACACACACACACACAGCTTGACACCCTTCCTATGACAGAAGCTAGCACTCTCCCTGTAGGGAGAACTGTGAGTTGTTTCCATGACTTCTGCATTTCTGCCCTGACCTAGGTTCTAGACCCAGCGTTAGCTTGCATATCTCATTGGGTCTTGTGTTCATCAGGGAAAAGAGAAATCAACAGATGTGTGTATAAGTAGAGAGAGAGATTTATTTTGAGGAATTGGCTTACACGATTGCGGAACCTCGCAAATCCAGTCTGCAGGGTGGGCCAGCGGGCTGGAGGCCCTGGAAGAGTTGGACTTTGACTCAAGTCCAAAGGTGGTCTGCTGGCCCGACTCCCTCTTGCTCGGGGGAGGTCAGACTTGGTTCAACCCAGGCCTTCAACAGATTGGATGAAGCCATCACTGGTACAGCACATTGGAGGCCACTCTGCTTTACTCCAAGTCCACCCACTTAAATGCTAATCTCATCCTAAAACATCTTCACAGAAACATCCAGAATATGTCTGACCAAAAATCTGGGCACCATGGCTTAGCCAAGTTGACTATGAAATTAACCATCACAGCCCTAGACTATCAGGAAACTGAATTGCAGTGACTTCAAAGATTCCTTCATTTCCAGTATTTTAGGAATCTAACAGCTCTGGTAAACGAGATGCAGACAGTCCTTTCCCTATTGGAACTTTCCAGAGAACCAAAACATCCTTAGTGGTTTGCCCAAGATCACTGATGCCACCAAATGATTCCCTAGCTTACTCCACATAATAGAACCTCAGAACATAACTTAGTTCAGTGGCCCAGTTCTAATGTTCATGACAATCATCTGGGGAGTCTTCAACCAAGCAGACTTCCAGCCCTGATCCTGATTCATTAGCTGTGGCATGGGCATTGGGGGCCTGGACCTTAAAACCTGACCAGCAAGGAAATAGCTACTTGGGACCTGGGATGAAACACCCCCAGGGCAGGAGATGGCAGGAAGCACCATGACTGTACCCCAGGAAGCTGCTCCATTAAGGAATCCCCAGGTGACTTCATCACGGGTGGTCTTTGGGCACACTTAGAAATGCTGGCCTGGCCTCTCCAAGGTATCCAGGCAGAAGCATTGAGGGGGGTAGGGGTGAATGCAGAAGGGATACGTGCCTTTTGAAAAACAATTAAAATCAGTTAGCAACTTGTCCTTCCCCTTTGCTCTTTCCTACCTATGGGACTGCTTACCTGCCCCTTCCACCCTGTGCCTGAAGCTTCCTCCTCCTAGACCTCTTCAAATTACAAGCCATCCCTGCAAGGCACGGTGCTTGATGCTTCATCTGCATACTTGTTCTCAAACTCAGAAACGGTCTTAGCAGCCTCCATTTGAGGGTCTACTGTGGCAAACAGGAAAAAGAAAAAAATCAAGAAAGAATTGGCATTCTTCCTGAATTGCCCTACCCAAAATCTTACCATTGTTTTTTGTTTTTAATTTGTAGTACATCTTTCCTCCCAACTAACACTTGGAGGTTTCATCCAACCTGCTATGGCAGGTTTAATAGTCTAGAAGAGACGAGAGCTGAGCCATAAATGAGAGCCTGCCCTGGTTCTCTCTGCCCAGGAAACAGCCTGGAGCCTCCCTGCTCTCCAGGCAGGTGGAGAGCTTGTGGTTCCCAGAAGGTGGCCCCTCCCCCCACCTCAGACAGGAGGCAGGGGAAGAAGCGGTATTTAAGGAGGCAGGAGTGCATTTGAGGATATTATGATACAGCTAAGGCAAGAGGATACTGTTTTCTCTTGAAGGATGCTCAGCCTGTCAACAAAGGAATCTAGAGATGGGTCTAGGATCTTTGTTTCCAGGGTAGATTCCTGCAGGACAAAAACCATATCTAGCTGGATGAGTCTGGACCCAATCTACTGCTTCCCATGACAATTTCTTTTAATAAAGATGTTGATTGACCACCAGATGATCTTACATTGGTCATTTCTAGTGTTTCATGGTCACAGAGGAAGCCAGTCATTCATTCAGCAGCAAGGTAGTAGACATGGGCAATACAGCGCCGAATATGAAAGACAATGACACCCACCCCCGGGAAAGCCCAGGACAGGGCTAAGGAAAGAAACAAACAAGTAATAGACAAGTGGATAATGAATAACAATTCTAAATACTGAGAGGGAGAAATGCAGGCAGCACCGTATGGTGGAGAAGGCTATGGACTCCCTGATCGGGTGCTTCAAAGTTGAAATCTCACTTCAGCCAAATGGCCTCCAGCAAATCATTTAACCTCTCTAAACCTCCGGTTCCACCTCTGTTAAAAAAATAATGAAGTGAGAGGATGAAACTTTGCTTGTCGATTTGGTTAGGGATGACCGAGGTCATGAGAGGGAAAGCAGCTGGCGCAAGACCCTTGATGGTAAATGTCGTCCCCGTCTCTGCCCCTTCCATCTTCGAGTGACACTGACTGGCACTTCTCTTTCCCACCTGGGATGACAGGTGGAGCCAAGGCCCGGGCTTCGGGAAGAAGCCAAAGGGGGTCCTCCTCAAACATCATCTCTGAGGAGGAGGTCCGAGGATGGGAGGTGGCAGTTGCGGGACTCTCTGTTGTTCGGCATGACTGAGTGGAAATATCAGGTCATTCAAAACCTGTACGTACCAGCCGCCTCCGTAATTACTTGCAACAAGAGGCATGATGTGCTTCGCCTTCCATTTTATAACCATCAAGGCATTTTTAAAAAGATTCTGTTAATTGCCACTTGCAGACGATTATTATCTATTCAGAATCCCCTGGCGCAAATGAATCACACCATACTCCTGTCGGAGCTCTTTCAACCCACTCACTGACCCCACGTGCCGCTGAGGCTGTAGTAACGAGGAGAGGAGGTGACTGGCTGGCAGGGAAGGGGCCGAAGTCTTGGGAGCAACCAGAGGGCTTTTGCTGGGTGTCTGCAGGTCAGGGGGGAAATCAATGTACGATCTCTCTGGGGCATATTTAAGGCAGGGGAAGAGAAACGAAGTAAACGAGTGGATTCTGTTCATAACTGGAGAAGCAAGTGAGGTGGGCTTTTGGCGAGCATGTGGCAGGGAGGCTCGGAGTGCCCTCACCCAATTCAGGCTCCCTGGTTTCTTGCTCAGTTGCTGTTCCAAGTTATGCCAGCTGTTCAGACTTTGAAGGCTTGGAATTTGGGAAGGAAGGAAGGAAGAAAGAAAGGAAGGGAGGGAGGGAGAAAGAGAGGGAGGGAAAAAGGGAGGAAGGAAGGAAGGAAGGAATCTGGATGCACCTGCAAACAGTCTAACTGGGAATTTTTAATGGGATCTGCAAATCCTCCCATAGAGATATCTGGAGAGAACAAAATCAATCAACCATGGTTACTCACAGAGCTCTAGCTACGTGCCCAACACTCTGCCGAGTCAACCCTACTAGGTATATATCATTACCCTCATCTTATAAATGAGGAATCGAGGTTCCGGGAGGTGAAGTCAGGTGCCCAAGGTCCTACAACTCATCAGAGTCAATACTGAGGCCCACCTCTTCTGATTCCAGAACCCGGGCTGGAAATGGTTGCATTTTTCTGTCTCTTCCCTAGGAGCCAGAGCATATGAACTCACCAAGGACAAATTTCTACTTCCTCATCCTTCGCAGGGCCTAGCATTGTGCAGGATATGCAGGGGACCTTCAATTACAAGCTGCTAAATGAAGGAAGGAACTAGGGGATTGGGAAGTTTGTCCATGCATTTCAGTGTTACATGGAAATATGCAAAATGCATGAATATCATATGCAAATCAACATCTATCATGCTCATTAACTGCCTGTGTTGGTGTTATACTGGAGAGAGGAGAAGACTGCGTGGTTTGCACTGAGGCGGACTCCCCTTCTTGATGACAGTATCTCCCCAATCCTGTCTCATGTTGACTGGAGCAGATATTGAAAGATTTGTATGACTCTGGCCTCTCTTTATCATCTATCAAAATTCTATCCATCCTTCAAGATTTGCTTCTGTGGAGTGTACCCTGACTACTGGCCCTTATCAAATCTATTAAGCCCCTACCATGTTCCAGCCCTTCACTAGGGGAGATACATGTAAGCTGGTAATGGCAATGTATTAGACTTTGTGCAATATTAAAGGTGTGTATGAAGCAGAAGAGGAAGAAAAGGGAGGGATTGGCAGGAGACAGCACCTATGGGAAAGGTCAGGGAAGGCTTCACCGAGGAAGAGATGCCTGATTTAGATCTCAAAGTCTGCATG
Organism: Ursus americanus; assembly: GCF_024610735.1. Lineage (NCBI taxonomy): Eukaryota > Metazoa > Chordata > Mammalia > Carnivora > Ursidae > Ursus > Ursus americanus. The sequence goes on from NC_142142.1 coordinate 42,640,227, forward strand.
GGAGACCGACAGGTAAACGAGATGCAGAGAGGAGATCCCAGGAGACAGCCTATGCAGAGGCATGGCAATGTGTATTTTGGAAACTATAAGTACTGCTTGTTTTAAAAGACTTTGAAACACAAAGCAGATCGCATTACTTCTCTGCTTAAAACACTTCACTGGTTCCCACCCACGTAGAAAGCAGTGTTGACGCCTTGCCATTGTTGGCATGGCCCGCCACATTCTAGTCCCTGCCTTCTGCTCAGACATCATGCCGTGCCACCTTTTCCCCAGACTCATCAAGCTCCAGCCATGGCAGCCTCCCTGAAAGACACTCAGCTCATTCCTACTTCCAGACCTTCACACTTGCTGTTCTATCCACCTCTGTCCACCTGGAGCTCTCTGTCCTTGGCTCTACTCTCCCCCCATTTTGGAAAGAGGGCTGTTCCATTCCAGTCTCAGCTCAAATGCCCTATCTCTATCCTATCCAAAGTAGTCTTCCAACCTACCTCTAGTTACTCATTACCCTGTTTGACTTTTCCTTTGCACTTTTCATCGTTTTAATCTATCTTATTTACTTCTTTATGTCTTTCTCTTCTCAATACACTAAACTGTAAGTTTATAAGATCTGCAGCCTGCCTGACTGATTCACATGCATTCTCAGAGACCTGGGGTATACAGTGCCCACACATGATAAGCACTCAGTATTTGTGGAATAAGTGGGTGGATGGATGGATGGATGGATGGATGGATGGATGGGTGGGTGGTTGGATGGTGGATGGATGGGTAGGTGGATGGGTGGGTGAATGGATGGTGCATGGATGGTGGATGGATGGGTGGATGGATAAAATTTTTTTAAAAAAGAATGATAGTTACTGAACAAGGCTGATATGAGGAGCTATAAAGTTTTAAAGTTGGAGAGATGTTCAGGGAACTCTGGATGCCATGAAGATTATTTGGACTTAATCCTATAGCTTATGGGGACATAAGGAAATTATCATTATCACTAGATAATTTAATATTTGATTATCTGTTGCCTTGCATTGGCTTCTGAGAGTTTCTGATGCCTGAACCTTACCTCACCCATTAAATTGCCAGCCACATAGCATTAGTCATTTTTTGCAGAGAATACTACTTAGTCTTCCAACATTCATGCCTCTATGGGATTCTTAGGGGCAAGTTTCCTTTCTTAAACGTCTCTAGCACTGGGCTGAACATTGAGGAGGTTCTCAGTAAACATCTGTTGATGGATTGAATGTCTGAGGTGGTCCTTTAAAACAGGAAAAAGAAAGGAATCAGAAGTCAGTTGGCAAGGATGTGGAGAAAAGCGAACCCTTGTGCACTGTGGGTGGGAATGGAAATTGGTACCACCACTGTGGAAACAGTATGGACACCCCTCAAAAAATTAAAAGTCAAACAACCATAAGATCCAGGAAAACCACTTCTGATTACTCATTCTAAGGAAATGAAAAGTAACTTGAAAAATGTATGCACTCCCGTGTTCATTACAACATAATTTACAATAGTCAAGACATGGAAGCTACCAAAGGATCCATAGATGGATGAATAGAGAAAGAAGATGTGGTGTCTCTATGCAATGGAATGTTACTTAGTCTATATGCAAGGGAATGTTACTTAGTCTATATGCAATGGAATATTACTTAGCCTTAAGTAAAGAAATACTGCCATTTGCAAGAACATGAATGGACCTTGAGGGCATTATGCTAAGTGAAATAAGTCTGACAAAGACTAATACCATATGATCTCACTTCTCTGTGGAATCTTAAAAAAAAAAATTAAGAAATAAATTTAAAAAGCCAAACTCAGTAGATACAGAAAATAGATTGGTGGTTGCTTGTTGGAGGTGGGGTGGGAGACACAAAATGGTGGAGGAAGTCAAAAGGTACAAAGGTCCAGTTATAAAATAAATAAGTCCCGGGGGTGTCATGTACAGCATGGTGGCTATAATTAATAATACTATATTGTGTATTTGTACATACTAAGAGAGTAGATCTTAAAAGTTCTCATTATAAGCAAAAACATTGTAACTAAATATGGTGATGAAGGTTAAGACTTAATTGTGGTGATCATTTCACTATGTACACAAATATTCAATCATTATATTGTACACCTGAAACTAATATGAAGTTTTATGTCAATTATACATATATATAAAATTTATATATATAATTAGGTTGATTGGTTTAAAAAAAAAGAAAACGAACATGTCCCCAGCACTTGGATACCGCTATGACTTCTGGGCGCTGGGCTAGATGCTTCACGTACTCGGTTCCCACGGCTGCCCTGAGCCTCATGTGTTACTCTCCTCATTCATGGGTAAACCTGCTTATAGAGAACAAGCAGCCTAGACAAGCAGTGGGGCTGGGGCTCAGACCTCAGGCTCAGGCCCCCTTCCATCATTCTTTGCTGCCCTGCAGTCAGTTGTCTGCCCACATTCCTGGCTTCAGCAGTCCCTGGGAATTTCTGTCCCAGAAGCAGACTCGGGGGCCCCAGCGGAAGCAAGAGCTCAGCAGGGCTCCCTCAGGTCTCTGGAGCCTAACCACTAATGGCATGAGCTGCCTCTTGCCCTGAGCGTGCCACCAGCCCACTCCCATTAGATTTGGTAGAAAATGCCCTTGGCCTTTTCCAAAAGGTCCTTTGACCCTTGGGCCAGGTGCCTAGTAGAAAAAGCTTAGAGAGGGAAGCTGATTCCTAGGCTTGCTATCTCTTCCCATGTCCTAGTGTGTGCCACTGGTCCCTCCGTCTCCCCACTTGAACCTGGTATGATTCTTCCAGCATCATTCTTAAACATCTGCACACAGCAGGAGCTCCAGGGGCCTCGGGGCAAGACATATCTCTTTGTTGCATGAAACCAGCCCCCTGAATCTCCTGCTGAATGTCCACCTTACCCAGAAAGCAGCCACTTCTGCACCCCCTCCTCCATGCAGAGCTCTCAGTCTGTGCGCCTGGACCAGTCTTCTGTGGCTGGACAGGACCAGTAGCTTTATCTTTGACCCCAGCTCTCTGTGCCTCAGTTTGCCCACATGCCAGATGGAACAGTCCCTCTCTCCTACCTCCACAGGGGAGTCCTACGGACTAATTACTGTAAGCAAATCACTTTAATTATCATAATTATCAACAGCACTTTATGATCCCCAGTCAGAAAGATGATCATTAAATTTTGCAGCACCCCCTCCCCCTGCCCAAGGCAGAAAGTTAATTCCATAAGTGCCTGTTGAGATTACAGAAGCCCCAGCAAAGCATGTCCGTCCATGAGCATGCCCGTTTGGGGAAATGATAATGCAGTGGCACTGCTCCCTCCACCACGAGGCACAATATTCTCTTGGACGGTTCCCCGAAGCCCCAGTGATGCCATCCCCTTCCCCGTAAATACGTGTGCTGGTTTGGGGATACGTGCTTGCACGCTTGCTTATCTTCCTAATGGAAGAAGAGAAAATGAAAGAGGAATAATGCCACATCCCAGGAGGAAAAAAGAAAACGCCAAGTAGCACAAGATTCCAGCCCTGCCCCCCTCTCCCCCATTTTTTTCCTTCTCTATGTAGGAGTGAGTGTTCTAATTCTGCAATGCTGTCATTACTGTAATGGGTTTGGCAGGCCCATATTATAGCACCGAGGCTGTCAGCAATGGATGACACGCTGTCTGTTATGGGTTCCTACTGTTCTCAACCAACCGAGGGCCAGGAAGATAGGGGAGGAAGATGGGAGGGAGGTGGGGCGGCAGGGAGAGGCTCCCGTTAGTTTAGGCATCTAAGACAGGATCCTTTGAACCCACTCACAACATTAGAGATGAAATGATACTAGATGCCACCCCTGGAGGGCTGGGATATGGAACTGGAAGTAAACAGCAAAGCAAAGAAGTGAATTTGCTCAGCTGAGAACATCCTTCTCTTGTGGCCTAGCTCAGGTTGTTGGCAATGGATTGTGTAACATAAAGTTAAAATAGAAATTATAGGGGTGTCTGGGTGACTCAGGCAGTTAAGCATCTTGACTTTGTCTCAAGTCATGATTTCAGGGTCGTGAGATCAAGCTTGCCTCGGGCTCCGTGCCCAGGGGGCGTCTGCTGGAGATTTTCTCTCTCCCTCTCGCCATGCCTCTCCCTCCGATCTCTCTCTCTCTCTCTCTCAAATAAATAAATGTATCTTTTAAAAATCTATAAAATGGAATTTATAGAGCACTGGATTATGGGGCTTGGCAAGAGGAATGCTTCCCTCTTCTGGGAGTAAATTAAAAAAAAAAAAAAGATTTCACTGGGAAAAGAAATGGTTAATGTAAACCTAGTTGGAGTACCCAGCTTTAATCACTTTCTCACATTTCAGCCAGGCTACAGGATCCAGAAATAATTCATCACCCCGAGGAGAGAGTTATGTTTAACCGTCCCAGCTGAGGTCAACTTGGTTGCTGTGTCGCTCCTTCTAAAACTGCCTGACTCCCTTTGCCTGAACTTGGACCTCATTAGAGGGAGACAGTGCAGAAAATTATAGGAGTGCCCTCCTCCTGGAGCCCCAAGGGAAAGGGCTTTCTTAAATGAAAATAACTGTAGAAGTAAACAGTGGTGACCCGGCAATTATCAGAACATTGTTTATTCCATAGCTAAATGCAGAGCCACAACCCCACAGAGACACAGCGATACGAACACCTATGACCAGGAAGCTCACAGGCCCTGTGCTCTGCGAGGGCTGCTTGAGCAGCTGCGGCCGTGGGCTTGCGCATTTTGATACCGCTCCTGGTGCTCAGGAGGACATGGGTAGTGTTGGCAAGGGCCTTTGCTGCGCTCTCTGCTGCCCCCAGTTGGGAGCCTCCCTGGAGCGGAGAAATGCCAGGAAGAGAGCGGGGAAGGGCGCAGGGACTTTGCTTTGTGGGATTGGAGCCAGTAGATAAATCCGTAGGTGAGCTTGAAAACAATGGTGTCAAGATTCTTCTCATGGCAGCCCTGCAAGGTTGTCCCTCGTCATGGTCTCCCATTTTACAGATGGAGAAACTGACACCTAGTCGCTAAAAAGAGTTTGCAAAACTATGGGATATAGTTGGGGCAGGGGTATTTGGAGACCTTCAGGGGCTTCTCAGTTACCAATATGTGGCCACAGAAGATTCGAGCATTCTGGATACTTTTATTATCCTCTGACCTTTAAGGAATGGCTTCCTTCTTCTATCTCTAGAAACGCCATGGTTGTCCGCCTTGAGCTGTCTCCAAGCTGATACCTTTTACTTTCCTTTACTTTGTATACTGTTTGTTACCTTGAATTCTTCACACTGTAGCAAGGAACTCTTGTGTTTAACAAAAAGAGCGGAAATATGGAGGCAAATGACATTTAGATGACTCATGGAAGAGGACCCAGGCCAGGAATGTGGGGCTTTGGACCCAAGGTCCTGTTTAAAGGGGAGCTACCCCTTTGAGAATGACAGAGGACCACGGGAGTAGCCACGTGTTTGACAGCACAAGCCCTAAACAGCTAAGTAGTGTGTTCCTCTCATGTGTGACATGATAAAACCAGCGCCCAGTGTCTACCTTCCCAGAGAGCAGAGACGTAATGAGGGGTCACATAAACTGAGACTCCTAGAGCGAACGGGGAGTTGTTTCAAGGACTGAGATCCAGTTGTCATTGGTTTCCCAAGGGCTGAGGCAGTGGGTGCCACAAAGAAGGAGGTGGGCATCAGAGCTGCATAGGAAAGAAGGTCCCCAGTGCCTCTAGAAAAGGTGTCTCTGCAGAGAGCAACCCAGCCCTGAGTCCGCACTGCCCCCCGTTGGAAGGACAGCTCTCCAGAGGTTTCATGTGAGGCAGAGCACAGCACAAGACAGTCATTTTCTCCTATCTCCATCTAGCCAGGAAAGAGACGGTGAGAGGCATGACGCATGACAGAACCGATATTTGCCAAGGCGGGCAGCGCTGCTGCTGTCGGCCCTTTGACCAGAATGACCTGCTGTCTGATGCCTTTCGTGGAGAAACTGAGTTATGGTTCATTTTGCCCCAGGGTATGGGGGTGAGTGGGTTAGACAGGGGAAAAGTTAGCATTTTATTCATTCTGATCTGAATCCCTTTTAAAACTCAAATGGCATGCATAATCTTCCCCTTAATTAAAGCTTCTGAAATATCACTGGGCATCTGTATCACCCCACCCTGCCTTGGCCTCTATGAGGTGGGATGATGGGAGAGCTTTACTGGAGCGGGGGTGGGGAGGAAGATACGGGAAAAGAGAGAAAAGATTCAAGAGGCAGAAGGCAAGACAGTGGGAAGGTCTGTTGGAAACTAAGTGGGAAATGTAATCACTAGAAAAGGCGGGGGGCACTTAGAATCCACTCACACCCACTGCGTGCTGTGCCCGTTACCAAGTTCCCTCCCCACATTTGTGCGTGTGAGGGGATATTTCTATTATCCCGATTTTACAAGTGAGGAGACTGAGGCTCAAATGCTTGGAAACTCATTCAAGGTCAGACAGCAGGAATGATGGAGAGTGGGCTTCATGACACGCTCACCTCCTGCCAAACCCCACCTGTGCTTTGGTCCCTCCACAGGGACACACATCTTGAGTTAACTTATGAGGCTACTCTCACAGGCGCCGTCCGTGTGTGTGCCACGTGGCTCTAGAGAGACTAGACTCCTCAAGAGAAGGACGCCATCGTCTGTCACCTCGACGATGCCTCTCACCCTCTCCACCCTCCTGCTCTCTCCTCCCTCCCCTACACCAGGCTCTGTTCAATGCTGAGCAAACGATGAAAAGGGGGAGGCACTGCCGAGACCTTTGCGCAGTCATGGACATTCCTGAGGTCATTTGCGTTATGTATTGAAGATGACACCACAGCCACAAGGCAGGTCGTGGAATTGTCACCTTATGGCATGCTGAAGTTGGCAGGAATTCCAGAAATCGTCTGGCCTGCCTCGCTCCCTTTGCACCAGGAGGAGGGGAGCTGTGCAGGATCGCACAGCTGGGGCATGGCAGAGCCGGACTCAGCTCTTGACCAGCCTGGCCCTCTTCCCTCTCCGCTGCACATTGAGAGGAACATGTGTGGAAGTTGGGCTGCTCCTCCTGGGCTCCTGCCCCTGTCACGCTTTCCAACTGGAATCCCAAGAGCCCTGAGTAGGAGTGGCCACTGAGAGTGCATCTCCAGGGCTGTCAGCCACAACCAAAGAAAACAAAGAAAGAGCAGAAGTTCAGGGCCAAGCATGTGTTAGAAGGTCCTGCTGCAGGATGACCCCAACCTCAATGGCATTTTGTCCCTGCTCCTACTTGACTCTTGGCCAAGAAGAGCCTGCTGAGAGGGTTGATGAAGGAGAACATGACAGGAGTCTCCACTCCTGGGTCCTCCACTGACGATCGCCATAGCAAAGGTCTCCAGTCAGGGTCATGTGACAAAGGCCCAGCTTAATCTTTCAAACCCAAGTAAGAGTTCATGTCTCTGTCACAGGCAGTCAGCAAGTGGGCAGTAGAGCATGACTCCCAGCTCTGGTCCACAGTGACTGCTCCAACGCCCACCGTCATGCCCAGATTGCAGTCAATGGAAAAAGGACACATGAAGAGGAAGCATTTGTCTCTTTCTTTCAGTGGCATAGTCCAGAACTTAGGCATATCCCTTCTGCTCAGAGCCCGTTGGCCAGGACTTGATCGCATAGCTGCAAGGGAGGCTAGGAAATGTGGGGATTATTCTGGGTGGCCATATTTTCTCATATTCAGAGGGCCCTTTGCTAGTAGCAAAAGGAGAGTGGGAGCATGGACAATAAAAGACAGCTAGTAACTTCTGTCTCAGTGGACACTATTTCTAATGAATGTTGCCCGTCTGCTTCGGCAAGCCAGCACCACCTCGTTCCCCAGCCAAGAGGTCTGGCTGCAGGACATAGCACTCACCCGGGGAGCCACAAAATGAAAGGTGAGCAAGCCAAGATGAACCACCAGGAGACCCAGATGAAATTCAATTATGGGAAATTCAGAACTGCATATCAGAAAATGAGATTGAAAGCAGGGAGCTACCTCCTGGGGAGGCTCCCCACAAGATTTTATAGTAATGAAGATAAAACCAAAAAGAAATAGTGCAGATGATAACTCTGCTCAAGCCCCCAGGGGCTGAGTGGGGAGCCCACTGGTCTGCCTCATAAGATGGAGTGATATACAGAAACTACATGGTAATTACATTTCTACAGGATTAGTCCACATTAAGAGCAAGTTGTCCCAAAGTAATAACAGTATAACCAAATAATCTGCTCTGTGAGATAGGCTTGCATTTACTTTCTAAATCTCTTCCTATTTACTAATCTTGACACCTCGGGGCATCTACACTGAACTGTCAACTGCTAACCTCCCACTGAAGGACAAAGGAGCAGGGGATGGGACTGGGCTTGTCCTGCTCCCCGGACGAGGTAGGAGACATGGACTCTAGACACTGCCCTCTGCTGGTGATCTGCAGGCAAGTCACCAGACACCGCAGGCCTCCATGCTGTCAAAAATTCCAGAAGGATCGTCCTCCACAGTTCCCTCCAGTAATCCTCGGGGAAGGTCTGTCAGAGCTCAGGGGCCTGACAGTCTGATTACCATCCCCCTTCCTCTGGGCCCTGCGTGGCCCCAAGCCCCTGTCAGCCCCATTGCTGCCCAGAGCTTCTATTCGTTTTCCAACTGGTCAGGACACGGGTTCCAAACCCTAGCCAGTGCTGCAGAAGAAGGGGTGGGTTGGAGGAAGTGGGCCCCCTCCGTGCGCATCCCTGTGTCTCCCGTGGTCCAACACCAAGGAATGCATAGAGAAAGTGACCTTCAGCTTCCAATTATAGTTAACTTCCAATTATAGTTAACAGCATCAGTCCAAGAGGGTGGAAATGGACAAGAGAATAGAGCCTTCCTGACCCACCCCGAACCAGACTGATCAGCCTTGTTTAACAGTAATTCCTGGAGTGTGTATGGTACTTTCTAGCTTATAAGGCTTGTCCACACCCACTGTTTCACTGAATCCTCAAGACAGTCCTGTCAATAGGTGTTATCATTCCTATTCTATGGATAAGTACACTGAGACTCAGAAAGAGAGGTAGTCTGCCCAAGGCCGTAGCATTAGTGAGTGATGGAGCTGAGATCGGAGGCATAGCATCTGGCTTCAAGCTCTAGACTTTCTTTTTTTAAGATTGAGTGATTGGTTGATTTTGAGAGAGAGAGCATGACTGGGGGTGGGGGGAGAGGCAGAAGGAGAGGGAGAAGCAGACTCCCCACTGAACAGGGAGCCTGATGACACGGGGCCCGCTCCCAGGACCCCAGGATCATGACCTGAGCCGAAGGCAGATACTTAACTGACTGAGCCACCCAGACGCTCCTCGAGTCCTAGACTTTCTCTAGTATTTCACAATGGCCTCCCAATTCCTGGAAGATGCTGAATAGACCTCTCGCACTTTCCCATGTCCTGCTATGTGATAGTTTTCCTGTGCAGCACAAATTCTTCCAACCTTAGTATAAGCTCATTGAGAACAGGCATGGATTCATAGGTGCTTCTTCGGATTATTCCAACATCGAGCTCAAGGCTGAACAAGAAGGAGGTTCTCGAAAACAAACGAGATAGTTGCTGATGGCCCACAGAAATGCAAACTGTAAGAGCACACTAGAATATTAACACCCTGAAGGAGCCAGCTACGAGAAAGAAGTGAGGACAGTGCAGGTTGGCTGGGCAGAGAAAGCTCCCACGCTCTATGAGAGGTCTCGCCTCCTCCGCCTGCTGTTAGAGCTCTGCCTGAACCCGATTTGATGATCCAGGCTTCTCAGTAGGGGAGCAATGAACAATAAATAGGAGCCATGAGTTGGCAGCTTCCCAAAATTCCAGCGTGGAGACCTACGGGTGACCCCCAGAGAGAGTAGGGAGGAAAAGAGAATCTCAGGATTGTCAGGACCATGTCTGGCACATCTTAAACACCCACTAAACATTTGTGATTCAATGAATGGGGGGCAAGGGCAAAAGGCTAATGGGGATGAGGAGAGCTATACCGGATAAAAATCAGCTGCGTGGGGAATCTCCGAGGTCTTTCTGTCTACATAGGGAGTTTGGGGGTGGGCGTGGGGTGCCTATGGAATCTAGGCCTATGTTTGGGCTTGCTTATCTGGTATTATTTCCCAGTACTTTCCCTTTTGGGCCGTTCTCTGAAAACACCTCATCCTATCTCATTCTGGATGTATTGCCCTACCCCCAAAGAGAATGGAATCTGTCATTCTTCACTTAGGGAGATTCTATGGATAACTGTCGTTTTTCAGAAAAGCATCTTTCTTCATTGTCTGAATAGAAAGATGTATGAAATGTTAGATAAATTTATGTCCAATGCTTAGTTTGGCTTCTTTATGGTATAGAAGTATCATCTCTGGCAGTATTTTTGTAGATACAGCTAATGAGCTCTTCCTTCTAGAAAATTCTCTTTAACAGCAGGTCATCCTCCTGGCCAGCACAATATGCGTTGTTTGCTAATGATTGCCAAAGATTTTTCTTTTATCACTAACCTCCATCAACAAGAAAGTTTCGGCAGTCACCCAGAATATATGCATGTGTATGTAAATTATATCCATATATTCCAGTCCTAGTGTATTATAGGCATTAAAAAAACGTTTCTACAAAAGAGGCAATAAGGAATTAAAAGAGAAAATACTTTCTTCCTGCACCCCCAAGGGTCAGATGACTTCTTGGGGTGCCCACAACCCACTTTGGAGGCCACTGGTTTACACAAGATGACACACAATGGACCCAAAGTGAGTATAATCAAAGAAGCACTTTTGTTTTCTTGGGTAGCTCAGGTGTTCCAAACCAGTGCTCAAACATCTCACTCTAGCGGGTTCCACTCCATCTTGTAAGGGTTAAAAAAATAACAACATGCCACACTTTGTATCAGTCAAAGCTTTTTTGCCACAGAAGCAGTTTTGAGGGAGAAATTGTCATCTAGCCCCACAGTTATGCAAATGTGATAGTTATTTTTGACACTGGTAAATAATAGTTCTGTATGCAGAGACACTGTTTTCTTACCTTATCATGCAAGGTCTCAAGTCATAATTTAGATGTTCGCAAGTGATTAGCGTTTTGGGGCGATGGCAAGCAATTTGTACAGTGTTTCCCATCTATCCTCTACCTAGAAAAAGGTGATTAGCACTTTGGGGGGATGGGGGAGGGCATGTCTAACAAATTGCTTCTCTGATCAAGGCAAATCAAACTGTCTGATGGGATGATTGGCTGACATATGTAGACAAGCCATAGCCTGGATTGTCCCGTGTTCCCATTAGAATCAACAAAAGCTGCCTTTATCAGACGTACCTGACTTCTCTTGAGGTGGTGTGAAGAGTGAGGGGTTTACTACCCCCTCGAAATAGTATTACTACAAATTATCTGATGCAGAATAAAAATAGAATGAAAATATACAGGTGATGTTGGTAATACAACAAGCGTAGTACTGTGATAAAAATCTTTAGAAGGCTGCAAGACAGCATTTCCAGCCCACTCTAAAAATAGCTAATTGAGAAAGATTTCTTTATGCTAATGCTCTTAATTGCCTGGGCAGCTTTATAGAGAAGTCACTTAGTTACTGGCTAGTACTTTGAGAGTCTTAATAGCCAAAACCAGGAGCCCCGGTTAAATAATGTCACAGCAGGAACTCTGGTGCAAGGCTGTACTGGAAGTCTTTCTGGCTAATTAGCGAATCACAGCCATCATGCAAATGAGCAGCTCCTGATTGGCAACAGCTTATATCTTTCTCCACCACCCATGCAAATGAGGCCAACAGCATGGTTGTTTTGTAGTCCGACGCAGAATGAGAGAGGGATAAAATTTTAGAGCCAATCTCCTTCAGAGATTACATGGTCAAACTTACCGATTTATTAGCTAAGGAAACCAAGTCCTCAGAGATTAGGATCCTTGCCTTGAGTTCCTTAGTTAGCTAGTGATAAAGCCAAGCTTCATTCCAGGGCTGGGTTTTTTTTTTTTTTTTCCAATAATCTCTTTTTTTTAACCCCACCTTTTTCATTTCATCTCGTAAACTTGGAGATTTTGCACATGGAAACCCATGAGATTTTATTATAAGAACAGGGAAACTGAGGTTATGTAAAGAAGTATCACCAGATCAAGGTTTGAGGGAACCCGAAGGACCACTGGACTCACTGCCCAGCAGGTGAATCTTAAGCCTTTTCTCACGGGAAGACTCCTGTGTCTTCTAACGCCATCGGGAAAGGACATGAACGTGACTTTCGTGAACCCTTGAAACACCTTCCCCTTGTTACTGAGGAAATCCCCGAGGTTCTGCTTTTTTCCCCGAGAGGTCTGAGCTGAGACCTGTGGCTTCAGTCAAAGCAAATTTGTGTAACGAAGCCTCTACACTTCTGAATTGTTGGAGCTGTCCTTTTCTTTCCTTTGTTTTCCTGTTCCTTTTTTTTTTTTCCTTTTTCCAATTCCTTTGTAATCATCTCAAAGCCAAGTGCTCATTTCCACCAGAACTTTAAACATTGTGCCTTTATGTAGCACAGCTTTTAATTTTCCTCCTTAACAGAAGTGATTGTTTATGTTGTAAATGCCACATTAGTCTCCATGAACTGGAGACGGAATTGATTTTCATTTCAGAGATTTCACAGCTTGCCCCAGAACTTTATGCTTGATTGCCAATGCTCAGAAATGCATGGGCTTCTGAGAGGTTTAGAAATGATGTGTGTAACATGGCATATAAAAATGTGAGAATTGGAGCTGCGTTTTTTGGGAGACAGCCCCCTGTGTCTCCGAAGCTGCGTCTGGCCAGACACTCAAAATACCCAATGCCTTGAGTACAGGTGACACCTTCAAGAAACAGACTTTCAGTCCCAAATAAGCTCATCCACAGTACCACCAACTTTCCCTGCCAGAAGGCTCTGGAAGCTGTATTCTTTGATCCCTGCTTTCAGTGAGTGTTTCCTGAGCACCTGCCCAGAACTGCTTAGGCATGGGAGGAGTCAAAGGAGGGGTAGCACACACCTTGAGAAGCTCAGAAGCTAACTGGGGAGAGAAAACACAGGATGCCACCAGCGAATTTGGCAAGCCCATGTGGATATACTCCAAACCGAATACAGAGTGTACACGGCTCCAAGGAACAGGAAAGCCACACAGGCTCATCGGGACTGGGGGTGGAACGGAAGGCAGATGTCAGACTGACCCAGAGGAGAGGTTTTATTTTTGTTTTATCTCCCGTGCCACCTACAGAGCCCAGCCCCCTCCTCCTCAGGGAGACCGTTGCATTTAACTGCCGAAGCCAACATGACAGATGGTTCCACTCTCTTCCAGGGATGTGAGATAATGCCAGTGGCGTTGCATGGGCGTGGACCCATGCTACATCTGGCCTGGTCTCGGTCGGCTGTTGACCTGATTATCCACAGGACCCGCCTTCCAAGGGGCCTGCCATCCTTTCATGGGAAACCCCTTCCTCTTCATGAACTCCTCCAAACCTGGAGTTCTTAGAACACGGTTGACAGTCAATACAAAATAGTTCAGACACCTGCTATCATTCTATTGACCATTTATTGCATTTGACAGACCATTTCAGAGGGTTTGCATTTAACTGTGGGGTGGGCACAATAACATCTCAGCAGCGCACAATTTACATAGCAGAGGTGGGGGTGGCGTAGGCCGCTAAAGAACGTCAAGGGAATCTTATTTTGAATGATTACCATCATTGTTATTATGAGCATTTCTACCTAATTATGTCTAGCTCCATCGAGCTATAAATATGTATATATTAATGTTAACAATATGAGCTTTATTGGCCAAAGACATGATCGGTGATTAAAACAGAAATCTCCTGATATGTCTAAAACTGCTACCCTAAATTTATGATAGAGTATAAAAGAGCCCCAATTCCATTGCTAGTCCATTAATTATATATATATATCAAGATAACAACTGAATGCGATTTAATATTTCTCAGTGAGGCTCCCAGATTGGGTGGCTAGGTGATTAAGGCTGGTGGGTAGCTCTCGCTCTCTCTCTCTCTCTCCCTGTCTGTCCATCTGTCTGTCTGTCTGTCTCTCCGCGAATGGCAGATGGCAAGGACACATGCTGGGTAGGAGTGAGGGAGTGGGAAAAACTGCAAATAAATGGCGTGGAGAAGACTTACTTGAAGCTCTCAGGGAGAGCTGGGATTAGGGGCTGCCAGGGGGACGCTCTGGAGCAACAGGGGTGGGGTTGTGAGTTGGGGGAGGGGTGGAGGGGAAGGTGGGGTAGGTATGCAGACCTTTTCCAGTGCAAACTTCTCCTTATCTGTTATTGTCTTGTTTGGGGTTCTCTCTCTCTCTCTCTCTCTTTTCAACTTTCTGGTGTGTTTCTCTTTTAAAGAGAGCAGGGAGAGGAGGTGGCTTTTATCAAGCCGAGTTCTCATTTTGCATCAGAGAGCCTTATTGATTTTTCAACCCATGACTGCTGAAAATTAGAATTTCTTCATGAAGCTGGGTTCTTTTCTTGTCGTGTTCCTTATCTTTTTAAATATGATTACCTGCACTTCAGGGCTTCATGGCTAAAATCATAATGAACTTCCCCACCCACCGCAGCGCCTGGGACCAAGAGGGAAGTGCCTGCAGGCCCATGGTTGTGGCCATAGGAGGGCCGGCCACGGTTTGGTACTGGAAGAAAACGTTTTCCTTCTGGTTACTTAAGGTCCTATCTTTGGGCCACAGGCTTATTGACTTACTACTAATTTTCTTGTCAGGATAATTCTTCCAATCAAGATTTAAAACAAACTAGGAGGGTACTAAAGTGCTGGAGATTAAAGCCTAATGCTTTTTTTTTTAATTTGATTAAGATACTCTTATCTGGGTTCTTTGGGCCCAATTTAAACTTGGCACAAACCTTCCTTAAAGGGCCAGGCTTGTTTGTTTCAAGCAAACACTTTCCCTTCACATCTGCCTCTCCTGCTGTGTATTTGCTCACTAGGAAGAAGATATAGATTATTCCTACTGCATCAACTTTTAGGCAGCTGCTCAGTGCAATTTTCTTCAATGTCTTGCCATGGAAAAAGAGACCAGTCATTTCCTAAGTGGTGATTTGAGGTGACCTATATTTTAGGAAACTGTTGGATTCACCATCAGCTCTCTCCTACCAACCTGTAGACCCAAAGCCTTTAATAGAGAACTGCATGGAGAGGAGAGACTCCTGGAAAGGGGGAGATCATTCAGGAAGAACACGGCACAAGTCACCTGACACCACTAGAGGCCCAGACTCATCAGGACTTTCAGGAGATTTTTTTTCATTTATTTCTGATGTTCTGCTTCTCAAGGGATGTGGATCCCTTCATCAGGAGCTGGTGAAGCCGTTACCCACTAGGTAGCCCATAAACCGAGTAGACTTCGCCCCTCCCCTTCTGGAATGATCTGTGCGTGCTTATCAGCCCTATCAGAAGTAAACAGCCAGCCCGACTACGTGGTCTGACTTGAAGACCAGAGACAGACGTACAGAGATCGTAAAGTGAGAGAGGTGGGTCCCGGAGATGTTGTTTTCAGCACTGAACATCTTTATTTCCCATCAAGTTTTCTTTTAATCTTGCTTTCTATTAAAAGTCTTCTCAAAGCTAATGCAATAAATTTAGATCTGTAGCCAGATGCAAAGCAAAACTTTTGGCAGAGAATACTCTATCAAAAGACATTGGAAATGAAATATGCTCTCCCTTGGGGATTATTCTACAGTTTAATTTAATTTGATATTTCAAATTAAATTAATTCAAATGGTTATGCAGTTTCCAGGGAAAACAGACTTCATTTATGATGCTCTGCCACCAAATTGTTTCGCAACCATCATATATCTTACATTGTTAACTAAGAAAGATAAATAGTGACAAGGTAGGCTCTTACCCTCATTTCTCAGTCCCAGCCTTAAACAGAACACAAGCAAATCCTCCAACACCGTGTACTCCCATATCGGGTAGCATAAATATTTATTAAGACCATTATAGTTAAGACTAATACTACCTGTGGACCCTTGTATCTAATCATTTCCGAACATGTGATGAAAATGCATGGAGCCTCATGAGAGGAGCAGATGTACCGATTCCCATTTGATAGACCAGGAGACAGGTGGTGGTGGGACTCGCCCAGCCTCACACAGGGAACCGGGAGGAGAGGCAGCCGCTCAATCCAGTGCCCGGGTTCTCAACCCTCTGCTTTATCAGGCTCTGCTCCCAGTCTGTACCTCCTCAGTAGGTCTTCATATAATCTGAACTAGGTCTACACTGTCCAAAAAATTAGAAAATCGAGTCATTACTGAGTAAATAAATCAATGTAGACATTCCATCTGGGGAGGTGGGGAGAAGACTCATGTCCCACAGTTGTCTTTTAAATACTTTTATTTTTAAAATGATCATACAGTAAAATTGCCCTTTTTTTCAGTTATCTTCCTCCCTGCTCACCCCCCCCCCGCCCCTGACACACACACACACACACACACACACACAATCTAAGCTACTAGCATTCTTTTGCAAGTGTGGATAGCCAGGAAGGGGACCCTGTGTCCCATGGTGCAGGATGGAGGTTTTGGCTCCCCGGGATAACTAAAGGATCTTCCTGTCTGGTTCTGGAAAGTCTAGCTTGCTGAGAGCCAGAGAAGGCACAAACCCTCTGAGGCACCGAGTGATGCTTTGGTCTCTAATGCTAGGTCACTTTAATTTGAGAGGCCTCCTCTGGTGTAGACAGTAGGGAAGCAAACATTTACCAACATGTTAAACCTTGGGAAACTTTTTTACCTGTTTCCTTCTTTTATAGAGCAGGTTTATTGGATGTACACTGTTCCTTGGGTCCACTAATGTCACGTCCCTAAACCCTCATGTCCATATTGACTGGAGGAAGGCATAACCTTTGGCGAAGGGTTTATATCTCTGCCACAGCCTTCATACCCACTGGCCACATGGAAACTTCAAGGCTTTTCTGCTAACACAGAATTTGATATTATCACAAGAGACTCCGGAAGAGCGCAGAAAGCTAGATTTACTGCAGTGCATTGCTACCTTCTTCAACAAAGGGTGCATGTTTTAGAGAAAGAAGGGGGTTTGTCTATACCAACATCTCCTCACCACCTCCAACACCGCCCATTCCAGCCCCGTTTCCTCCTAAAACCCGCAAGGAAACATGTAGAACCAATTATTCTTTTTCATACTCTCCCCTTTGAAAGAGTTCTCCAGGGGTAGAGCTAAGAGGATCCATGGCTTTAGATTTCTTTGTCAGAAGAAATAGAATTTGCATTCCTTTGACATGTGAACCTTTGGGGGGGCAGGGGAAATATTAATCATTAGAACAATGATGATACTTTATACAATAGATGCTTGCAATTTGTACCTAAACTTGAAAGCGTTCGGTGTTCTGTAGTTCCGTGTCCGTTTTCAGGTACAACACCCAGAGGGCTTATTCTTCTGTAAGGATAATGCCATTATGCAATCATTATTATTAGCACCGTAATGATCATGTTAATTCCACAGCTACACAATTAACTCACCAACCAGTTCGCACCTAGGATCTCTTGAACTTATAAATGCCTAACTAATCCTGACAATTTGTAATCGTTTCAGTTCTTAGGAGAGGAATCTACAAAATCCCAAAGCCAGGAGAGTCTTAAAGACTTTAACTAGTTATATGGCTATGACCCTAGCCAGCTACTCGGTTTAAGAGAATTAATAAGAGCTACAGTGTTCGAATACCTACCATGAGCCTGGGAAATGTTAAATACAGTATCCTTTTCCATCTTCACAACTCAGTGATTTCTTTTTTTCTTTTTTGCAAGAGAAGAAACTGAACCACAAGGAGATATGAAGTAACTTGTTCAAGGTCACATTACCGTCTAGGCAGAGCTGGGATTTGAAACTAGTTCTTTCTTGCTCTCAAGCTCCCATTCTGACTGACGGTGGCACTCGCCCACATTGGCTTACAGATAAATGCTAATTGACAAGTATGGACTTTTGTCTCTCTTTTTCTATTCACCCTCGTTCACTTTACTCTTTCAAGTTATTTTCTCTCTGGTTTTCTTATTATATTCTGACAAACACTGGGATTTAGCACTAAGTTCTCGCTCTTTCTTTTCCCTTTTTCACTCCATGAGAATGTTTGGTGAGAATTCACTTGCAGTGGGTATTGTAATAATTGCTGTGCACAGCTTTTTAACCAATGGTCACTCTTGCCCCCTAAGATCTCACATTCCAAAATTATTGTAACTCTCTTATCAAAGGGCTGGTTATGTAGAAAATGGTCTCTCTCTGTGACAAATACTAAGCGAATCAAGTTTAGCCAGCGGAAGAGAGACTCGAAGAGTGTTTTTAAAACAGCTTTCAAGTTCATAACAGAGATATTGAAAACTTCCCAGCTGTTCTCCATTGCCAGCAAGAATAGAACAGAAGGAAAAGTGGTTTGCTCAAAGCAATAGACATTCCGATTATGTATAAGAACTTTCTGACTGTGAAGAATTGTTAGACAAGGAGGTGGTTTACTAGAGGCAGGTTGCCCTTGGAGACCTTTCAGAATAAGACGGTTTACTTCCTGGGGCATTCAGTGCCAGGGAGTGGATTGAATGAGCTGAGTACAAGGGACATCCAGTCTGAGTCCTGGGGTTCTACGGAATGCATTCAGACAGCTGGTCTACACTGTCCACATGGAGGGGAAGTTCATCAATATTTTGGTAGAGTCTACAGCACAGACAGAAGATAAAATATATTTAGTCTAAATGATCCCAGTTGATTTCCCTGTCCAAATCACATGTATACACCTCCATGTGGAGAAAGTAGACAAGATCATATTAAGATAACAAACTTAATTGGATTTATAAAAATCTATAAATGTTTTTAGCTCCTTAGAGATAGGCACCATGTAAATGAAAGCCGTCTCTGGAGTGATAGCCACTGAGTATTTTATTAGCACACTCAGCAAAATGGAAAGAGATAAGCCTCACTCACTAAGGACCTGGGTTCTAATTCTTGCACTGCCATTTGCCTGCTTATACAATTCGTACGATGGACCTGAGCCTCCTCTTCCTTATCTAAAAAGTGAAAAACATTACACCTACTTCCTGCTATGGGGAGAGGGAGGTTAAATTAGACAGTGTTTGTAAATCACCCAGCAGAGGGGCACCCGGGTGGCTCAGTTGGTTAAGCGTCTGATTTGGTTAAGGCACAGGTCATAGTTCCATGGGTCATGAGATCAAGCCCCATGTCAGATTCGGCACTCAGTGGGCAGTCAGCTTGGGATTTTCTCTCTCTCCCTCTGCCCCTCCCCTCACTCATGTTTGCTGGAATGTGCACACTCTCCTTCTCTCTCTCTCTCTCTCTCTCAAAATAAATAAATAAACCTTAAAAAAAATCAATCAATCAATCAATCAATCACCCAACAGAGTGTTTGGCAATACAGGTTGGTTCTTTCCCAGCAAAATGTTCCATGGAACGTCTTCCATTCTGGCTTGGGCTGCTGACCCTGGTCCAGCCCAGTAGCTCCCTCAAAGGCCTAGCCGTTACATTCACTGGCAAGTTCATACCACATTTCTAAAGCTCTTCCAGCCAAACCTCTCTGACCTGGGCCCTTGTTTCCAAAGAGGATAGGATAGAGGGCCTCTCCATAGCTAACCTCCCTTAAAGCTCCAGTGTGGACTTGGAGCCCGTATGCATTTGCGTGTCAAGCACCAATACAGCCAGTGTGTCATACTAGAGAACGTTTTCATGGCACCTTCAGGGAATAGGAGCGTGTTCAATAGGGCAGATATGGAGGGGGTGGCCCCAAAGCGGAAGTGCTGAGCTGGGTAATAAAACACCCACGTTCTGGCCCCAGGGTTACCAAGGTGACTTTGAGCAGGTTATTCCCCCGCTCTGTGCCTTAATACCAATTAGCATTTATTGCGTCCCTACTGTGTGCCAAGGACCGATTAATTACCTTCATTATTTTCAATCTCCACAGTAAGCCCCAAGGTGAAGAGTACAACCTTCATTTTACAAATGAGAAACTGAGGCTCACCAAAGTTGGGAAGTTTAATCGAGGACCTCCGATAGCTCATAGAGAGCTGAGGAGACATTAGGACCATGACACATGACATCAAAATGTGCTCATACTCTGCTAAACAGCCCTGACTCAGTTTCCTCCTGTGGAAAATGAGGGTAGACTGACATCTCTAGGGTCTCATATGGCCCAGATAGCTGATGAATATCATTCTGGACTCCTTCCCGGCCTCAGCAGCCAGCCCGAGCACATTAAGGGGGAGTTATGGAAATGATCACGGTGGTTTCCATCTCTCTCATTTCCCCCCTCCCTTAATTTGTCTCCCTTCCCCTGTAAAGACTGTTTGGGAGTTCTCTTTTATCTCCTTCTTGGGGAGATAATTGTTGACTTTTTTTTTTTTAAAAGAAAGACTTTTTGGGAGAGGGGGGAGAACTGAAACAGTCCTTTGGTGAAGAAGTCACTTGAAAAATGATCCCATTTCCTTTGGAGATGCTCTTGTAATAGAATTATGAGCCATCTGCTCACCTCTCCCCTTGTACCATCTTCCTGGTTTTCAGCCCCCGGCATCCCCCCCGCCGAGAAAACTGGCAGGGGGGAGGCGCTGGGGGCCGAGCCTTTCCCAAAGCGCATCCAAGAATGGGCTACTTGAGCAAGGCTAGTAGTTGGTGCTGTTTAGCAAAGGTGTAGAAAATCCCAGCCAAGCATAAATACCAACAAATGTTCTAGGGATTAGCAGATAAGTCGTATCAGGAGAGAGCAAGAGAGCCAAATTTATATAGTTGAGAAAGGATCTGGCTCCGAGGGAACACAATCACGGTCTATAAATACCTCCATGAAAACAGTATAAATGAAGTAAGGGAATTAATCACCGCTCCAAAGCCGGGAGGACGAGGTGCAATGGCCCTCAGCGTGGCGCGGGAGATGGGAAGCACAATAGTAGAAAGTTCAGAGCTTAGAGTAGCAATTGGGCACGGGCCCCGGGCTCTCCAGGGGAGGTGGCCGCGCTCCACGGGGCCTGGGGACTGGAGGCAGAGGAGATTAAATGCTAATAGGAGCACAAGTCCAGGGAGGCCCAGGAAGGCTAGATGGAGGTCAGATAAGATGACCTAAGTGGCTCTCCCACCTATGATTCAATGAACTGAGGAGTAATTACTTGCTCTTGCAAATTGCTTGGTAAATATGCTGAGTAAATCAAAGAAGCCCATTTCACCAGCAGACGAGCAGGGGATGAGCGACCGGAGGCTGCAGATTCCACAGAGATCCCATGCAGAGTTGGGTTGGTCCGTGGGACCTTTTATCGTGACGTTGCACGGTACCTCTGCCCCCGGAGTAATCCACATTTATTAACATGAAAATTAGCTTCCCTTGTCCAGTGGCAGGTGCCCAAGCAAGGGCCAAACCACCTCAGCCTCCCCACCCTGACCCGCTTCTGGAAGAATCTTCCACGTGCTTCCCAACAGCACACCCTTCCTGCCCTTCGTGCCCACCCTCTCCCTTCAGCAATATTAATGGCTCCAACCTAAGTACTCGGGGCCTCTCCTCCACAGAGCCTGTTTAGGGATGGCCTGAAAGGCCTGCTGGGAATAATTCTGCCCGTAGGCAGCTAAGAATTATTGATGAAATAACCTCTTGGGGCCTGAGTCCGGGGTTTTGCAGATGCAATGGCAAGATTATTGTTTAAGTGGGGACTTGATCAGGCGGTGACCTAGAAAACATTAAGTTCTTTTATTGCTTTCGAAGCTTCCTGGGGCTAACACTGTCTTCTACCGCGGATGCCGGGGCAGCTTATTGGAAGAGGAAGTGAGGGGACGTGGGCAGTGAGGCCGTGAGATTGTCTGCACGCCCAGAAGGCCAGAAAGTCCCGAGGCAGCATCGTGCCCTAAGAGGAGAGGGTCCCCAGGGCCTCCCCGGAGTTACCAGACCTGCAGTGGCAGAAAACAGTTCAGCGTTGCAGTGACTTGCTGTTTCTGCCTTAAAAGCTCAGCCTCACCAGATTCAAGGAGCAGATCAATCAATCACAGGGGAGGCAGTTAGGAACGGAGCAGCCCTTCACGGGGGCCACAGTGCTAGGCATGGTTCCTTTGGAGACTGAGAAAGAGGAGAGCAGAAAGTTATGTGGGAAAGCCGCATCCACGGCCAGAGGGACAGGGCAGGAGGGCAATGCCCCTCTCTAGCATAGGCTTCCGGCTGACCACAGGTGTCCAAGAGGCAAGGGCCACTCAGGGGACCTTCTATAAAGAACAGCTCTGCAGCACAGAGAACGGGGTGCAGGGGTCCTTTCTCTACTCTCTGCACATAGCTGTTCCCTCACCCCTACTCGTTCTTTCCTCGATGTTTAGTGGGTGCCTATCCCATGCCAGATACTTTGCCAGGTGTGGAGATTCCAAAATCAGTAACCCAGCCTCTCGTTTCAAGGAGCTTGAGGCAGGTGCACTCCCAGTCATACCAGGCACGAATACCACAATAGAGGATATCCTAAGCCTTGTTGGTGAGCACGGTAGCAATTACAGAAAGCCCTGCTTTGCAGAGAGGTAATATGTGAACAGGCCTTTGAAGGATGAATAGGAGTTTTCCAGCTGGAGAAGGGCAATCCAGATGGCGGCAATGAGATTGCATGACTTAATCCGGGAATGGTAAATGGCCCCGCCTAACTGCGGTGTGGAGTGCCTAACAGGGAAGGGTGTGAGATACCAAAGCTTTCAGGATCAAGGTCTTACCGCATGCTGGACACTGAGCCAAGACCCAGGCTGCCAGTATTTGAGTGAATCCTCACAGCGCTCGAAAGTGTAAAGTGACTGTATGACTTTCTGAGAGTCCCTGCTTGTGGGGATGGAGTAGGGAGGTGAGGCCTGCTAGCCTGGGATGAAGTCACACACCAAGCTTTACACTGTAAGTCCGGCAGACGGACTAGGAGGTTTGAGATTCTAGAATCCGGAGCACCAGAGCTGTAAAGTACTTAGGGGCCATGGAGGCCAAACTGTTCATTGAGAGGGAAGGAAAGCAGGTTAGGTACACCGCTGCAAGGAGTCTGGTCATTTTATGAAGGCAGTCAGTGCCACGCGAAGAGGTGCAGAACCACTGGAGGTTTTTAAACCGACACAGGACATAAGCACGGCCGTGTTTCGGGATTTGCCTGGTGGCAGTGCGGACGCATGAAAGCAGGGCAGGGGCTGAAGGCAGAGGGAGACCCCACCGCTCCGTGGTGTGTGCGAACCACCCACTTTGGAGCCGCCGGAGGCCCTTGCCCAGACCCAGTGAACCAGCCTCTCAGGCTAGGGGGCTAGAGAACATGCTGGTAATTAGCTCCCCTGCTGATCCGTAAGGCAGTGGGGATTGAGGCCAATGCCTTGGGAAGCGATCGCAGTACTCAAAATACTCCAGGTGAGAAATAACAAGGGCCTAATCATGGTGACGTAGAAGGAGGCAGGTCAGAACTTTCACAGAGACACAGTCCTCGGGATGTGGTTGGGTGAGGAAGAGAGAGAGAGGTCCAAGATCGCTCAGAGGCTGCCCCCTTGGGTGGCAAGGTGGCCGGTAATGGTGTTGCATGGAAGATGGAGCTCAGTTTTTAAAATCTTGAGTTCGATCTCGCTGCAGTATACACCAGTGGAGAGATCTATGAAGTCACTTGAAACTCCACTGTGGAGCTCACAGGACTGGACGTAGGTCGTGACTGGGGATATGAATTTGGGAGTCTGGACGTATCACCACCTGCTGCAGAAAGTTGGTCCCGATGCACCAGGCAGAGTTGATCACTTACTGCTCGGTACTGCTAACACCTTGTACAGCATATCACACCGCGTTAGATCTGTTAACCTTCTCCCCCACTAAACCACAGGCTGATTAAGGGCGAGAACCCATCATTCATGTTCCTATCCCCAAATACACAGCACCGTGCCTGGCACATATGAGGGTCTTTAAAAATAAGTGCGAGAGAACAGAGTGTAGGCTAATCTCAGAAGAGCTCTGAGGACCTAATCTCAGGGACCAGCAACATTTATAGGGTGGGTAGAAGAAGACAAAACTGCAAAGAAGCCTGACAAAGAGTGGCTGGAGTGGGACAAGGAAAAGCAAAGGAGAATTATGACAAGGCAGAGAGAGGGAAACCCTACAGGGATGACAGGATGGCTGACAGCATCGGTGGCTACAAAGAGGCAAAGCAGAGCTCTGGCTGGTCGTGGTGGGTGACCTCTAATGTGGCCCTTTTCAGGAGTAAGGCTGGGGCTGGTAGATCAGCCCCCAACAGCAGGCCTGGCCTCCAGAACTTTTGGATGGTTCTTTGCTTGCAAATCCAAGCAAACTCTGCATCATGGGGGTGAGTGGTGAAGCCAGGAAAACCCACATTGTGTCAAACAGTGAGGGGCCGGAAGAATCCAGAGGCCCCCGTGGGTTCAGCTTTCACTCCTACCACCCGTGGCAGCGAAGCTCACTGCTTAGACCACCTGAGGCTACCTGGATACTTTTTTCTTATCTGCTTGATCTCCAGCTTTAGCCCTGTAAGCTTGTTCTCATACAGGTCTTGGGGATTTGAGGGGAGAAACAAAGAACCACTGGGAATGGCCACAGCAAGAATACCCAGTATTTACTGTAACGCAGACAGTTATCTGGGTGTTCTGTTTTGTCTTGTTTTGTTTGTTTTTCTTTTCTTTTCTCTTTTTTCACGTTGGTCATGTTTCACTGGTCTCAGCTCATGTGACCACACTGTAAAATTCCACTTTGTCTTTTTTTTTCAGATGTTGAAAAGTGAACCAAATGCTGTTTTTAATGAGCTAGGAAATTGTTCAGGCTTCTCTCTCTCTCTCTCTCTTTTTTTCCCCTTTTGAATCGCTATAGGGTGTACCTCAAAGCTTCAGTTGGAAGCCTGCAATTTCAGAGTGCTTTTCTTTAGGCAAAAGAGGCCATCCTGTATCACAGAGATATCACCATGGCTCAAATTCAAAGAGTCTCTAGTGTAGGAACCAGGATACGGGGCTTGGCAAGTGGGAGGGTGATGTTGTGGGAGGATCCATGAGAGCCTCTCAGGGGGATGGCCGGAGGCAGGGTGAATGTCAGGGGTGACAGAGGTGCCCACTTGTCACCAGGGGGTGTCCCTCTTGTAACTAGACCCTCTAGCCCAAATATTCAGCTGCCCAGTGGACATTTCCACTGGGATGGATTCCAGCACCTCAACCTAGTAGGTCTTGAACAGACTCAATTACTTCCCATAGGACACTGGTTCACAGTTACTTTTTCAACCTTTATTTCATGTCTACTAGGTGACGGACATGTTGGGGTCACAGCAGGCAACAAGACAGACACAGTACCTGCCTCCTAAAGCCTACATTCTAGCAGGAAGAGCAAATTTGAAATGCTGTTGACATAGTCATGAGTGTCATAGATAATAGGAGTAAGAGTAAGGTTTATGGAGTCCTTACCATCTACCAAACGCTATGGCCAGTACCATGGGCCATAGAACAGGGAGCCCTGGCTTTGTCTCAAGGGTCCAGAAAGGCTCTGAGTCCTTTTCCTCAGCCACATTTAATGGCCCCATTGGCCCCCATATTCTTCCGGATACACATAGTGGATACTGAGGTTTCTGCCTCTTCTCACACCCTCCCCTCTAGTGTGTCACCAAGGCTTCTGTCACCTCCCCTCCCTCCTCTAGCCCAGCAGCCTGTCACCCACCCCTGGAATATTACAACAGCCCTAGCCTCCCTGCCTCCAGCCTCCTTTCCATCCTCTCTGGTCTGCATATCTCCAGACGAACTTTCCAGAAAGACTGTTCCCTGCTCAACATCTCAGTCACTTATTCAACAAATATTTGTCAAAAGCCTCGTCCTCCCCAACCCCCAAAAAATCAGTTTGTGTGTTTCAAAAGCAAAACCAATGCCAGTTGTGTCCCTTCACTAAAGATAAGCCAGCCTCCTTACCCTGGCACTTGAGGCCCTCCCCGCCAGGCCAGCTTCCCACGTTCGTCTTCCCCAGTAGCCTGTTCACCATTTCCCCCAGCACAACATCTGCCTTCCTTGGCCCTCGGCCCCTATCCATGTTGAAATCCCACCCATCGTGAAGGCCCCCATCAAATGTCACCTCCCCCATCGAGGCTGCACGTGCCTGCCTGCATGAGTCTCTCTCATATACATATCCCACACACACTCCCGAGAGCCCCGCGAATCCATGGGCATACCTGCCATTGGTGAGCCTTGGCTTTGCTCAGGAACCGTGCTGAGCAACTTAGCCCGATTCTCTCTTATCACAACGACCCTCTTATGAAGAAGGCACCGTGATTACATCCCCGCACTACCGATGAGGTCAAAGAGGTTAGGGGAATCGCATAAATAAGGTCACAGCGCTAGTAAGTGGCAAAGCAACGATTCGGACCCTATTTTGACTAAATTCCATATATGCGATTTCATTGCCATTCACCAGGCAAGAATTCTTCTTTAAACAGTTATGTACCCCGGTTGCCTTGTATAGTGCTTTGCGTGCAGAGCGCACTGACAATTAAATTCCCAGTACCTAACACAGGGCCCAGAACATCTCCTGCGTACGCAGTGAACACCTGTGAATGAGTGCCTGAAACAGTTGCTGGCCGCCACAGCAAACCTCCTCACTCAGAATAGCTGAGAGTGGGACCGGAGAGGCTCTAGGTTACCGAACAGTCCCGGTGATTGTTACACAGCCAGCCGACACCTGTCCACAAAAGGATATTCAGAAACGAATCCAGCCACCCTGTTTTATGAAAAGGGAAACAGACCCACAGTTGTTAACTGAGCTGCCCGAGGTTAGCAGCCTGCCACCCCTCCCCAAGCCATCTCTCCGGCTGGGCCCTGTATAGCCAGCTCCTCATAGTGTCAGCCTCGCCCTAAGATAAGATGCTAACAGTGGGCGGAAAACAAGCCCGTATCTCCATCTGTCCTGTCTCTTAAAGCGGATCTTAAACTGGTTTTCTTGACTCTTCCCTCCGAGGAGGTCCTTCCTGAGGACCTCATCTTCGATAAGCTGAGCAGGGGACATGCTCTGAGCAGCTGACCTAGAAACTCCAACCACAGCAAATCAAGTCTTTGACCCGAAAGTGCCTTGTTACTGGGCTTTGCTTCATGCGACTCCATCGTCTTTGGGATCTACTTCTTGCCTCTTCAGAGAGAGGCCATGTTGCCCGGCAACCAGAGTGGCAGGAACGTGGCAAAGCTATTGATCAAAAAAGTTCTGGCCGTGTAACCTCTCCCTGCAGCTGCGTTGGGCCTAGCTGGTTCTCCAAACCGCTGTGTGATCATTTTGGAACAGCGGGGTGATGTATTCGAAAGAAAGTTTGGAATTAGACATACCTGCCTTGATGTCCCACTTCAACCACATACTGGCTGTGTGATCTTGACAGATCACTTGCCCTCTCTGATCCTCTGCTTCGTCATCCCTGTTGTGAGAGGAGAAGAATGGAAAATCTCTGGTTGCTTCCGGTTCTGACATCTGTATTCTGTGTTCTGGGACCTGGGCTGCGAGCTGTCCTGTGATCCAAGTTTAGCCTGATGAAGACATTCAGTTCTGTTTCGTGTTGGCCATTCAGTGTTAACAGTCCAGCCCACTGAGGCATGAAAATAAATCAGAACTACCGAGAGGCTAGGATTTATTATCCTTCCGTGCATACCACCCTCCTCCCAACCCCCAGTTTTGCCTTGATAATAAACTCCCTTGCATACAGACAGACAGCACGACTCCCCGGGAAATCCTCAAGAAATGTCGTCCATATGTTTTTAAGTCATTTACACTGAACCCATCATAATATTGTTCTTTGAAGATCCATTTACATTTGTTCTAAAGGCTTATTTTAAAGCTTATGCAAATGAACTAGATTAAGGTTGCATTCTGGAAGCTGAAGCTGGAGAATGGGAAGTTCATTTTAAGGCTTGGTGTAAATAGAGTTTCACATGTGTTCTAAATAATTCTCCCCTCTTAGCCCACGTGTGACCGGAGGTTCTCTGTGAGTGAAATGCTAATTGAGGACAGTTAGGAGTAATGGAAAGAGCGAGGGAACGGCAGTCTCATCCTCCCCCTTCACTAGCCTTATGGCTTTGCATGAGTCACCCAGACGTCTTCAGTTTCCGTTTCTTCATTTGGGACCCACGCAAGAACTCCATGGTTCCCTGGTAGCAGTGGTGTTAGAATTTGTTGAGGACCAGCTGCTGGACCTCTCACCCCAACCTATGTCATCTGAGTCTCCAAGAGTGAAAACCCAAGAGTCTAGGTTTTTCGCATGCTCCCCAAGTAATTCTGGTGTGTGCCCAGTTATGAGAACCACCAGACTGGGGTAATCTGCATTTGATCATCTGATCTCTCCTCTCTACCTACAAGATTCTACAACTGGTTGCCAAAATAACCCGTTGTCCCTACCTGGGTCCTAAACTCTTCCATGTGCTAACCATTCCCGTTCGTCCCATTCATATGGCCCCTGTTTGGACTCTCAAGCATTTGCTTTTGAAGAATCTCGATACACTTGTAGAATTCTGGTTAGATGTGAGAAACCATCACTTGTCCCCCTCAACACACTCTGATGAGGAACCTGAAGCTTGGAGCCCAGTATCTGGCTGCATTACAGGCCCCTGGAAGACTCACTGTACTTGCCTGTGGAAGCTAGCGGGCCAACGGGTGAACAAACCGTACTGCATCAGTGACATTGCATACGTATTAACATCCATATGCACATGGAGGTGTTGGCTGAGTAGCATTTGGGGGATCTGGATTAGAACTTGAATCTGTGTCCCAAAGGGCTAGCAAAAGTGGAGATGGGGAGAAGGCACAGCTCAAAGTCAGAAACCAGGGAGGAAAGAGGAGGCCTGTGCATCGCAAAAAATGCCTTGTCTTTGACCTGAATTGCTTCTTCACGCTGTTGAGAAGAGAGGTTGGCTTGTGTTACGTAATGCTCGGGGGTGGTTTTCCATTGAGTGCCTGCAGAAATGAGCTCCTCGTGGTGAAAACTTCTCCCTGGTCTGCCACTTCCCCTCTTCTCATAGCCCCAAAGTAAGCACTGTCTGGTAATATTTCCAAGAGCCTTGTCACTTGTTATACCATGGGGGACGCTCACGGAACAATGTACATCTTCTCTCAATGAGTCTGGCTTTTTCCAAGGAGCATGACCTCCTTTTAATGTAAATCTAGCAAGAGTTACCTTCTCTGCTCCCAACAAGAAAAGGATATGTCTGATCCTGGTGAGGCAGAATGAGGAATTTGTCGTCTGTTTCTGTGCCCTGCCCCCGGCCCCTTCCTTGCCTCCCCGCTCCATCAAGGCACCAAGCACCCGTCTACTGGCTCCTCCATGTTCAAGTCTCAGTCAAGCTTCAGAGTAGGGTCTCATTCGTCTTTCCTCCCAAGATAAAAGAGGATGCTGGCTGAAAGCAATGCTTTTTTTTGCCCATAGGAACAAATTGCAAATATAAGCAAGGGCTTCCTGGGTACAAGAGAGGTTTATAAGTGAGGGGCTCTTGTGTCGCGCCCACGTCAGAGCGCAGAGTGACCGCTGAAGGCTAGTCAGGGATCTCCAGACGGGCTGGTCTCCAGACGACTTCCAGATGATTGCGGCGCCCGGAGTAGAATGAATACTCTCCATTGAATCTAGCGATAGACCACTTTAGTTTCTTTCAGTCCTATTTATAAAACCATATTTTACGTCGCTGCTTCAATTCAGTGCCATCTGCATTTTCTCCCATTAATCACGTAGAACTCCCCACCGTAGCTTTCATTACCTGCTCAAAATGAATGTGGAGAGAAAACATAATTAGATGCCACTTTTTAAAAATAATACCTTGAAAACAGAGCAGTGACTTAAATAAAATAGGAGGGAGGGAGGCAAACACACACACACACACACACACACACACACACACACACAATTTGAACTAATGGGCAAAATTACCTTGGGTTAAGTTGGATTTTAAATCAGTTTCTTCTTTCTCCCTTTCCTTCTCTGCCCCCACCCCTCCCGTGTGTCATGACAAACAGAGAGATCGGCTAGATGGATGATTAGATTTCCCCGTCTGTGCTGAAACAATGAAATATTTCTATAATATTAAACCCGTCAAACTGATCAAAGTGCAGTGTCAAAATTCTAAGTGCTCCTTCTTGCCCAATCCCCTCAGCTCGGGCAAAATGGAGCACATTTTATTTGCTGGCCCTCAACTCCCTGAGGTTTTTAAAATCTGACACAGGCTGCCTGATTTGCAAGGGTTTTTGCTACATTCCTATTGTAAGTGTTTGCCGGCATGGGAACCAGAGGCAGGAATAGTTGGTGTGGGCCGCCTCGCCTAGAAGCCCCCCAGCAACCCCTCAAAGCCTCTGACTGTCGCTGGCTTCTCCTTCTCAGCCCTGCCTGAAATGCAGGGCCGATAGGCTACTATCATACAAAGCAGCTGAACCAGGTGACAAAACCTTGGGAAGAAGAGTGTTAGCTGGCATAGTAAGACCTGGGTCCTGGTGGTGCTGTGGGCACCCTGACCAACAGCCCGAACACCGCTCTGGAGCTGCTCAGCGTCCCCGAGCCTCGGCTGCTGTATCCCTAAAACGAGAGTAACTCAGTGATATCACTCAGCCCATCCCACAAGGCTGTGGAAGCAGAGGAAAAGCAAGTTGACTTATGGAGAAGCCTGAAACCATGCCAATAGAAGGTGCATGTGATATTATTATGGGGACCGTCTGATGGGCAGGTCACATGTGAGCAAATCACATATTAGGCGATTCACCTTGGTGGGATCCACAAATAGAGGGGAGCATGGAATGCCGGGAAGAGCCCAGCTTTGGGGCCGTCCCAGGCTGGAGTGGAGTTTCTGTTCTGCCACTTGCTGGCTGTGTGGCCTTGAGCGAGTTCCTTGGCCCTTCCGAACCACGCTTCCTTTGTACAACAGAGAGAGTATGTAGCGGTCGTTGGCATGGTGTCAGGAGAGTCAAACGAAACATAGAGCCAAGCACCCGAAGACAGTAGGCACTCAATAAATGATAGCTTTATCATGGAGAGTGTTGGGTTTACTAGACACTGTCTGGTAGAAAGAAGAAACAGGAGACACTGCTCTGCCTTTAAGGGGCTTCTTGTCTGACACCAGATCAGGCCTAGGGGACAGAGGGGGACAGGTAAGGGAGTCCATTTCTTTTCTTTTGTCATAAACTTTTTTTTCTCAGGTAACTGCTTCACGAACACAGCCCTGAACCACTTTCTGGGGTGGTTGCTGTTCCTGTAGGGGTTTTTTCGTTTGGTCTTGTTTTGGCCCTCTGTTCCTGAGACCTGCTAGGACTAAAGTAGGAAAGGACATTTCTGGGAAAGAAGAAGGAGGGAAGGAGCCAAAAATGGGGTGGCTTCAGTGACCTCACTTCTTAACAAATGGGAAACAAGCGCAAGATGTACAGATCAAGTGCTATTAATTACCACCCAGCAAATATTGAACCACAATGTTGCACGCTTAGGGAAAAAAAAAAAAAGGGACACTCAGCCTGAATATTAACTACAGGGCTCCATGAGCGCTCTGTGCAAATCCTGTGTCATACTCACGTGGTGCTGAGGGCACCCAGGTAGGCACAGACACACCAGGCAGGCTCTGGCCAGGAGCTTCTGGAAAGCCTGCTTCCATCTGCTGCCTGAGTCTGGGATGTTGGGTGAGGAGGGCAAGAGAGAGCACCCTGCCCAAAGGACAAGCAAAGGACCAGATAAGGTGGGGTGAGTAGGATGGGCTAATGGGGGCTGAGGGAGGCTTCTTGCCTTGGGATGAAAGACACTTCAGGTTTTGTTCCCAGCTTAGCTGTGGGCCTTGCACACTTTGTAACTGCACACAGGAAGCCTTAGGTCTTCTAGTGCATGTTAAATCTCCTGCCCCGACCAACATTCTGCATACTGAAACTTGCTGCAGCTCACCGTGTCCACAGATGCCCTCATATGCTGGAAGACTCAGTGGGGAGAAGCGCTGATGGGTCCCATGTGTCGTTGCTGGGCTAAGGATGCATGTCGGTGATCCCACTCTGCCCACCACTGGTGTGATTGCCATGGTTATACCGGGAGGGAAACAGAGATGCGGAGGATTTGCCCAGGTCCTTCACCAGGAGCCACATATGACCCAGAAGCCCCTGTTCCTTCCTGTCCACATGCCGCCCTTCCCCTAGACCCCCAGGACCGTGGGAGCTGCCTGGGTGGCAATGCACAGGGGACAGGGTCATGAGAGCGCTGGAGGGCCAGCTGGACCCCACTCTGCCTTCGCCCTCCCCCGTGAGTGCTCAGTGCCCTGCTCTGAAAGCCGGCGGCAGGCGCTCTGCCCTGAAGGTGTGCTGCTTCCCTCCTGAGTTCCAGGGCCCAGCCCCATGCACGGACAGCCCCCACTGCCTCGAAAGCAGCCCCCGGTTAGGAGCACACGTTCTTTCTTCCCTCAGCAAGCATCTCCCGGCTCCGCGTGCTCCCAGATTCCACCAAACCCACATGAGAAAATTGCTAAACGGAGCAAAGTAGGAATCTTACTACTTGAGAAAACTTGATTTTTTTGTTTGTTTGTTTTCCTGAATTCTAAATAAGGGCACTGCTCCGGAGGATAATGTTTTCTGATGTAACAAATTGCTGGCTCCTTAGATAACTCGATAATGCTTTTCCATCCCAGGCTGTCTGACAGCCAGGGTAGGGCACACCCTTGGAGCTCTGGCTCCTGGAGAGCACAGGGTGGTGGAAGGACGGTGGGAGAAGCTGGTGGTTCCCAGGGGCCTCTGTCCCAGGGATGTAAGCATGACCTTTGGCCCTACCCTCAGCCCAACTCCCACCTCAATTTTCCTGTCTGTCAGTCAGGAGATTGGAGTGGATCGGGGTTTCTCGGCCTCGGCACTACTGACATTTCAGGTGGGCTACTCTATTGTTGTGGGGGGCTGTCCTCAGCACTGTGGGGTGTTTATCAGTGTCCCTGGCCTCTACCGGTTAGATGCCCATAGCACACGCCCCCCACCCCTCCACCTAGTTGTGACGACCAAAAATACCTTCAGACACTGTCAGATGTCCCCTGGAGAACAAAATTATGTCTCACCTGAGCACCACTACCCGGCTGATCTCCGAGGGTCCTTCCAGCTCTCCAGCTCTCTGTTTAGAAGGTGATATAAACACTCAAAAGAGCTTCGATTGGGTTGCTTGACGAGAGACAGACCTCCATTCAAATCCCAACTCTAACACTTGCCTTTGGGCTTCTTACAACGGCTCAAATGACGTCTCTTCTCCGAGCCTCAGTGTGCTTATCTGCAGAATGGAGACGACATAGTTCCTATTTCATAGGACTGATTAGATGATTAAATGAGAAAATGTATGTAAGACTTCTGGCATGTAGTATTTTGCCCAATAAATGGTTCTATGATTGCTAGGATTATGATTGAAAGAAAAGCAGACCATCTGCTTTCTCTAGACAGTCCCTCTTGTGACCAAATTCACACAAACGCAGGGTAGCCAGCCAGTGGCGATAACTACGCCATGAGAAAAACTGATGTATGTACTGAACTATGGGGTAGGCACCATGCTATTTCTTCCAAATTCGCCACGAAATCAGTAAGCTAGCACTGAGGGCTAATAAATGTGGGCCAGCTAATGGACGTACCCACACCGATGCCCACCGCCAGGATGTGGAACTATCAGGTTTATTTGGTACCTTCATCAGCAGCAGTGATTCCTTTCACTTTCGCCATTAAATTAAGATTATCCCCTCATCTGTGACCCATGATAAATGCCGTATATGAGAAGGGACAAAATGGAGAAGTAATTTTTAGCTGGATTTATTCACTTGTAACGCGCTCGTGTCTTCTCTTTGGTTTGGTTCTGCCCAAAGGGCAATTGACTTCTGTTCGTACAGAAAGCGACAAGGAAATAATATCCATCCTTAAATCTGAGTTACAGGTTTCGATTTCCTCTTCTCTCATTTCCCATTTTCCGGGGCCTGACAGCTGTCTGTTACCTCCAAAGCCACCTTCTCTGGTAAGCCCCCATTGCTGAGAGCACGTCCCTGGTCTGGCCCACCCCTCGGAGAGGTTTTTCTCCTCAGCAGAAGGGCTGATCTATCGCAGGGTGCCAACAAGGAGTGGGTGGAAGAGGCTGGAAATGGGGCCCGTGGAAGCATTCCCTTTCTTTCTTCCTGGTTGGTCGTCCCTCAGGCCTCCCTTGCTCAAGGGTCTCAGCGATGCTTCGCTGGCCTGTTCTTTTCCTTGTCTTTGCTGTTATTCACTTCCCTGCCCTGCACATCGACCTCAGATTCAAGCTCAGATGCAGGCATGCTACGACACGCCTACTAAGTGTCCATTCCTTTCACATCTTCTATCTCGTTCAGCCTTCCCAGGAACCCATTTTACAGATTTTACAGAAAGGTTGAGGGTACCCGTCAAGGGCCACCACTGGTAATTGGTAGGGAGGAGTTGGTGCGTCCCTCCCAACTCCAAGTTCCAGTGCGGGTCCCTCTGTCCGGCAGCAGCCAACCGCAGTCATGATGGGAAAACCCTTTCTTCCAGAAGGATGGGGAAACATCCCCTGATGAGTCCCAACTCTACAGAAGCCACGATTGCTCCAGGCACTGCCCTTGACTAGTGCCCCAGGCAGGGCTGGACCCTACGAGAACGCCACGCTGGTCATAAACTCCACCCGAACATTTACACACCTGTGTCTTTTAGCCATTGCCCCGGGCTTCAATCAACATCACCCTCCCAACCACCCCTTCCCTCCCACCCGGGGAACCCCTAGTCATCTTCAAGAATCGGTTCAGAAATCACCTCTTCAACGACAGCTTCCCTGACAGCTCCATGAGGCTCCCCTTCCGTGTGGCCTTGGCGCTTGGCGTGCATTGCTGTTCAAATAGGTGGCACTCCACGTCTCCCTTGTCACTTCCGGTAACTCCCAGCACGTGGCGGTACTAAATAAAGGTTTCTTAAATGAATGAATGGATGGACAGAAAAATGGGGGAAATCTTAAAGCAAATAAGGAACACAGTAGTGGAAGTATTGATTTAGAACGGGGCCCGAGAAACTGCCGTAGGTCCTGGGAACATAGCTTTTATTCCAGGAAAGCCTGGGAATTTTGAGAGAGAGGCAGAGAGGAGCCTGTTCTCTTGCCACCCCCTGACTGCTCTCCTGTGGTACGGTGCTTCTCCAACTTGAGTGTGCACACAGATCCCCTAGGCATCTTGTTAAAAATGCAGATTCTGAGTCCTGGTTCTGGGGTGGGGTTCCCAGGTGAGCCCGGGCTGCCAGACCATGCTTCGAGAAGCAGACTCTGATTTCTTCTGGGTTGTGTCCCCTCTCATCTGAAGTGGCTGGCCTGTCACGGCGAGCCCCCAGAAGGGCCAGAACACCCTGGCATCCCTGTGCCAGCTTGGAAAAGCAGCTGTCTGCTGGTTTATTTATTCCCTGCTATTATCACCAGGGGAAGAGGATCCAGAGACATGCCACGTCTTGTTTACAGCGAGCCTCGGAAAAGTTAAAAGTGCAAGTTTAAAAAAAAAAAATGCATCTGCAGCCCCTTAGAATCACACATATCAGGGAAAAAATGGGCTAAAGGAAATTCATAAAATATTAAATGACACTGTGTCAAGACACAGATAGGGGCAGAACAGTAATTAAAGTAAACAGCACATCAAAACTCTGGCTAAAGCCGTTATTTAAATTGAAAGTAAATGTAGGAACTGATCATGTAGCCTTGTATAAATGTGTTTCCAAGAGCCTTTTAAGAATATTAATGATTATGGAAGAATAATGGCTGAATATCAATGATCATTTTTACAGCAAGTGACAGCTCAGAGGGAGAAGAAAAGAATCTGCATCCTTCAGAGGATACACACTGGTTTGATCTTCCCAGCACATCGCGTCCCTCCAAGGGACAGAGGCAGGAGGATTAAGGTGCCCTGAGCTGATGATGCTGCTTTTCTGCAGGTCTGAGGGACCAGAGGCCACTTGGACAGGGTGCTTTGGCCATGACTGTGGTCCTCCTTCTCGTCCAAGACCCCTGCTGAGCTCTGTGTGCATGCCCCCCCCGGGGTCCTTACCCTCTCTAAAAGTACTTCCCCACCTTGCTTTAAAGTTTCTGAAAAGTTCAGCAGCGCAAAGCTGAAAGTGAGACTGGAAGGTACCGGAGCTGACTTTTCCGCAAAGGTCCTGGAAAGTACGGCTCTGAATGATAAGGTTGTACTCCGACCTCAGAGGTGAAGGGCTCTGTGTGTCTCCAGATGCCACCAGAACCCAGGGTTCACGTCTTCACACGCTGGGGTCCAATCCTCGTCCTTTGACACTGGATTTCACCAAAGTGGGAATACAGGGAATGCGGGGGGGAGACAAAAAGTCTGGGGTCCCTAATGGAACACTTAAGCACTGCTGTTCACCTTCGGTTCAGCCTTAGGCTGACTTCTGGTGCGCTTGGTCTTCTGGTGACATGACGGGCTCCCCACGGCTGCCTTTTCTCCCTAGAGCCCTCTAGGGTCAGATCCCAAGACTCTTCTCCTGAGGCAAAATCTCCTGGTGGGCAGCATCCCAGCATTCAAAGGTCATCGTCCTAAAAGTATCTCCCGTCTCCTCTCCTCTGTTCTCCCGGATGGCAGCCAAACCAAAAGTGGAGTCCTGGTTCTGGGCCGAGCTGCCCAGGAATCAGAGGGAAATGCTCACTCTTCATTGTCCTTCCGTCTCTGGCTCCAGCCTTCCAGGGGCTGGTGGTGTGTTGGGTTGGCCATTGTCATGAAGCTGCTTAGGCCTGACTTGCTTAGTAAAAAATATAGTCTCATCCGACCGACCAGGGAAGCCCAGAGTTTTGAGGCCAAGCCCAGCTAACCCTAAAGCATTGCTTTGCTTTCCTTCGTGTGCTCAGATTTTCTCAGTGTGATCTCATGAGGAGGAAGAGCTGCTCCAGGATTTGGGCACCCATGCATTGCCGGGGTCAATATAATAATGGATTAAAGTACTGCATAGTTATGAACTATAAAATCATTTTATTATTAATAAGAGTTTCATATTAATTACTGTGTGATGCTAGCCATTGCTTGTGACCGTCCTTCCCAAATTTCCAGCTCTGACTGCCATTCCTATAGGAATGAATCCTCGGTCTCCTAATGGAGCAGTCTGCTGAGGCTTCAGGGCAGGGGGGCAAGGAGGTGAGATTAATGAGATCACCCCATTCCTGGTGCTCCCTGAAAACCCGCCGCCGAGCAGCTAGTGAGGCCCCTCTCTTCATGATTTCATTCAACCTTCTGGCAGCCACTTCTTTCTCTCCTCCCTGCTGGGGGCTCAGTCCTCAGTTGCTCCCTCAAAGACTCGCCTGCATCAAAGTAGCTAGTGTTGCCAGCATCTTTCTTTCATAGGCCTTTTTGTTCTTCACTTTTGATCCAGCGTATGCTGGGGGGCCAGGCTTTTGTCTTTCAGCTTGTGAATAAATGCAGACGCTTAGGGAGCAGCAGCAGCCAGGCATGATTCATTTCTTGTTCTTCTCTGCCTGGGAGCTGGGGGGTGGGGGGGGAGCTGGTCAGAGAGCTCAGGACCTACCTGTGGCCTCCTTGGAGCCATCAAGTCTGATGAGCAAAACATAGCCTGGGAGTCCAAAGACCTGAGTGCCAGACGTGGTCTTTCCAGCAAGAAGGTATGTGAAGTGTGGCCAAGTCCGCTTCCTGTCCCCATTTACTCACCAGGCACAGTGCAGGGCCTTGGGTCTGCAGGGACAGTTAAGTCACCTCAAGAAGACTGCAGAAAAGTGGGAGGTAGACATCAGAATTCATCCAAGCTGGTGGAGGGGACATCTGGCTGAGTCTTGATGGACAAATCAACACAGGCCAAGAGCCAGCAGGGGGCGCGGTGGGCTGGTCGCTGGGCCAGGGTCTTGGGAGACTTGAGCAAAGGCCTAGGGGCAAGAGAGAGCAAGCTTTACTCAGAGACCTGCACGTTATCCGGTTTTGCTGGGCAGGGCTGGAAGAGAAATGGAAGATGTGGCTGGAGAGGTGGTAGGCAGGGGCCAGACCCCAGAGAGTTTGCAGACCGTGCTGAGAAGTTGGGAAATGGAGCCATGCAGACAGATTTGTGTCAGTTAAGAATTCTCTCCGCAGGGGCACCTGGGTGGCGCAGTCCTTAAACGTCTGCCTTCGGCTCAGGGCGTGATCCCAGCGTTCTGGGATCGAGCCCCACATCAGGCTCCTCTACTGGGAGCCTGCTTCTTCCTCTTCCACTCCCCCTGCTTGTGCTCCCTCTCTCGCTGGCTGTCTCTCTATGTCAAATTAATAAATTAAAAAAAAAAATCTTAAAAAAAAAAATTCTCTCGGCAGGCAATGATGAGAGTGGCTTGAAGGGGGGATCTGATGGCAGAGAGCCTAGGTAGGAAAGTGGGGCGTAGTCGCAGCCCAGCGTTCTTTATCTTGGCGCCGTCGACCTCTCAGACTGCGAATGTCGACCTCTCGGACTGCAAACTCGGTCACAGGGGCCACCCCATGCACTCTTAGTAAGATGCCCAGCAGCCTCCCTGGTCTCTACCCACTGAATGCCAGTACCCACCACTCAGTCATGACCATCAAAAATGTCTTTCCTAATGGGCTTTGTACCAAGACTAGAAATCTGCATTTATTTTTTTTTAATGATTTTTTATTATATTATGTTAGTCACCATACAGTACATCCCCGGTTTCCGATGTAAGGCTCGATGATTCATTAGTTGTGTATAACACCCAGTGCACCATGCAATACGTGCCCTCCTTACTACCCATCACCGGTCTATCCCATTCCCCCACCCGCCTCCCCTCTGAGGCCCTCAGTTTGTTCCTCATAGTCCAGAGTCTCTCATGTTTCATTCCCCCTTCTGATTACCCCCCCTTTCTTTATCCCTTTCTTCCTCTACCGATCTTCCTAGTTCTTATGTTCCATAGATGAGAGAAATCATATGATAGTTGTCTTTCTCTGCTTGACTTATTTCACTTAGCATTATCTCCTCCAGTGCCGTCCATGTTGTAGCAAATGTTGAGAACTCGTTCTTTCTGATAGATTTAACAGTGTGGAGGTCCCTTAAAAAGTTAAAAATTGAGCTACCCTATGATCCAGCCATTGCACTACTGGGTGTTTACCCCAAAGATACAGACGTAGTAAAGAGAAGGGCCATATGCACCCCAATGTTCATAGCAGCAATGTCCACAATAGAAATCTGCATTTAAACGAACACCTCATCTGATATTCGAAGGTCATCGGTTTTGAAGAGCTAAAAGTGAGTGGATGGCATAACTTTCACAAAATCCAATGTGAATGTTAAAGCAGTTAGAACCCATTTGAATCAGATGCCTGCTCAAGACAAAAATAGATGCCAGTGTATCAGTTGTCAAGTCCTATATGTACATATACAGGTTTCAAGATAAATGGATGTAGCTTGTGATAGATAGATGAGGTAATTAAGTTATAAACCAATATAGTTGTATCATGTCTATGCAAAATAATCTGTTTTGTCTTAGAAATGATAACATACAGTCTTTCATGTGGACAATAATTACACATGTCCATTTGGCTATTCAATCTGTTCTTAATATGAATAAAAACTATACTATAAAAAAAATGTTGGGGTACCTGGGTGGCTCAGTAGGTTAAGTGTCTAACTCTTGATTTCAGCTCAGGTCATGATCTCAGGGTTGTGAGATCAAGCCCCACGTTGGGCTCCACACTGGGCGTGGAACCTGCTTAAGATTCTTGCTCCCTCTCCCTCTGCCCCTCCCTACCTCCCTCTCTTTAAAAAAAGAAAAAATGTCTCCAGATGTTGCCACATATCCCCAAGGATGAGCAATGAGAATCCCTCACCTAAGCAAACATGGCAAGATCCTGAGCTAGGGTATGAACATAGACACGTGAAGATGGGCACAGACTGAGGGCACATTTACGAGTCGGGCTGGGAGGGTGACTGACCAGATGTGTGGAGTGGGGGAAGGGCTGAGGCCAGGACGACGCCCAGGTTTGGAGTAGACACTAGGGCATGTTGGCGGTGCACTGGGATGGTGGGAAGCAGAGGTGGCCACAACCTGGTGGAGAAGGGGATTAGGTAGTTTAGGCCCTTCACTCTTGAGGGACTGGGGGGTTCCTGGGTGGGAGGATCCAGAGGCAGCTGGCTCCACAGGCCTGAGGGGCAGAGCCAGGGGTGAGAGACAGATCTGAAAGTCTCGGTGGCTGATGAGACTACCCTCGGGAGAGGCATTCCAGTCAAGAAGGGGGCCGATGATAGCCCCTGGGCACATCAGCACTGAAGTGGCCGGGCAAAGTCAGGACAGGCCACCGCAAAGACATGGTCAGAGCACCTGATGGCAAATCAGGAGGACAGGGTCCCAGAAAGAAGACAACAGAAGTGTGTTTTCAGAGGAAAGCCGTCACGGAGCCAAATGTCACAGAAATGTCAGGGAAGGGAAGGGCAGAAAAGTGCCCATCGGATACCTCAAAGGATTGTTTTTGGAGAAGATGAGCTTTTGAATGTGAAAGACTGGGAAAAGGTTAAAAGCACTAGACAAACATGACATGCTATTAGCGATTATTAGGTTTCCCTCCCGAACCGGGAGCTCCCCGCACTTCCAGCTGCAGTGATCTCCCATCAAATAGCAGGCGTGTTCCCCGGGGCTGCGCTGCTGACGCTGGCCGGCCCACGCCCACCTGCGGGCTCCCTGCCAGCCTGTCTCGGGTGCTCCCCACCATCTCTGCAGCAAAATGCCAGGGCATCACTCATCCCGGAAACTAATAACTGTGTACAGCAGGTGGCCAGCAGTTCCACGTAGATCATTTCAGCACAGGTGAGCAGGCAGCACTGAGCTCTGGATGGGCCAGGCAGGATGCCCAGCACTGGGAATAGAGCAATAAGTAAGAAACACAGCCCCTCCAGGGGCCTGCATTCTAGTGGGGAAAATACCTCCGCAGACACCTCATTTTAATATGGGGGCAAGCATGACATGCACAATGGTGGCATGCATGGGGCGCTACGGGAGCACTGTTGATCCAGAGAACACCCCCATACCCGTTCTGTAGAGGGGAAAACGGAGGCTCAGGGCTTCCAGTGACTCATCCAAGGTCACATAGCTCTTCAGAGGTCCTCTGACCCTGCACCTCTGTGTGTTTCACGGGGCTGGCTTCCCTGCTGGGATGACCACAGCGTCTATGTGTGGCCCTACCCGGCAGCATCATTACCCCACCACGCCCAGCCCCTATGACTCTGCCCACTTCTGTGAGTCTGGTATCCCCAGTGATGGCCTGCCTCTGTCCTACCGTCATGCAGAATGTGCTGGAAGGCTCCCAGGCAGCTCTGCCCTGCTTCTTGCAGAGCTGTTGTGTGTGGGTTCTGCAGGGGGAATGCTCACGCCTGGGGCGGCCCCCTCCAAGTTAATCTCTTCCTTCTGGGTCTCTGTATCCCTGGACTTCAGGGACCCAAGGCTTCAGCCTTGTGCTCCCTGCAGATGTCTTCACCTGGGTCTGTGTCTGATGAGTCCCTTAGACACTGCCGTACCCCCATGCCCACCCACCCCCCTCCTCCCATTGGAAGTCACAAGGACAAGTTGGCTCTTTGTCCTCACACAGACAGTTAGTGTTTCACTAGCCATTGTGGAAATGCATCGGGTGAAGTCAAATCTGATTTTCTTTGGGAGGAAAATCAAATTCTCCACTTTGTGAGGCAGACAGGGAGATTAGAAGAGGGAGGACCAGAAAAATACAGCTCACCCAGGGTGGAGTGGACAGAGGGAGGGGCAGTGCGGAGGGCAAATGCCGGCAGGGCAGATTCGGGCACTTGCTGGGGAGTTCTCAGCCTTCTGGCCTCCAAGTCAACACAGAAGCCAGCTTCTCCAAATTTAGACTCAGCACCAAGCCAAGGGATTGCACTTACTGTCCATGGATTTGTTCAGTTTTAAGATCTGTCAACTCTGTGGCCTTTCTTCTCAGGCTGAGGCCACCGAAGAGGCAAAACCCCGTGTTTCCACTTAAAAGGGCAGAACACTTTCTTAGTGGGATGGGAAGGGAGGAAGAAGAGAGGGGGGCATCTGAGCCAGGCCTTGAAGGATGAGTAGGGGTTTTCCAGGAAGAAAGTGGAAAAGGGGTGTTGCTAGCACAGGAATAGCATAAGCAAAGTCACTGAGGCACAGAACGCATGGCGAGTTCAGACGTGGTGGGTAGTTCGATGCAAAATTTCACTGGGAGAAGAGAAGTGACGGGGTGGGGGAAGAGGCTGGAAAGGTGGACGGGAGACACTCACAAAGAGACATCCTGAGAAGTTTGGACTCCACCATGAGGCCAAAATGTATCCCCAGAGAAGCCCTCAAAGAAACACAAGGAAACTTCTGAGGGAAAATTCTAGAAAGCATGTCAGAGATCTTTCCTAGTCTTGTGAGGGATTTTAGCCCTAATGGATCCCCTGGAATCACTGAATGTCTGAGCTTGAAGAAACTTAAATTTGCCTGTATCTGTGTTTGTCAGACTGGGTTCAGTGGAGCCTGAGGGTTCCAAGAAGGGCCTTAGAGATCACTCCATTAGGCAGACACCGCGAGACAGGCCTTTGACTGCTGAATCAGCCACTGTCCACTTTTGAGGGATTACCCTCAAGCCCTCACCTCTCTGAACCTCGGTGATTTCATGTGTAAGACGGGAATGAAAATACCTACCACTACCACCTAGCACATAGCCTGACACAAAGTATAGGATTGGAAATATTTATCAAACGTGTGCTTCATTGACTGGCTGATCTGTGATAAAGAGGAGTGCAGGAAAGCCGTTATTGTGGTTATTCAGAGTCTAGTAAGAACTCTGGGTACGGAAGCAGGTGTTGGTCTTGCTTTCCCAGCTCAGCCTTCAAATGATGTCTCATTGGAATTCAAGAGGGGACAAGCCTCAAGAAGGGAGGCAGCTAAAACATACACCTGGATTCAATTTTGGCCTGCCATGTCTACTGAGCAGCTGAGGACACCTCTCCAGCCCTCAGGGAGAGAAAGGTTTGTCTCCGGCTGGAAATTCACGGAGCTCACCCATCTCATCGGCAGCCCCTCCCAGATCGCCCTGGATCTTTGGAGAGGGCTGATAGGGAGTGACAGGGATCAGAACCTCCCGGGTGTCCATCTGCTCGCTCACTCACTCTGCTTCTTGTCCGCAAGAGGATGAGCTATGACAGTACGTCTGTCTGGGCGTGTGCACGTGTGTGAACTGGACTAGGGGCCTGTCTTGTGAGGATTTTAGTGGATCGCGGCACGAGTATCCCAAGGTGTAGAGAGAATGAACTCATGTCAAGGAGACAGAAACAGGAAATCTTACAGGGGAACTGGTCCTCCCCTGGCAGTGGCACAAGACACCTACCTCTGAGAGATGAGGTGGGACTGGCTTTCATCCCCTTACTATCTCTTAGTTCTATCCCCAAGGCCAGTCAGGGTGTGTGGGGTGTCTCTCTCCAGTCTCAAGTGAGGGCCTTGGTTTTGACAAAGAACCCGGCGAGACACAAAGGCTCCAAAGAGAGCTTCGGCATTTCTGTTTCCATCACGTGTGGCCGGGGAGTGCCCCCATCTCCTGTAATCACCATGGAGCTTCGTGAAAGCAATCAGATGGGCAGGCTTGGTTTGTGCAGCTGTGTTCTCGAATAGAAGAAAACACCCAGGGACCCTTGAGGGGGAGACAGCAGGGATGGCTTTACCATCTTGTTTCCCGGGTTCTCCCTCCCTTTCTCAGATTGGGCCAGGCCATTATGTAATCCAGCAAAACTTAATTGACCATCTACTATGTAATCAGGCACTGGCCTCGGAACGAAGCATATGAACAAATAAGACACACTCACTACTCTCAAAAGCTCAGAGTCGATAACACTATATTTGCTTTGGTTGCTCTCGGAGGGCCTTTATTTTAAAACCATGAAAAAGAGGCATCCAGGAAATGCTTAGTGGTGGCATACAGATACGTGTCAGCCCCAACCGCCTCATGACCACAGAGCACGTGAGTCAGGAGGCCAGGGAGACTTGCTTTCAGGAAATTGTTTACGTCTTCACCCCAGAGTGGGATAAAATAGACTATGTCTCCTCCCTTCTTTGCTTAACTGTTTCTGGCTCCCTCTCGTAGCCCCCACCAGGGCAGTGTTCTCTGGTTCAGCCCCGTTCTCTCTGCCTTCCATTCCATCCCACAGATACAGCTGAGCCCTCTAGGGGCACCTGGGTGGTGAGGTCAGTTAAATGTCTGACTCTGGGTTTCAGCTCAGGTCATGATCTCAGGGTCGTGAGATCAAGCCCTGCGTTGGGCT
This sequence comes from Ursus americanus, assembly GCF_024610735.1. Classification (NCBI taxonomy): domain Eukaryota; kingdom Metazoa; phylum Chordata; class Mammalia; order Carnivora; family Ursidae; genus Ursus; species Ursus americanus. The sequence goes on from NC_142142.1 coordinate 42,684,327, forward strand.
CTGAGCTCAATGTAGAGTCTGCTTGGGATTCTCTCTCTTTCTCCCTCAGCCTCTCCTGCTCATGCTTGCTCTCTCTCTCTCTCTGAAATAAATAAATTGATCTTTGTAAATAAATGAATAAATAAATAGGAGGGCTCCTGGGGTTTTAGTGGGGAAGTCCGGCCGTGTTCCCCCCGCACCACCATGTACCAGTGCCACAGGCTCTGAGCCAGATGCCTGGGACAGAGATGACACAACCACAGTCCCCGCCCATGAGGATATCAGTCAACTGAAGACGTCCTCCGTGTGCCAAACACTGCGATACCATGTCCCACATGCAGCCGTCGAAAGCTCTAAGAGCATCTTGCCATCACCCCTCCTTCAGGGCTCAGGCCTCCCACCAGACACTGGCTCGTCCCTCCGACTTCTCCCAACATGAGCCTCAGTCTGCCGTCCTATCATCTTCTTCTTAAGGAGGAGCCTCCTCCTCTGTTGCCAGAGAAGCACTTATTATGCGCCATGCACGCACTGGGCTGGATGCCTGGCGGGCATTATTCATTCCTCCAGAATCCCTTAAGGAAGGTGCTCTCCCCCCTCACTTTGCAGATGAGGGAACTGAGGCAGAGCCGAGTCAGGGACACCCCCACAGTCCAAGTTCCTGAGTGCCAGGATGTGAGACTAAGTCTGTCTGGACTCAGTGTTCTTTCTAAACCACCGTGCTTCTCCTCATGCAGTCGGCCCCAGAAAGCACTTGGGCTTCCTGCCAAAGCTGTTCTCATCTCACAGCCCCGCCCTTCCCAGCTCAGCGAGTGCCGATTTGTTTCTTTCTTAGGAATCCCATTTCTCTCTCCTCTGTCAGGCATGGGAAGTCTACCATCCCCCAGAACTGCTTCCAGCCTCTGCCCTTCTCTGGTGTCAGACCAGACGCCCCAGCACTCCTCTGCCCCCTCCCAGCTGCTCCCCCTCTCCTGGTCCCTGCTCTGCGCCCTCCCCATTTTCCCAACATCTTCTCAGGCCCAGCCCTCCAGCATCATCTCCATACCTAGCAGGCCTGGCCACAAGCCACCCCTTCCTCCCCGACTCAGGGGATCATGCCTGGTTTGCCCAGGACCGTCCTGGCTCGTGCGTATCATCCTGGCATACTTATTAATTACTCCCCATTCACTCCCCAAAGTGTCTCTGCTTACATGATGAATGTCTTCACCCAGGCTGCACAGGAGAGGGAACATGAATTTAAGCCCCTTGAATCTAAATTGAAAATAATTTTCAGGTCATCCCCATGTTTTATCCATTTCATGTTCTTATTTCCCGATATGCATCCTGAAATCTAGCATATTTCCTTGGGGTCTGATTTTTAACTACGGTAGTAACATCCTTCTTGGAGGGATCTGGGGCCTCAAGGGCACGGAGAACTTGGTATGGCCAGAGAGCCAGGCATGTTGCCCCGCCTTGCCGGTGTGCGCCCTTCTGCACGCAAACAGCACTGTGCCGGGTGCTGGGAGAGGCGAGACTCCAGGGTCACACTGAGTTTAAATTCATCCCCTCTGCAGATATTCACTGGGTACTTACTATGCACCTGCTACTGGGCACCTCCGCTGCTAAGCACTAGGGACACGGTCGTGGCCAGAACAGATAGAGCCCTGGCCTCCTTCTAGCAAGAAGGGAGAGAAAACCCACCAATAAACATATGATGTCAGGTAATGGTAAGTTCAAGAGAGAAAAATAAGACAAAGTAAAAGAGACAGCAGGCGGGGAAAAAGTAGTAAGGACCAAGGTCCTGAGCGGAGAGCCTGCTTGATGTGTTTGAGACAGAACGAGAAGGTCAGCACAGCTGCAGCAGAGGAAGTAAAGAGGAGAGGCGTGAGCTGAGATCAGAGAGGGAAGGGGGCCAAACACTGACCCTGAGCCATTGAAGAGTTTGAACAGAAGAGCAACAGGGTTCTGTTTACCCCGTGCAAGGATGGCTCTGGCCGCTGGGCCCAGAAAACTATAGGGACAAGAAGAGAAGCAGGTCACCTCTTAGGAGCTAATGCTCTCTTCCAGGTGCAAGATGCTGCTGCCTGGGACCTGGGGGGGCGGCAGCAGGGATGGTGGGGAAATAGGCATTTTCTGGATTAAAGAGTGAATGGGAAGCATTAGAGAAAGAGGGACAGCAAGAATGACCTGGAAGGTTGTAGCTGAGCAACAGGAAGAACAAAGTTGCCATCTCCTGAGGACAGGGATCGGGCAGGGGGCAGGGTGTAGAGGGGGCAGGCTGGGAAGCAGGAGGTGGTTTGGGCCGGCTTACATTGTAGATGCCCAGAAGACACCCAGAGGGAAATGTCAGGCCAGGGGAGGGTCTTCAGCAGGTGGATGGGGCTGAAAGCCATAGAGCTGAATGAGCTCATTGGGAGAGTGTTTGTGGACAACCCAGAGAAGCCCTGGACCTCCCACACTTGGGAATAATAGCCATGGGGAAGAACCAACACTCCTACTGTGAGATTGGAATGGACCCAAATGAGATTTGCTCTTCCAAGAGAGATTGCTCTCCCAGAGGCTAAAAAAAGAAAGCATTCAGATGGGAAGAGCTGATCAACCATGTCAACCAAGAGTTGACCATTGAATCTGGCAGTAACCTTGAAAAGAACTGTCTCCGTGGAGTGCTGGGAGCAAAATCTGAGTGAGTGGGTTCAAGAGGGAATGGATGAAGGGGAATTCGAGGCAGTGAGAGACAGCTCTTTTGAATTATATAAAAGAGAACACAGAGAACGAGCTGTAGCGGGAGGGAAACCAGGGTCAAGGGAGGTATCTCCATTTTTAAAACTTAGAGATATTACAACATTTTTGTAAGAAGATGATTGAACAGAGAAGGGGAAATGACAGGGCTGGAGGGAAAGGGGACACCTATTTGGATCAACGTCCTTGGGTGGGAGAGAGGGGCTGGGTTTCAGCACCAAAGAGGAGGGAGGGTGTGGCCTTGGGGGCAGAACGACGGAGTGATGCCTCTCTGGGATCATGCCAGTGCAGAGGGCCTGGCCAGGGTGGGGTTTCCAGAGCCCAGAAGCTCTGTGAGAGCCCCTGGTGAACTTGGCAAATCACTTATGTGTAATTATCAGCTTCCTTGTCTTAAATATCAGCTCACCACGCTCACCTCCGATAATCATTGGGAAGAATATAAATAAAATATTTGCAGAGCACAGTGCCTGTCCCATCATAGGGGTTCAGTAAAGGCCAGATGCCTTCTACCCGCCCTCCCCTGATTTGCCCTCCAGCATGTCTGTGGGGACCTCTGCGTCATCTTGAGAAGCCTAGATGGCCCTTCTGCTTCCAGTGCTGCTTAGAGGCCAGTGGAGCTGAAAGCAGGAGGAGCCGCGAGCTGTGGTTTCCCCCAGACACCCCTTCTCTCCATTTCTCTCAGTAGATTTTTACCTGCGAGTTTGAGGATTTATTCTTCTATGGAGATTTTTCATTTCTGTGCAGCCGGGTTCTGTAACCCGCACCTGCTTGCTGCTAGGATCTTCAAAGAGCTACTGCCCACTGAGTGGAGCCCAGCCAGGAGCCCCTGTGCCCCCGCCCAGGGCCATCATGCGGGAGAAGTAGATGTCCAGCTGGAACTTCAGACCAGCCCAGACTCAGGCAGCCTGGATTGAAGAGAGGTCCAGACCCAGGAGGCTCCCCTTCTCTTAGCATAAGTTCTGCAGGGCTCCCTTGCCCAGGTAGGAGCTCCATGAATCCTTGACCCAGAGGACTGGGCTCTTGTCATGAGGAAAGAGTCATTGAACTTCCATCCACGAACTTCCCAAGGAAAAAATGTAAAGTTCTGTCAAAACAGGTTAGCATATTAGCAATCATGGCTCACTACCATCTGTATTTGTTCCATTTGAAGCGTTTATGATGGTTATCCACATTAATTATTTTGCTGCTAAAGTCCCTTCTAATTTCTGAACACTGTTATTTCTAAGAAAGATGGATATGAAATATGCCACATGTCGGCACAGGGTGGCATTCCAGCATGCTATTAAGTTCAGATACTGAAGCTCGGCAGAAAATAACTTTGCTATTTGTAATCACAATAAAGTGTTTTATATTGTGGCTTAAAATGGGGAAGAGTACCATGGACAGAAACTTGATTCCTTAGTTGCACGGTTACTCTGAAGTCACGGAGAGAGGCAGGGGTCAGAGGCTGGGGTGGGTGGGCAACCCGAGGACCGAGATGAACGGGGATGGAGGAGAAGGTGAGCTAGAACAGTGATTCCCAAGACTGACCACACCACAGACCCACCCGAGGATGGTTTTAAAAGGACCAGTTCCAGAGAGAAGTCCCAGAGACTCTGGTTCGATAGGTCGAGGGTAAGGGGTAGCCAACAATTAGAACATTCTGTCACTTCTGGTTCACACAGTTTCTGGAGCCCCTGTAAGAGAATTTACAGAAGGGTGAAGAACAGGTGTACTCCAAGGACAGTGACCACTATCAGAATTCTTTAGATTACAGACTGCGCTCACATATGCCTTGTTTCCCTGGACAGCATGACAGCCTGGGAAGGGCGCTCTTACTATTATCATTAGCAGGACCCAACAAGACATCCCTTCCCTTCCTTCTAACTCCCAGCGCCACCCCACAAAAAGATACCATTTAAACAGCTAAAACACCAATTAGGCGGTCTTAAAGGTGATGTCTAACATGAAGATCCACAGTGAGCAAAGAAAACTCTTTGTTAAAAGCAACATTTGAGGGGCGCCTGGGTGGCACAGCGGTTAAGCGTCTGCCTTCGGCTCAGGGCGTGATCCCGGCGTTATGGGATCGAGCCCCACATCAGGCTCCTCCGCTAGGAGCCTGCTTCTTCCTCTCCCACTCCCCCTGCTTGTGTTCCCTCTCTCGCTGGCTGTCTCTATCTCTGTCAAATAAATAAATAAAATCTTTAAAAAAAAAAAAAAAGCAACATTTGAGACTCCCGTCTGACTGGGGTTTGGTAGGATTAAATGCTTCTTCGAGATCCCTTCCTGCTCAAGCATATATTCATCTTCTCATTTGCTCATTCATTTATTAAAAATACATCGCGCAGCTAGGATGCCAGCCCTGGGCCAACAGAACGGAATGAAACAGACACACCCTTGCCTTCCAAGGGAGACAGACAGAGTCAGAGTAGACAAACAAGTCCATGAGTACAAGTTAAGTGGAGGAAGCAAAGCAGATACAGATTGAGAATTAACAGGTAAACCCCATTTAGATGGAGTCCAGGATAAAGTAAAAATCTGCTGACCTGAATCAGCTTTCTCAGCTGGCGCTCTCCCTGATCACTAAACTAATCCCCCACAAAGGCAAACTAGCAAGTAACTTCTTTGCCTGACGTGGTTATTTCTTACATCAGTTGGGTTCCTATTTCTACTGGGAAGATAGCTCCCCCTGGTGGTTGGAGGCCTAAATGGTTACATGCTACAGTGCAGTGTAGGAATGAAATGTCCTGTGCTTTGGTCCAGAGCCCAGAAATCCAGAAAAACAGGAGCTAGCCTGTTCCCCTGGGAGGAGGCCAATCTTGAATCATCTTAAACTTCCTTTATTCCTGAGTTTGAATCCCAACCTTCCTACTTCCTCAATGTCGTGATTTGAGGGCAGAGTTACTTAAAGTCTCAGAGCCCCCAATTCCTCACCTGTAAAAAGGAGGGTGATCGCACCAAATTGGTGTCGGAGTAAGGATTAAGTAAGATAACGAAATGACACCTGGCTCCATGTGTGACACCTAGCAGGTCCATAGATGTCTGCTGCTCTGTTCATCTTAGCTTGAGATTTTCTCAAATCTTTCTTCCAGCTCCTTCCCTTCCCCTCTTCTCTCCCCAAGTCTTATTCCCAAATACTCATCCTGTCCTTAGTTTTCTCTTTCCTTGTTCCCTCCCCTGTGTTCCTCCCTCTCTCTGTCCTGTCTCCCATCTCCTTTCCTCTCTCTGCTTCTTTCCCCACCTCTACCCTCACCTCTCCCCCCCCCCCCCATTGGATCCTCCCCTCCTCATGCCCGACCTCTTGCCAAGACACCTAAGATCTAACACTGGGTCTGTCCGAAGAAGATAAATTGCATCCTGCGCTGAGTCGGAGAGGAGCCATTGTTCTGTTAGTCAATAACACCGCAGATCGCTCTTGTGCTCTTCAAAAGGGTCACCGAGAGCTGTTCTGCACACTTCACACAGCAACACTAGTCCCTCCACCACCATGTTCATCTTTGATGAGGTCTGAACACACTCCGTATCCCCTCTCCCTCTTCAAAAGGCTCTCTGATGGCCGCTGTTCTGGCTTCCTCCTCCTCTCCTCCCTGTGCCCGCCTGCTCTTTTCCTTTCTCTCACCTCATCTTGAGTCTCTCTTTTGTACCATTTCACGTGCTCCCTGTCCCCTTCCTCTTGTTTCTTATTTACAAAATGGCCCGCGTTCCCCTCTATTCCCAAACTGCATTTGCTCAAGCAGCCTGCGATATCTCTTCCCTGTCACTGTAAAAGCTTATTCATCTCCATTTGGAGCCATTTGCCCTGATCATTTCTCTCTTCAAGATCGCGCTGATGAGCCCATGTGGTCTTTAGCTGTCAACAATTCCCAGGAAAGGAGAGCACTTACTTAAAACTCGTATTTTAATTTGGGGGACCCATCAGGGGCTGGCCAGCACAGCATGGAAGCCTAGCAACTTGCCCAAACTGGCCGAATGTGCACTGAGACCTTCGGGAAGGAAACTGAAAAACACAGAATAGTTGAGTTTCCTTCCAAGACAGATGGATGGAGTAAGGAAGCCAAGATTGCTTTTTCTCAAGTGATTCTTTCTCTGCACAGTTTTCTTTAAGGAGGAAAGAAACAGAATTATCAGATGACAAAACAGAAACTATATCAGTTGCCTGGACATTTTCCCTGGGGTGGAAGGCAGTAGCCTTGCACACGGAGCCAACTGTTAGGAGTGTAGAGTCCACAGCAGTGCAGTCACACAGAAAGGTGGTATGTGAGTTTAGAATTAAAAAAAAAAAATTAAGCCCAGTTCTTCATCCTGTGATTTAAGGCCTAGGGGAGGGGAAAAAAAATCATACAAATAAAACTCTGCTAATTATCCAGAAGACCTCCTGTCTCTACAGTGGGATTTGGTACATACAACTTCCCACACACCTTGGGGCAGCTGAGGGACCTCCCGCTATCTCATTTGGGTCCCCCTCAAAGCAGATGCTGAAACAAGGATTCACAGGCACATAGTCTGTTTGGGGAGCGATCCCAGGAAACACGGATGGGGGTGGTGAGCAAGAGAGAGAAGGAAAGGAGCCAGCAAAGGGTTCATTGGCAAGTCAGACACCACTGCGCGTGTTGGCGTTCAGTCCCACCAGACAGCCCTAGGGCATGGCCTGCTTCCCACTGAGAAGCAAGGAAATTGGGCTATTTGTCCCCACAAACCCCCTATCCATCATCTGTGGAGGGCTGCTTCCAAGGCAGTCACTGCCCAGCACCTCCCACTTGCGCTATACACGGACTGAGCGTGTTCCCGCAGCTGGCAATGATGCCCTCCCCCCGCTGGCCCCCCGCAGAGTCACACGTGTTTGCACAGGTGTCTTCTGCCTGCAGAGCAGAGTGCGAGGGGGAGGTGGGCTGCACTCCAGCTGCATCGGTACTTGGCCTGTGCTCCAGTCCACAGGGGCAGCAAGCTCTTTCTTATTATGGAGGGGCAGAGGGCAAATATTTTAGACTTTGCCACCAGAAGCTCTTTGTTGCAACTTCAGTTGACCTTTAAACCACGAGGTCCACGTATAAGCAGGGTTTTTTCTGTAAAGGAGTACGGTACTGTAAATGTGTTATGTCTTCCTTATGATTTTCTTAATAACGTTTTCTTTTCTCTAGCTGGCTCTATTCTAAGACTACGGTATACAATATATCGTACAAAATAGAGGTTAACCCACCGTTTATCTTATGGGTAAGGCTTCTGGTCAACAGTGGGCTATTAGTAGTCAAGTTTGGGGAGAGTCAAAAGTTATATGCAGAATTTTGACTACATGGTGGGGGTCAGCACCCCTACACCTAACATTGTTCGGGGGTCGACCGTACTCAATTCTGACCCTGTAGGAAGGGAGTAACATAAGACAAGGAAGGTGCCTGGTGTACAAGACCAGGGCTAGGGCTGGGCTAGGGGAAGTCCTTCTTAAATGGTGCACCCTGGGCACCTCCCTTCCCTTACACCAGTCCTGGCCTGACAGTGTGAAAAAGCAGCCATATCCAGTGTGTACCCGGACAGGTACGGCTGTATTCAATGAAAGTTCGTTGATGAAACAGGCAGACAGCTGTATTGGCTGACAGGCCGTGGTTGGCCTACTCTGGCTCTAGCCAGACTGGCCATTAAGGTCCTCCAAGCACCATGTTTTCTCCTGCCTGCCCTTTCCTTGTGCTGCTCCCTGTCCCACCCGCCACCTCACTTCAAGGAAGCCTTCCCCGCGCCCTGACCAGAGCCCATCCTCCACTAATGGGCCCAGACACCCTTCTACTCTCCTTCAGAATGCTTCTCACAGTGGTAATTGCATAATTAATTGTGTAATTAGTTGTCTAATGTCTATCTCCCTCCCCAGAATGTAAGCCCCGTCAGTTTCCAAGGCCTGTTAAGTCTGCGTCTTCACCCATCTGGAGCCTTTTCCCATCCTCGCTGCTTCTGCCAGCAGCGCCCTGGGCCAGGCCTTCAGCGTTTCTCCCCAGGCCTCCACAGGGCTTCCTAACTGACTCTGGGATGTGTTGCTTCTCTGCTTGAAAGCACCCAGTGCTCCCCTGTGCCTTGTGAGAGTGTCCAAACTTGTGGGAACCCATCCAGCCCTCATGCCTCTGCCAACCTCAGCCAACTGCCCTTGCTTCCACCATGCTGGTCTACCAGTTGTCCCTGACTTCCTACATGAGAATGGCTCCCTTCCTGCACTTCCCAACATCAGGGCAGGCACTGGGCTTCCCTGAGAGACCCTTTGTCCTCACTCCCCCAGACCCCAGCCTCGGTTAGCTGCCAGCACCTCCACAGCCCCCTGTGCTTACCCGATGTTGTGTTTCTTGCACTGCATTACAATTGACTGTTGATCTGACTGTCACCCATATCAGACTCGGAATTCCCTGAGGCCAGGAGCCAAGAACCTAGTACCCAGCACCCAGCACCTAGCACCATGCCAGAGCTTAGGAGACAGTCAGTGTCTGGTGAATGACCAAAAACCCTTGGAACACCTAAACTGTGGTTTCTCTCCAGATGAATGGCAGGGGTATTTGAGTGGCCTCTGGACCACCTGTTCGTCTGTGGGGGGAACAAGGATGGAAATAAAGGCCCTTGGCTGAAAAGAAGCACTATCTCCACCTGCTTCTTTTCTCTACTAGCTTTTTCAAGACAGAGGTGCAGGTTTTGGTTGCCACCAACCTCAGAAAGCCACAGTCCCAAACCTGAAGCACCGTGCTGCCTTTCTTTCCCTCCCACACACCTCACACAATGACTAGACAGAAGCAATGGCTCTTGATGTCCGGGGTGCAGGGCATCATGCCCAGACCCTCCTCTGTGTCCTGCTCCTGGGGTGGAGGTGCCAGCACCAAGAGAATAAGGGTAACAAGCATGGGCCTCCATTTTACCTTCTCCCACATTCCTAGCAAACAGAGGGGACAGGGTGGCATTGGACTGAAATCCATGGGCTGCAGAGGAGGGCGGGCAGCAGGAGGGGCTTGAAGAGGTCCTGGCCATCCTGGCTTGAAGAGGTCCTGGCCATCTGCTGTCATAAGAACAGAGGGACTCGTCCCCCTCAGCCCTTTCCTTACTCAGAAAGGCCCCCTCAGGAATTGCTTTGGTGAGGACAGCCCTGGCCCCACAGTGTGTGCATGCACACACACACACACACACACACACACACATACACACTCCTCCCCACACCCCCTTATCTGCAGCATACATTTCCTCCTCCAGGCTCCCAGCAGCCAGCTGTACTGTCACTTTTATGATTGCAGATAATTCACATTCAAACAAACTCTGACTCACCAGAGACACAGAAAGAAAATGCTCGTGAAGTGGGAAAACTGCAGCTCACTGTTTGCTTTCCCCTTTCCCGGCATCTTTCACAACCAAAGAGGACCATTGGGAGAGGGGCTTGGCCAGCACTAGTGAAAGCCAGTGACCACCGCACTAAGGAGCAATAGGTCAGCGCCACGAGGGAGTAGCCTTCCTGGACCCCAAGGGGGGCATTTCCAGTGGAGCATTAGCGCTTTCACGTCCCTGGAATATCATGTTCTTAGACATGTCGTTGCTTTCTACGATGAAGCGCCCCATGGCTGGCCACATGGCAGAATCACCTAGAGAGGTGGGCCGGGTGGGAGGTGGCTCTATGTCTTAAAGAAGGCCCGGCCTTTGCCAACAAAGCATCATGAGACAACGGGGACTGTCCTAGAAATCCCAACCATACTAAATTGGACCTCTTAGCCCATCCCCACTAAATCCGAATTTCTGTAGGACTAGGGACAGGGCTAAAGTCTTCCTTTGTTTTTTATCCTTACAGCAAACACGATACCAGTTTTGCTAACTGTGTGGGAACCATTGGTTTAAGAAGTTAGTTCAAGAATTCTCCTTAAGGGACGCCTGGGTGGCTCAATCGGTTAAGCGTCTGCCTTGGGCTCAGGTCATGATCCTGGGGTCCAGCTCAGCAGGGGAGTCTGCTTTTCCCTCTCTCTCTGCCCCTTCCCCTACTCATGTCCCCCCCCCACTTTTTCTCAAATAAATAAATAAAATCTTTTTTAAAAAATTAAAAATTCTCCTTAAATTCAGGCGGTTACTTGCTCGTGCTTCAGCCAGGATGATCATTCTGTAGTCACTGCACCCCTTTGCCGCCCACTTGGTGAAAAGATGGAATAGGGTCTTTTCTCTAAGGATATGAAAGCACTTCACAGTGTCTTGGGGTTCGCGTTTGAAATCTGAACACGAGAAACCTATACGTTTGACAATTAAATGGTTAATTTGATTGGTGTAGACCACTGATTTTTCTTGAGGGAAGGTGAGCTCGGCCAGTTTCTCGCCGTTATCAACTGCTCAGAGACCCTGTCCCTAGGAGGGGGCACCTGGAACCCAGGGCTCCCATGCCTGCTCCCCCACATGCATCTCGCCCACAGAATTCTCTCCCCGTTGCACCCCGCTCATTGTGAAGAGATACAGCAGGTTGAGACTGTTGTCATGCATTAATTAAAGCCTCGTTAATTATTAAAATGGTATTTAGTGAGGTTTAGCAACTCCGAAATAAGATTTCATGTTTGTGCCAGTTGTCGAACCTTGGTAATTCTGTTCTTAATAATCAATTGTGATCTGTTTGACTTGGAATCACTTTTCTTATTAAACCTAAGCCAAACCTTTATTTGAGACACTTAATTATAAGTGAGACTAATTTGCTTCCCCTCAGGGCACTGGGGACTCTTAAGTCCACACTGGCATGAGGGAATCCTGTGTCTAAGGACAGAGAAGGGTGCCCTCCCTGGTAGATAGGAAGGGTGATGGCTATTCTGTAGAGCGCCATTTAGAGAAATAGTCCCCCAAGGTCTCATCTGCATGCACGTTAACTGGAGCTTTGAGGACTGCGTTCTCATCTCAGTAGAATGTCAGCGTGCCCGTGGAGGGGTACTTGAATGGTACTGAGCTGTCTCAGGCAGCTAAGGCTGGCTCCCCATTCGGGTGCTTCCGGAACCATGCTGACTATAAATACGAAAGGGGGGTGGTTCCGTGTTTTGGTGGAAAGAGCAGTGAGCTCTTCCTCCTTCCCTCGACTCTGTGAAGTCCTGTGTTTCTGCCCCGTGAGCTCGGTGGGCACTGCTCCCAAAGCCCACTTGATGGTCAGGGCTCTGCTGCCTCTGGACTGGTCTGGGGTGGGCTGATGGCAGCCTTCCTGCTGATGAATGAGCACAGGCTTCACGGGGGGAGCGTGGCGTTCAGATCCCAGAGCTGGTGCTCTCTCGCTGTGTCTCCTAGGGACGTTGACTATCACGCTGAGCTTTGGATCCCACAGCTCTGAAGTGGCTGCGACCGTTACTACTTTGCAGGGTTCTTGTGAGGATTAGAGGTAATGAATGTGAAATGCTCCGATAGTCGTGGGGAGCTCGCCGTGTAGAAGATGCCTGGTAAAGGTACCTCTTATTATCATCACCTCCCCTCGTGCCCCATCACCCCACATCCCCCCTTCTTCAGCCAGGACCTGCTTGGTCTCTTACATTCGTTTGTGGGGACTGCCATAATAGTGCACTTCAGACTGGCTGGCTTCAACGAGAGAAACGTATTCTCTCACAGTTCTGGAGGCTGCAAGTCTGAGGTTGGTTTCTTCTGGGGCCTCCCTTCTTGGCTTGACAATGGCCATCTTTTCCCTGTGTCTTCACACGGTCTTCCCTCTATATGCGTCTGTGTCCTCTTCTTATAAGGACACTAGTCGGATTGGATTAGAATCCTCCCTAATGACCTCATTTTAACATAATCACCTCTTTAATGAGGTGATTCTTCAATGCATCAATTCTGGGGGACACAAGTCAACCCATAACATCTCCTACCATCACCACAACTACTCATTGTCTGGACTTGACCCAGTTGGGGGTCAGCTCTGCCTTTTCTGTTCGATGCCCTTCTGCCATATGGCCTGCCCTCCCATCCCCTACTCCTCCTAGAGAAGAGATAGGCCTGATTGGAACAAGTTACACTTGGGATAGAATATTGATAAGGCCAAATAGTCAAATCAGAGCCATATTATGGGGAGAGCTCTGGATGCCAGGAACCAACATGGAATTACTCTAATAACTTTTTGGTCCTTTTGCTTAAGGATAATAAAACATTTCATAAGGTTGCTAACAGTATTAAATAAGCAAAGAGTGTAACACAGTGCTATAGGCATTCAGACACCGCTGTCCTCTCTTGATGGGAGGGATGGGCTGAATACAGTGTTAAAGAAAGATCCATCTGGCCGTGATGACACAGGCTGTACTGGGGTGGGGGACAGAAACTACTGGATTAACAGGGATCAGGGCAATCACAGTGGGATAAAGAAGAAGAAATATTCAAGAGACACCTGAAGGAGAAACACTGAATATAAGAGCAGTTTGGATAGAAGGAGGGGAGAATGAAAAAGAAAGGGAGAGCTCATAGTTGATCCCATGGTCTTAGACCTGGCTTAGTAGAGAATGGTGCCTTTGACAGAAAGCTGGAGAGCGGAGGGAGGGGGTGTTGATGAAGTCCATAGAGGTCATGTTGAAAGTGAGGGTAGGACCCCGGAGGCACTGGAGGAATGGGGGAGGAGGTATGGGGCCATCAGCTGTGATCGTCGGTCTTGGCTCATCAGCTCCGGGTGCCTCTCCTAGACCTTGAACCGCAAGCCCTCCCAACCAGAGGAGGCCCCAGTTGGGAACTGCAACTTGTTAATTAAGCTCTTGTTACTGATGGTGATGACTCTGGTCTTGTGTGCCCTGGGCCAGGGTTTGAGACCTGAGATCAAGGACTCCATTTCCAGTCTTCCCCTCCAGTGATTCCCTTTCAAAAGAAAATAGGGTCTTCGCAGCTGAATTACAGATCCGATTTCCCATTTTCCAAGAGGAAAACAAATAGAATTCCTAAGCAGGAGTGCTTTTCTAGCTAAATGCCCTTGGTGAGTAGGACATTGTTATTCCAATATTGTTTATTTCAGACTTTCCAGGCCTTCTCAGATGCTTGACTTCACAGACTCATTTTGCCTGCTTTAGTGGCAATTTAACATTGTAAACTGCCAGGAAGAAAAGGGAAGCAGCACAGGCAGATGAGTTTTCAGGCGGCATGAATATTTTCTGACTCCCTGGCCAGGGATTTCTTTCACGTGTGAAAAGTCGGCGGAAGAGCGAGACAGTGTATTTCTTGATCATCAATGACACACGGGTACTTTAGGACCTGTGGCAATCATCACCTTATTGAGGAACACCTACAAGAGACCCATCCATCTCCTGGCTTACTTTCCACTTACTCGACCAAGCTACCCCATGTAATATTGCAGGTGAGTGAACAGGCAAGAGAATGAATGAGTACGGATGGCCCATGAAAAGAGAACTATTTCCCCAGAGGAGGCAAAGAGAGGGAGCTGTTGGCTCAGGGTTGGAAGGGTTCCGGGAAAGCAAGAAGAGCTAATCACAGAGACCAAGAAGAGCTTAAGAGCAACTACTGAGAGGCATTTCTCTACTCCGGGAGAAATGATCCAGGGAAGGGAAACTTTCTAAGGAACTGCTGTAAGGAGTCTGTGGAAGAAAAGAATGGGGTAGAATAGAACGAAACGGAAGCATTATATCTAGAGCTGGCAACAGGGGCCGAGTACCCTAGACGCTGGCTCCAAGAGCAAACCGCGGTCCCAGAGCACATGCCCACTGGAAGAGCTGAGAAGCAGGCGTTAGGTACTGGCTGCCAGTAGAGAGATCAAGGGCACAAAACAGAGAGCCCAGAAATAGGCTCAAATGTCTATGTGGGGAGATAGCATATGAGAAAGGGGTATAGCAAAGCAGTGGGGAGGAAGATCAATTAATAAATGCTCTTGGGCAACTAGCTAGATAATTGGAAGAAAAAACTAAATAGGATCCCTTCCTCACTCCTTATACCAAAACAAATTCCACCTGGATGAAAGATAGAGAAATAAAAACCACAAAACAAGAGAAAGAGAAAATGTATCGTGTGTGTGCACACACATGTGTGTGTTTGTACACAAAGTCAGAGGCTAAAAAATCATCTGTGAAAACAATATCTGTAACAGAAATGATGAATAGGCTAATTTCTTTCATTTTGTTATCTGAGAGTTCTTAAAATTCAATAAAGGAGAAAGTTCTTATGAGCCAGTAGAAAAACCGGGCAAAGGACAGTCACCAAAAAAGAAAAAAAGATATAGTAAACATATCAAAAGACATACCACTTCAGTCATCGTTGAAGAAAAGCAAACTAAAACACGGTTGATTTTTTTTTTTTAATCTGACAAGAAAAGATTAAAAATCTGATTATATTTCCATACCTTTGTGGGCAAGGATATAGAGAATCTGTCTCCTTCATACATTTTTGGTGGAAATAGAAAATGTGGTAGGACCCCTTTGGAGGATGATTTGGCGCTACCTATCCAAATTTTAAATTCACATATCATTTAATAAGAATTTTATTTTTAGGAATTTAGCATAGAGATATCTATTTATACACATGCACAAATACACATGTGTAGAATGTCCATTACTCTGTCCCTACAAGGAAGTAGATATAACATCATTGTCCTTTCTCATGACATGAGTTTTATAAAATTATGGCACAGCTATTCAGTGGATTAGCAAGTAGTTATTAAAATGAATAAAATCAATAGACATGTTTCAGTTTTCTATTTTTGTGCAACAAGCCACCCCCAAACATAGTTGCTTAAGACAAAAACCACTATTTGTTATCTTTTGTAGTTCTGTGGCATGGCTGGGTTCAGTCCAGTGGTTCATTTGCTCTGTCTGGTGTCACTTGGGGTGCTGCCGTCATCTGAAGACTCGACTGGGCCAGAAGGCCCAAATGGATCACACACATGGCTGGCAGTTGGTACTCACTGTGACTCGAGCTCAGTTGTGCTGTTGGCTGACTGCCTCAGTTCTCCTTTTTGGGTCTCTCCATGTGATGTGGGCTTCTCACAGCATGGCGGCCAGATTCTGAGAGGAAACACTGCAAGAACCTGCAAGCAGAAACAACAGATCTCTTAAGGTTATGTCTCAGAAGTGACACAGCATCGCTTTCTCTGCCTTCTGCAGAGAAAGTGGCAAAATCTTTGGGGCCATCTGTAATCCCCTATGGTGTATTTTCCAGTTATACACATATGCACGTCTCTATCCATCTACCTACCTACCTATGATACCCGCAGATACATAGATGTATGTAAAATTTCTAGAACGATGCATAAGGAACTGGTGATAATTTTGGCATCCATGGAAAAGGACTGACCTCTTTGTACTGTTGTGTTCTTCCTGTGAACATGTATCTTTTTGGGTTAAAAAAAAACAAATATTTTTGAAAATCAAGTCCATATATTGACCCAAAGCAAACTATGTTCAGTGGCCAAGCTATCAATTTACTACCCACTTATGAAGTTTGGCCCCGAAGTTCCTCCCACTCGGATCGTGTGGCTTTATCTCCCAAGGACTTTGGTGATTGTTTATACAGGCAGAACACTGGTCAGTCACAGAGGATAGAGACCTTAGTCCCAGCAACATGGTTTGAGGAAGAAAATATCATTTCCCTGTAGGTGATGGCCTATTGTGAACCCAAGGTTCCTTCTTTTGGAGGGACCCCTGGCTTGTTTTGTTACCAATTTTATTTATTTTTTTTAAGACCTTATTTATTTATCAGAGAGAGAGAGGGAAAGCTCAAGCAGGGAGAGCAGCAGGCCGAGGGAGAAGCAGGCTCCCCGCTGAGTAAGGAGCCTGGTATGGGATTCAATCCCAGGACCCTGGGATCATGACCTGAACCTAAGGCAAATGCTTCACCAATTGAGCCACCCCAGGTGTCCCTTGTCACCAATTTTAATGTGGTTTCTGTGGTAAGCTTTGGGACTGGTGCAGGTGATGGGGCCAAAGCACCTTGGTAATGTGGACAAACAGATGGTCATAGAAGCCCGGGTCTCAGGAAGGACTCAGACTTCCCTTCTTTGCCCCAACTTGTGGAAACCGAGACATCTTAAAATAAAGTGCTGTCCGCGTATAGAGAGTAAGCCTGATACACACGTGTGCACATGTGCGTGGCTGGGACGGCCTCCCGGAGGAAAACTGGAGAGCCCTGGCCCGAAGCTGAAGGTTGTATTCTGCTGAGGTCTCTCAGCCAGGCCTTCTCAGGAAGAAGACCGTGAGCCCCGGTCTGCTGCGGCCGGCCCCCTCCGTCCTTTCCAGGCCTCCGTCCTGATAGTGCTCATTCCTTCCTTCCTGCCCCCCACCCCCACTCCCTCCCACGCACACACCCCTGCCTAGCTCTTGTTCTGTGCTCGTTTGGTTCTGCAGTCACGTGTACATACACGTTCAGTTTTCTGGGCCTCCATACCAAGGAGCGGATGCTACGTGACACACGTAAAGTGTGCAAATATGTGACTATGGAGTCCTATCTCATTGAGCGCGCGCGTGTGTGAGTGTGTGTGTGTGTTTGAAGGGGGAATGAGTCTGGTGGCAATCTCTCTGGAAAAACAGGCCTGACAGTTTGGGAGAATGAGTCCAAATGATCTGAAAGCTCCATTTCTCCTTTCTTTTTGGAAGGGGGGTGAAGCAACGAAGCCATATGCTCCCAGCCCAGCCACTGCCGACACCGGTTCCCAAGTAAGATTCATGATCTGTATTAGGGGAAGAGTCCCGAGACAAGGACGACGGGACCCAGGCAGAAAGATTCTGCCACATTCAGCAAGAGATCCCTTCCTCCTTTCTTCCCTTGGAGAGACAGGCGTCTAAAGTAGGGGCCCTGGACCAGTCGAAGGGCCCAGACCCTGGAGTCCTGGCTCCATGCTGCCTCTTAGTCTCTTTAGCATTGTGGGTGAAGATCAAGTGCACGGTCTTGGGAATCAGCTGGCCCTGTGTTCAGATTACAGCTCCATCACTCCCTATCTGTCTGACCTGAAACAGGTTGCCTAATCTCTCTGGCCTCAGTTTTCTCATCTATAACTTGGGAGAAAGGCAATAAGAGTACCTACCTTATAGGGTGTGGGGGAAGGTAAGATGTAAAGGGCTTCATACACAGCCTCACAAAAAACAGGTAAAGGACACTCATATTGCCGCTGCTGCTGCTGACAATGATTTTGTTTGTTCCTTACCAGAGCGGTGTGAGCAAAGCTGTTGCATAGTACAGCCCTCTGAGGCTCCATTCATCCACAGTCTATGCAACTGGCAACCATTAGTCTTGGACAGTACACAGCCTGCGCAACCATCCATGGCGGCCTGGCCTGTGAGGTAGGCCGGACTAGGTAAACAGGCAGGAAGTGGCACAGCAGGAATGAATCCAGGCTTCCTAGCCCATCAGTGGGCTCCCACTCTGCCCCAGGCACCATTAACCTAATCAGTATTCACAGTTTGGAGAATATGCCATCCATAGCCCTCTTCAACTTTGGTCCACACTCACCTTCGTGCCCCTCTGAAACTAAAGAGGCTTATCAAGAGGAAGAGCAGCAATTGTCCATCAGGTGTTCCAGCCAGAATAAAAGATTGCAGCTGTCACCACCCTTCAGTGAGCAAGGCAGACCTGGGCCTTGCTTCCTCCTGCAGGCTGTGGCCTCCTAGGGCCAGATGGGGCTCAGGTGGCACCCAGTTCCATCAGCCCCCTTCAGGGGATGCCGTGCTCTGTACGAGATGGCACACACAGGCTGCCGAGCCTTCCAGGGCGAGCATTTACAGGGCACACAGAGACACACGGGGGCACACGCAAAGGGCCTAGCAGAGAAGGCCGTGTCTGTCCCAGGGCGGGATGGGGCAGGGAATCTGCCAGCATTCCAGAGCTCAAGCATTTTCCATCTGGCAGCCCACAGGGGTTTTGTTTTGCTCTGCTTTGTTCTGCAAAGTGTCCGCTGAGGCTGTAGGGCACTGCTGGGAGAGGAGCTGGTGAAAGTGCAGGGCTGGGGCTCCTACTCGCTCCTGCTCCCAGGCCCCAGCCTGTCAGAGGAGGCCCCTGTCCGCGGCTGTCTGGGCACTGAGTAATGTGGTGACGCCCACTGCACTCGGACTTCACCTGAAGGTGTGACATACAAAATAATGATAATAGTAATCATAATGTCATACACTTGTGCATTCCTGTGCACTTTCCAAGGAGATCTCGCTTGCCTTAATTTGTTTCCAGTACAAGTACAGGCTTGTATAAATACCTATAGAGACCATCAGGAGGCTGCATTCTGCATGACGGACCCCGTGCTTGGCGTTTCCCGTGCGTTAACATTTCATTCTCACAACAGATCTCTGAGGCAGCTGTTATTCTCCCCCCATTTCACAGGTGAGATCTCGATGGGAAACAGGAACCTGAGCCGACTTCCCAAGGTCACATAGCTGGTTAGCGGCAGAGCCCAGATTCAAAGTCAGGTATCTACACTCACAATCATCACGCTTTATTTACAAGTTAAATAGGGAGGTATGTTATGACTTTGTTATAAAGAGAGGACTCGAGGCCTAACAGATGTTAAAGAACTTGCCCAAGATGACACAGCAAGTTGATGTCGCCTCTAGAACCCAGGACCTGGCCAACACTGGCTAGTCTTAGGGTCTTTACAAAATAAATGAAAAACAACACACAAAAAAAACAGCTAGGAATCTTTTACGGCATCTTCATGGGCTGTTTGCCTTCCCCCCTCATAGTGCGGGCCAGCGAGGGATTTGTCCACAGTCTCCCAGGGAGGATGGAGTGTGGCTGCCCACCAGGCTGGGAGCGGACTCCAGGACTCCTTGTGGGAAATGCCTCGAGGAGAGGCGAGGCGGACAGGGTGCTAGCCCATCTCCCCTGCGTTCTGCCTTTCCATCTCTCTCCTCCCGCGAAGGGAGTTCTGTGGTCTTCTGCTCCCCTTTGCTCGTTAGCACACTGTAAGTGTTCCCGAGCACAACAGGAGAGAAGCTACTTTTAAAGGTACCCAACCTAATGACTTTCCGAGGAGTCTCCGTTTCAACATGACGGGCTGGCTGCAGGATGACAGATTGCAATCTCAAAGCCACCAAGGAGAAAGGGCCATTGATTCAGAGCCTTTATGCCCTGTTGCCTCCCTGCTGCTTGTCTTGGATGTCCTTCCGTGGCGGTGGGAACGCCATCCCCAGTCTCTCCCACCACGACCAGAGCCCAGGGGGCTCTGTGTTTTGGCGTGTCGTGTTACGTGGTGATGGGTGTAGAGACCCATCCTCGGTGACGTCGGCTCATCTAGGAATCCGTCACTGGGAGGGGGTCCTTGCGCGTGCAAACACACTTAGACACCAATCTGATCGTGCGGTTCATTTGTTGTCAAAGGGACTGTGTTACCGAGAAATGAACCTTGGTGTTGGGAAGTGACTGAAATACATTGAGATAATTTCTCTGTAGCTACTTTGTTCAAATGGCCCTTTCATGACAATACCGTGTGGTTTTTGCAAAGAGACACTGACATATGCCCAGGCTTTCAGAGGCTATTTTGGGATGAATGGACTGCTGGGCTGGCTTTTGTGGGTTCTCGTTAAATGAAATGAATCTGGAGGCCTTAATTCTGGGCTTTGTCTACACGGCCGGACACAAAGCAAGGAGTTGCTGGAAGGGCTGAGACGGGGGCTGAGGCAGGAGCTGGATTTAAAGGGATGGAGCTCATTAGCCCGACATGGCCGAGGAAGGTGTGCGCGTGAATGCCCTGCTTATAAAGAAGATCTCAGGGTGATTTTAGCCCACCACAAATTTAGGCCTGTTGGACATCATGGGGCAGGGAGGGGGGTTGCAGGGGAAGAGTCTTAATGCACTGAATAGTGGGATGAGCCTGACAGACAGACAATATCTGGCCCCCTTGGGCTCCCGGCTGCTTCTTGGGACCAACTCCCCAGCCCTCTGAGAATGGCGCCCACTAGTTTCCCTCTGGGACAGGGTCCAGCCAGGGAGGGATTTGTCGTGGCAAGAGGGCCAGCACAGCCCAGTCTCGCCCGAGGCAGAAATTGGTAGAAGGAGATTATGGTACCTGTAGCACAGCGTGGTCACCTCAATTAGCTTTCCAGCCCCGCTGCTCAGCGGCCCTGTGCCGGGTGCTTAGGGAGAGCGGGGCCATGTGGAAGGGAGAGCAAGCCGAAGGAAGAGTGTAAGGAGCTCAGGAGACGAGGTCGCTCTGGTAGGTGGCCTCACGGCAGGTCTACACAAGTGGTAGGAGGGTGGTGTTTCCCTCTCGGGACTGTAAGCATTTCCATGCTCGAGTGAGCTACTCTGCTGAGCCCCAGAGCTGGAAGAGGAGCATTTGAAGGGATCATGGTGGTAACCCGTGTTCCTTAATTAGAACCATGAAAGGTGGGTTTGGGACCCTGCGTCAGCAAGTGTGGGACCAAGGATTCAAGATGTTGACTCTGAGCCCCGCCCTCCAAGAGCAGTGCCTTTGGCTCACGGTTCTTTATACAACGCTCCTTCATTCTGCAGACGTCTCCTGAGTAGCTAGCGTGTGTTGGGCACTGTGCCAGGGACTGCGTGATGCAATGATAAGCAGTGATAAATAAGACACTTTGCCTGCCCTTGAGGAGTTCCCAGTCTGGGGACAGATATGGGCATGTAAGTGATTATAATTCTGTAACATCTCGTAACAAATTACAATAAAAGGCAGAAGGAGTGCTGAGATAGTAACTGACGAAGGGATGGGGGAAGATCCAGGAGGTTTGAACGGAAGAAGAAACTTTTGAGCCAGTTTTTGAGGATAAATAGGAACTAGTAAGGAAGAGCGGAAGGAGAGGGAATCCTGACAAAAGGGAGCATGTACAAAATATGGGAGGCAAGAAAGAGTGAGGCGCTAGCTAGAAGCCGGAGGTGGCATTCTTTCCTGGCGCTGCTGGAAAGGCAGCAGCCTTTGGGTGATGCTCCGGAGCCTTTCACATCCAGGATTTCATTTGATTCTCCAAACAGCCCTGTGGGTATTAGCCCCATTCTACAGATGAGTCATGAGCTTGGGGTTACGCACAACTCATTAGCTGCAGTGCTAATGAGAAGGGCAGAGGGAAGGGAGACGCATACGAATCCATACAGTCTTCTCCCACCAGAGTTGGCGGGATGGAGTGTGAGGGCAAGGAAAGCCAGGGAGGAGGAGGGAATAAGCCAAGCTATTCTTTTCATTGATCCTAAAAGGAAACAAACTCCACCTTATTCAAGACCAGTGGTTCCGAATTTATAAACTATGTTCTTTTAGACGCTAGAAGCTGTGAGGTGGACAGAGAATGTTAAGAGGTCCCTGCACCTGTCCTTCTGCCCCGAACCACCCTGGGCAGTCCCAAGAGCCTCTCGGGGAAGTGTTCCCTATCAGCATAGCAATCATCCCTGTCTGTGTTCGTGGTAGCACTGTCCTTCCTACCATCCAAGCTCAACACCTTGGAAATCAGGGGTGACCACTGCCTTCCTCGGGCACCCTCAAAGTCACAACAATGAATGATTAATACCACTTACATCCATCCATTCCTTTCCATTTCCATGAGTGCCATGCTGCTGTAGACCTTTAATTCATCAACTGTGTCCACTTCTCTGTGTCCACTTCTGTCCCTTTCCCCTAGTGCCGTCCACCCCATGTGACACCAGGAGATCACATGGTCATGATCTAAGGCAAAATTTTGACCCCTTCACTTCCCCCTTCAAAACCATTGTTAGCACATTTTAAGTGCTCAGTAAACATTGCCTGAATGAGATGCACTTGAGTATGTCTACACTACCTGACCGGTATCATACAGATCCCTCCATCTGCATGCAGAGCCTCCTACAACCCAGTCTCAAGTGACCTTTTCAGCCTTATCTTCAACTACGGGCTCACTCTTGGCTCACTCTACAGATAATTGGACCATTGCTCTGCTCCATAAGGAACTTGTACTTTTCTACTCTACTCTGATCATGGCTCGTCCTCAAACAAG